>NC_046645.1:25072216-25723466 GCF_900324485.2 Mastacembelus armatus
AGAGCGGTGCTGAACTGGGACTCCAGTGTGTCCCTACCATAATTTATTAAGCATTCAATCATGCCCCTATAAGGATATGTGTTTGATGCCTGGGTGATTAATCTGTCACCTAGCATCACATCCACCTGCGAAAACAGTGTGCATCCTGGATAATTCACAAACCCCACGTCTACACCGTTTCCAATGTTTGTCCCGTTGGGATTTGTGATTTTCACGCGTAAATACAAATGAGTATCATTTAGATCAAGGTAATCTTCACCACTGTATGAGATGAAAAAATCAATAGGTGCCGTATCGTTAATCGCAGAAACCGGGGGGATTTCAATAAATGTATATTTTTCGATGCTCGTCTGTGTACACGGCACAGATCCAGCTCCGTCTTTACACATTCAGCAGACTGGCTGTGAATGAGCGACATTGTTAAAATATGTCTTTAGTCGCACTTCTGCTGTTAGATCTTGATCTGCGCTGCTTGACAGCTGGAGACTTTCTGCTCCGTCTGACAGACCCGCTCGGTGTTTTGCGCTTCTTTTTGGTCTGACTGTGAGCTGTAGCCGGCTCCCCAGGAGGGTGTTTAAGGCCCCGAGACGCATATACAGCAACACCACCCCCCTCCTGTCTCCCATTCATCAACTTGCGTGAAATATTACTCATCACATTTCCTGCGATATTAGCAGCGGCTGATTTTAAATGTGGTTTCGCTAGATTAAAGCCGTTTCTGAGCAGCGGTACTGCCCATCTAAACAGATTCCGGAATAACCCGCCGAGACCGTTTCCATATTGGGTGTGTGCACCGGCAAAACCGTGCAACTCGCCACCGGCCTGATTCTGATAATATCTCAGCAGTCTGTCGCCGTTATCGGGCGTGCATGTGCACCTCGTCATGGTCTCACGGGGCGGAAATGTAATTTCACAATAACCTTTCCAAAGCGAAACTGGACGTGTTCGTCCTGGTCGTTTTTCAACGAGAGCTCTATGCAATCGATCCGGTGCTTGGCGAGGTGCGTATAGTCGGGCTTGTCAAAGTGGACTGTGTGTATCTTCCCTCGTTTCTCTGCTGTTATATTAACGCATCTGAGTAATGGTGCACACGTGTCCCCCACCAGCTGATGTTCGATAATGTCTGTATATACAAAAATATTATACAATCCTGCATGAATATCCGTGGGGTGTGGTGCTGTAAATATTCTCGCCCAGGATGGGATACTATGCGCTGCTTCATCCGGATCAAAGCCCAGTATCCTAGCAAGCCGGCCTTTAAATTTCAGCACCAGTCCTTCAGCACCAGATATTTGGAATTGTAGCGCATTTTTATAAACACAGTGCTTCCGTCTAGCGCGCACGCATTGTTGAATTTCTGTGTTACTCTGTCTACACTGTCATAGTGTCCTACAGGAATTGTGAGTGTATTTTCCTTCCCGGTTCTAGGGGCTCTTATCAATATACAGTGGGTACGGAAAGTATTCAGACCCCTTTAAATTTTTCACTCTTTGTGTCATTGCAGCCATTTGCCAAAATCAAAAAAGTTCATTTTATTTCTCATTAATGTACACTCAGCACCCCATCTTGACAGAAAAAAACCAGAAATGTAGAAATTTTTGCAAATTTATTAAAAAAGAAAAACTGAAATATCACATGGTCATAAGTATTCAGACCCTGTGCTCAGTATTGAGTAGAAGCACCCTTTTGAGCTAGTACAGCCATGAGTCTTCTTGGGAATGATGCAACAAGTTTTTCACACCTGGATTTGGGGATCCTCTGCCATTCTTCCTTGCAGATCCTCTCCAGTTCTGTCAGGTTGGATGGTGAACGTTGGTGGACAGCAATTTTCAGGTCTCTCCAGAGATGCTCAACTGGGTTTAGGTCAGGGCTCTGGCTGGGCCAGTCAAGAACAGTCACAGAGTTGTTCCGAAGCCACTCCTTTGTTATTTTAGCTGTGTGCTTAGGGTCATTGTCCTGTTGAAAGGTGAACCTTCGGCCCAGTCTGAGGTCCTGAGCACTCTGGAAGAGGTTTTCTTCCAGGATATCTCTGTACTTGGCCGCATTCATCTTTCCTTCAATTACAACCAGTTGTCCTGTCCCTGCAGCTGAAAAACACCCCCACAACATGATGCTCCCACCACCATGTTTCACCGTAGGGATTGTATTGGGCAGGTGATGAGCAGTGCCTGGTTTTCTCCACACATACCGCTTACAATTAACTCCAAAAAGTTCAATCTTGGTCTCATCAGACCAGAGAATCTTATTTCTCATAGTCTGGGAGTCCTTCATGTGTTTTTTGGCAAACTCTATGCAGGCTTTCATGTGTCTTGCACTGAGGAGAGGCTTCCATCGGGCCACTCTGCCATAAAGCCCCGACTGGTGGAGGGCTGCAGTGATAGTTGACTTTGTGGAACTTTCTCCCATCTCCCTACTGCATCTCTGGAGCTCAGCCACAGTGATCTTTGGGTTCTTCTTTACCTCTCTCACCAAGGCTCTTCTCCCACGATTGCTCAGTTTTGCTGGACGGCCAGGTCTAGGAAGAGTTCTGGTCATCCCAAACTTTTTCCATTGAGCATTATGGAGGCCACTGTGCTCTTAGGAACCTTGAGTGCTGCAGACATTCTTTTGTAACCTTGGCCAGATCTGTGCCTTGCCACAATTCTGTCTCTGAGCTCCTTGGGCAGTTCCTGCGACCTCATGATTCTCATTTGCTCTGACATGCACTGTGAGCTATAAGGTCTTATATAGACAGGTGTGTGCCTTTCCTAATCAAGTCCAATCAGTTTAATTAAACACAGCTGGACTCCAGGGAAGGAGCAGAACCATCTCAAGGAGGATCAGAAGAAATGGACAGCATGTGAGTCCAGCATGAGTGTCACTGCAAAGGGTCTGAATACTTATGACCATGTGATATTTCAGTTTTTCTTTTTTAATAAATTTGCAAAAATTTCTACATTTCTGGTTTTTTTCTGTCAAGATGGGGTGCTGAGTGTACATTAATGAGAAATAAAATGAACTTTTTTGATTTTGGCAAATGGCTGCAATGACACAAAAAGTGAAAAATTTAAAGGGGTCTGAATACTTTCCGTACCCACTGTAGATGCATCATCTTTGGGGAAGCTCAGCCACGTCGCAGGGTACTGGATCTCTGAAAGCCAAACTTCATACATGTCGTCCAACTGTATCGGTCTGGCTAACTGTACTCTGTAACTCCAAATCTTGTTGTTGGGATATAATTTTGTCGATGCATTTCTTGGGAGTGTTACATGGAAGGTCACAGTCCGACGCTTCTCGATGTTGACACTCTACTGTTTACAAATGTTCCTTTTGATCCCTCAAGCCTTTAAATCACAGTAGGTGTTAATCCACCTCTCCTAACATTTGATATATGACAGTGGTGTGGGGTGGTGGCGCCGGGGCGCTCTTGATTACGGTGTGACCATTGTGTCCTATGGTGTTTATCTCTCTCAGATGTTCTGGATATCTCTGGCATCCACCCAGGTGTTAAATTTCTCAGGCCATCCGAGCCATTTTATCAGAAACTTGCCACGGCGTCTGGCTCTTATTTCCTCTATCTTATAGGGCTTGTCTGGATCTACAATCACAGGCTGGAGCTCTTGGTGATAAAATGCCCCTTTCACAGTCTCATCAGATGAATCCTGAAGTGTGTACACAGCGGGGGTTGTCGTACGGCGTCCTTTTATAGTGAAAATTTCATCTGTGAATGTTTGGTGGTAGCCCTTCCTGAAAACCCCTCTGTGTTTTAAAATCCTCACTGTGTCGCCTATCTCAAATTTGAATGTTTGCGGGTGGATTTCATCCTTGGTCTTGTACAGTGCCTTGATCACCTCTTTCTCATTTTCTCTGTTCACAGATACTGGAGATCTTTTAATTGACCTGTGATACGCCGAGTTATATGACCTCACCAGATCATCTATTTTATCAATATATTTCGTGAATTAACATCTGTTAAATAGCGCCACATCCGCCCTTTAAACGTTCTGTTAAACCTCTCCACAATGGAGGCTTTAGTTTCGTTGTATGTAGAGAAAAGCACAATGTCGTGCTTTTTCAAAAACTGTTTAAAGTGACGGTTGTGAAACTCTGTCCCATGGTCAGCCTGCAGCCTAAGTGGCACCCTACCTTCATCCAGTATGCTCTTATTGCGCTAGCTACAGCAGGCCCGCTCTTTGATGTTAGACACCGAACCCAGGCGTATTTTGAAAATACATCGATGCACATTAATAGATAGCGCACTTTATCGTTCTCTGCAACATATTCGGACATGTCCACAAGATCGCACTGATGCTGGCGGTCGATCCCTCCCACCAGCACTCGTTGTCTGTGGAAATTTTTCCTGCTGGGTGCGTGTAAACTGTATGCATCTTGTTCCCATAAATATTTTTGGACATCAGATAATGCAGGATTAGCCCCTACGTCTGCTCTAACTGCATTGCACAGCTTATTAATACCTGATAGACCACCGGGGTGGGACGGATCATGATAAATTCTGTGCATCACCCCCTCCATTGTGTAAAATAATGACTAGTTTCTTTTCAAAGCTCATGTTTTTTATTCACATCATCATCATCAGCATGGTACCCAGACAGTGTTATATGATAAAACATATATACCATAATGCTTAATGAATGAATACAGAAACGTTTAATGAACAAACATCAAAAACAGATAATGATGGAGAGCTTCACAGATATTTAATGAATACAGAGGCGTTTAATGAAAACAGATAATGATGGAAAGCTTCACAAATATTTAATGAAAAAAGACAATAACAAAAGTATTTAATGACAACAACGGATAGGCATTATACAATGCTGTTTTCACACTAGCCCTGCTGCCCAGGTGTCCACGAGGACTGACAGATTTTCAATTTCAGCAAAATTCTTGAAGCCCCAGACTTCTTCACCTTTGATACGCTTCTCTGAAGTCTTCTGGTTTTGCAGAATAACCTTGGCAGCCCCCGCGATTCTGGCATTTTCAACAACCATGCCATTTTTGCGCAGGTATGCTGAGAGAGCAGGAATGAATCGCGCCGTCCACAGTTTCTCCATAACGAAGTCGACACGACGCTCCATGAATTCTGCAGGGAACCCGTAAAGACACTCGTGGTTTTCCTGGGACAAACAGTCAACCTCGCAGGCTTGGCACCATTTCTCTCGGTCGATCCAGCATTGAGCTAGCGCTCTATACAGCAGGTGCACCACAGCTTGCGTCATCATCTTCACGAAGGCCACTGACTGCTCTTCATCTCGGGGACGCGGTGATGATGTTGGGTAAATCCCGCGATACAATTCCTCCTCCTCCTCCAGAGTCATGGGCCCGTCAATCTCTATTTTTAGAAATATGAGATACAGCGTTAAACACACACACACACCCACACACACACCACACCCACACGCACACACACACGCACAAGCACACACACACCTAACCATCACACTTGACCCCACCATAGGTCTCCAGATTCTTACCGTCCTGTCTCACAGGCTCTGAGTCGCACCTTGCTCAGCACGCGTGTGACACATTTCCTCAGCAAATTCCATGTCATCATAAAGCAAGCATCTCCTAACCCCATCAGCATCTGAGATACCCTCGTCCTCTCTGCTTGCATTGTCAATCTTGGCGAACACATCCTGCAGTCCCCACCAATCTGCCCACTGGATAAAGTAAAAATCCTTGAACCATGAGACATTGTCGCCGGACCACACCGGATAGGAGTGAATGTTCCACTCTGTATGATTACACCGCGATACGATTTGCTCTCTATCATCACACACTCTTATCAGAATGAAATCTGAAGTGTGCGCATCAAAACGAATAGCCTGAATAACTGCTGACTGTCAGGACTGGCCCACTGTATGACATAAGCATCGTTCTCATCACCACGCTGGTTGAGATCAGTACATATCTCAGTGCGAAATATCAACCAGTCCTCTCCACCCATACTTCGTGTCCCTCCCTGCCCCCATTGCTCCCCGGTGCACACATTTTCCCCGAGAAACACGACCTTCCCCTCACTATATTTAAACTCGTAAACGTACCCTGTAATGCCCTCGTACAGCCATACGCGGGGACCTGCCGCACCGCTAGACAAATGCCTTCTACGCCGCTTGCGCGGCGCGTCAGGAACAGCCGCGCCAGATGTACCTAGGTCACACGACGCATGTGCGTTGTCACTGTTTCCGCCGACGCGCCCACCGCCACATCCGCCCCTGATAACGACGTCGCTAGAGATTCCGCTGCTGCGCATGGTTGCTTGAAGTCGTACTTAGATTAAAAAATCATACTGAATGACCCACATACACCAACATTTATACACCATAACAGCTACAGCCCACGAGTAACGTCATGACCAATAGGAAAACAGCGACGCCCGATGGGAGGAGAGCGTGACGCCGATTTTATGGCTTTATTATTTTTATGACTGTCATAAATAACGATCATAAAAAGTGACCCCTCCCGCTTGTGCCCAGACAACAAACCATTTCTATACTACTGAGTTCCCTCATGGGATCAGGCGGAAAAGCATCAGTTAGTTAGCCACAGTCTCTTATCCCAGAGTTTCTCCCATATTTCCATGATAACCCTTTGGGAGGACATCTCGGTCAAGTGAAGACTTTACTAAGGGTCCTTGACGTGGCATGGTGATCTAGTGTTCGGAAAGACATATGGGAATACACAAAATCCTGCAAGATCTGTCAACAACATAAAGCTGACAACACAAAGCCCTCTGGTTTACTGCAAAGTATTTAAGTCCAAGCCTTTGGTGAAATGCTTGGAATTGATCTTATGGGTCCTTTTCCTAAAAGCAAGAGTCAAATGTCTACCTCCTAAATATTGTTGACTACTTCTCTAAGGGGGTATGGAGAAGAAACAGCTTCCTATGAACTTTTGTGTGTTGGGGATGCTGACCCGTGACTCCGAGTTTACTGATCGTCTGGAAACATCACATTTGAGACGGGTGAGAGCGATCCATTTTTCTTTGTTTTGATCTTTTGCTAAATTAATGTCGGACTCCGTAGTTTTCTCTGGACCCCTCCCCAATCTGACCAGCGATGACATGTTTAGCCGCATGTCGTCGTTCCGTCGCTGGCTGTCTAGGTGGTGTCCAGCAAACGATGTGGGCTTCATAGACAATTGGGCCACTTTCTGGAGAAAACCCGGTCTGGTAGCGAGAGACGGCATCCATCCCACTTTGAATGGTGCAGCTCTCATCTCTAGGAATTTGGCCGAGTTTCTTAGCCGACCTAAAGCCTGACAATCCAGGGTGGGGACCGGGATGCAGAGACTCAGTCTAAAACGCTTCTCTGCAGTTTCCTTAGAGCCGCCGCCCCCCTCAAACCACATAGAGACTGTGTCTGCCCCTCGAACATATAAATCAAATAAATCAGAAGTTAACAGAAGAGGAGTTATTCATAAAAACTTAATAAAAATTAAGACCACTCCTCTTATTGAACAGAAAAACAGAACTGTCAAATGTGGATTATTAAATATTAGGTCCCTTTCTTCTAAATCTCTGTTAGTAAATGATTTGATAACTGATCACCAAATTGACCTACTTTATCTTACTGAAACGTGGTTACAGCAGGATGAATATGTCAGTCTGAATGAATCAACGCCCCTCAGTCATAAAAATTATCATGTTCCTCGAAGCACAGGTCGAGGTGGAGGAGTAGCTGCAATCTTCCAGTCAAACTTATTATTAAACTTTCATCCTCAGAACAGTTATAACTCATTTGAGAGCTTCACTCTTAGTCTCTCACATACAAACTAGAAAACACAAAAACCAGTTCTACTTGTCATTTTGTACCGTCCACCTGTTCCTTACTCAGAGTTTTTAACTGAATTCCCTGACTTCCTGTCTGATTTAGTGCTTAGATCAGATAAAGTCATTATAGTGGGAGATTTTAACATTCATGTAGATATTGAAAATAACAGCCTCAGCATTGCATTTAATTCTATATTAGATTCAATTGGTTTCATTCAAAACGTTAATAAACCCACCCACTGTTTTAATCACACCCTTGATCTTGTTCTGACCTATGGCATCGAAATTGAACATCTAATAATTTTCCCCCCAAATCCTGTTTTGTCAGATCATTCTTTAATAACTTTCGAATTTAAAATGATGGATCATGCAGCGTCTGGAAGAAAATTCCACTACAGCAGATGTTTATCCGACAACGCTGTTAATAAATTTAAGAAAATGATTCCATCTTTATTTGCATCTATGCCAAGTATAAACATAGTGGAGGGCAGCTGCCTTAATCCTACTCCCTACCAAATTGATCATGTTGTTGACAGCGCTGTAACCTCACTGCGTGAAACGCTTGATTCTGTAGCCCCTCTGAAAAAGAAGTTAGTGATTCAGAGAAGACTAGCCCCATGGTATAATTTACATGTTCGTACCTTAAAGCAGGCATCACGAAGGCTGGAAAGGAAGTGGCGTTCCACAAACTTAGAGGAAATTTTTCTAGCCTGGAAAAACAGTCTATTAACATATAAAAAAGCTCTCCGTAAAGCCAGAACTGCATACTATTCATCACTAATAGAGGAAAATAAGAACAATCCCAGGTTTCTTTTCAGCACTGTAGCCAGGCTGACAAAAAGTCACAGCTCTGTTGAGCCCAGTGTTCCCTTAGCTCTCAGCAGTGATGAATTTATGAGTTTCTTTACAAATAAAATCACAACTATTAGAGATAAAATTCAGCAGATGCTTCCTATACCTGCAATAAATGAATCTTCTACTACAGTAGCTCTTGAATCATCTGTAGGACCTCAGTTATGTTTAGACTGCTTCTCTCCTATAGATCTCTCTGAATTTACATCAGTAGTTGCTTCATCGAAATCATCAACGTGTCTCTTGGACCCCATCCCTACTAGACTGCTTAAAGGCACCCTGCCATTAATGAACTCATCTTTATTGGACTTGGTAAATTTATCTCTAGTATCAGGCTACGTACCACAGGCCTTTAAGACTGCAGTATTCAAACCTTTACTCAAAAAGCCTAGTCTTGATCCAGGAGTCTTGGCTAATTATAGACCAATATCCAACCTGCCATTTATTTCTAAAATCCTAGAAAAAGCTGTTGCTAAGCAGCTATCAGACCACTTACACAGGAATGAACTATTTGAAGATTTTCAATCAGGATTTAGAGCACATCATAGTACAGAAACAGCACTGTTGAAAGTTACCAACGATCTTCTCTTAGCCTCAGATAATGGACTTGTTTCGATACTTGTCCTCCTAGACCTTAGTGCAGCATTCGACACCATTGACCACAACATCTTATTACAGAGACTGGAGCATGTGATTGGTATCAGAGGAACAGCGTTAAAGTGGTTCCAGTCCTATTTATCGGACAGATTCCAGTTTGTTCATGTCCATGATGAACCTTCCACACGAACAAAAGTTAGTTATGGAGTTCCACAAGGTTCTGTGCTAGGACCGATTCTGTTCACCCTGTACATGCTTCCTTTAGGATATATCATTAGGAAGCACTCTATTAATTACCACTGCTATGCGGATGACACTCAGTTATATCTATCTATTAAACCTGTTAACACAAACCAGTTAACCAGACTTCAAGCCTGTCTAACTGACATAAAGGCCTGGATGACCAGTAACTTTTTACTTTTAAACTCGGAGAAAACAGAAGTCATTATATTTGGGCCTAAAAATCTCAGAAATAACTTTTCTAAAATTATAGCTACTCTAGATGGCATAGCCCTGGCCTCCAGCACTACTGTAAAAAACCTTGGAGTTATTTTTGACCAGGACATGTCCTTTAACTCACACATAAAACAAATTTCTAGAACTGCATTCTTTCACCTGCGCAACATTTCCAAAATTAGGAACATCCTGTCTCAAAATGATGCAGAAAAACTAGTCCATGCATTTGTTTCCTCAAGGCTAGATTACTGTAACTCATTACTATCTGGATGTCCTAATATCTTAATAAAAAGCCTCCAATTAATCCAGAATGCCGCAGCCAGAGTCCTGACAGGAACTAGCAAGAGAGATCATATTTCTCCTATATTGGCTTCTCTTCATTGGCTCCCTGTAAAGTATAGAATAGAATTTAAAATCCTTCTTCTCACATACAAATCCCTTCATAATCAAGCTCCTTCATACCTTAAAGACCTCATAGTACCATATTATCCCAATAGACCACTTCGCTCTCAGAGTGCAGGCCTACTTGTGGTTCCCAGAGTTCTCAAAAGCAGAATGGGAGGCAGAGCCTTTAGCTATCAAGCTCCTCTCCTGTGGAACCAGCTCTCAGCCTGGGTTCAGGAGGCAGACACTCTCTGTACTTTTAAGGCTAGACTTAAAACCTTCCTCTTTGACAAAGCATATAGTTAGGGCTGGCTTCAGGCAACCCTGAACCATCCCTTAGTTAGTTATGCTGCTATAGGCCTAGACTGCCCGAGGACCATCGGTGCACTGAGCTCCCCTACCCTAACCCCCCCCTCCCTTCCCCTCCTCTCTCTTCTCTCCTCCCACCTCATGTATATTCCACCATTGAATGTCACTAACCTTGTGCTCTCTCTCTCCCCTAGTTTGTGCTCTCTCCCTCTCTCTCTGTTCTCTCTGTACCTTCTGCAGGTGTCCCTGGTCCTGGAGCTGTTTATCGCTGATGTGCAGTTACTGGCCCCACCACCTTGCAGTGTCTATTTGTTGTTTATTGTTGCTGTTCTTTTCTCTCTGCTCTATCCACTCACCCCAACCGGTCGAGGCAGATGGCCGCCCAAACTGAGCCCGGTTCTGCTGGAGGTTTTTTTCTTCCGTTAAATGGAGTTTTTTCCTCTCCACTGTCGCCAAGTGCTTGCTCATAAGGGAATTGTTGGGTTTTTAGTTTTAGTTTTTGTAAAGTGCCTTGAGATGATTTGTATTGTGATTTGGCGCTATACAAATAAAATTGAATTGAATTGAATTGAATCTCCTGCAAGTAGTTGGAGCTGAGAGCAGAGCGAGCACACACCTCAGCTGCGGTGGCTTTCTTTTGTTTTTTTACTCGACTATTCATGTGGATTACTTTGTCCTCTGGGGTGTTGTTTTTTTTTTTTGGACTATTTTTCTGGATGCCTCACACTACAGTGGACTCTAAAAGAAACTCGTATAAACTGAATGAACTCTAAAGATGATTACTCTATGATTACCCTTGCATAATATATTGATTTTGGATGAATGGGACCTACCTCTGTTGTATTTTTTTTTTTTTATTGTTGTTGTTGAAGTAGGTTGACCAAAGGTTACGAGTAAGCAACAGTCATTGGGTTATTTCACTGTTTTCCTACAATTTTTTGATTGATAACTCCTTACAGACTGTGTGAGCGTTATAAAGTTAATTTCTAGCCCTGAAGGGTAGGACCATGTTGCAGCAATGAGCTTAGTGACCCCGTTAGAGGTCATATATGTGTTATATTGTAGAGGATAACAGATAGGTATTTATCATAGGACATGACATGACACAGCCATGAGAATAAACACGATAAACTTGCAGGAAACAAAAGGGAACAGACACAGTGTGAATGTCTGAGGGAGAAATCAAATTTTTAAACAGTGATAAAGCTGCTTTGTTTCTACCCATAGCAGATTTTCCTGAAGTGATCCTATTAATGTTCCTGAGGTGTCACCACAACATGACAGATGGTCTTGTCCCCTAAGCTGACTCAACTGTGAGGGAGAATCTAAAACACTGTCTCTAAAGTTCCAGGATTAACAAAACAACCTGATCCCACAATCATTATTCTCAGCAAAATAGAAACAATAGCCAACTAACAATTCTTCACCTATGGACTTATAATGGTGAGGAAGGCGATGCTCTAATACTGGAAAATGCCTGAGGCCCTTCAGCATGGGACTGGTTAAATGACTTGTGAGGTACTTTTCACCTGGAAAGACTTGGACACACACACGTCGGCCTCTCACCACCTATGTATATTTACATAATTTTACATGTATACACATTACATAATGTGTATACTGTAAAGATGACAGGTACTAGAATATACAATCAACTTATTGCTCAGTCTGAGATGACATGGTGCACACTATTCTTTCAATGACTTTGGGTATCTTCTTGCGGTCACAGAAGAAAACTGGTTGAACAGCACAGTTCAATTCAATTCTATACAGCTCAATGCAAATAAGAAACATGTAGGACAACTTAATTTGAAGTGTCCACTTTCGAAATCAGACTTTTACATATGTTACGGATTTTGGACATTTTCAGGCCGTACATTACAGGATTGAAGAGCGGGGGGCATGTAAGAAAGTATAATGATAAAAAAATTCGTAACATATTTGGTACACCGCTCATATTATATCTACTCTGTATTATTTCAAAGCAAGCCCCGACAGAAAAATTCAGAAGGGCAGCAAGGTGAGGTGTGCAGGTACTGACAGCTTTCTGTCTGGTCTGTTCTGAACCAGAAAGACACACCTGAAGAATCCTCATGTATGTGTACATGATTGAAAGTAAACAGCCAACAATTGTGCTAAAAGTAGCGATGAGACCATAAATGTTAATTAAACTGGTGTTAGAGCAAGCAAGCTTGACAACAGAATAGGTATCACAGTAAACTTTGTAAATGATGTTCCCACACAGCTGTAAAGGTAAAGCCAAAGACAGCAAAACTATCATTGCAAAGCAAGGATAAAACCATGTTAGAAAAATAAACATGGCAACCTTGTTATACGTCATACGTGTGTTATAATGTAAGGGATCACAGATAGCAAGGTATCGGTCATAAGACATGAAGGCTAAGTTTAAATATTCTACAGCTCCATAAGAGTGAACACAGAAAATCTGCAGGAAACAAACTGAAGCAGAAACAATGTGACTGTCTAAAAAGATCTGAATCATAAGGAATGGAAACAACCATGTACTACCATACAGTCCATTTACAAACAGGCTGCACATTAAAATGTACATGGGCTCATGTAAGCTTCTGTTCATACAGATCACTACAATCAGCAATAAATTGGCACAAACAATAAAAACATATAAAGACAAAATTAACGTAAAAAGTAAGTATTTAAAAACCCCTGTATCAAAGTAGGCTGCAAGTGTGAAATATGAAATTTGTGTTGAGTTTATCATGATGCTTCCTCTGCTTCCACTATACACACAAACAAGAAGTATGTTACCTTTTGATGTACATTAAAAATTTAACCACCTTAAATTTGGACTGAGCCAGCACAATGTGCAACTTAACCATCAAGCACATATGGACATAAGTCAGTGTAGTAATACTGAACACATTCATTATCATGATACAGTTTGAACAAAGGTTCCCAGATGTATCATTTCCTTTTCAAAGTCAAAAATGATGCACAGCTTTGAAACTACTGATAAGACACTAGTGACAGTGAGTCTGAACATTCACCTGCTGTTCTGCTTTAGTCAACCTGAGAGTCTCTCCTGACTGAGTCTCAACTCTGCTTTGACTTTGTTTCAACACTTTAAGACAGAGGACGCCCACAGCGGCACACTGATGTCACAGTGGATGGTCCCACTTACTGAAGGATCCTGGGAATAGTCGGTTAAATTACAAAAATAAATAAAGTTGTGTTTGTTAATGCGTCCCTTATACAGAGTTTTTAACTGAATTTTCAGACTTCCTGTCTGATTTAGTGCTTAGTTCAGATAAAGTCATTATAGTGGGAGATTTTAACATTCATGTAGATATAGAAAATAACAGTCTCAGCATTGCATTTAATTCTATATTAGATTCAATTGGTTTCACTCAAAATGTTAATAAACCCACCCACTGTTTCAATCACACCCTTGATCTTGTTCTGACCTATGGCATCGAAATTGAACATCTAATAATTTTTCCCCCAAATCCTGTTTTGTCAGATCATTCTTTAATAACTTTTGAATTTAAAATGATGGATCATGCAGCGTCTGGAAGAAAATTCCACTACAGCAGATGTTTATCCGACAACGCTGTTAATGAATTTAAGAAAATTATTCCATCTTTATTTACGTCTATGCCAAGTATAAACATAGTGGAGGGCAGCTGCCTCAATCCCACTCCCTACCAAATTGATCATATTGTTGACAGCGCTGTAACCTCACTGCGTGAAACAAGTAGAACTGGTTTTTGTGTTTTCCAGTTTGGATGTGAGAGTGAGGCTCTCAAATGAGTTATAACTGTTCTGAGGATGAAAGTTTAATAACAAGTTTGAGTGGAAGATTGTAGCTACTCTTCCACCTCGACCTGTGCTTCGAGGAACATGATAATTTTTATGACTGAGGGGGGTTGATTCATTCAGACTGACATATTCATCCTGCTGTAACCAGGTTTCAGTAAGATAAAGTAGGTCAATTTGGTGATCAGTTATCAAATCATTTACTAACAAAGATTTAGATGAAAGGGACCTAATATTTAATAGTCCACATTTGACAGTTCTGTTTTTCTGTTCAATAAGAGGAGTGGTCTTAATTTTTATTAAGTTTTTATGAATAACTCCTCTTCTGTTAACTTCTGATTTATTTGATTTATATGTTCGAGGGGCAGACACAGTCTCTATGTGGTTTGAGGGGGGCGGCGGCTCTAAGGAAACTGCAGAGAGGCGTTTTAGACTGAGTCTCTGCATCCCGGTCCCCACCCTGGATTGTCAGGCTTTAGGTCGGCTAATAAACTCGGCCAAATTTCTAGAGATGCGTGTGTGTGCGTGTGTGTGTGTGTGTGTGTGCACGTTATTGTTTATATTGAGGAATTATAGAGTCTTATGGCCGTGGACACAAAAGACCTCTTGAATCTTTCAGTCTTGGCTTTAGGGGGAATTAGTCTGTGGCTGAATGAACTTCCCATTCGCCACAGTTCCTCATGAAGTGAATGGGCAGAATTGTCCAGTATGGAGTTTATTTTGTCCACCATCCTCCTCTCTGCCACAGCCTTCAGACTGTCCAGTTCCAGTCCAACAACATATTTTGCCTTCCTGATCAACTTATTTAGTCTGTTGGCCTCACCAGCCTTGATGCCACCTCCCCAGCACACAACTGCACAGTGCACTCGCTACTACAGACTGATAGAACGTCTTCAGTAGCTTGTTGCACACACCAAAAGAACGGAGTCTCCTGAGGAAGAACAGTGTGCTCTGTCCTTTCTTGAAGAGTGCATCTGTATTGCTTGACCAGTCCAGTTTGTTGTTAATGTGGACTCCAAGGTATGTGTAGGAGTCCACAATCTTTACTTCGTCTCCAAGGATGGAGACAGGGACTGGGGTCTTCCTGTTCCTCCTAAAGTCCACCACCAGTTCTCTGGTTTTCTTGATATTGAGCTTTAGCCAGTTGTTGTTACACCAATCAACAAAGCTTTTTATCAAGTGTCTGTATTCCTCATTGTTATTATTGTTGATGCATCCAATGATTGAAGAGTCATCAGAGAACTTTTGGAGGTGACAGGTTCCTGAGTTGTAGCGGAAGTCTGAGGTGTAGCGTGTAAACAGGAATGGTGCTAGTACAGTTCCTTGAGGTGCACCGGTGCTGCTCTTCACCACATCAGATATGCAGCCATCTAAGCGAACAAACTGTGGCCACCTAGTGAGGTACACTGATTTAAATTTTCTAAGACACTTTTTGTCCAGAAAGGCCATATGCAAGAAGGTGTGGCTCAGGATGAATAGTCATGTGATTTACCTGAGAAGACAAAAGACGCACTGAACGACCAGACAAAGACGCGCATAATGAGCCTTTCAGTCAATGTAGATGGGAGGGGATTAGTGCAGCACAATACAGCTATTTGTCTCTGTGTGGAATATAAGAAGTGCTTCTTCACGTCCGTGACGCTCCATCATCCAAACGCACAGAAAAAGTGAGTAAATTCTATGATGAAGTTTGACGTTTTATGTCATTTCTCGGTGGTGTGCACATATTTACCTGGTTCACCTGAGATTATTTACATGTGAACAGTGGACAGTGTACAAGGCGGAACCGCATTACCTGTAATGAGGTGAGACAGGAAAAAGTGATGATTTGTTTTCGACTTGAATTGTTTCACTCAAAAGAAAACATTTCAAGCTTTCTAGCCATATAATTCTTATTTTTATGAGGCAAGTATTCGCTGAGATTGTGGTTGTTTTATTTACGCGTCTGTGAAGAGAAATGGCAGAGACAGAAAAGACCGAGAGCGCACCCTGTCGGCTTTCTTTATTTAAAAAAAGCACAAAGTTTTGTTTTTATTATGATGGTATACAACTAAAACAACCCTTTACAGATTTGAATGATATATTTCCTTTATCTGTACGATCAGAATTGACGGAGTAATTTAAGTTTGTTTCGGCCTTATCAGGAAAAGGTGTGTCAAAACGCGCCGGCGCGTGCGTCGACCACAGAGGGGAAGACGGGAATATGTTTAAAAGACACTGAAAGAAACACAAATGTCAGGACATGTCAAAATTTGTCCAGGCCTCCAAAACCCCCTCAGACCTCAGAGGGTTAACCCATGCATGGTATGTGTTTTTTATTGTTTTAGGGTTTTAGAGGCTTGTAAATAACTGCCAACAATTTGTTTAGTGCTGGTAGAGGCCTGAAGATCGAAGACACCTGAACAAACATGTGGGGTCTTTTCCAATATGAGTCCACCCCTTTAGACAAAGATATATAAACCTGGTTCTGTAACACAAAGTCAGAGGATTTCTGCAAAGACTCTTCTCCGGGCCCCCGTGATTAAACCTGAGATGATTCATCACACTTGTGGTTGTTTGTGAGAATTAGCAATTCCATGACAAGAGAGAGAGATGATGGATAAGAGAGGCCAGAGTCTGCGGCTGACAGGAGATTGTTGGTGATTTTGACCAGGGCAGTTAAGTTGGCGGAAACCAGATTGGAACTGTTCATATAGGTTATTGGTGGAGAGATGTTTATGGACCTGGTGGTTTTTCAAGAATTTTGGAGGAACGGAAGATTGGAGATGGGCCGGAAGTTGTTTAGGTCTGCAGGATCAAGACCAGGTTTTTTTTAGAATGGGTGTGATGATGGCTGTCTTGAGTGATGGGGGTATAATGCCAGAATTGAGGGACGTGTGAATTATGTGGGTAAGATGAGGAAGGAGGGACGGGAGGCATTAGCTTGATGAGGTTGGTTGGTAGGGGGTCGAGTTTACAAGTAGAAGGTTTAGAATTGAGGATCAAGGAAGAGATAATAGTACTGGCTTGGGTGGTGAAACTAGAAAGCAGTGAAGAAATGGGTGGACGGGATAAGGTACAGTAATGGCAGTTTGCAGTATCGCAGATTGGGGGAAGTTGCTGATGTATGTTTTCAATTTTCGATGAGAAGAAATCCATGAAGTTATTGCACAAGGTGGTGGAGAGTGTGCAGGAGAGAAGAGTATCGGGAGGACACAATAGATTTTTGACAGTGGAAAAAAGAGAACATGTGGGACCGGAGGCAGATGCAATGAGTGAGGTGTAGTAGGCAGTTTTTGTTTGAATAATGGTTTGCTTATATTTCAGTATATGGTTTAGATATAAGTCATTGTGGATGGGTAAACCCATTTTTTTGGAGAGACGCTCAAGGCGACGGGCTTGGGTTTTGAGGTGGCAGAGTTCCATGGAGCAGAGTGCGAAAAGGAGACAGATCTAGTTTTGAGTGGAGCGAAGGTGTCAAGTAGATTACGTAACTCACTGTTAAAATTGAATAACATGTCGGGGAGGGAGGGTGACTTATTAATACATAGAAGATTGTTAAGTGCAGCAGTGAAGGAGGAGAGATCAATGTCCTTTATGTTGCAGAAAGTGATAGTATGGGAGAAGTAGAGTGGAGTTAGAACAGACTAGTTTGTTATCAGAAAAGAGGGTGTCGAGGGTAGAATATGACCGAGCTGTGACGCCAGAACAGCAAACTAAGTCAAGAATGTGGCCATAAGAATGTGTGGGGGAGGTGATGTATTGTTGGAGCCCAAAGCTGTCCAGACAGGAAATGAAGTCCTTTGTTGTAGTGGTGCTGGGATTGTCAAAGTGGATGTTGAAATCGCCAAGAAGAATTATATTTGGTGACTGTGAGATGAGATAGCTAGGTCTGACAGTTCGTCCAGGAATATCAGGTTGGGTTTAGGTGGGCAATAGATGGTAACCAAGAATGTTGGTGAGTCATCCGTCAGTGAGTCATCGTTACTCTGGATCACCTGGGCCAACCTCATCCCTAAAAACATCCACATTGTAGCCGTCATTATGCCTCAAAACAACTTGTACGTCACTAACCAAGGATGGTCCTTTTCAGTAATACATTCAACACACTGCCCTGTCGTGATACCTCTATGGCTCTGTTTACATCATCCAACCTTTCCCTCTCCCATGACCTTGTATGACAATGACTGTCTCACTCTTTTAGCAACCTGCAAATCATCTACACACAGACACACATTTAAAAAATACAGTATATATACGGTATATATCTTGGCTATGAGGGCTAATGGAAGGCTAACCGGATGCTACGTTTAACCCGCAGGCACGCATGCATTCGCCATATGTATACGTCATCACACAGCCGATAGCGCCGTCTGGAAAGCGTAGTAAAATTGTCATTTTCAAATTTGCACAACCCACAACTGCACAGACCAATAGTAAATAGCGCCGCCTAGAAGGTGGAGTAAAATTATGTAATTTACAAATTGGTACCACCCTCAACTTATTGAAACCAATGACAATTAGCACTGCCTAAAAAAGGAGTAGAAATTAATGACATTTATTTTATTGGTTCATGATGTCACGTGGTCATATGATCGGATACACCCACTTTTGACCCCCCTCCTTGTGCCCATCTTTAGATAAACCATTATTATACTACTATGGATGGAGGTGTTGAAGAGATGCATCGACTGTAGGAATGATACACTGACATAAGACTCACCAGACAATGTCAACATGGCAGCCACCACCTTTCTTACAGACCCCAATTGCTCTATCCACTCGCTTGTCTTTTTTCTTTTTCTGTAGACAAAGAAAGAGAGACACATATTACTGAAAAATTCACAATTCTCCTGCTTACATAATTTTTGTTTTCACACCTGATTTGGCAAAGTAAACATCTGTTCCCCGTGCCAGTAAAACACCTTTGAATTTAATTGAGAGAACTGCTGTATGTATAATCCATACAAATATGTATGTCTTGACTAAAGATTAAATTAATTGCCTATAAAATCACTTAAAAAAAAAAAAAATTGGATTTCAGCAGAAATAGCAGTTTCTCTGATAACGTCTATAGCGCAGTGGTCATGAACTACTTCATAAGGCATTATTGGAAAGATTAAATGAAAATGACATAGAAACTTTTCTGAAGACAGTCGGTTCCCTTCAGATACAATCATATAAAACAAAAAAAACCTGCGCCGCTTTTTGAGTGTGAAACATGTAGTGCTCATGTTTATTTAAGTCAAAGCCTTTTTGAAAATCTATTTGTGGCGGTCAGTCTTGATATTGTGGCGAGCATTTACATTAACTGTGTATAACTTACCAATGGCAGAGTTCAGAGGCTTTTAGATTGGTCCCGCTATCTGTGCTGCCGACCTGGCGGTCCTCGCTGAGTCGCCAGAAGGCGAGCGCATCTGTTAGTCCAGCTGCAATTGCTTCGCCCGTGTGATACTCCGGAAAGTAGACCGTCTGCAGGCATAAGCTGACAAAATTCCAATCTTTGTCAATAAAGTGGACTGTCAGACTCAGGTATGGTTCTGAGGTTCAACTAGACCAAAGGTCAGCTGTGGTCACTAACTTCAGTTGCTCCTCCACCCTATCCCTGACTTCACCATGAAGTGCAGGTATAGCTGTGTGTGAAAAATATTTTTGACCTGGGGTCAATGGCTGACATCATTTTCCTGAAGCCCACATTTTCCACTGTACTAAACGACATCATGTCCTTAGCCAAGAAGTTTGTAACAGCTTTAGTAATGTCTTTATGTCGTTTAGACTGTTTGTCAAAAGGTATGTATGAAGCCATCTGTGTTTGCTGCATGGACTTCTGTTTTGACCCGGCTGGTGTTGGGTGTGGTGATGGTGATGGTTCGGAGACAGGTTGGCTTAAACTTTTGTGGTGCCTCATCTTCTGACTGTCAGAATGTTCTGTCAGGTGGAACTGCTTCAAATGGTGGAACAGATTTGACGTATTCCCGCTGCTAGTCGGCACCACATTTTGCAGCGGACTGAAACCTGAAGTTTATCTGAACTTAAATAGCCGAACCACTTCCACACCACTGAATTAGTCTTTCCTCTCTTATCTACTATTTCGTCTGCTTTACTTGTGGAAGCTCGTTCAGTCACAACTGTATTATGTTCAGGGGTACTCATTTTGTAGCTAAAACTTGCCGCGACGGAGCTTAACCAACTACTGTTGAGCACTGGCTGCGTGTCTGTGATGTACGTCATCACGCAAGTGGCGGCTACTGAATGTTATTCAGTGACAAATGCGGTAATATATATCGAAATATCGTAAATGGGTTTAAAAATCACATCACCATTATTGAAAAAAATTTAATCACGATATAGGCCTATATTGATATTGAATTACTGTCCAGCCCTACCGTCTGTTGGTGTACGCATGGTCTAGTGTATTGCTACACATGGTTGCTAGAGAAATGCTGAAAAATGTGGGAAAATGTCCCCCAGTTTTGCCCAATTCAAGTCCCCTGCTACTAGGATGAAAGCCTCCGGATGCTTAGTCTGGAGCTCACAGATGTGATCGTGTAGCTCCTTGAGCGCTGCTCCAATTTTAACCACTGGTTCAACCACTGTTCTCATAAAGTACATGTGGTTTATTTTGTTTGTTTTTTTTATTATGTTTTGTTTTTATAAACACAGACATAATGTCTACAGTGACATTCAGTGAAACATGGTGGTGGGAGCATCATGTTGATTGCATCACCGACAAGATGGCGACCGACAAGATGGCGATCGACACAACCAGCCAGGCTCCTACAACGCCACCAACACCAAGAGCAACAACAACAACGCCAACACTACCTGACAATACCAACTCGGACAATGCCAATCTACTACTCCGTCTAGCAAACAATGAAATCACCAAATTAAAGCAGGAAATACGCCGCCTCTCTCACGATCTCCAACAGAAAGACTCCATACTGACTAGCTTCAGGGACGTTGCCCTCGAGCAGTCGAGGAAGATCTCCACACTTACCTTCACTCTCCAGGACACTGCCCCATGGGACCCGTCAACCTGTCCTCGACCCTCCTCCTCTTCTACACCATGTCTTCGGTCCTCCTGGACCGAGGTTGCGGTTCGTGGGCGGAAAAGATTTCACCACGGGTCTCCGCGTCCCTCTCTAGACCTCTCCAATCCATTTGCACCTCTGTCTTCTGCCACCCCGGACCTACATACGGCCTCATCCGCTAACCACGTACCGGATCGTTCCGCTCCGGTTTCCCAACAACCCCCGTCACCCGCCAATGTCGTTCAGCGCCGTCACCTGCTCTCGCTCCCCTCTGACGACACCCGCCGCCCCCGCCTTAGTCCAAGTGCTCCTCGCGGAGCCCGTTGCCACGGCGGAAAACAGTCTCCATCCCGCTCAGCTACTACATCCGTGCGCCGTAGGATCCTTCGCGAGGCCGTGCTCAGGCACACTCACGGGCTCCCTAGCTACGGACCAACCGAACTGCCGCCTCCATCTTCCACCTCAGTACCCGATGTCACCGCCCCGCCTCCCCGCCAGTCAGCAAGACGACACGACTCAAACGGCCAACTACTGGCGTCTTCTCCACGCCCCCTTTTTCCCCCAACCACGTTAATCATCGGAGACTCCATTATAAGGAATGTACGCTTTTTCAACGCCACTACTCACTGTCTCCCTGGAGCTATGGCCTCTGACATCTTGGCCATGCTTCCTGGATTACTGCCAACACATCCGTCTTCCATCTCTAGAGTGATTGTTCATAATGGAACTTGTGACACGTCACTCCACCGGTCTGAACTGACTAAAAAGGATTTTATCTCTCTCCTCCACCTCCTAAGCAACTGTGGTAAGACTATTTTCATGTCTGGTCCCATCCCCACGTTTGGAAGAGGCTCTGGCCGCTTCAGTAGAATCCTCAGTCTCAACACTTGGATCAAGTCTGTCTCCCTGTCCTACAATCTCCAATTCATCGACAACTTCAACCTCTTCTGGAACCGACCTGCCTTCTTTGCAGGAGATGGTCTGCATCCTAACCGCCTGGGCTCCCATATACTTTCCACCAACATTCAACATGCAGTTCACTGTACCCCACACGCTAACACTGGACAATCTGTCCATTCTGTCCCACATGCCTGACTATCTGACTCCATACTACCAATCCCCTCCATCTGGTCATCCTCCCGACCTCAGCCTAGAAAATCAGGTATACGCCAGATCAACCACTCTGTACTAGCTAACATCCCCAGAAACATGGACTCGACACCTTTCCACAACACTCATTTTGGGCTTCTTAACGTTCGCTCCCTCTCTCAAAAAGCATCCCTCATCTTTGACATTATTCTTAAACACAATCTCGACATCCTGTGCTTAACTGAAACCTGGCAGCAGCCCAACGACTTCACTGAACTTAATCAATCTATTCCTCCTGGCTTCACATATCTCACCCATCCACACCTCTCGGGACGCGGTGGCGGCCTCGCCATACTGTACAACCTTAAATACAAAATATCCATCCACCCCACTATCACCTTCCGGTCCTTTGAAGCTCTCATAGCACGTATTCATGGTCACACACCAACCTTCTTGGCCACTATCTACCGCCCACCAAAACCTAACCCGACCTTCTTGGACGAACTGTCTGACCTCTTAGCTGACCTCATCTCTCTGTCAGCCAACATAATTCTTCTTGGTGATTTTAACATCCACTTCGACAATCCCAACAACACCGCTACAAAAGACCTAATTTCCTGTCTGGACAGCTTTGGGCTCCAACAATACATCACCTCCCCAACACATTCTCTAGGCCACACCCTCGACTTAGTCTGCTGCTCTGGCGTCACAGTTCAGTCATGTTCTACCCTCGACACCTTCTTCTCCGACCACAAACTAGTCTGCTTTAACTCCAAACTACCTCTCTTCAAAACCCACCTCTCCCGCACCATCACCTTCCGTAACTTAAAGAACATCGACCTCCCCTCCTTCACTGCTGCTCTCAACAACCTTTCATGTACTAATTACACACCGTCCCTCTCCAACATGTTATCCAATTTCAACTGTGAGCTACGAAATCTACTCAACACCTTCGCCCCACTCAAAACTAGATCTGTATCCTTTACGCACTCTGCTCCATGGTACACACCCGAACTCCGCCTCCTCAAAACCCAAGCCCGTCGCCTTGAACGTCTCTTCAAAAAAACCGGTTCATCCACCCACAAGGACTTATACCTAAACCACATACTGAAGTACAAGCAAACCATTACTCAAACAAAATCTGACTTCTATGCCTCGCTTATTGTATCCGCCTCTGGCTCCACGCGTTCCCTCTTCTCCACTGTCAAAAATTTATTGGGCCCTCCCGATACTCCTCTCTTCCCTTCACTCTCCACCACCTTGTGCAATAACTTCCTGGATTTCTTCTCATCAAAAATCGAAAATATACACCAGCAATTTCCCCCCATCTGTGACACTGCGAACTGCCTCCACTGTACCCTTCCCTCTCTACCAGTATCCTCCCTGCTTTCGAGTTTTATCATTCCACCCACCACGGTTATCTCTTCCCTGATCCTCAAATCCAAACCCTCAACCTGCAAACTTGACCCCCTACCAACCAACCTCGTCAAGCTCTGTCTCCCCTCTCTCCTTCCTCATCTTACCCACATTATTCACACTTCCCTCAGTTCTGGCATCGTACCCCCATCACTCAAGACAGCCATCATCTCACCAATTCTAAAAAAACCTGGTCTCGATCCTGCCGACCTTAACAACTTCCGCCCTATCTCCAATCTCCCGTTCCTCTCCAAAATCCTGGAAAAAGTTGTTCACCACCAGGTCCATACCCACCTTTCCGCCAATAGCCTATACGAACACTTTCAATCTGGTTTCCGCCAACTTCACAGCACTGAAACTGCCCTGGTCAAAATCACCAACGACCTCCTAGTAGCCGCAGACTCTGGCCTTGTCTCCATCCTCATCCTCCTTGACCTAACTGCAGCTTTTGACACCATCTCACACAATATTCTCCTCCATCGCCTTGCTTCCATCGGCATAGCCGGCTCGGTCCTCTCATGGTTCACCTCCTACCTATCTGACCGCACCCAGTCCGTCCATCTCCAGAACTTCCACTCCCAGCCCTCTACTGTCAGTTGTGGCGTGCCTCAGGGCTCTGTCCTGGGGCCCCTCCTCTTTATTATTTATCTCCTTCCTCTCGGAAATATCCTTAGGCAACATAACATCAATTTCCACTGTTATGCAGACGACACCCAGCTCTACCTCTCTGCTGCTCCATCTTCTACCCTCCCCCCCTCCCTCCCTCCTTACCTGCTTACATAATATCAAATCCTGGTTCACCCATAACTTTTTGAAACTCAACCCTGACAAAACTGAAATTCTCCTCGTGGGCACCAGATCCACCCTTTCTAAAACCAGCACCTTCTCCATTCAAATTGACAACAATACTGTCCCCCCCTCCCCCCAAGTTAAAAGCCTGGGTGTCATCCTAGACGGTACTCTCTCCTTCACTCAGCATATCAATACCACTACCCGGTCGGCCTACTCCCATCTCCGTAACATAAACCGCATCCGTTCCTCACTCACCACCGATAGCACGGCAATACTCATTAACGCCTTTGTCACCTCTCGTTTGGATTACTGTAACTCACTCCTCACTGGTCTACCTCTCAAATCACTTCGCAAACTTCAACTTGTCCAGAACTCTGCTGCCCGAATCATCACCAGAACTCCATCCTCACATCATATCACCCCTGTCCTTAAACAACTTCACTGGCTCCCTGTGTCCTTCCGTATAAACTATAAAATCCTCCTTCTCACCTACAAAGCCCTCCACTCTATTGCCCCACCATACATCACTGAACTACTTCATATCTATTCTCCGCCTCGTCCTCTCCGCTCCTCCAGTTCCACTCTCCTCTGCACCCCTACAGCGCGCCTGGCCACCATGGGCGCTAGATCCTTCAGCCACACTGCGCCCCGCCTTTGGAACATTCTCCCTCATCGCATCCGGTCGTCTCCGGACTTATCAACTTTTAAATCATCACTCAAAACATATCTGTTCCGTATAGCGTTTTCCACCTAACTCTCTTAACTTCTCAAAGCAGCCCGAGATGTCCTACCACCCTCTGCCTATTTCATATTGTCTCATACTGTTTCATATTTGTTGTTCTGTCATCTGGGTTTCTGTATTTCAATTTACTTTTACTGTACTTCGCCCACTTCCTAGATAATCCACGCTTTTGCCTTTACATTCTCTCCCGCCGTTTATGTATTCTTGTTACTGTTGTTTTAATGCACTCTATGTATATCATGCTGTATGCTTCCTTTTCTATCTGTAAGGTGACCTTGAGACTTTGAAAGGCGCCATGAAATAAAATGTATTATTATTATTATTTATTATTACAGTACCCAGCTACCACCCAAGTGTGTCTTTGTTACTTCTAGTTTGGTAAATGGGCTAAATACAGAGACTGGAACCAAAATTAAAACACCTTTGCAGTCGTCAAAAAGCAACTAACATTTTCACATACCACACAGTAGTGAGTACAATAGCTGTCTGCCGAAATAAAACAAAATGCAGTGGGTCCAATATTGATGCTTGAGAAACACCTTTACTCACAATCTGGGAACTTGAAGCAGCTGTAAGATTAAACATCAACACACTCAGGAAATAGGTAATTTAATAAAATGTTGTGTCAGTATCAGTTAGTCTTGGACAAACCTACAAAAAGTGCAGTCCTGTCCACAGTCCTGCTTTTTATTAGTTGAGTTAACATAGTCCACAACAGAAATTGCTGCAGTAATTGTGCTATGAGCAAGTCTAAAGCCTGAATGCTGAGGCTGAAGGACATTATCTTCATCCAGAAGACAGAGTTGTGAGTTGACTGAGGCTTGTAGGATTTTGGAGAGACAGAACCACTGTAATAGTTTGATAGATGTTAAGGTGACAAGTGTCGCCACCTTCATGTAAAAGAAAGCACCTAAGTGGTTTTCCATATTGACAGAACTGTGGCTCCAATTTGAATTAAAAATGTGTAGAGGTTGGGCAGCAGGTGAAGGATATGTCGGCCAAAGTTGTCCTCAGTTTTAGGAAAGGAAATTTTTCTTTAAGAGGGGGTGTGTACATTCAACAAGCCCGCTGCTGATTGGCTCAGTGGTTGTCATGGGAACATTCTTATTGTTGAAAAATATGGTACTTCTGGCTCCACAAAAGCAAAATGGTGACATCCATTATGGCCCAAAATGGCGACTGAATTACTTAATTCTCACTATGGGTAACATCACACTATATAGGTCCACCCCCCTATACACCATGAATTGTAACACTACGGGTGATGTCCCACTATATAAACCCCCCCCCCATACACTGTCAATGGTACCGTTACAGGTGATGTCACACTATATAAATCCACCCCCTATACACTGTCAGTGGTGTTAACATAGCAAGCTCTACCAAGGCCCGAGCACCACTTACTCTGCACTAGCTCCTGCAACAGGAACAGAGTCTGGATCTAAAACCACATTAAAAACTAAGGTGCTGCTGTAGCAGACTTTACACTGCATAGATTAAAGAAAAGGACAAATTCAGGATGTATTCACAAAGTGATTCGTT
The DNA here is from genome assembly GCF_900324485.2 of Mastacembelus armatus. NCBI lineage: Eukaryota > Metazoa > Chordata > Actinopteri > Synbranchiformes > Mastacembelidae > Mastacembelus > Mastacembelus armatus. Next base: position 25,098,975 of record NC_046645.1, read on the forward strand.
CAGATTCAACAGGAATTCAACCGACTATTCCCAGGATCCTTCAGCAAGTGGGACCATCCACTGTGACATCAGTGTGCCGCTGTGGGCGTCCTCTGTCTTAAAGTGTTGAAACAAAGTCAAAGCAGAGTTGAGACTCAGTCAGGAGAGACTCTCAGGTTGACTAAAGCAGAACAGCAGGTGAATGTTCAGACTCACACACTGTCACTAGTGTCTTATCAGTAGTTTCAAAGCTGTGCATCATTTTTGACTTTGAAAAGGAAATGATACATCTGGGAACTTGTTCAAACTGTATCATGATAATGAATGTGTTCAGTATTACTACACTGACTTATGTCCATATGTGCTTGATGGTTAAGTTGCACATTGTGCTGGCTCAGTCCAAATTTAAGGTGGTTAAATTTTTAATGTACATCAAAAGGTAACATACTTCTTGTTTGTGTGTATAGTGGAAGCAGAGGAAGCATCATGATAAACTCAACACAAATTTCATATTTCACACTTGCAGCCTACTTTGATACAGGGGTTTTTAAATACTTACTTTTTACGTTAATTTTGTCTTTATATGTTTTTATTGTTTGTGCCAATTTATTGCTGATTGTAGTGATCTGTATGAACAGAAGCTTACATGAGCCCATGTACATTTTAATGTGCAGCCTGTTTGTAAATGGACTGTATGGTAGTACATGGTTGTTTCCATTCCTTATGATTCAGATCTTTTTAGACAGTCACATTGTTTCTGCTTCAGTTTGTTTTCTGCAGATTTTCTGTGTTTACTCTTATGGAGCTGTAGAATATTTAAACTTAGCTTTCATGTCTTATGACCGATACCTTGCTATCTGTGATCCCTTACATTATAACACACGTATGACATATAACAAGGTTGCCATGTTTATTTTTCTAACATGGTTTTACCCTTGCCTTGGAGTGTTAGTTTTGCTGTCTTTGGCTTTACCTTTACAGCTGTGTGGGAACATCATTTACAAAGTTTACTGCGATATCCACTCTGTTACCAAGCTTGCTTGCTTTAGTACCAGTTTAATTAACATTTATGGTCTCATGATTACTTTTAGCACAATTGTTGGCTGTTTACTTTCAATCATGTACACATACATGAGGATTCTTCAGGTGTGTCTTTCTGGTTCAGAACAGACCAGACAGAAAGCTGTCAGTACCTGCACACCTCACCTTGCTGCCCTTCTGAATTTTTCTGTCGGGGCTTGCTTTGAAATAATACAGAGTAGATATAATATGAGCGGTGTACCAAATATGTTACGAATTTTTTTATCATTATACTTTCTTACATGCCCCCCGCTCTTCAATCCTGTAATGTACGGCCTGAAAATGTCCAAAATCCGTAACATATGTAAAAGTCTGATTTCGAAAGTGGACACTTCAAATTAAGTTGTCCTACATGTTTCTTATTTGCATTGAGCTGTATAGAATTGAATTGAACTGTGCTGTTCAACCAGTTTTCTTCTGTGACCGCAAGAAGATACCCAAAGTCGTTGAAAGAATAGTGTGCACCATGTCATCTCAGACTGAGCAATAAGTTGATTGTATATTCTAGTACCTGTCATCTTTACAGTATACACATTACATAATGTGTATACATGTAAAATTATGTAAATATACATAGGTGGTGAGAGGCCGACGTGTGTGTGTCCAAGTCTTTCCAGGTGAAAAGTACCTCACAAGTCATTTAACCAGTCCCATGCTGAAGGGCCTCAGGCATTTTCCAGTATTAGAGCATCGCCTTCCTCACCATTATAAGTCCATAGGTGAAGAATTGTTAGTTGGCTATTGTTTCTACTTTGCTGAGAATAATGATTGTGGGATCAGGTTGTTTTGTTAATCCTGGAACTTTAGAGACAGTGTTTTAGATTCTCCCTCACAGTTGAGTCAGCTTAGGGGACAAGACCATCTGTCATGTTGTGGTGACACCTCAGGAACATTAATAGGATCGTCACTTCAGGAAAATCTGCTATGGGTAGAAACAAAGCAGCTTTATCACTGTTTAAAAATTTGATTTCTCCCTCAGACATTCACACTGTGTCTGTTCCCTTTTGTTTCCTGCAGGTTAATTGTGTTTATTCTTATGGAGCTGTAGAATTTTTAAACTTAGCCATCATGTGTTATGACAGATACCTCTTTATCTGTTATCTGTCATGATATGTTTGAGTTCCTCATTACAGCTGTGTGGGAACATTATTTACAACGTTTACAGTGACAACTACTCCATAATTGAACTGGCATGTTTTGATACCACTGTAATGAACATATATTGGCTCATTGTGGCTTTTCTTACAATCATTGTTCCTGTTTTTTTAATCCTGTACACATACATGAGGATTCTTAAAGTGTGTTTTTCTGGTTCTAAACACACCAGACAGAAAGCTGTCAGTACCTGCACACCTCACCTTGCTTCTCTGCTCAACTTCTCTTGGGGGTTTCCTTTGAAATTGTACAGAAAAGGTTTGATATGAGCAGTGTGCCAAATATTCTGAAGATTTTCTTATCATTATACTTTCTTGCATTCCAGCCGCTCTTCAATCCTGTAATGTACGGCCTGAAGCTGTCCAGAATCCATCTCATATGTAAAAGTTTGATATCAGAAGTGGCCTCGTTCCAGGCTTAAAATCAAAGTAGACTGAGATCATGATGTTTTTGCTTTATCCTTTAGATCTCTCTCTCTGTTAAGGTCTGTTTAGGCTTGCCTTTGAATGGTTGTCTTTTTGTCCATTCATTAACTACAATTTCGATGAGATCTGCTTAGTTTGAGGCTTTTGAGATGTGTCTTATTGCTTTTTGTTACAACTGAATTTCTCTGCCAGGGGAACAATAAAATGTTATCTAATATAATCCAGTTAAGGTAATTGAGAACAGCCTACAGAAGGCTCAGTTTGTAGTAGGACCAATTGTATAAAAATGGTATTATCAGCATAAAATGAAAATTGCAGTGTTAAATTTCTGACATATCACATTCACAAGATCAGCATGGATGAACATGAGGTCACTATGACCTTGACCCTTGAGCACCCAAATCTAATCAGTTCCACTTTAAGGCCAAGTAGACCCTCATCCAATCCATTCCAGTCCACTTTATTTATAGAGCACATTTAAAACAACTAGGCTGATCAACATGCTTAGCATAGTGCAGTTAAATTTCTACAATGAAACTAGAAAAAAAGAAAAATATAAACAATAAAATAAACACAAATAAAACCAATCAGCAATAAATAAAAATAATAAAAAGAAAATAACCTAAATAACATCTTCGGAATCTCCAGGAGCAGCTGATCAGTTGACTTGAGGGACTTTGCAGGGGCGTAGGGATTCAAAAGCTCCAAGATATAAAGGGGGACAAAACCAATAAGAGCTTTAAAAACAAACAATAAAATCTTAAAATCAACTCTAAAATGGACCGGAGGCCAGTGAAGAGAGACTAAAATAGGTGTAATATGCTCATGCTTATGGGTACTGGTTAAGAGCATTCGGTACTAGCTGTAAGAGAGTGAGTGAAGATTGAATGACACCTGCATACAGGGCATTACAATAGTCAAGCCATGTTGTGATAAAAGCGTGTATGACAGATTCAGTACACTCTGTACTTTTAAGGCTAGACTTAAAACCTTCCTCTTTGACAAAGCATATAGTTAGGGCTGGCTTCAGGCAACCCTGAACCATCCCTTAGTTAGTTATGCTGCTATAGGCCTAGACTGCCCGAGGACCATTGGTGCACTGAGCTCCCCTACCCTACCCGCCCCCCCCCTCCCCCTTCTCTCCGACCTCATGTATATTCCACCATTGAATGTTACTAACCTTGTGCTCTCTCTCTCCCCTAGTTTGTGCTCTCTCCCTCCCTCTCTCTCTCTCTCTCTCTGTACCTTCTGCAGGTGTCCCTGGTCCTGGAGCTGTTTATCGCTGATGTGCAGTTACTGGCCCCACCAACCTGCAGTGTCTATTTGTTGTTTATTGTTGCTGTTCTTTTCTCTCTGCTCTATCCACTCACCCCAACCGGTCGAGGCAGATGGCCGCCCAAACTGAGCCCGGTTCTGCTGGAGGTTTTTTTCTTCCGTTAAAGGGAGTTTTTTCCTCTCCACTGTCGCCAAGTGCTTGCTCATAAGGGAATTGTTGGGTTTTTAGTTTTAGTAAAGTGCCTTGAGATGATTTGTATTGTGATTTGGCGCTATACAAATAAAATTGAATTGAATTGAATTGAATTCAAAATTTGACATAGATAAATATGGTTTAACTTTGGATAAAAGCTTTTACAACATTGTTAATCTGTTTGTCCAGTTTAAAGTGATGGTCCATTTTCACACCAAAGTTTGTCACTACAGGCTTGACAAATGGCTAAAGTGGGGCCAGGTCCAAAAGCGAGTCAGAGGAGACTTTACTACTGAAAATGAAAAGAAATGCCATTTTCTTTTTTAAATGGAACCAAGAGGTACAAAGAAAACAGGATGGTCCCAAGAATCGAGCCTTGGGGGACACCATACAGGAGATGAGATGGGGTCCCCAAGGCTTACCCTAAAACTCCTCTTAGATAGGTATGACCTGAACCACTTCAAGGCTGCAACTTTGATCCCCACACAATATTCCAGGCATGAGATCAATATAGCATGATCTACAGTGTAATTAAAAGATAATTAAAACCCTTAGATGTGCCGATTCTGTGCTGGGAAAAGCTTTAAAACCTGACTGGAACACCTCAAGAATGCCATGAGAATCTAGAAAAATCTGCAATTCTAGAAGCACAGCCCTTTCTAGAATCTTAGATATAAAAGGGAGCTTATAGATGGGTCGGTAATTTGACAGCACAGAGGGCTCCAGACTGGGTTTTTTCAATTGAGGCTGCAGCACAGCCCATTTAAAATATAAGGGAACAATACCAAATGACAAACTGCTATTTATGATCTCCAGAATGTTAGTCCCAATTGTGCCTCTTTAAAAAGCCAAGGTGGAATGATATCAGAGGGAGAGGCAGAGGGTTTCAAATGGGCCACAATATCTGTAAGAGACTTCAGAGACAGTGGCTTAAAATGATCAGAAGTAGCAGTACAAGGTAAAATGACAGAAAGGTCAAAAGAGGGTGGAATTCTAGGACGGAATTCTAGCTCTAATTCTGTTTTTTTTTGTTCACAAAAAAGTGGAGAAACTATTCACAGGTCGCAGGGGAAGTCTCACAATTAGTGGGTTGGGGAGAATGAAGAATGGAGTTTACAGTTTTAAAAAGAACACAAAGTTTATGACAATTATTTAAAATTCTTACATGTATTTCAATTTTTCATCTTTAACTACGGTCTGGTGATTGAGCCAACTGTCATTAAGAATGTCATAGGACACTTGTATCTTTTTTCCTCCTACGCTTGGCCCTCGTGCACTCGTCTGGCAGAGCGTGTTATGTCATTTAGCCAAGGTTCAAATTTGGGTTAGAATGCATAGTTTTAAGAGGTGAAACGGAATCTATGACATTACTACATAGGGAGAGAAATGAGGTAGTTAGCTTGCTTGTATCTACGCACACGTTCAATTCAATTCAATTCAATTTTATTTGTATACCACCAAATCACAATACAAATCATTGCAAGGCACTTTACAAAAACTAAAACTAAAAACCCAACAATTCCCTTATGAGCAAGCACTTGGCGACAGTGGAGAGGAAAAACTCCCTTTAACGGAAGAAAAAACCTCCAGCAAAACCGGGCTCAGTTTGGGTGGCCTTCTGCCTCGACCGGTTGGGGTGAGTGGATAGAGCAGAGAGAAAAGAACAGCAACAATAAACAACAAATAGACACTGCAGGTTGGTGGGACCAGTAACTGCACATCAGCGATATACAGCTCCAGGACCAGGGACACCTGCAGAAGGTACAGAGAGAGAGTGAGAGAGAGAGAGCACAAGGTTAGTAACATTCAATGATGGAATATACATGTGAGGGGGGAGGAGAGGGGAAGGGAAGGGAAGGGAGTGTTAGGGTTAGGGCAGGGGAGCTCAGTGCACCGATGGTCCTTGGTCAGTCTAGGCCTATAGCAGCATAACTAAGGGATGGTTCAGGGTTACCTGAAGCCAGCCATAACTTTACGCTTTGTGAAAGAGGAAGGTTTTAAGTCTAGTCTTAAAAGTACAGAGAGTGTCTGCCTCCTGAACCCAGACTGGGAGCTGGTTCCACAGGGGAGAAGCTTGATAGCTAAAGGCTCTGCCTCCCAGTCTGCTTTTGGAAACTCTGGGAACCACAAGTAGACCTGCACTCTGAGAGTGAAGTGCTCTATTGGGATAATATGGTACTATGAGTTCTTTAAGGTATGAAGGAGCTTTATCATGAAGGGATTTGTATGTGAGAAGAAGGATCTTAAATTCCATTCTGTAGTTTACAGGGAGCCAATGAAGAGACGCTAATATAGGAGAAATATGATCTCTCTTGGTAGTTCCTGTCAGGACTCTGGCTGCAGCATTCTGGATTAACTGGAGGCTTTTTATGGAGATAATGGGACATCCAGATAGTAATGAGTTACAGTAATCTAGCCTTGAGGTAACAAATACATGGACCAGTTTTTCTGCATCATTTTGAGACAGGATGTTCCTAATTTTGGCAATGTTGCACAGGTGAAAGAATGCAGTTCTAGAGATTTGTTTTATGTTTGACTTAAAAGACTTGATCTTGTCAAACTTCCTGGACTTCCTGGTCAAAAATAACTCCAAGGTTTTTCACAGTAGTGCTGGAGGCCAGGGCTATGCCATCTAAAGTAGCTATAATTTTAGAAAAGTTTATTTCTGAGGTTTTTAGGCCCAAATACAGTACCTTCTGTTTTCTCTGAATTTAAAAGTAGGACGTTACTGGTCATCCAGGCCTTTATGTCAGTTAGACACGCTTGAAGTCTGGTTAACTGGCATATGACATAGCCTAACGGAAGCATGTACAGGGTGAACAGAATCGGTCCTAGCACAGAGCCTTGTGGAACTCCATAACTAACTTTTGTGCGTGTGGAAGGTTCATCATGGACATGAACAAACTGGAATCTGTCTGATAAATAGGATTGGAACCATTTTAACACTGTTCCTCTGATACCAGTCCCATGCTCCAGTCTCTGTAATAGGATGTTGTAGTCAATAGTGTCGAATGCAGCACTAAGGTCTAGGAGGACAAGTATAGAAACAAATCCATTATCTGAGGGTAAGAGAAGATCGTTGGTGACTTTTTACAGTGCTCTTTCTGTACTATGATGTGCTCTAAATCCTAATTGAAAATCTTCAAATAGTTCATTCCTGTGTAAGTGGTCTGAAAGTTGCTTAGCAACAGTTTCTTCTAGGATTTTAGAAATAAATGGTAGGTTGGATATTGGTCTATAATTAGCCAAGACTCCTGGATCAAGACTTTTTGAGTAAAGGTTTGAATACTGCAGTCTTAAAGGCCTGTGGTATGTAGCCTGATACCAGAGATAAATTTACTAAGTCTAATAAAGATGAGTTAATTAATGGCAGGGTGTCTTTAACCCTCTGGGGTCTGAGGGGGTTTTGGGGGCCTGGACAAATTTTGACATGTCCTGACATTTGTGCTTTTTTCAGTGTCTTTTAAACATATTAATGTCTAAAGTCTAATAACACTGTAATCAGCACAAAATTGGCTACAATAATATGTGAGCAGCAAGTTTATACATGATTGTGTTTTTGAGAAAAAAGTGTTTATGCATGGTTAGTGAAAAACTACAATTTTTTACTCACTGAAATAAGACCATAAAACACAAACAGAACATTGGTTCACAAAACTTTGGAGACCAGCATGTTGTAGGCTAAAGTGTTTACTTCAGAGTGCTGTGAATGTCATCTTGTTCACACATTCACAGTAAACAATACACTGATTTAAATTTTCTAAGACACTTTTTGTCCAGAAAGGCCATATGCGAGAGGGTGTGTCTGAGGATGAATAGTCATGTGATTTACCTGAAAAGAAAAAAGACGCACTGAACGACCAGACATAATGAGCCTTTCAGTCAATGTAGATGGGAGGGGATTAGTGCAGCACAATACAAAACAATGAGGAGCCAAACGATCCTCATTTGAGTTAAAATCAGTGTTTTTACTCTGAGGACAAGGTAAACTGTTTGTCTCTGTGTGGAATACAAGAAGCGCTTCTTCACGTCCGTGACGCGCCATCATCCAAACGCACAGAAAAAGTGAGTAAATTCTATGATGAAGTTTGACGTTTTATGTCATTTCTCGGTGGTGTGCACATATTTACCTGGTTCACCTGAGATTATTTACATGTGAACAGTGGACAGTGTACAAGGCGGGACCGCATTACCTGTAATGAGGTGAGACAGGAAAAAACGGACTTCTCCTTACATTCATACGAATTAAATCAAAAGTGATGATTTGTTTTCGACTTGAATTGTTTCACTTAAAAGAAAACATTTCAAGCTTTCTAGCCATATAATTCTTATTTTTATGAGGCAAGTATTCGCTGAGATTGTGGTTGTTTTATTTACGCGTCTGTGAAGAGAAATGGCAGAGACAGAAAAGGCCGAAAGCGCACCCTGTCGGCTTTTTTTATTTAAAAAAAGCACAACGTTTTGTTGTTATTATGATGGTATACCACTAAAACTAGACCCTTTACAGATTTGAATGATATACTTCTTTTATCTGTACGATCAGAATTGACGGAGTAATTTAAGTTTGTTTCGGCCTTATCAGGAAAAGATGCGTCAAAATGCGCAGGCGCGTGCGTCGACCCCAGAGGGTTAAGCAGTCTAGTCGGGAATGGGGTCTAAGAGACACGTTGATGATTTAGATGAAGCAACTACTGATGTAAATTCAGATTGTTCTTATTTTCCTCTATTAGGGATGAATAGTATGCAGTTCTGGCTTTATGGAGAGTGTTTTTAACTTAATAAACTGTTTTAACAGGCTAGAAAGATTTCCTCTAAGTTTGCTGCATGATCCATCATCTCAAATTCAAAAGTTATTAAAGAATGATCTGACAAAACAGGATTTTGGGTAAAAACTATTAAATGTTCAATTTCAATGCCATAGGTCAGAACAAGATCAAGGGTGTGATTGAAACAGTGGGTGGGTTTATTAACATTTGAATGAAACCAATTGAATCTAATATTGAATTGAATACAGTGCAGAGGCTGTTATTTTCAACATCTACATGAATGTTAAAATCTCCCACTATAATGACTTTATCTGATCTAAGCACTAAATCAGACAGGAAGTCAGGGAATTCAGTTAAAAACTCTGAGTAAGGAACAGGTGGACGGTACAAAATGACAAGTAGAACTGGTTTTTGTGTTTTCTAGTTTGTATGTGAGAGACTAAGAGTGAAGCTCTCAAATGAGTTATAACTGTTCTGAGGATGAAAGTTTAATAATAAGTTTGACTGGAAGATTGCAGCTACTCCTCCACCTCGACCTGTGCTTCGAGGAACATGATAATTTTTATGACTGAGGGGGGTTGATTCATTCAGACTGACATATCCATCCTGCTGTAACCAGGTTTCAGTAAGATAAAGTAGGTCAATTTGGTGATCAGTTATCAAATCATTTACTAACAGAGATTTAGATGAAAGAGACCTAATATTTAATAATCCACATCTGACTCTTCTGTTTTTCTGTTCAATAAGAGGAGTGGTCTTAATTTTTGTTAGGTTTTTATGAATAACTCCTCTTCTGTTAACTTCTGATTTATTTGATTTATATGTTCGAGGGGCAGACACAATCTCTATGCTGTTTGAGGGGTCGACGCCTCTAAGGAAACTGCAGAGAGGTGTTTTAGACTCTGCATCCCGGTCTGCATCCCGGTCCCCACTCTGGATTGTCAGGCTTTACACAGCACACAGTCATACTTAGTCATGATTTCTGACAGGAAATCAGAGAAGCTACCGGTGAAGTCTTTGTTGTATTTGGGAGGGCGATATTTGACAGCACACAGAATGGGGCTGAAAGCGCCCCACTTCAAATTTGCACAGCTCAAACGACGATACAAAAAACAATGGTAGCTGCTTACAGTGGTATTTCTCCTTAAACATGACAGCAACACCCCCGCCTTGAACTGTATTCATGGGAGCATTAAGCCGTGCACCGGCAGGGGATCCAGGAATCCACAGCTGCGCAGAAATCAGGTACCAGGCAGCTGTTGACAGGTGCTAGAAAGCACCAGGAAGCAAGTTTGAGATAATTTAAACCACAATGCCTCCAGAGACTACGAGGAACATACTATATAGGTCCACCCCCTATACGCCGTCAATGGTAACATTACGGGCGACATCACACTACATAGGTCCACCACCTATACACCATGAGTGGTAACATTACGGGCGATGTCACACTATATAGGTCCACCCCCTATACACCGTGAGTGGTAACATTACGGGCGACGTCACACTATGTAGGTCCACCCCCTATACACCGTCAATGGTAACACTACCAGTAGTGTATAATGGTTTGTTTTCTGGGCTATTAAGGGGGGTCAAATATGGTGGTTTATTGATAGTCATAAATCAAGATATAAAACAATAAAAACGACGTCACGCTCTCCTCCCACCGGGTGGCGCTATTTCCTATTGGATGTGACGTTGTTTCTAGGATGTGGCGTGATATACTGTATAAATGTGGTTGCGTGTTGTCCCTGCAGTGTGATTTTATCTAAGGCTGACTTCAGTAACCATGGGTCACAGCGGTGTGTCTAGCGGGATCGGAAGCGGAAGCGGTGTCGGTCGTGTTGGCGGAAACAGCGGCAAAGGGGGCGCAGAGTGCGACTTAGGTACGTGTCGTGCTGCTGTTCCTAACGCGCCACGAAAACTGCGTAGAAGGCATGTGTCTAGCGGGACTACGGGTCTCTGCGAGTTGCTGTATGAGGGCGCTACAGGATACGTTTACAAGTTTAAATATAGTGAGGGGCGGGTGATGTTGTGTGTGGAAAACGTAGCCAGCGGTGATCAGCGGGGTCTGGGTGGGACACATAGCATGCACATAAAGGATTGGGCATTATTTCTCAATGTGGTATGTCCTGACCTCAACCAACGGGGTGTTGAGAACAAGGCTTATGTCACCCAGTGGGCCAGTTCTGATGGTCTAGAGTTATACAGGGTGCTCGCCAATCATTTTGACGCGTATGCTACAGATTTTATTTTGATAAGAGTGCCAGGAGTCTTGGCTAATTATAGACCAATATCCAACCTGCCATTTATTTCTAAAATCCTAGAAAAAGCTGTTGCTAAGCAGCTATCAGACCACTTACACAGGAATGAACTATTTGAAGATTTCCAATCAGGATTTAGAGCACATCATAGTACAGAAACAGCACTGTTGAAAGTTACCAACGATCTTCTCTTAGCCTCAGATAATGGACTTGTTTCGATACTTGTCCTCCTAGACCTTAGTGCAGCATTCGACACCATTGACCACAACATCTTATTACAGAGACTGGAGCATGTGATTGGTATCAGAGGAACAGCGTTAAAGTGGTTCCAATCCTATTTATCGGACAGATTCCAGTTTGTTCATGTCCATGATGAACCTTCCACACGAACAAAAGTTAGTTATGGAGTTCCACAAGGTTCTGTGCTAGGACCGATTCTGTTCACCCTGTACATGCTTCCTTTAGGATATATCATTAGGAAGCACTCTATTAATTACCACTGCTATGTGGATGACACTCAGTTATATCTATCTATTAAACCTGTTAGCACAAACCAGTTAACCAGACTTCAAGCCTGTCTAACTGACATAAAGGCTTGGATGACCAGTAACTTTTTACTTTTAAACTCGGAGAAAACAGAAGTCATTATATTTGGGCCTAAAAACCTCAGAAATAACTTTTCTAAAATTATAGCTACTCTAGATGGCATAGCCCTGGCCTCCAGCACTACTGTAAAAAACCTTGGAGTTATTTTTGACCAGGACATGTCCTTTAACTCACACATAAAAGAAATTTCTAGAACTGCATTCTTTCACCTGCGCAACATTTCCAAAATTAGGAATATCCTGTCTCAAAATGATGCAGAAAAACTAGTCCATGCATTTGTTTCCTCAAGGCTAGATTACTGTAACTCATTACTATCTGGATGTCCTAATATCTTAATAAAAAGCCTCCAATTAATCCAGAATGCCGCAGCCAGAGTCCTGACAGGAACTAGCAAGAGAGATCATATTTCTCCTATATTGGCTTCTCTTCATTGGCTCCCTGTAAAATATAGAATAGAATTTAAAATCCTTCTTCTCACATACAAATCCCTTCATGATCAAGCTCCTTCATACCTTAAAGACCTCATAGTACCATATTATCCCAATAGACCACTTCGCTCTCAGAGTGCAGGCCTACTTGTGGTTCCCAGAGTTCTCAAAAGCAGAATGGGAGGCAGAGCCTTTAGCTATCAAGCTCCTCTCCTGTGGAACCAGCTCTCAGCCTGGGTTCAGGAGGCAGACACTCTCTGTACTTTTAAGGCTAGACTTAAAACCTTCCTCTTTGACAAAGCATATAGTTAGGGCTGGCTTCAGGCAACCCTGAACCATCCCTTAGTTAGTTATGCTGCTATAGGCCTAGACTGCCCGAGGACCATCGGTGCACTGAGCTCCCCTACCCTAACCCCCCCCTTCTCTCCCACCTCATGTATATTCCACCATTGAATGTTACTAACCTTGTGCTCTCTCTCTCCCCTAGTTTGTGCTCTCTCCCTCCCTCTCTCTCTCTCTCTCTCTCTCTCTGTACCTTCTGCAGGTGTCCCTGGTCCTGGAGCTGTTTATCGCTGATGTGCAGTTACTGGCCCCACCAACTTGCAGTGTCTATTTGTTGTTTATTGTTGCTGTTCTTTTCTCTCTGCTCTATCCACTCACCCCAACCGGTCGAGGCAGATGGCCGCCCAAACTGAGCCCGGTTCTGCTGGAGGTTTTTTTCTTCCGTTAAAGGGAGTTTTTTCCTCTCCACTGTCGCCAAGTGCTTGCTCATAAGGGAATTGTTGGGTTTTTAGTTTTAGTTTTTGTAAAGTGCCTTGAGATGATTTGTATTGTGATTTGGCGCTATACAAATAAAATTGAATTGAATTGAATTGAATTGAGTGTGCGAGAACAGGGAGAAAATCGTAGCGCGTCCTAATCATGCCGCATGTGTCGCACACCCATATCTGGTGTGGCAGAATGACTGTGTACCATGGTTTCAGGAGTTGTTTTTCATGCAGTGGGCAGACTGGTATGGGCTGCAACATGTGTTTGCCGAGATCGACGAAGCAATCAAGGAGGAAAAGGGCGTCACAGATCTTGAAGGGGTTAGGAAATGCTTGTTTTATGATAACATGGAAAATGCTGGGGAAATGTGTCACTCAGCTGCTGTGCAAATGGCGACTCAGAACCTGTGAGACAAGACAGTAAGTTTCTGCATCCTTATGCCTGTGCGAAGTATGATAGTTAGGAGTGTGTGTGTGTGTGTGTGTGTGTTTAACTGTGTTTCTTATATTTCTAAATAGAGAATGGCGGTCCCCTGTCTCTGGCGGAATTGTCTCGGGGCATTTACCCATCAGCATCGCCACAAACCGGAGAGCAGTCAGTGGTCTTTGTGAAGACGATGGAATTGGCCGTGGAGCACCTGCTGTGCAAGGCGCTTGCTCAATTTTGGGTTGACAGGGAGAAATGGTGCCAAGCGTGTTCAGTGGACTGTTTGTCCCAGGAAAATCACGAGTGTCTTTGGGGGTTCCCTGCCGACTTCCTGGTGCATTGTTTTGACCTCGTTCTGTAGAAACTCTGGACAGACGGTCCAGAGACCGGCTCTCTCAGCATTCCTGCGCAAGAGCGGCATAGTTGCTGACAATTCACGGATCACAGGGGCTGCTGAAGTTATTCTACAAAAGCTGAAGACTTCAGAAAAATGCATCAACATCGAGCCACTCCGGGGTTTCAAGAATTTTGCAGAAATTGAAAGTCTGGCAGTTCTTGTGGACACATGGACAGCAGGACTTAACTATGTCTAGTTGGTGGGAGGGTTTTGACAAAGACTGTCTTCCCGCTATTAGAAGGCCCACTTACAATCATTGTAAAAGGATGCATTAGACGCCCATCAAACTCAGAATCAGAATCAGAATCAGAATCAGAATGAGCTTTATTGCCAAGTGAGTGTGCACACACACACACATAAGGAATGTGTTTTGGTACGGGGGGGGTGTACTCCAGTGCAAACAGACATAAATACAAATGCTACAAAGGGTCAAACAGTAAACATAAATGCTACAGAAATGCTACAAAAAACTAAAAGACTAAGAGAAAAATGCACAGATAACCTGAGAAACAGGATGAAAGGGGAACTAATTGGTGTGCAAAGAGCAAGAAGGTGCAAGTGTCATAGTGCAGGTGGTGGAAGGGAATGGTGGAGAGCTACGAGTTTAAGAGTTGGATGGCCTGAGGGAAGAAGCTTCCTTTGTGCCGGGCTGTCTTGATGTTTGGAGCTCTGAAGCGCCGGCCAGACGGTAAGAGCTGGAAGAGGTGGTGACTCGGGTGGGTGGCATCCAGAGTGATTTTCCGAGCTCTTTTTCTCACTCTGGAGGTGAACAGGACTTGGAGGGTGGGTAGGGTAACACCGATGATCTTCTCAGCGGTCCGGACTGTCCTCTGAAGTCTTCGGATGTCTGATTTAGAGGCAGAACTAAACCAGACAGTGATGGAGGAGCACAGGACCGACTCGATGACCGCTGAGTAGAACTGGGTCAGCAGCGTCTGTGGAAGGTTGAACTTCTTCAGCTGGCGCAGGAAGTACAACCTCTGCTGGGCCTTCTTCGTGATGGAGTCGATGTGGAAGTTCCACTTCAGGTCCTGAGAGATGGTGGTGCCCAGGAACCTGAATGACTCCACTAGTGCCACAGTGCTGTTCATAATGGTGAGAGGGGGGTGGGTGGGGGCATTTCTCCTGAAGTCCACAACCATCTCCACTGTTTTGAGCGTGTTTAGCTCCAAGTTGTTGTGACTGCACCAGCGAGCCAGCTGCTCCACCTCCTGTCTGTATGCAGACTCTTCACCGTCCTGGATGAGACCAATGACAGTGGTGTCATCTGCAAACTTCAGGAGTTTCACAGAGGAGTCACAGGAGGTGCAGTCGTTTGTGTAGAGGGAGAAGAGCAGTGGGGAGAGAACACACCCCTGGGGGGCGCCGGTGCTGGTGATGCGGGAGCCAGAAGTAAATTTCCCCATCCTCACTAGCTGTTGCCTATCCGTCAGGAAGCTTGTAATCCACTGACAGGTGGAGTCAGGAACAGAGAGCTGGGAGAGTTTATTCTGGAGGAGTGATGGGATGATGGTGTTGAATGCTGAGCTGAAGTCCACAAACAGAATCCTTACATAAGTCCCTGGTTTGTCCAGATGTTGCAGGATGTAGTGCAGCCCCATATTGACTGCATCATCCACGGACCGATTGGATCGGTAGGCAAACTGCAGGGGGTCCAGGAAGGGTCCAGTGACGTTCTTCAGATGGGCCAACACCAGTCTTTCAAAGGACTTCATGACCACGGATGTCAGAGCCACTGGTCTGTAGTCGTTGAGTCCTGTGATTTTTGGCTTCTTGGGGATGGGAATGATGGTGGAGCGTTTGAAGCATGCAGGGACTTCACACAGCTCCAGTGATCTGTTGAAGATCAGAGAGAAGATGGGAGCCAGCTGGTCAGCACAGGTTCTGAGGCATGATGGTGAAACCCCATCTGGTCCTGGTGCTTTCCTTCTCTTCTGCTTCCTGAAGAGCCGACACACATCGTCCACACTGGTCTGAAGTATCAGAGCGGGGGAGAGGGGGTTGATGGATGGAGGTGTTAATGGTTGCTCTGGAGGACAATCAGAGCGGGTGGGGGGTGATTCAAATCTGCAATAAAACTCATTCAGATCGTTCACCAGCGTTTGATTGCCTATTGAGGAGGAGGATGGAGTCCTATAGTTGGTTATTGTCCTCAGGCCTCTCCACACTGAAGCAGAGTCGTTAGCTGTAAACTGGTTTTCCAGCTTTTTGGAGTAGCTCCTCTTAGCTGCTCTGATCTCCTTATTCAGTGTGTTCCTGGCCTGATTATACAAGACCCGATCACCACTTCTGTAGGCATCTCCTTTGGCTTTACGAAGCTGTCTGAGTTTTCCAGAGAACCATGGTTTGTCGTTGTTGTATGTTAAGAAGGTCCGGGTGGGAATGCACATGTCCTCACAGAAACTGATGTAAGATGTAACAGAGTCCGTGAGTTCATCCAGGTTTGTGGCAGCAGCTTGAAAAACACTCCAGTCAGTGCATTCAAAGCAGGCCTGTAGCTCCTGCTCTGTTTCCCTGGTCCATCTCTTGACAGTTCTCACTACAGGCTTAGCAGATTTAAGCTTTTGCCTGTATGTTGGTATGAGGTGGACCAGACAGTGGTCAGAGAGTCCTAAAGCTGCTCTGGGGACGGCGTGATATGCATCCTTTATTGTGGTGTAGCAGTGGTCCAGAGTATTCCCCTCTCTGGTGGGGCACTTGATGTGCTGCCTGAATTTTGGCAGTTCGTGGCTCAAGTGTGCTTTATTAAAGTCTCCGAGGATGATAAAAACAGAGTCCGGGTGTTGCTGCTCCGTGTTTGCGATCTCCTCAGCCAGCTGATGCAGCGCGTCGCACACGCGCGCTTGCGGGGGAATGTAAACACTGACCAGAACGCACGAGGAAAACTCCCGCGGTGAGTAGAAGGGTTTACAGTTAATGAAAAGTGCTTCCAGGTCAGGACAGCAGATCTTCTTCAACACTGTTGCATCTGTACACCAACTCTCATTGATGTAAAAGCATGTCCCACCACCGCGCGATTTCCCCGTTGCGTCTGAGTTGCGGTCCGCTCTGATCAGCTGGAATCCGGGCAGATGGAGCGCGCTGTCCGGTATGGCTCCATTAAGCCAGGTCTCCGTGAAACACAGAGCAGCAGAGTTCGAAAAGTCCTTGTTTATCCGGATAAGCAGGTGTATTTCGTCCATCTTGTTGGGTAGCGAGCGGAGATTCGCCAGGTGTATGCTGGGCAGCGCTGTCCTGAGGCCACGCTGACGAAGTTTCACCAGCGCACCAGCGCGCTTCCCGCGTTTGCGCTTTCTGAGAAGCGCAGCTGCTCCGCCAGCTAAAACGCTCCACAAAACGTCCGAATGTGCAAAAATTGGAGGAAAAATATCCTGGGAGTGCTGCCGAATGCTTAGCAGTTCAGCCCGAGTGAAACTTAATAAGTTACAGAAACAAAGTGCAGGACAAACTAGCAAAAATAACAAAACAACTGGAGAGCTCCAGACTCCAATTTAGTATCCATAAGGCAATGTTCTGTAGTCAGGCAGGACCCTGCGTTTGTTGTAGACAACGCAAACCTTCTTCACAACACTGGCATTCTGTAAATGAAACTTTCTTTTATCACGTCTGATGGTGTCAGTCTCTGTGATGATGTGCCTATCTGATTGCTGATCAGCCACAAATGATTTAACAAGCCCCACTAGAGACTCCTGAGTCACAATTGCCGCATTAGGTGAATTCAGAGTTACCCCTTTACATTTCACGTTTCTTCCCTCTCTGCATGTGGTAGGCATAGCATTTGAGGCCACCTGAGACAAACTCTGTGATGAAATCATCCTCCCCGCCCTCATCACACAACTCATCTGTCAAGTCCCCTAGGTACGGTCCTAGAGCCGGCATCCAAGACAGTGCATTTGACAAGCCCAAAATAATTTTCAATGCTGTCAAAATTTCCTACAATTTTTTCAGGATGGCCAATCGGATAATCTTTCTTAGCCTGCACAATAGGATACAGGCTTGTGAAATCAAAATAATGCACTTTTTCTCCCTCTGCACACTCTGTCACATGCAAGAGCTTCATTGCATTTGACCTACAGCGGTGATAATAGCCACTGTACAGACACATCTGCCTTATTCCAGGTACATCCCATCATATGTGAGAGCCAGAGTGTCCCGAGGCAGGAAGAGCTTCTTAAAAACACCCATACAACTTGATGCCAGAGTCGTGAACGCAAAAGGGTCAGTGTTACGCCCCAGCCTAGGGGTTACCGGAGCGTAAAACGATGTCGAGTTTTTCTCCAAACCTCTTCCGCTCTCAACAAACACGAACGAATGAACTACAATTAACAAGAATATTTATTCTGTCAAAACACAGAATACAATACAGAATGTTCAAAACAAACAAAACGCTCCATGAGCCCTACAATGTTACACGAACAATGGAAAACAAACACAAACGCTAAAGATAGCCCTACTCAAACAAAAACGCTCTGTGAGCCCTACGATATCAAACAAACGAAAATCAATAACAGAAACGCTACAATAGCCCTACGATCTCAATCAAAAGAAACAACACAAAATCACAGGTCGCTAGCCTGGAAACTCCTAAAACAAACAGGAGAAAACAAAACACAAACGTAGCCTAAGAGTCTAAATATCTAATCTAAACAACGAAAAACTACTATTACCACTAAACCTACAAAACGAAACAAAACCTAATCTCTAACTAACTAATTTACGAAAACGAAGTCGTTATCAAAATAGCTGGGAATGGCAAAGGTGGGAGAAAAGCTCTCCTGAGCAGCAGTCCGTGCTTCTTATCGTTCTTCCGGGAAGTGTTGGGCCAATCCCGGAAGTCCAATCCACGGCTTCGAGTCCACGCCCACTCCAGCATCTGACACACACACACACACACACACATACACACACACGAAATGGGGAGGGGAGAGCCAACAACACACCAACCACACACATAATGACCCCTAGGGTCATAACATCAGTCTCTGTACACTGCATGAACGCTGAGCGATAAATACTGCATGCCTGTCGCAATACTTCCACATAATTTCGACAATAATGAGCTAACTCAGCCTGCATTTTAATAGGCTTGTTTTTAACTTCATTATACCACTGCATGAATTTCACCTGCTCACTCTGGGGAATCTTGTCATACCCATAGTAGTCTGGGGAGGGGTAGGGTCCTTCTTAAAATTCATTTTCAACAGTGTTGAATTTATGAGGAAAAGTAGCCTTTGGACATACCATGAAAGCCTAAGGCGGCTAGTGTTTTAGCCAGGCTCATAGGCAGAGAGCTGTACCAATCGATCCAGCGGCAGAGGCTGTATGTACTGATGTACCATGCCTCCTCTAAGCGCCCCACAGTGTCTGCACCGGGGGGCTGAACATCTGTGTTTACCACTCTGTTTACAAGTCCTGTAAATTTTTCCACACTGCTCACAATATTTAACATTAGCACCAGGAATCATATGGTGTTTAGGGTCAGGCAGTTTGTGATTCTGGAAACACTGCATAGATTTACAAATGCGCTTGCACAAGTCACATTTGACTGTGGGACCAGGATGCTGCTCGCACATTACACCTGTGTATGCAATTATGTAGCAAGAGTGTCTCATAGGTGTTGTAACAAAATTCACAGGCATATGAGCCACCAAAAAAACCCTTAGGGTTTGTTATCAGGTAATAGTGCTCTGCATGTAGATAGAGCCAGATGGTGCAGGGATCCGTGCGTTTGGAAGCAGATCGGCTGTTTTCTGCCACCACCACTATGATGAAAAATTATTATGTTTGCATCTATTTCCCTCTCAAATCTAGTGATATCACTAAAACCCACCTGCTGTGTGGGGCAAAAACCTACAGATTCTTGTAGTTCTTTAGCCCTGTGTAATATTTCCAGAGCCCGCTCCCTAACAAGCGTAGGAATCTGTTCAGGATTGGTATCAATGTCAACATCTCTGAAATGAATAGGCTGTCTCAGCTCTATACCATCAAATGCTGGAATATCTCTGACTGTAATTAAACCTGCCCCATGCTGGAGAGCGCTAGGGCTGGAGGGATTGTTATCTGTAAACCCACCAGCCAGAGGAGGGTTTGAATCAGCATCAGCACTTCCAACAACATCATCACGCAGCATACAATGATCATATACATCCTCAGCAGGTAAACAGGGTCTGTTGCCCCGTGGAAGAAGGTTGATTCTTCGCTTGAGCTGTACAAGGCGGGTGTTTTCAGACCATCTGTTGAAATCGGCAGTACTTGGTGCATTGAGATATTCAGAGTTTGGTGGAGGATGAGTGTTCAACATTTTCATGAATTGAGCTTTTTTTGCACACATCTCAACAGCCCAGCGTGAGAATTCAGCATGTGACATTGTATTCCCGAATGTGTCATTAGCAACAGAGCTGGTATTTTGGTTGTCATACCCTGCCATTTTTGTCTAGAGAGGTGGAAAGTAGATTTTGTGTTTCTGTTACGTAGTCGGTTAACTCTGCAACTGTGTGCGAAACGTACGCTTCTAGACGTCTGTGTGATGTGACAAACTGTTTCACCCCACTGCGTCACAGAGATTTGACAATAGTTCAGCAGCGTTCTGATTTACAAGGAATGTGTTATCACCACTAGGCTGTCTAGCAACATCCGATGCACCAGCAGGTGTCACAGCTACAGAACCAATATCTAGGACTGACACACCACTAATCTCTGAAGCTGCAGAATAACAGTCATCACTGTCTGAGTCTGAGTCACTGTCTGAGTCACTGTCTGAGTCACTGTCTGAGTCACTGTCTGAGTCACTGTCTGAGTCACTGTCTGAGTCTGAAGAAGTCTCAGAGTCGCTCGTGTATGCACTACTACCTAGTAATTTAAGCATAGACAAGTGTTTGCCACACTTCCGGACCAGATCAACAGGAGGAGGAGGAGTGACACATGACGTATGCAGCAGCGACCTCTCACACGCTACCTCAGTGTGGACCCCTGACTGGAAAACAAATCGCCAAAGTTTATGTTAGGAAAACATACAGCCACATCACCTTGAGTTGAAACAGTGGATTCCTCCCGATCGCACTGAGCTGAATCAGCTGCAGCAGATTCCTCCTGAGCACACTGTGTCGATACTGCGGTATTCTCCTGATCACGCGGAAACTGCAGCTCCTGCTGCTGGTCCAGGAAGTGTGTTGCGGCTGCAGTCTCTGCAGCCCACTCTGCAGCCCACAGGTCGATCTCCTCAGCGGCTAGCGGTGTCGCTTCAACACCAATAGCGGTATTCTTCTTCTGCTCCTCCTCCTTCTTCCTTGCACCTCTTGGAGTCCTGTACGCAGGATCATCATCTAGATATAAACACAGACAAACCGGTTTTAAAAGTATTTAAATATGGTTATGAACAACCAGTTTATTTAAATGTGAGGAGGTGCATTTTTATCAATTTCCCACCATCGCTATCGTAATCACAGAATCGTATGCGCGGAGTTATCACACGCACCTGACGGAGATTCGCCAGTCTGGGGCCCTCTTCCTCCCTCAGCAGACCGTCGGGGATTGCCGGGCGTACCGACCCGCTGGGGCTTTCTCATGGCCGCCCGCTCACTGAGCCTATATTACCAGATTGTACAAAAGATAATCGGCTACACCCCACCGATAAAACAATACTTCATCTTTTTTAATATGAACCTACCGCCATATGCATACTCACCCTGACTTTTATTTCGGCTAAAATTGTTCGCTCTCTGCGTCTCTTTAAAGACAGACGGCCTCTTCGCGGCCCTGCAGGATTTTCTGCAAAGCACACCAACGATTTGTAAAAATCAGGAGTTCCTGTTAGCATTAAGCAATGGCCCTACTTTAAGCGCAAATACATACTAGAATAACTCTTACCTTTATCACGCAGGTATTCTGTGTTCCGGTTATCCAATTCAGTGCGGCCCCCAGCGCTGGATCCTGTTGAGCGATCCGTTTTTCATTAGATCCACTTCTGTAACAGTCACCCCCCAAAATAAAATACTGTATAAAAAACATTATAAAAGCATACCTTCATATCTCCAGCAACCGACTGGGGCTGAGAATCCTTATCCACCAATGAATCGGCTGCGCTACCTGATGGAGTCAGTATTTTGAAATACAACGTTTTCAATGTAGACGATCTCGTATTCTCAATTAAACCGATGAACAAAGGACACACGTACCTGAAGGAAAGACCAGCATGATTTTTCCCACAGTTTCACTAATAAACACGCGGTAGAAAAGGCCAGCTTGCGCTTAAAGCAGGTATTTAAACACCCCCCTGACCGGACGACACGTGATACATGCAGACGTAACGGTATTCATGTCAGCACGCCGCATCCCACAAACAACGTCACATGCAATAGGAAATAGCGCAGCCCAGTGGGAGAAGAGCGTGACGTCGTTTTTATTGTTTTATATCGTGATTTATGACTATCATAAAACCGCCATATTTGACCCCCCTTAATAGTCCGGAAAACAAACCATTGTACACTATACTGCTATGGGTGACGTCACACGATACAGATCAACCCCCTATACACTGTCAGTGGTGTTAACATAGCAAGCTCTACCAAGGCCTGAGCACCACTTACTCTGCACTAGCTCCTGCAGCAGGAACAGAGTCTGGATCTAAAACCACATTAAAAACTAAGGTGCTGCTGTAGCAGACTTTACACTGCATAGATTAAAGAAAAGGACAAATTCAGGATGTATTCACAAAGTGATTCGTTCAGATTCAACAGGAATTCAACCGACTATTCCCAGGATCCTTCAGTAAGTGGGACCATCCACTGTGACATCAGTGTGCCACTGTGGGCGTCCTCTGTCTTAAAGTGTTGAAACAAAGTCAAAGCAGAGTTGAGACTCAGGAGAGACTCTCAGGTTGACTAAAGCAGAACAGCAGGTGAATGTTCAGACTCACTGTCACTAGTGTCTTATCAGTAGTTTCAAAGCTGTGCATCATTTTTGACTTTGAAAAGGAAATGATACATCTGGGAACCTTTGTTCAAACTGTATCATGATAATGAATGTGTTCAGTATTACTACACTGACTTATGTCCATATGTGCTTGATGGTTAAGTTGCACATTGTGCTGGCTCAGTCCAAATTTAAGGTGGTTAAATTTTTAATGTACATCAAAAGGTAACACACTTCTTGTTTGTGTGTATAGTGGAAGCAGAGGAAGCATCATGATAAACTCAACACAAATTTCATATTTCACACTTGCTGCCTACTTTGATACAGGGGTTTTTAAATACTTACTTTTCACGTTAATTTTGTCTTTATATGTTTTTATTGTTTGTGCCAATTTATTGCTGATTGTAGTGATCTGTATGAACAGAAGCTTACATGAGCCCATGTACATTTTAATGTGCAGCCTGTTTGTAAATGGACTGTATGGTAGTACATGGTTGTTTCCATTCCTTATGATTCAGATCTTTTTAGACAGTCACATTGTTTCTGCTTCAGTTTGTTTCCTGCAGATTTTCTGTGTTCACTCTTATGGAGCTGTAGAATATTTAAACTTAGCCTTCATGTCTTATGACCGATACCTTGCTATCTGTGATCCCTTACATTATAACACACGTATGACGTATAACAAGGTTGTCATGTTTATTTTTCTAACATGGTTTTACCCTTGCCTTGGATTGTTAGTTTTGCTGTCTTTGGTTTTACCTTTACAGCTGTGTGGGAACATCATTTACAAAGTTTATTGCGATACCCACTCTGTTACCAAGCTTGCTTGCTTTAGCACCAGTTTAATTAACATTTATGGTCTCATGATTACTTTTAGCACAATTGTTGTCTGTTTACTTTCAATCATGTACACATACATGAGGATTCTTCAGGTGTGTCTTTCTGGTTCAGAACAGACCAGACAGAAAGCTGTCAGTACCTGCACACCTCACCTTGCTGCCCTTGTGAATTTTTCTGTCGGGGCTTGCTTTGAAATAATACAGAGTAGATTTAATATGAGCGGTGTACCAAATATGTTACGAATTTTTTTATCATTATACTTTCTTACATGCCCCCCGCTCTTCAATCCTGTAATGTACAGCCTGAAAATGTCCAAAATCCGTAACATATGTAAAAGTCTGATTTCGAAAGTGGACACTTCAAATTAAGTTGTCCTACATGTTTCTTATTTGCATTGAGCTGTATAGAATTGAATTGAACTGTGCTGTTCAACCAGTTTATTTCTGTGACCGCAAGAAGATTCCCAAAGTCATTGAAAGAATAGTGTGCACCATGTCATCTCAGACTGAGCAATGAGCTGAATGTACTATTGAAAGAGGTGGAATCAAAGTTACGTGTGCATTCAATACATATTAGGATATTAGTACTAAGTTGAAAGCTGAGTAAAAATCTCATGATAGGAAAGCAGAAACAGCTGAATGTTAAAGTTTAAACAGATGAGGTACTACAGTTAAAAGTTGCATTGAATTGAATTAAGTTGAAGTTTAAAATGTCTCTCTCTCTATATATATATATATATATATATATATAAACTAGAAACGTTTCACCGCTTTGTGCAAACCACACAAGCTAACAGTGAACACAGATATATTTGGCTGAGCTTGCATGCAAACAGCAAGCGGATGTCAGGGTGTGCATTGCATGGAGGGACAGTCGTCCAGAAGGTCATGAGTGTAAAAATTAGTATGAACTGTCCCAAGGTGGGGATTTTGGCAGTGTTCACAATGGGGAAATCCCCCTCCCCTACTTATGCTTAGGGTTCTCTTAAAATCCCTGCAATTGGAGATTAAAAGGGACCCCAAGGTCTGGCTCGCTCTGGAGTTTGTCTTACTCCAGGGCTACCCATAAGATAAAAGCTTTGTCATTTTTAGCCTTAACTTATTTTTTAAAACCTAAATCCCATATACTCTTATTGATTAAAGTCTGTTAGTGTGAGTGTTAGTCTTACTACCTGTGTAACGTTTTTCTTCTGCAAAAGAGAAAGGGTCTCTTTAAAAGACGATTCAGACGAGCTCCCTAAGGTGAGCTTTAAGCTCACACACACCTCATATAGGTTTTTGGGGTAGAAAATCTCAACAGGATCTTTTCATTTATATAAAAAGAACTCTTATTATAAGAGAAACATATAGCTGATCTGTTTTCTAAGGAGAATTCAATTCAATTTTATTTGTATAGTGCCAAATCACAATACAAATCATCTCAAGGCACTTTACAAAAACTAAAACTAAAAACCCAACAATTCCCTTATGAGCAAGCACTCGGCGACAGTGGAGAGGAAAAGCTCCCTTTAACGGAAGAAAAAACCTCCAGCAGAACCAGGCTCAGTTTGGGCGGCCATCTGCCTCGACCGGTTGGGGTGAGTGGATAGAGCAGAGAGAAAAGAACAGCAACAATAAACAGACACTGCAGGTTGGTGGGGCCAGTAACTGCACATCAGCGATATACAGCTCCAGGACCAGGGACACCTGCAGAAGGTACAGAGAGAACAGAGAGAGAGGGAGAGAGCACAAACTAGGGGAGAGAGAGAGAGCACAAGGTTAGTGACATTCAATGGTGGAATATACATGAGGTGGGAGGAGAGGAAGAGAGGGGAGGGGAAGGGAAAGGGGGGGTGGGGAAGTTAGGGTAGGGGAGCTCAGTGCACCGATGGTCCTCGGGTAGTCTAGGCCTATAGCAGCATAACTAAGGGATGGTTCAGGGTTGCCTGAGGCCAGCCCCAACTATATGCTTTGTCAAAGAGGATGTACTTTTAAGGCTAGACTTAAAAATACAGAGAGTGTCTGCCTCCTGAACCCAGACTGGGAGCTGGTTCCACAGGAGAGGAGCTTGATAACTAAAGGCTCTGCCTCCCAGTCTGCTTCTGGAAACTCTGGGAACCACAAGTAGACCTGCACTCTGAGAGCGAAGTGGTCTATTAGGATAATATGGTACTATGAGGTCTTTAAGGTGTGTGAGTTAAAGGACATGTCCTGGTCAAAAATAACTCCAAGGTTTTTTACAGTAGTGCTGGAGGCCAGGGCTATGCCATCTAGAGTAGCTATAATTTTAGAAAAGTTATTTCTGAGATTTTTAGGCCCAAATATAATGACTTCTGTTTTCTCTGAGTTTAAAAGTAAAAAGTTACTGGTCATCCAGGCCTTTGTCAGTTAGACAGGCTTGAAGTCTGGTTAACTGGTTTATGTTAACAGGTTTAATAGATAGATACAACTGAGTGTCATCTGCATAGCAGTGGTAATTAATAGAGTGCTTCCTAATGACATATCCTAAAGGAAGCATGTACAGGGTGAACAGAATCGGTCCTAGCACAGAGCCTTGTGGAACTCCATAACTAACTTTTGTTCATGTGGAAGGTTCATCATGGACATGAACAAACTGGAATCTGTCCGATAAATAGGATTGGAACCATTTTAACGCTGTTCCTCTGATACCAGTTACATGCTCCAGTCTCTGTAATAAGATGTTGTGGTCAATGGTGTCGAATGCAGCACTAAGGTCTAGGAGACCTTAGAAACAAGGTCTAGAAACAAGTCCATTATCTGAGGCTAAGAGAAGATCGTTGGTAACTTTCAACAGTGCTATTTCTGTACTATGATGTGCTCTAAATCCTGATTGAAAATCTTCAAATAGTTCATTCCTGTGTAAGTGGTCTGATAGCTGCTTAGAACCAGCTTTTTCTAGGATTTTAGAAATAAATGGCAGGTTGGATATTGGTCTATAATTAGCCAAGACTCCTCGATCAAGACTAGGCTTTTTGAGTAAAGGTTTGATTACTGCAGTCTTAAAGGCCTGTGGTACGTAGCCTGATACTAAAGATAAATTTACCAAGTCTAATAAAGATGAGTTCTTTAATGGCAGGGTGTCTTTAAGCAGTCTAGTCGGGATGGGGTCTAAGAGACACGTTGATGATTTCGATGAAGCAACTACTGATGTAAATTCAGAGAGATCTATGGGAGAGAAGCAGTCTAAACATAACTGAGGTCCTACAGATGATTCAAGAGCTACTGTAGTAGAAGATTCATTTATTGCAGGTATAGGAAGCATCTGCTGAATTTTATCTCTAATAGTTGTGATTTTATTTGTAAAGAAACTCAAATTCATCACTGCTGAGAGCTAAGGGAACACTGGGCTCAACAGAGCTGTGACTTTTTGTCAGCCTGGCTACAGTGCTGAAAAGAAACCTGGGATTGCTCTTGTTTTCCTCTATTAGTGATGAATAGTATGCAGTTCTGGCTTTATGGAGAGCTTTTTTATATGTCAGTAGACTGTTTTTCCAGGCTAGAAAAATTTCCTCTAAGTTTGTGGAACGCCACTTCCTTTCCAGCCTTCGTGATGCCTGCTTTAAGGTACGAATATGTAAATTATACCATGGGGCTAGTCTTCTCTGATTCACCAACTTCTTTTTCAGAGGGGCCACAGTATCAAGTGTTTAACGCAGTGAGGTTACAGCGCTGTCAACAACATGATCAATTTGGTAGGGAGTGGGATTGAAGCAGCTGCCCTCCACTATGTTTATACTTGGCATAGATGTAAATAAAGATGGAATCATTTTCTTAAATTTATTAACAGCGTTGTCGGATAAACATCTGCTGTAGTGGAATTTTCTTTCAAACGCTGCATGATCCATCATTTTAAATTCAAAAGTTTTTAAAGAATGATCTGTCAAAACAGGATTTGGGGGAAAAACTATTAGATGTTCAATTTCGACGCCATAGGTCAGAACAAGATCAAGGCTGTGATTGAAACAGTGGGTGGGTTTATTAACGTTTTGAATGAAACTAATTGAATCTAATACAGAATTATATGCAATGCTGAGGCTGTTATTTTCAACATCTACATGAATGTTAAAATCTCCCACTATAATAACTTTATCTGATCTAAGCACTAAATCAGACAGAAAGTCAGGGAATTCAGTTAAAAACTCTGAGTAAGGGACAGGTGGACGGTACACAGTGACAAGTAGAACTGGTTGTTGTGTTTTCCAGTTTGGATGTGAGAGACTAAGAGTGAGGCTCTCAAATGAGTTATAACTGTTCTGAGGATGAAAGTTTAATAATAAGTTTGAGTGGAAGATTGCAGCTACTCCTCCACCTCGACCTGTGCTTCGAGGAACATAATTTTTATGACAGGGGGGTTGATTCATTCAGACTGACATATTCATCCTGCTGTAACCAGGTTTCAGTAAGATAAAGTAGGTCAATTTGGTGATCAGTTATCAAATCATTTACTAACAGATTTAGATGAAAGAGACCTGATATTTAATAATCCACATTTGACAGTTCTGTTTTTTGAGTCTCTGCGTCCCGGTCCCCACCCTGGATTGTCAGGCTTTAGGTCGGCTAATAAACTCGGCCAAATTTCTAGAGATGAGAGCTGCACCATTCAAAGTGGGATGGATGCCGTCTCTCGCTACCAGACCGGGTTTTCCCCATAAAGTGGCCAATTGTCTATGAAGCCCACATCGTTTGCTGGACACCACCTAGACAGCCAGCGACGGAACGACGACATGCGGCTAAACATGTCATCGCTGGTCAGATTGGGGAGGGGTCCAGAGAAAACTACGGAGTCCGACATTAATTTAGCAAAGTTACACACCGACTCAACATTAATTTTAGTCACCTCCGATTGGCGTAATCGGGTGTCATTGCTGCCGACGTGAATAACAATTTTTCCATATTTACGATTAGCCTTAGCCAGCAGCTTCAGATTTGACTCGATGTCGTTCTGGCCCCAGGAAACATTTGACTATGGTCGCTGGTGTCTCTATTTTCACGTTCCTGACTATGGAATCACCAATTATCAGTCAGTTTCTCAGCGGGTGTATCGCTGAGCGGGGAAAATCTATTAGAAACGTGAACAGGCAGGTGATGAGCCGTGAGCTTCTGCTTAGGAGTACGTTTCCGTCGGACTGTCACCCAGGCTAATTCTCCGGGCTGCTCCGGAGCTGCCCTTGGACCGCTAACAGACCCTGAGCTCGGTGGCTCCACACCAGCTAACGGGGCTAGGCTAGCTGGCTTTTGTTCGAAGGTGCGGAGCCGCGCTTCCAAATCAGTGATCCTCGCCTCCAAGGCTAACAGAACCTTACAGTTATTACAGGAATCATTATCGCTAAAGGAGGCAGAGGAATAACTAAACATGTGGCACACCGAGCAGGAAAGAGAGAGAGAGGGAGAGGCCATGTTAGCTAAGCTAACTAGCTAGTTAAGCTAACCGGTAGGCTAACGAGCGCTAAGTCAGGAAATAGCAATAAATACCGGTCAAAAATAGAAAGGTACTTGACTAGTACCGGAATGTAGCAGTTAATGAATTGTTTAGAAGTTAGCTAGTTGGTTTTTAGGTGTGTTAAACTATAGCTACTCTGTTGCTAATCTGTAGACGAACTGTACAACACACACAACACGATACGCTTGCAAGACAAAAGTGATTCGCTTACCCGGAGAGCAACACGGAGAAAGTCTGGGAGTCCTTCATGTGTTTTTTGGCAAACTCTATGCAGGCTTTCATGTGTCTTGCACTGAGGAGAGGCTTCCGTTGGGCCACTCTGCCATAAAGCCCCGACTGGTGGAGGGCTGCAGTGATAGTTGACTTTGTGGAACTTTCTCCCATCTCCCTACTGCATCTCTGGAGCTCAGCCACAGTGATCTTTGGGTTCTTCTTCACCTCTCTCACCAAGGCTCTTCTCCCACGATTGCTCAGTTTGGCTGTACGGCCTCTGACATGCACTGTGAGCTGTAAGGTCTTATATAGACAGGTGTGTGCCTTTCCTAATCAAGTCCAATCAGTTTAATTAAACACAGCTGGACTCCAAATGAAGGAGCAGAACCATCTCAAGGAGGATCAGAAGAAATGGACAGCATGTGAGTTAAATATGAGTGTCACTGCAAAGGGTCTGAATACTTATGACCATGTGATATTTCAGTTTTTCTTTTTTAATAAATTTACAAAAATTTCTACATTTCTGGTTTTTTCTGTCAAGATGGGGTGCTGAGTGTACATTAATGAGAAATAAAATGAACTTTTTTGATTTTGGCAAATGGCTGCAATGACACAAAGAGTGAAAAATTTAAAGGGATCTGAATACTTTCCGTACCCAGTGTATATGCAACGTGCATACATGTAAAATTCTGTAAATATACATAGGTGGTGAGAGGCTGATGTGTGTGTCCAAGTCTTTCCAGGTGAAAAGTACCTCACAAGTCATTTAACCAGTTCTGTGCTGAAGGGCCTCAGGCATTTTCCAGTATTAGAGCATCGCCTTCCTCACCATTATAAGTCCATAGGTGAAGAGTTGTCAAGAATTGTCATTGGGGTGCCGTTTAGTTAGATTTCTCCCACAGATGTAGTTGAGAAGAGCTGTAAAGCAGGATAAAGTTGAAATATTCAGGTAAAGAAGTAGAAACTCCAAACTGCACAGAGGTGTAACCACTGATTAAATGTACAGCCGGTTTGACTGTTATCATCCTATTGAAAATCAGAAACAGGTTTATTGCCAAATAAGTGGCAATAAGTGGTTCACATTAGTTCACATTAGTCACAAAAGCTTTGTCCTCATACATTGGTTTTTGGTAAAATTGGAATTGGTTCTCCAAAAAACTATTTTAAGGATCTGTGTGTTTCTCTGAATTTGATCAGATTAATTGAGAGCCCCACACGCCTAAATGTTACATTTCCAGACAAGTTGTCCCTATTTTATTTAAGTTTAACAAATGTTCCACACAGATACCCACAAATGATGGCATATGATGACTGTGACATTGCATCCAGCACAGGACGTAAATTTCCCAAAAACGAAGCCTCCTATAGTCACTAAACGTAACATGGGGGGTTTTTGGAGCAAGTTTTTATTCCATGATTTGTATTCTGCAATCTGTCTGACGTGTTCATGATACTTTCTGTGGCCTTTTAGAGTAAAGAGTAGGAAGACTTGTCAGTATTACTGCATAAAAGAAACAAAGCTTGGAGTAAGAGAAGAACACCTGGTCAGATGTTATATCTATATCTGTATTTACTTATCTACACATACTGTAACATGGTGTAACACCACCTGGCCTAACCTGTGCCTCTACCTGACTTACATGAAAATACACTGGCACCTGGTCTTCTTGTCAGCCTGGTATATTTGCATCAAAATGTTCTAAAATTATTAAACTTCAATTAAAGTCAAGACAACTGATATGAAGGACAACTACTAGTTATTTCTGCTACTCCAACACTGTCATAGTAAATTACATTGCACATGCTGTAATTACAAACAGTTTCCCTCTGCTATTTAATGCATTGAGTTCATTTGTCTGAGCTCATGGTACACACATTTCTACTATTTTCTGTTATACAGCCTTTTTATTAGAATTGTTAAATATTTTGTCAAGTCTTTCATTTTAAAAGGAAGTATATTAAAATCTATTAAAGTATGAGTACATGCCTTTATGTTTGAACTCTAACCATCCAGTGGCATAATAAAACAACCCAGTAACAAATAATGCTTCTGCTTGGTCAGTGCTAATCCCTATCAACCATGTTTGATATCAGACTTTTACATATGCTACGAATTTTGGACATTTTCAGGCCGTACATTACAGGATTGAAGAGCGGGGGGCATGCAAGAAAATATACTGATAAAAAAATTCGCAAAATATTTGGTACACTGCTCATATTAAATCTACTCTGTAATATTTCAAAACAAGCCCCAAAGGAAAAGTTCAGGAGAGAAGCAAGGTGAGGTGTGCAGGTGCTGATAGCTTTCTGTCTGGTCTGTTCTGAACCAGAAAAACACACTTTAAGAATCCTCATGTAAGTGTACAGGATTAAAAATAGAGGCCCAAAGACTGACAAAGCACTGACAAATAGTCCATAGATGTTATTGAGTGTTGTGTTATAGCATGCCAGTTTAACAACAGAGTAATAGTCACAGTACACCTTATTAATGACATTCCCACACAACTGCAAAGGAATAATCAAAGGCAGTGTAAAAAAATTCACCAGAATTGGGGGTAACCATATAACAGCAATAAGTATGGCCACCACATTAAATGTCATACGTGTGTTATATTGTAGAGGATAACAGATAGAGAGGTACCTGTCATAAGACATGATGGCTAAGTTTAAATATTCTACACTTCCATATGAGTACACACAGAAAATCTGCAGGAAACAAAAGGGAACAGACACAGTGTGAATGTCAGAGAGGATCTGAACCAGAAGGAATGGAAACAACCCTGTACTACCATACAGATCATTTACAAACAGGCTGCACAGAAATATGTACATGGGCTCATGTAAGCTTCTGTTCACACAGATCACCACAATCAGCAACACATTAGCAAAAATAATAAAAAAATATAAAAACATAATAATAATCAAATATAAATATTTGAAAAGCCCAGTGTCAGAATAGGCAGAGAGTGTGAAATATGAGACCTGTGTTAAGTTTTTCATGAGGAAACATCTGGTTCACAACTACTTTGTTGTGTGCACATAAACCAACAATATCATAATATAACCAGTAGCTATAATGTAACTCTACTAAACGTCTGCTTGTTTTGCAGTGTGTGAAGCTGAAACATCAAGCACATGCAAACAGGTAATCATAAAAACACTGAACAGATTCATGGTCATGGAAACTGCTGTACAAATGGCCCTAAATGGGCCATTTTCTTCACAGACTCCCTCTAAGGTTTTGGTTCGAAATGACGTGGTTGACAGTGTGTGAGTTTGAACATTTACCTGTTCTGCATTAGTCAAACTGTGTGTCCCTCCCTCAAGCTTTGCTTCAACTTTATTTAAATGCTTCAAGACAGAGGATGCCCACAGCAACACACTGACGTCACAAAGAAAGATCCCACTGACTGAAGTATTTAGTTCCAAAAAAACATAAAGAAACAAGAATGGCTTCCTTCTATACAATTAAAAAAAAAAACAACAATTCAGTCAATCTTTCTTCCATCTGACTTCTGCTTATCATGTTCAGGGTTGTGGGGGAAGGAGCCTATCACAACACCCTGGACAACTATTCCATGTCCTTGGTCTGGTGGAGGAAACTGTTGTGCGTTTTGCGTTTTTAGTAAAAAAAAAAGACCACATCTCTACTGACTTAGGAGTGTCAAGTGCTTTTAAATATTCAGAATTTGTCCCAGAATTTGATCAAATATAACCAGGATGGATATGTGTTTCCTCTTCCTCCCTTTTTATCATGTGTACCAGATACCAGATTGCTGCCATTCGTCTGCTCCACCTTCTTAGAGGTCATAGATTTTAAAGACAACATAACAGTAGCCTGGTGTAAATGATATCTGAGTGGACTTTAACCCGGTGAACCCTTACCTTGTTTTAAGCACCTTTGGATTGGACTACCACCACCAGGTCCCCCAATATTTGACTGAACCTGTGGTCAGCTTGGACCATGAACCTTGAATTTCTCTCTTACCCTCATCCTGTTTTCATGACATGAATAACTTTTCTAAAATTATAGTTATTCTAGACGGCATAACCCTGGCCTCCAGCACTACTGTAAAAGACCTTGGAGTTATTTTTGACCAGGACATGTCCTTTAACTCACACATAAAACAAATCTCTAGAACTGCATTCTTTCACCTGTGCAACATTTCCAAAATTAGGAACATCCTGTCTCAAAATGATGCAGAAAAACTAGTCCATGCATTTGTTACCTCAAGGCTAGATTACTGTAACTCATTATTATCTGGATGTCCCAGTATCTCCATAAAAAGCCTCCAATTAATCCAGAATGCCGCAGCCAGAGTCCTGACAGAAACTACCAAGAGAGATCATATTTCTCCTATATTAGCTTCTCTTCATTGGCTCCCTGTAAAATACAGAATAGAATTTAAAATCCTTCTTCTCACATACAAATCCCTTCATGATCAAGCTCCTTCATACCTTCAGACCTCATAGTACCATATTATCCCAATAGACCACTTCGCTCTCAGAGTGCAGGTCTACTTGTGGTTCCCAGAGTTTCCAAAAGCAGACTGGGAGGCAGAGCCTTTAGCTATCAAGCTCCTCTCCTGTGGAACCAGCTCCCAGTCTGGGTTCAGGAGGCAGACACTCTCTGTACTTTTAAGGCTAGACTTAAAACCTTCCTCTTTCACAAAGCGTATAGTTAGGGCTGGCTTCAGGCAACCCTGAACCATCCCTTAGTTATGCTGCTATAGGCCTAGACTGCCCGAGGACCATCGGTGCACTGAGCTCCCCTACCCTAACTCTTCCCTCCCCTCCTCTCCCTTCCCTTTCCCTCTCCTCCCACCTCATGTATATTCCACCATTGAATGTTACTAACCTTGTGCTCTCTCTCTCCCCTAGTTTGTGCTCTTTCCCTCCTTCTCTCTCTCTCTCTCTCTCTCTGTACCTTCTGCAGGTGTCCCCTGTCCTGGAGCTGTATATCGCTGATGTGCAGTTACTGGCCCCACCAACCTTCAGTGTCTATTTGTTCTTTTCTCTCTGCTCTATCCACTCACCCCAACCGGTCGAGGCAGATGGCCGCCCAAACTGAGCCCGGTTCTGCTGGAGGTTTTTTCTTCCGTTAAAGGGAGTTTTTCCTCTCCACTGTCACCAAGTGCTTGCTCATAAGGGAATTGTTGGGTTTTTAGTTTTAGTTTTTGTAAAGTGCCTTGAGATGATTTGTATTGTGATTTGGCGCTATACAAATAAAATTGAATTGAATTGAATGGAATTGAATGACACATGGTTGAACTACAGCAGCCTCCAGATGCTGGGCTGAGCACTATGGGTACTGCATGATGCTGATCCTCTATCCTGATCTGATCTGATCTTGTCAATACATGATCACTGGCACATAAAACTTTTTTTTTCTTCAGTGATGTGAACACCTATTTGTATCATTGAAACTTGAACCCTGGTGACCCACGTGTGCTTGCTGAGACTGTACCACAATTGAATTCTTTAACACACTGAGAATAGGTAGACGAGGTAGTGGAACCGCTGTGGTATTCAAGGATTTTATCTGCTTTGTTTATAGTTTTGAATTAGTTTATGCTGTGCTACACCAGATATCTTGGCACAAGGAATTTACAAAGGAGTGAATTGTTTGCCAGAGGTTATGCAGAACTATGTTGAAGTTGTAATTGCTGGCTTTTAATATTGAGGTTGGTGTCCTCATAGAGCATTAGCAATCAATTTTTTAAATCTATTTGATTTATTTGATCTAGTGAACTTTACTTAGAAAAAGACCCCAACAAATCCCTCCTAAGCAGCAGCAGACAGTGGGGAGGAAAACTTCCTTTAATCTCCTAAGACCCGAGCTTTGGTTTGGCTTGCATTTTAGATTTCTTCTAGCTATTGGGGTTAGATGTACCCAATAAATAATGTGCTTATGTTTTGTTATTGCTTTTGTTTTTGTTTTTTTGTAATGCTCCAAAATTACTACTCCAAAATAGGAATGTCCTTCTTGTCTGTGGGAACAGTTGGATCACACTTAACCTTTGTGAAAGACAGATAATGACATAAAATGAAGTTTTACAGTGCAGATAACAAAAAATATGATGTCCACGTATGTGGACGCCAGGTCATAGGAGGTTAACAGAAGAAACCTCCAGCAGAACCGGGCTCAGTTTAAGGCCGCCATCTTCCTCGACCAGTTTGGATGAGTGGATAGAGGAGAGCCAAGTTCTTAGTTTCCCCCCTACTGCCCACGATGAGATCTGGTCATGAGGGTTCATTGAGTCTATATGTAGAGTGTCTTGGGATGGTGTTTTGTTTGGATTTGGTGCTATACAAATAAACTGAATTGAACTGCACTGAACTCAATGTGTTACAACAGCATAAATTTTTATAGTTATATAGTTATATTTATAGTTTAATAGTTTGATTATGATTTTAACACAAACATAAAAAAACACAAAACATTGAGAAAACATAATGTTAAATGTAATTGATGGATTATGATGTTTGGAAAAAAGAAAATCTCATTTGATTTGAAAGATGATAAACAAGGATACAAAGTGGTAAAAACTAAACTTTTTGAGTTTCCTGTGAATGAACTTTGATTTTCTAGTCTTTAAGAAAGTTTGTGTGTGTCTCTGCTGCTGCAAAACTCTTTCTGAAAACAAATCATCTTTCTTGTGCTCACTACACAAGAGAATAAACTCAAATCACAGGCCTGGAGCTGCTCTGTTTTCAGCAGTAACCATAGCGACTCCAATGTCCACCCATGATTCCCTGTGATACAGGGTGTGCTCATTAGCCTGTTATTGAAGCTGGTTAGAGCCTCCAGAGTGTCCGAGCGTCCACACAGACACCTCTGAGGAGCTCCACCGGGGCTCATTACAGTGAAGTGACACCGTAAACATGACGAAATCCCACTCTGTCCACCTTACATCACACTACAGCTCCAACTATTAAAAAGTCTCCTCTTTAAATAAATAACATTTATGAAATTACCTATAGAAATTGGTGAGTTAGTTAGAAATGAATTGAAATAATGAAGTAATGTGGTGCTGGTCTGGTCCAGGTCTTTTATTGATTATTAAGCTTACTTTATTCATTTTCTCCTCAAAATAACAGTAGTTGTTATTTAGCACAGTAGTACAGTAGCAGAAAGACTGCCAACAACACACAGACCCAAGTGGTTTAGTGGTACATCATTGTTTGTGTATTGTTTAAACCTACAGTGGAACTCAATGGGCCCCTGTCTTGTTACCCCAGCCTTCAGACCCCGCCATATGCCCAGGGTTGTTTGCATGTTTCTGTTGCACTGTGGAGGTTTAATTAACTTTTTAACTTTTTAACTTTTTTTTTTTGCTTAAACACAGGAAAAACAGAATTTTTTATCACTACATGGCTCCTGTATTCTTACATGCTATTGAGGCCAAGTCTTCATGTAAATTTGTATTTAAAGGTTCTCCAAAACTACACCTGCTCTGCTGGGCAGACTTTTAAGATTTTATAGCTCTGGGTTGGAGGAACAGGTGGGTACAACATACTCATTTCTTCTGCTGGGTGCCCCCCAGTAGATTCTTCTGACTCGGTGTGTTGCCACTAGTTCATTACAGCACAGGACATCACCGTTTAAACATTCAATTCAATTCCATTCAATTTTAATTGTATAGCGCCAAATCACAATACAAATCATCTCAAGGCACTTTACAAAAACTAAAAACTAAAAACCCAACAATTCCCTTATGAGCAAGCACTAGGCGACAGTGGAGAGGAAAAACTCCCTTTAACGGAAGAAAAAACCTCCAGCAGAACCAGGCTCAGTTTGGGCGGCCATCTGCCTCGACCGGTTGGGGTGAGTGGATAAAGCAGAGAGAAAACAGCAACAATAAACCACAGATAGACACTGCAGGTTGGTGGGACCAGTAACTGCACATCAGCAATATACAGCTCCAGGACCAGGGACACCTGAAGAAGGTACAGAGAGAGAGAGGACAGAGAGGGAGAGAGCACAAACTAGGGGAGAGAGAGAGCACAAGGTTAGTGACATTCAATGGTGGAATATACATGAGGTGGGAGGAGAGGAAGAGAGGGGAGGGGAAGGGAAAGGGGGGGCGGGGAAGTTAGGGTAGGGGAGCTCAGTGCACCGATGGTCCTCGGGCAGTCTAGGCCTATAGCAGCATAACTAAGGGATGGTTCAGGGTTACCTGAAGCCAGCCCTAACTATATGCTTTGTCAAAGAGGAAGGTTTTAAGTCTAGCCTTAAAAGTACAGAGAGTGTCTGCCTCCTGAACCCAGACTGGGAGCTGGTTCCACAGGAGAGGAGCTTGATAACTAAAGGCTCTGCCTCCCAGTCTGCTTCTGGAAACTCTGGGAACCACAAGTAGACCTGCACGCTGAGAGCGAAGTGGTCTATTGGGATAATGTGGTACTATGAGGATTTGTATGTGAGAAGAAGGATTTTAAATTCTATTCTGTATTTTACAGGAAGCCAATGAAGAGAAGCTAATATAGGAGAAATATGATCTCTCTCGCTAGTTCCTCTTGCTAGTTCCTCAGAATTTCAGTCAGAATCAGAAATACTTCATTAATCTCTTGTGGGAATATGTTTTGTCTTTGTGTTCCATACCACATCATATAAACTATAGCTAAAAGGAAAAAAACAAAACAAAAATAAAGTTAAAAAATAAAGCACAATACTAACACATTAAATAAGCCTCAATAACAGACAGGCAGGCCACCCAAGAGAGGAGGAGGGGGACACGCTGCTTCATCTTCCCCCAAAGTTGGCGGAGACACAGAGGCTGTCAAGAACTGCGGTATCGGAGTGGAGGTGCGGTAGAGAAGGTAGGACCCAAGTGCAGGACAACACAGGCTTTATTCTCTCCTGGGATTTCCAGGGCAAACAATATACACAAACTTAGGGAACCAGATGAGACGGTAGAACTAACACTGAAACCAACCACAACTAATAACAATGCTTCGCCAGGGAGCAAAGGAAAGGGGGAGGTATAAATACAAGGAACACAAAAGGTGATTAACCACAGGTGAACATAATGGGGACAGGTGAAACTCATGAACACAAATTACAAACATAAAGCTGCCAGAGACCAGAACAGGGGGAAAACAGGAAGTCAATACAAAATAAAGGTCCTCTGACAGGAAGTCCCAAGGGGACTCATGACAGGACCTCCCCCTCAAGGCCAGATACCAGACGGCCAAAACCAAAAAAATCCAGGGTGGGCGAGAGGGCTCTGAGTGCATAACTGGGCTCTGGCAGAGCAGAGTTCCAGGTGGCTCTGGGGGTGAAACCCCAGGACGAACAAAGATCAAGGCTGTCCGGGTGGACGGCTTCAGAGACTGGCGCCCACCTGC
Source organism: Mastacembelus armatus (assembly GCF_900324485.2). NCBI lineage: Eukaryota > Metazoa > Chordata > Actinopteri > Synbranchiformes > Mastacembelidae > Mastacembelus > Mastacembelus armatus. Next base: position 25,137,487 of record NC_046645.1, read on the forward strand.
GAGGCCGTCCTCCTGAACGGCTTCGGACCCACGCCTGTCTGCGAGGCCGCCCTCCCGAGCGGCCCTGGACCTTCACCCGTCCCAGAGGCCGCCCTCCCGAGCGGCCCTGGACCTTCGCCAGTCCCAGAGGCCGCCCCTCAGAACGGCCCCGAACCTTCGCCTGTCAGAGAGGCCGCCCGCCTGAGCGGTCCCGGACCTTCGCCTGTCAGAGAGGCCGCCCGCCTGAGCGGTCCCGGACCTTCGCCTGTCAGAGAGGCCGTCCGCCGGAACCCTGTTTGGGCTTGTTATGAACTTTGCTCCCGCCTTCCCACCCCGAACTTTGTGATGGAACTTTGTGGGCCGTCTGGGAGCCGACCCTTTGGGGGGGGGGGGGGTACTGTCAGGATCTGAACCTGGTTTCCGGTTTTGAGCCCTGCCTGGCGTCTTATTTTGGTTAGTTTCCTGTTTCTGTTCTATGTTTAGTTCCAGGTGGCTTTATGTTTCTGTTATCATTAGTAGATTGCTTTCATCTGTCTTGTGTTTAGTATTTAAGTTCTCTGGTTTCCTTTGTTCCCCGCTGGATCATTGCACTGCATTGCACTGCACTGCATTGAGTTAAGTTTACCGTGCCTGTGTGTGAGTGTCTCGTATCTGCCCTTGCCTGCTTGCCCGCCGTGCGGCGGAGAATTTTGGTTTCACTGCCTGAGCCTTGGAATAAAAGCTTGCCCTGTTGTCTGCACTTGGGTTCTCATCTTGTTCTCTGGTCTGCACTACACACCGACGCGTGACAGAGGCAAAAGATTTCAATGAATTTCATAATGCAGTTCTACTTGTTGTTATGCCTAGCCTATGTTCTCCATAGGCTAATTCAGACTATAATGAGTACTATTAGAAATACTACCACCTATACACCAAAGTGATTTATATATATTTTCTGTCTGTTCTACAAGATCGTTTTTCTAAGAGTGACTAATATTCAGGTGTGACTTGTAGTCCAGAAAATACAGTAGGTCAAAGAATGGCCCGTCACATTTTAAATTTGCTGGCTGAGCTTTCACTGCAAATTACGTGGGCTCCACCACAACTGCTATCATTGCTATAAATATATATACTATATATACTAATATATGTACTAAATTTATATATACTATATTTGGCCATAATCACCCTTACTTGCACGACTACTGTCCTTACTCTGGATGGCACTTATCTTAACCTGTGTGCATTCAGATTTTTGGCCTTGATCCACTTAGGCCAGGGGTTACAGATAGGAATTATTTTGTTGAAGGAAGGGCAATTAGCCCTCAGCTCTATGGACTAATATGTGTTGCCTGTTAAACCATCACCCTGACAGCGCGCTCTGTATAACAATATTAATAATAATAATATGCCATCCATTCTGTCTTCGCGCAGATTGAGTGTGTGTGATCGTCTTCAACAGGCTGTTTTAATGATTTTGTTACTTGCATCAGTTGGAGGGAATAAGTTCAGTAATTTGAGGATGTGTATAAAAGTTTTCCATCCTTTGTTCTTTTTAGTTGCATCACTTCTCTGGCTCTGTGGGATTTTTGACCTGACTCGTCTTTCTGTGCAGCCAATGGCAGCGTCAGATGAATGATATTAAAGTCCTGATTCAGGGGCTTAGCAGAGGTACGTGGAGGTGGGATGGACAAATGAGCTTCAGCCGCTTATCATCACACTACAGGGATCAACAGCAGCAAAAAGTAAAACTGACTCATTTGTCCAGAAAAGAAAGCCAGAAAGTTAGCACCTCTGAAAATCTGCAGTCAGTTTGTCTGTCTTACTCTGAACTGGGGGAGATCTCTGCTGTTTGTGAAAGTGTTTCCAGTTGTTGACATATTATTTTACTTTGGCTGATATTTGTTGCGGCAGCATGGTGGTGCAGTGAGGGTTCTGGGTTTGAACGCTGTTTGATCCAGGGGTCTGTGTGGGTTTTCTCCTCCCACAGTCCACATGCAGGTTATGTTGACTAGTGACTCTAAATTGCCAGTAAGTGTGAATATTTGTGACCTTTAAAAGGACTAATTGGTCTACAGAAAGGAAAGGGAAGATGCAGCCAGAAAGAAAAAGTGGTAAATGTTAAAAGTGTGTTTCCAGTAGGAATGGTTTCTCAAGTCATTTTTATTTATGTACCTCAAACTCACAATTTCAACAGTAGCCCTTGCAGCCTGTTAAAAACCCTTAGATTCAGAGAAGAAAACCCTCCTTTTTCCTGTTAAAGTGAAAACATCAGGAGCAACAGGGCAGGATCCCTAAACCAAGTTGGAATGACACGTAAGTAATGAAATTATGACTTTTTTTGAGACACACTGAACAAATCTCGCTCTTCACCGTACACATTTCAGGTTTGAAGAAGTTCAAATGTATAATCCCTCCTGTAAGTGTAAAGACATCTCCTACTCCACAACTGACACATCTTACTATATGTTCCAGAAATGACAGGATTGATAGACAAAATAAGGCAAATTACTGCACTAATCTATCAAGAAAAACAGTAAAGTTATTGAAATAATTTTATTTAGAAACATTACGTTTCCAGTAATCCTTGTTTCACAGTGTCTTTGTAGGATGACAAGCTGTGATGACAACACAACAGGGAAGGTAAGGCAGTGTGATTTCATTAAAAATGGGTAATAGACTTTAAAAGGTCAGTCTGCTGTTTGTCATTGTGTGACAGTCACATTAACACATAACTGAAGTTTAAAATCTACATGAAATCATGTAACTGTCACCTGATCATAACATTGTCTGTCAGACATTTCTCCTGCAGATACTGTTCAACTCATTGCATTTGTTAAATATTTAACATTGCATATTCACTTTATGTACATTGTGATTGTGTTTGTCCGTGTTGTGTTTCTGTTCTGGTCCAGCTCTTTACTTCTTACAAATGACATCCAGAGTCAGAGAACAGGAGCTGTTCTATACTGTACAGAGACCTCCAATTCAAATTTACAAGACCTTTGGAGCATATACGTGAAAGTGACTTGATGGATTAGTTGTTGGCTGATTTTGTCAATATTTTGTTAATTAGGTGTTGGCAGCAGGCACCAATCTGATTTTGAATGTTGGTGGTGGGCTGCTCTTATTTTAACAAGACAATAACTTCTACAGCTATTCTGTAGAAATACAAGGCATTTTTAATCTCTTTTTCAGGCCGACTGAACTAAAGCCCTGGATGAAGAGTGTTTAAGAGGAATACAGGATGGAGAACGTCTCCTCACACAAACACTTTATCCTCAATGGCTTCAATGAACTCGGAGCACTGAGGCCCGTCCTCTTCCTCCCTTTCTTCATCATCTTTGTTGTGTCCCTGTTGGCCAACTCACTGCTGCTGTACATCATCATTTCACAGAGAAGCCTCCATTCACCCATGTACATCCTCATGGCTGGCTTAGCCTTCGTGGACCTGAGCCTTCCACTGATCTTTGTCCCCAACATGTTGTTGAGCTTCTTGTTTAATTGGAGGGGGATCTCTCTGATTGGCTGCCTGGTTCAGATGCACTTCATTCACATCATTGGAACTTTTCAGTCCACATTTCTGGTGTGGATGGCACTGGACCGTTACTTCGCCATCTGCACACCCCTGTACTACCATGAATGTATGTCACTACCAAGATTCCTCAAGTTCATAATCCCGCTTGTGGTAAGAAATATCATCATGATCACACTGTTTGTGGGTCTGGCAGGAAAGTTGTCCTTCTGTGCTTCAAATGTGATAAACCACTGTTTCTGTGAGCACATGGCCTTGGTGGAGCTGGCCTGTGGAAGCATCACCATCAATAACCTGGTGGGTTTGATGACCATGTGCCTGATCCCTGTAGCAGATTTCATTGTTATTGCTGCCTCTTACATATTCATATTCAGCTCTGTGCTGAGGTCTGGAAAGACCGGTGCCAAAGCTCTTCACACATGCATCACCCACATTGTGGTGATCAGCATCAGCCTGGTTGTGGCACTCATCGCTTTCCTGTCTTATCGGGTCAAAAATGGCCTTCCTGCTGCCAGCCGGGTTTTCTTCAGCACCATGTACCCAATGTTTCCAAGCCTTTTCAACCCGATCATCTATGGTATCAGAACTGCAGAGATCAGACAGCACATCATCAAGACACTGACATGCTGTCGCTTTATCAGAGCTGTTGCCCATTCTTAAGACTAATCAGATCTGTAAAGTAAAATGTCTATAATGTATAGAAACACATTTCTATGATGAAACTGAAATATAGATCTGAAATCAGTACTGCGAAAAGGAAAATGCTGGTAGCACCAAAACATGACATGAATTCAAAATTATCAGATAGAATTTACTTGTTTTCAGGGGTTCTCCAGGGCAGAGGTTGTGTGGTAGGAAGGGGGATACTCCAGAGTCCAGGTGATGCTTTATTGCTTAACTACCGTGGTAGATAAAAATGTCCATTATAAATATTTTGTTCAAGAGTAAGGTAGACAGTAAGTTAAAATGTGTTTACTAGTGCTGGGCAACAATTCAAATTTTTTATTGTGATTAATCGCATGATTTCCCTGCAATTAATTGCATTGTTAAACGCAAATTTCAGTAATGAATTCAAAAGTAGTGCATAGAGCACTTTTATTTTAAAACTACTGCTATATGAACAAAAGTGCAATAACATTTGGTGTGCAACGACTTTAAAGTAATGTTTTTAACAGCAGTATTTCCTTTACACAGTAGCAGTTAAAGAAAAGATTTCTTGTAAATCTCAACTTCAATTTTAATGTAATAAAATCAAACATGAAACCAAAGCTATTTGCCACTGCCAGGGCATTGATGTTTTATCCTGTTTGTTATTGAAAAACAAGTTACCAGAGCCACGATCATACCATTTTGTCATTGCGCTAGTCCTGTTCTGGTTCCTACAAGCATTGCAGCAGTCTTACGCCCACCCCAAATGCTCTCATTGGTTGAGACGCGTGATGATGCTCATCCCAAGCCAGTACTGATCAAGATGCCACCCCTCCTGTCACCCATGTATGTGTATTCAGAGCCAGTGAGCAACGGACTTTCAAAATAATAAAAAATAACAATAAAAATAGCCTTAATGCACGATAAAATTATTGAGGTGTTAATTGAGTTAACATGATAATAACACGTTAATTTGCCCAGCCCTAGTTTTTACCTGAACACCTTAGCCAAAAATCACTTACTGTCAAATCTGCTGTTGTATGTGTTTGACATTTAGCTAAATAGAGTAGTTGAGTTGCCAACCTGTTGGACCAGGTGTTGGGGAGACTGCCATACACACTTGGTAAAACAAGATAACGTAAGGGTGAATAATAAAACTCCTGCAGGGAGCCTGGACTAAAGTTGCTGTTCCCCCATGGTGAATGTTGTTTTAGTTGCTAAGGCCACAAGGGTGTCCTGATCCAATCTCAGAAATTGTTTTTGGAGCTGAAAGGGGCATTTTTTAACCTAAGAATGACCTTGTTTTTTTCACTCCAGCTGTTGATGCAGCTGTTGTAAACAGAGAAGAAAATTAGCAGCACGATGCGGCTAAAATGTCTCCAGTGTGTAAATGTTTTCAATGAGAAAACAAAAACTGTCAAGTAGCATGTTGTAATACCCACAATGCCAGTGTTTCACGAGGCGGAAGTAACAGAGCTACATTCATTTCTACTAATTTGATACAACACCTAAAATATAAAGACTCTACAGTGAGTTCACTTATCACAGTTTACGATAATACGGGACTAAGCAGAATTTGATTTGCACTTCTCTCTGAATGTTAAAGTTAAGCTAGTACACCACTTTGAAGTTGGACTGCGATTACATTTTGTGTTCTAATTATACCAATGCAATGCTGCTGTTACGGATGTTGTATAATAAAGTTGCTCGGCCCAAAATACAGACAAAGTTCTTTTAATAACTCAGGTAAGTCAAACACTGAACTGAAGTATACACAGGCGGTGTCCAGAAACGGGATCATGACAGCTGCACTAAGTAGAAGTAGCTATTCAAAATATTTTATTTGGTTATTTTGTTAAAAAGCAAAAAACCAATGCTGCACTAAGTGGAATTGTCGTAAGAGCCATATAAAAATTTGTTTACTTAAGTTTGTCAAAAAAAAAAAAAGTGTCCATTCTGGGCTACTGTAGAAACATGGTGATGCAACATGGCTGCCCCTGTGAAAAGAGACCCACTCTTTATGTAGATTTAAAAGGCTCATTCTAAGAATAAGAAAATGAAATTGTTTGTACTTTCTGGTGATTTACACATTAATGTTTATGAAAACTATATTCTGTTTCTGCAGATAAATCACTTTAAATATTACACACTGCACCTTTAATGAACAATTTGGTTGCAGGCAATTATTTCTAAATGTATTGCAGAGCTATTCAAGTGTCAGGTATAATACACTGGATTAACCTGAATAACTTTTGCATACGTGAAGTGTGCACTGTGCAATGTATTAAGCAGGAGAATATAAGTATCGGAGTGGGACTCAGTATCAGTGGATACTCTTATAATTATATTTATTGAGATTTTGTCAGTGCCAGATAAAATTTGACATTGTGTAATCTTTGGTTTTCAGTCCAAACTGAGTTCATATTGTGAGACATTGTTTGGGAATGACAGATTTAGGTTGTTTAGAGAACACAGGCAGCTTTATCCACATTATAGAGGGTTCCTACAATTACAAAGCAACTGCTCAGAAAACTGAACAAACTCCCACTTTGCCACAAGGCAGCATTTTGATTTTAACTGAGTCGTTTAAGGCTCAGTGAGTTACAATACACAGAAACACTGTTTGCAAAGAAAAAACATTTTCCAAATTGTGAACTAACTTTGGCTGTGTGATGTTGTTGCGCTGTGATTTGCACTCTGTCATTGGGTCAACATGTTGGACTTCCTTCAACCAATAGCAGTGTCAGACAAAGGACATTAAAGTTCGTAGTCAGTGGCTCTGCGGTAACAGGTGGAGGGTGGTTGGAGGAGAATTGGTGGGTGATTATCGTCACACTGCAGCTCAGACGGGCTGATTTCTATTTAGAGCTGAACTTTCAGCAGCTGCTCAGCTTTAACTCTTCATGTCTGAGCCCTGATATCTGATTTTTTCACCTCCAGTCATTTCAGGCATGTCTTATATTTTGATTATAGTGATTTGTTGCTTTACTCTACATAGTGACATTTTTCCAAAACAGCAGAGCAGCTGAAGTAAAACAGGTTACACTATCACACCCCACAGGCTGAATCTTGTGATTTTTCCAGTGTATGATGCCTCCAATGTTTTTTCAGCTTTCTCTTCACTGTGAAACCAAACAGCCCAAGGAGTGATGAGCCGCCTCTGCTCTTTGTGAGGTTTGTTCTTGAGGTTTATTTGTAATTATGATATATGGTTTTGATGTGTTGCTCTTTCCATAGACGTTATTGAGTACTTTCTGTTCCGTATTGTGGTAAATGTTGGTGTTTATCTGGTGGGCACAGTTCCAGGTGTCAAGAACAGTTAGTGTTATTTTTATAAATGAACATCTCACATTTTCCACAGAGACTTAACAATCTGTAAAACACTTTAGCCTCTCTATTCTCTGTTTGACCTTTGACTCCGAATACAAACTCAGAAAAATAACCTAACAATAGTGGGTCACTAATAATGGTAATAATAATAGTGAAATTATTATTACTGTTGTTGTTTCAGCCGACATTTGGGCCAAACAAAGTTAGGAGGTTGAACCTAAAAACATAGTTGTTCTGAGATATTTGATAAACATGAGACTTTGTGATAAAAGCAGCTCCACACTGCATGTTTCTGGCTTTGGAAAGTTTAAATGTAAAAAACATCTGAATATAAAAGAAATTTCTCCATCTTCAGAATGTCACTTCATACATTCCTGAATGTGTCTTTGACTTAGACCAAGTGAAAATCGTCATAATTGTTGTTGTGTTTTGGGATGTTAATATAAAGACAAACTGCAGAGTGGAGTTATCAACGAAAACTGAATAACTGAAGTCCCTTTACTCGTGGTAAAACAGGAGGGATTTCAACAAATTCAAAGTTTTTACCTTTGTATAAAATATGTTTCTATGACTCTGTAACAGAGCAGGTAATTAGGGAACAGCAGCAATATAACTTCCTAACTTCAATAATCCATAATATTATCAATATGTGATTATTACCAAATTACCTGTTAATAAATCTGTTTTTCCAGAGCTTGAACACAACTGATAAAAAGTATCAGTTTCTTAGTTGATAAACATTTTGTTATGCATTTATCGTTAAAATTTGTGCTTTATTTATTCAGTGTTGTCACTGTGTTTGTTCGTGTTATGATTCTGTGACTGGTCCAGCTCTTTATAAATGACGTGTGAATCAACAGTCAGGGATTAGAACATTTTTTGTGGTGTACAGATTGTACAGATCTCCCCTCAGGAACATTTGCAGGAAAATGTAAAACTGAGATCTAGAAGTGAAAGCGACTTCCTGAATTAGTTAGTTGTTAGCTGTCAATATGTAAATATTTGTTAATCAGGTGTTGGCAGCAGGCTCCAGTCCAGTGGTTTGAATTTTGAGATTCTCTTTCGTTGACAAGACTATTAGAAATACTTTGGTCTCTTCGTGTTTTCAGGCCGACTGAACTAAAGCCCTGGACGAAAAGTGTTTAAGAGGAATACAGGATGGAGAACGTCTCCTCACACAAACACTTTATCCTCAATGGCTTCAATGAACTCGGAGCACTGAGGCCCGTCCTCTTCCTCCCTTTCTTCATCATCTTTGTTGTGTCCCTGTTGGCCAACTCACTGCTGCTGTACATCATCATTTCACAGAGAAGCCTCCATTCACCCATGTACATCCTCATGGCTGGCTTAGCCTTCGTGGACCTGACCTTTCCACTGATCTTTGTCCCCAACATGTTGTTGAGCTTCTTGTTTAATTGGAGGGGGATCTCTCTGATTGGCTGCCTGGTTCAGATGCACCTGTTTCACATTATTGGAACTTTTCAGCCCACATTTCTGGTGTGGATGGCACTGGACCGTTACTTCGCCATCTGCACACCCCTGTACTACCATGAATGTATGTCACTACCAAGATTCCTCAAGTTCATAATCCCGCTTGTGGTAAGAAATATCATCATGATCACACTGTTTGTGGGTCTGGCAGGAAAGTTGTCCTTCTGTGCTTCAAATGTGATAAACCACTGTTTCTGTGAGCACATGGCCTTGGTGGAGCTGGCCTGTGGAAGCATCACCATCAATAACCTGGTGGGTTTGATGACCATGTGCCTGATCCCTGTAGCAGATTTCATTGTTATTGCTGCCTCTTACATATTCATATTCAGCTCTGTGCTGAGGTCTGGAAAGACCGGTGCCAAAGCTCTTCACACATGCATCACCCACATTGTGGTGATCAGCATCAGCCTGGTTGTGGCACTCATCGCTTTCCTGTCTTATCGGGTCAAAAATGGCCTTCCTGCTGCCAGCCGGGTTTTCTTCAGCACCATGTACCCAATGTTTCCAAGCCTTTTCAACCCGATCATCTATGGTATCAGAACTGCAGAGATCAGACAGCACATCATCAAGACACTGACATGCTGTCGCTTTATCAGAGCTGTTGCCCATTCTTAAGACTAATCAGATCTGTAAAGTAAAATGTCTATAATGTATAGAAACACATTTCTATGATGAAACTGAAATATAGATCTGAAATCAGTACTGCGAAAAGGAAAATGCTGGTAGCACCAAAACATGACATGAATTCAAAATTATCAGATAGAATTTACTTGTTTTCAGGGGTTCTCCAGGGCAGAGGTTGTGTGGTAGGAAGGGGGATACTCCAGAGTCCAGGTGATACTTTATTGCTTAACTACCGTGGTAGATAAAAATGTCCATTATAAATATTTTGTTCAAGAGTAAGGTAGACAGTAAGTTAAAATGTGTTTACTAGTGCTGGGCAACAATTCAAATTTTTTATTGTGATTAATCGCATGATTTCCCTGCAATTAATTGCATTGTTAAACGCAAATTTCAGTAATGAATTCAAAAGTAGTGCATAGAGCACTTTTATTTTAAAACTACTGCTATATGAACAAAAGTGCAATAACATTTGGTGTGCAACGACTTTAAAGTAATGTTTTTAACAGCAGTATTTCCTTTACACAGTAGCAGTTAAAGAAAAGATTTCTTGTAAATCTCAACTTCAATTTTAATGTAATAAAATCAAACATGAAACCAAAGCTATTTGCCACTGCCAGGGCATTGATGTTTTATCCTGTTTGTTATTGAAAAACAAGTTACCAGAGCCACGATCATACCATTTCTGTTATTTTGTCATTGCGCTAGTCCTGTTCTGGTTCCTACAAGCATTGCAGCAGTCTTACGCCCACCCCAAATGCTCTCATTGGTTGAGACGCGTGATGATGCTCATCCCAAGCCAGTAATGATCAAGATGCCACCCCTCCTGTCACCCATGTATGTGTATTCAGAGCCAGTGAGCAACGGACTTTCAAAATAATAAAAAATAACAATAAAAATAGCCTTAATGCACGATAAAATTATTGAGGTGTTAATTGAGTTAACGTGATAATTGTCACGGGTCGGCTGGATCCACCTCCCTGTCAATCACAACGAGACACCTCCCCGGAGTATTAGTCACTCATTTCGCACACCTGCTCCTCTTCACGTCAGCACCTGTCTCACTCAGTTCCATGTCCGATCTTGTTAGAGAATGCCTGGACTTTGCTCGACAAACACACCCTACGGAAAACGCCTTATCTGCTCCTTACCTGTTCCTGAATCCCACGCCACACCAGTTCCTGCCGGCTGTTCTCTCTGCTCTCCTCCTGTCCCCTCTCCCAGGGTTCGTTAATAAAGAGATTGAAATACGACCCTACTCTGTGTCCGACTGAATCCATAACAGAAGATCGGACCGTAACCCTCAGGATGAGCACACTAGACTCCGTACAGGAGCTAGTAGAAGCGCTTTGGGAAGTCATCCAGCGCTTCCCTCCACCAGCGACTACCGGAGCGTTGCCACCAACCTCCATGACAGCCACTGCCAGTCTTATGTCACCGGTAGTGGTTGCGAGCACGGTGGCTCAACCAACGCCCTTCTCCGGCGCTGAGGAGGAATGCAGTGGCTTCCTGCTTCAGTGTGATCTCATCCTGAACCAACATCCTCACCTGTACCCCACAGATAAATCAAAGATCTCTTTTGTGGTGACCTCGCTGACGGGACCAGCTCTCCAGTGGGTGGAAACCATTATTAGACAAGCAGGACCCGCAGCTCAAACCTATGATCACTTCACTGCTCATTTTCGGGAAGTATTCAGCGGCTCCTCAGGAGACTCCTCGGCCGGAGAGCCCTCACTACTCACCGCATTCCGTCAGGGACTTAACCCCGAGTTACGTCTGATGACGCCGGAGGTTTGAAACAATTCATCCAGCTCGCAACACGGTGTGTAAATCGTATCGGGGCATGTACTTCAGGACTACCAGCCGCTCCTACCAGATCACCAACCCAATTGTCGGAGGCCGTCAGTCACCCTGAGCCGATGCAAACTGATTCCACTCGCCTCACCCCGTTCCGCCGGGGTGAGGCGACCTACTCGGACTCGGGTGAGTGCAATTCATCCCCCCATACCCAGGATGAACCCCCTGACCACCACAGCTCTATTAACCTTTGGCATGTCTGTGATTCAAGTTACCACCCTCCTTGACTCAGGATCGGCTGGAAACTTCATCTCCGGCATTCTTGGGCAGCAGCTCAGCATCCCAACCACTACCACGGCGATCCCCTATGATGTCCAGTCAGTCACCGGCACCCCGTTAACCACCTCCCACGTTACCCACCTTGTGGGGCCCCTGCTTCTCCAAATTGGGCTACTGCACGAAGAGGAGATCCATTTGCTGGTACTGGAGGGAGCCACTATGGATCTCATCCTAGGTCACCCTTGGTTGGTTAAACACAATCCCATCATTTCCTGGAGAACGGGAGAAATTCTTCAGTGGGGGGAGGAGTGTTTCCCTGGTTGTTTCCCAAAATGTCCTCAGTTCCACCCTCTTCACTCTACCCAGCTAAACCTTAACTCCACATCCATAGAAAGCCCCGTCCAGTGCCAATCAACTCACATTCCTCCTTGTTATTCAGCGTTCAAAGACATCTTCTGCCCCCAGAGGGCTACTCAGCTGCCACCACACAGACCCTGGGAAAGCGCAATCGATCTCAGTCCCGGGGAGCCGTTACCACAGGGGAGAATCTACCCCCTGTCCATACCAGAACAGAACGCCATGAAGGACTACATCAGAGAAGCGCTCCAGCAGGGGTACATCACTCCATCCACATCCCCGGCAGCGTCAAGCTTTTTCTTTGTGACTAAGAAGGACGGTGGACTCAGACCCTGCATTGACTATCGAAAACTCAATGAAATCACAGTTAAGTTCCGTTACCCATTACTCCTGGTACCAGCCGCCCTAGAACAGCTCCGTGGGGCGACCATCTTCACCAAATTGGACCTATGCAGTGCATATAATCTCATTAGAATACGCCGAGGAGACGAGTGGAAGACAGCTTTTGTGACCCCTACAGGCCATTACGAATATAAGGTCATGCCCTATGGACTCGTTAACGCCCCTGCCATTTTCCAGAATTTCATGAACGAGATACTCCGGGATTTTCTCCATCAGTTTGTTATCGTCTACATCGACGACATCCTCATCTATTCTAAAGAGCGGCAACTACATCTGCAACATGTGAAACAGGTACTTCATCATCCACTAGTCATCCGTACACTTCATTGGATACGTCATAAACAAGAAGGGGGTGCAGATGGATCAGGAAAAGGTGAAGGCTGTTTCCTCCTGGCCACAACCCACTCACGTCAAGGAGCTTCAGAGATTTTTAGGATTTGCCAATTTTTACCGCAGGTTCATCGCCAGTTACAGCATGGTTGCCAGCCCACTCACGGACCTTTTAAAAGGACGCACCAAAACCCTGGAGTGGAATCCGAAGGTGGAAGAGGCTTTCCAACAGCTAAAGTATGCATTTACTCATACTCCTCTCCTGGCACACCCAAATCCCAAGCTGCCTTTTGTGGTGGAGATAGACGCCTCTACCACCGGTGTCGGAGCTGTCTTATCCCAGTACCAGGGAACCCCAGGTCAACTCCATCCCTGTGCATATTTCTCACGAAAACTAAGTCCAGCAGAGAGGAATTATGATATAGGGAATAATAACACGTTAATTTGCCCAGCCCTAGTTTTTACCTGAACACCTTAGCCAAAAATCACTTACTGTCAAATCTGCTGTTGTATGTGTTTGACATTTAGCTAAATAGAGTAGTTGAGTTGCCAACCTGTTGGACCAGGTGTTGGGGAGACTGCCATACACACTTGGTAAAACAAGATAACGTAAGGGTGAATAATAAAACTCCTGCAGGGAGCCTGGACTAAAGTTGCTGTTCCCTCATGGTGAATGTTGTTTTAGTTGCTAAGGCCACAGGGGTGTCCTGATCCAATCTCAGAAATTGTTTTTGGAGCTGAAAGGGGCATTTTTTAACCTAAGAATGACCTTGTTTTTTTCACTCCAGCTGTTGATGCAGCTGTTGTAAACAGAGAAGAAAATTAGCAGCACGATGCGGCTAAAATGTCTCCAGTGTGTAAATGTTTTCAATGAGAAAACAAAAACTGTCAAGTAGCATGTTGTAATACCCACAATGCCAGTGTTTCACGAGGCGGAAGTAACAGAGCTACATTCATTTCTACTAATTTGATACAACACCTAAAATATAAAGACTCTACAGCGTTTACTACCAGGCTGATGCTGATCACCACAATGTGGGTGATGCATGTGTTCACAGTTTACGATAATACGGGACTAAGCAGAATTTGATTTGCACTTCTCTCTGAATGTTAAAGTTAAGCTAGTACACCACTTTGAAGTTGGACTGTGATTACATTTTGTGTTCTAATTATACCAATGCAATGCTGCTGTTACGGATGTTGTATAATAAAGTTGCTCGGCCCAAAATACAGACAAAGTTCTTTTAATAACTCAGGTAAGTCAAACACTGAACTGAAGTATACACAGGCGGTGTCCAGAAACAGGATCATGACAGCTGCACTAAGTAGAAGTAGCTATTCAAAATATTTTATTTGGTTATTTTGTTAAAAAGCAAAAAACCAATGCTGCACTAAGTGGAATTGTCGTAAGAGCCATATAAAAATTTGTTTACTTAAGTTTGTCAAAAAAAAAAAAGTGTCCATTCTGGGCTACTGTAGAAACATGGTAATGCAACATGGCTGCCTCTGTGAAAAGAGACCCACTCTTTATGTAGATTTAAAAGGCTCATTCTAAGAATAAGAAAATGAAATTGTTTGTATTTTCTGGTGATTTACACATTAATGTTTATGAAAACTATATTCTGTTTCTGCAGATAAATCACTTTAAATATTACACACTGCACCTTTAATGAACAACTTGAACTCTGAATAACTTTAGCATATGTGAAGTGTGCACTGTGCAATGTATTAAGCAGGAGAATATAAGTATTGGAGTGGGACTCAGTATCAATGGATAGAAACACATCCATCCATCATTCATGACAGACACACACTCACAATTTAGAGTCACCAGCCAACCTAACCTGCATGTGTTTGGACTGTGGAAGGAAAAAACCCACACAGACACAGGGACAACATTCAGACTCCACACTGAAAGGCCCCACGTCCACTGGGGTCCAGACCCACCAAACACAGTTTGAGTTTCCGGAGACCACCATGCTGCCCTCACACTTCCATGAGTACTTAAAAAACAAATTAGAAGTTAGTTATAAAAAACCTGATCATGGATTGTAGAAACATGATACAAATATTCAAAATAGTTAAATACTATAGATAAAACCCAACAATTCCCTTATGAGCAAGCACTTGACGACAATGGAGAGGAAAAACTCCCTTTAACGGAACAAAAAACCTCCAGCAGAACCGGGCTCAGTTTGGGCGGCCATCTGCCTCAACTGGTTGTGGTGAGTGGATAGAGCAGAGAGAAAAGAACAGCAACAATAAACAACAGATAGACACTGCAGGTTGGTGGGGCCAGTAACTCAGCGATATACAGCTCCAGGAAATGGCCTGGATGCACCTGCTGCGGTGCTGGGTACTCGGGCTGCTGCGGAGAGGAGGCAGCTCTGGACTTCAGCAGTGAGAAGGCAGCTCTGGACTCTGGGCTACCCCTCTCTGACGCCGCCGCCGTCTGTGGCGACACTGCAGAACAGAGAACTCAGGCTGGGGAAGAGAGAGAGTTAGAGGGGACCCAGGGTGGGGAAGGGAGAGAATGAGAGGGGACCCAGGCTGGGGAAGGGAGAGAGTGAAAGGGGATCCAGGTTGGGGAAGAGAGAGAGTGAGAGGGGACTCAGGCTGAGGGAGGAGAATTGCCAGCTCAGGCTGAGGGAGGAAATGAGGAGACTCAGGCTGAGGGAAGAGAAGAGGAGGCTCAGGCTGAGAGAAAATGAGCTTAGACTGAAAAAGAGAGGCCTCAGACCGAGGCGAAGAAACCTCAGGCTGAGGGAGAAGAGGAGACTCAGACTGGCAGATGAAGAGGCTCAACTGGAGAGAGAAGAGGAGGATCAGGGTGAGGGAGAAGAGAAGGCTCAGTCTGGGAAAGTGAGGAGATCGGACCGAGGCGAGTGGCGTCCTGGTCCGGGGAAATGAGGAGAACTGAGGGTATGGAGAGCTGAGACACCGGAGATACTGGGACATCCAGATAGTAATGAGTTACAGTAATCTAGCCTTGAGGTAACAAATGCATGGACTAGTTTTTCTGTGTCATTGTGAGACAGGATGTTCCTAATTTTGGTAATGTTGTGCAAATGAAAGAAGGCAGTTCTAGAGAAGAGCAGTCCTTTAACTCATTTATTTATGAGTTAAAGGACATGTCCTGGTCAAAAATAACTCCAAGGTTTTTTACAGTAGTGCTGGAGGCCAGGGCTATGCCATCTAGAGTAGCTAAAATTTTAGAAAAGTTAGTTCTGAGATTTTTAGGCCCAAATATAATGACTTCTGTTTTCTCTGAATTTAAAAATAGAAAGTTGCTGGTCATCCAGGCCTTGAAGACACGCTTGAACTCCATAACTAACTTTTGTTCGTGTGGATGTTTCAACATGAGAAACTGGAATCTGTCCGATAAATAGGATTGGAACCATTTTAATACTGTTCCTCTGATACCAGTCATATGCTCCAGTCTCTGTAATAAGATGCTGTGGTCAGTAGTGTCATACAGGTGGAATATAGGTGTACAGGAATACAGGTGGGGCCACCATGGAAACCGTGGACAAACCCACTTGGGACCCATATTTGCAGTCCAAACTTAACCCTTATGGGGCCCACATGGACATGCTGGCTGGGTGATAAATAGTATCCAGTTCTGGCTTTACAGAGAGCTTTTTCATATGTTAATAGACTGTTTTTCCAGACTAGAAAAATTTCCTCTAAATTTGTGGAACGCCACTTCCTTTCCAGCCTTCGTGATGCCTGCTTTAAGGTACAAATATGTAAATTATACCATGGGGCTAGTCTTCTCTGATTCACTAACTTCTTTTTCAGAGGGGCCACAGAATCAAGCGTTTCACGCAGTGAGGTTACAGCGCTGTCAACAATATGATCAATTTGGTAGGGAGTGGGATTGAAGCAGCTGCCCTCCACTATGTTTATACTTGGCATAGATGTAAATAAAGATGGAATCATTTTCTTAAATTTATTAACAGCATTGTCAGATAAACATCTGCTGTAGTGGAATTTTCTTCCAAACGCTGCATGATCCATCTAAATACCACCCAATGAGAATCCAGCATGAAATGACTGACTGCAATACTACAGCAGGGGCAGCTGAACATGATGATAAAAGTCAGAATAAAGGGTTTATTTCCTTCAGGCTCAGGTTTGTTGTTTGTTTTAGTTTTACTTAGTTTCTGATTTGGTTGCATGAGGCTGTTCCTCTGGGATTTTCAGTCTAGCTGTGTGTGTGTGCAGCCAATAGCAGCTTTGGATGAAAGGGATGAAAACACAGATGAGTGGATCAGTAGGGACGGGGGATCGAGAAAGGTCTGTACCATCCTGGACACATTTAGACATGAACACCTCACACAATGATAACACCTGTTGACTTTTCTGTACAGCTGCTGTCAGCATGTTTTCATGTGTCTACCCTTAAATCTAATTTTCTTCAAACTAGCGAAACCAGCAGATTATTTCTCCTTGAGCTGCCCTTTTCTGTCAGTTTTTGATACTGTGTGATTTATCAAATATTGCTCTTAATCTGAATCTCTTAATTCATTTCAGTCTTTTCAGTCCTTTCATTGATGGGAAACTGAGCACCCTGAGGAAAGATGAGCTCCCTCTGCCCTGTGTCAGATTTGTTTATTGCTGTGTTGTTTTTAGTGGATTTGCTGCTGAGTCCTTCCAAAGTTTCCATTCAGCCAACAGACAAATTTACTGGTAAATGTCATTGATTTATCGTCCTGCAGAGTGACCACAGTGTCCACTGTTCATGTTGTTCCTTTCTTGTGCTGTTAAAACTGAACTACTGAAACTACTGAATCCACTCAGGTTTGAGCCAGTAAAGCTTCTGTGTTTGGTAGCTGGACAGTTTAATATGTTGCGACAAAGATGGCGACAGAAATCTGTTACTGTGCTGCTGTTTTTATTTCTTATTTTGAACCTGTGACTAATAAAGCGGTGACATTATTCTGTGTAGGTCATTTTAAAGATGTTTTGTTCTTTTCTGTTTTAGAGCTCCAGTGTTCTAATGATTTAATATTTCTTCCCATTCACATTTGAAAGTGTCATGGATTTTAGATGTTATGTTTGCATTGTTTTCAGTAACTGTTTAACGTGCACATCTTCCAGAATCCAGACTGACCGTGTGTCAGAATAAATGTTTGTGTGAAAAAGAGAGAAATATTATTCACCATATTAGTTACATGTGTTTTGCCACTGTTGATCTCTTTGAACTGTAGATGAAAAATCTGAACCATCCTGCTCCGACTCCCTGATCAGAGAAACCAGCCTGTTTTCCTGCTGTGGCTGCTAACACTACATACGCACAAACAGGCTTCAAACAGCAGCAGAAAACACTTCATTATGTTGTGTTTGACCAGTGTTGGTGTTAAATGTGCAATAGCTCACATTTTACAGTGTCTTTAGTAACATGACTTAAAGTATCAAAAGAAAATGATTATAGAAAATTGCTGTTTTTGAGAATAGATTCTTTGGATTATTGTTGATAGTTGAGTATTTACAGTGCACAGCATTTTAATATTTAGCTACTTTCAACTACTCCATCTGCTGTTGGTTTGATGTATAGAAATATTTTAAGGTTTTGAAATCAGAATCTAAAAATAACTTATAACTACAGCTGTCAGATAAATGCAGTGCAGTGGATACAAGTATGAAGTACCATGTAAATGCGTGTAAATAAAGTACAAGTACTGCAAAATGGCACATTACAGGAATAAACTTGTTCATGTCTTGTGACTGCAAAAGTCACAACAGAGCTGAGTCACGTAAACTGGCTGCCAGCTGCGTGTGTGAGACAGGTTCCAGGACCCTCTCCTATCGCAGCCAATCAGCTCACAGCTGTTTAATATATCTGTTTGAAGGAGCAGTCACACGCACATACACACCCACACACACACACACATATACCAATGGATGTTCTGTGGTCCATTTAATTTGGGGTGCAGATATTAATGAGAACTGGATCCTGGACTTGACCATGGTGTCCGGGTCACTTGACCTCCAGTCAGTCACTTGAAAACCTCTGCTTCTACTCCATGTGAGCAATCTTCAATTGCTCGCATGGAGCAGCAGCAGAGGTTTTCTAGTGTGTTTTCAATTTTGTCTTTGAAGAAGTTAACTTTTAAACATGCTTGTGTGTCTGCAGGTTGACCAAAGTCTATCCGTGGATCAGGAGGTGTTCAGCAAAGAGGAAGATGGAGCTGCCGAGGGACAACATGTCCTCGCACAAACATTTCATTCTGGACGGCTTCAGTGAACTCAGAGAACTGAGGCCCGTCCTTTTCGTCCCATTCTCCATCATGTTTGTTGTGTCACTCTTGGCCAACTCACTGCTGCTGTATGTCATCATTTCCTGGAGGAGTCTCCATTCACCCATGTACGTCCTCATCGCCGGCATGGCAGTCGTGGACCTAAGCCTTCCGCTGTTCTTTGTTCCCAACATGTTGCTGAGCTTCTTGTTTGATTGGAGGGGGATCTCTCTGATTAATTGTCTGGTCCAGATTTACTTTGTTCACTTATTTGGAACCTTTCAGTCCACTCTGCTCCTATGGATGGCGCTAGACCGCTACTTTGCCATCTGCACCCCACTGTACTACCATGACCAAATGGCTTTACCGGGATTCCTCAAGTTTGTGATTCCTCTTGTGATCAGAAATATCATCATGATCACACTGGTGGTGACACTGGCAGGAAAGTTGTCCTTCTGTGCTACAAATGTGATAAACCACTGTTTCTGTGAGCACATGGCCTTGGTGGAGCTGGCCTGTGGAAGCACCGCTCTCAACAACCTGATGGGGCTGTTGACTGTGTTCCTCATCCCTGTCGCTGACTTCATCTTTATCACCACCTCTTACATAGTCATATTCAGTTCCGTGCTGAGTTCAGGGAAGTCGGGTATCAAAGCTCTGAGCACCTGTGTCACCCACATTGTGGTCATGGCCGTCAGCCTGACCATCATACTCATTGCTTTCCTCTCGTATCGGGTCAGAAACGGTCTCCCTGCAGCCGTTCGGGTTTTCTTCAGCATCATGTACCTGTTCTTTCCGAGCTGTTTCAACCCGATCATCTATGGTATCAGAACCACTGAGATCCGACAGCACATCCTGAAGACACTGACCTGTTGTGGAATAGGTCTTTAAAAACTATTTGCCAAAGGTAAAATTAGAGAAAATACCGAGTAAATCTGAATTGTGAGATATCAAAATCATGAGGTGACGAGTCAAAGTTTCGAAGTTTTAAAGCAAAATGACAACAATTTTTAGTTTTGATAAATTTAAAAAATCACCTAGCTAAGTTTGGTTTGTGACAAGTCCAAATGATTAAACACTGAATTCAGGTTTGTCAAAACACAAATGTACTTCAACATTAGAAGCATAAAACCCATATTTGTCAAGTACATCTTTCATGGAGAATAGGAGATATCATATATGTATATTGCTCAATATGTGCTCAAGCTAAAAGTAAACTTCATTATGTACAGACGTTTATCTGTGTATGTTTGTTGTGTTCATATCTGATGATATATTCTATTTACATGGACTGACTTACAGCATAGCCCAACTGCACAGTGACTAAACCACTAAAACCACTAAAGGTTCACTGCACTGGAGTGCAGGTTTAAATGGTAAGACTAATGAATCTGTGATTGGTTGTGTACTTCTATCTTTGTCAGTACCATTTTGAGCATATTTCTATCAAAGTGAGGAAATCTTTCCAGTCCTCACTTTTTCAGGTTTAGGTTTAGGGCAAGGGTTGGGGTTAGGGATTTAGTTGTGATGGTTAGGGTTCGGATCTAGGAAATGCATTATGTCCTCACAAAGATAGAAATATGTGTGTGTGTGTATTACTGAGTCCAAATCCCATCCACAGACTGACAGCACTAATGGATCTGGTGTACTCAGCGTAATGTGTGTGAATCCAGAACCTGGTTCAGCTTGTTGGTTTGTGCCGTAGACCATTTCACATTAATGTATCTGATATTCTAATTATTGATGCATTATTGTGTTCATCACTTTAATATTGCAATATTGAATTTTCTCTGGGATCCAATTCAGTTCAATTCATTTTATTTGTTCAGCACCACATCTCAAGACACTTCACATAGAAACACAACACAGGGAGGAAAGAGCAGCAACAAGAAATAAATCAAATCAAATGGCTTTAAGGTGCCATGATGTGTTTGTTGATTAGACCTGAATGTAGAGGAGTCAAAGTATAAAGTAGCAGGAAATGGAAATCCTCAAGTAAAGGATGTCAGACAGTTGAGTTGTGTATATGATGTGAGTCAGGATGATGAACAGTGTACATATGTGTGTCCATCACTAGGTGTCAGTGTGCTGCCACACTGTGCTGATACTCAGCCCACAATAACCTGTTCAAGCTGCTTCAACAACCTGACACAATGGTTCTGCAGAGGATCAGCCTAACGGGACTGAGTCTGTCCACTGGACCTGAAACAGGGTCATGAACATAGAGGCAGGACTGATAAACAGCCTTTGACTTATATGATCCTGATCACTGGCAGGACACACACTCAGCTGGAAGCCACTGACTGAAGTAATATACTCATACTTAATTTTCTTTATATGCTACTTTATACTTCTTACTCTACTGCGTTATACAGGGAAATACTTTTACTGCACTACGTGAAGACTATGAGAGGTGAAACGTCTCTAACGTCTTTAATGTACTGTAAGTAGAATTTTGTTAATATTATTACTGCAGTAAAGATCTGAATATTTCCTTCATATTGTGATGTCTGTGTAATTTTGCAGCTGCAGGTCCAGGAAACACAGGATGTGCAGAGTAGAAGCTGGAGGACTGAGCAAGACCTGTAAGGATCAGGAACCATGCAGTTAGCTGACCTCAGTAAGGACTTCAGTGTCCAGTACATGTACCTGCTGGAACAAAGGTTTATTCACTCCTTTGGTTAAAAACACTGGAAAACACGAGGTTAAAAACCCAGAACATTTTCTACAAACTTTTTCTAATCTGCTTTAAAAAGTTTTAAATGATTGGTCATGTTGAAGTGAAGGTGATTATTTTAAGTTGTGACTATAAAACCTCATTAACTTCAGTCATCTTTTCATGTGTTTGTGGTAAAATGTTGAGACAGATCCTCGGCTCCGTTGGTTCCATGTTCTTTCTCTCGTCAGCTCATATTGATCACGCTGGAATAAAACTACAGAACCAACAATACCTGAAAGCAGCACCACAAAGACGCCTGTGTAGTAAAGATTTGACTCCTCTTCCTCATGTCCTTCATACTTTTGTTGCCAGAGTAAAAAAGGTCAAATGTTTTAAGTTGAACTTGGTCACCACGTCACCAGCAGAACTGTACCAAGGACGAGCAGCAGGGTTCAGTGAGCCGACCTGCTGTTTCTGAGTCAAACTGTCCAAACCGAGGGTTCTTTAGTCTCCACAACACAAATCTCATTACAGCCACAGTCCCAGCAGTCTGACTGAACAGACTAATTACACAGGGCACATAATTAATCCCAGCATCCTCAGAGGAAACCAAACTCTGCTGTTTGACCTCAGGGCCAATTAGCTGCAGGTCCGACTACAACAAAGACTCCTGAAGGAACCGGCAGCAAATTAGATTTTACAGTTTTAATCTCAGAGGGGATGTGTCTTTCCTCCAATTTACTGTTTCAGTTTTGTAGCAGGAGGCAAGACATTTTCCTTTGTTACACACATTGGTTTGTGTTATTTCCACAGATTCAGGTCAACACAATCTGATGGCAGCAGGTGATGTAACGTCAGACATGAGTTGTCAGATCACAAACTCAATATAAAATGATGCAGAGTTTGTTAGAGCAAGAACATTATTTTCATTAACAAAGCTGTTTTCTCCAATTTCAGAAAAAGAAAATGTCTCATTCTGTGTCAAACCTAACATCACAGCAAACACAGAGTTTACAGTCAACACCTCTGTGGCCTTTTTGCTTGGAAATACTAATCATCTAATATTGCCAGCGTGGTGTCACCCAAGCACAGTTGTGCTGCGTTTGGGATCAGTCTTCCTGTGGGACATTTGGACTTCAGCTATAAGAAGAACTGAGAGGGGACCGGCTGTTTCTGGCTGAGCGGCTGATGAAGCAGCAGGCAGACTGCAGGTAGGAAACGTTTGGAATTTATCTGATAAAAACTCTTTTCAGGGTCCAAATCTAAAATCAAACTCTAGATGAAATTACCGGCTGGATGTTGTTAATAGATTTTTAATCTTGATTTAACGATCAGATTTAGTGATGAAAAAACATTTTTTAAATACTTTACATATTTTTTATATTTTAGGTCTGTAACTTGTATACCCAGGTCAAATTTTTAAAGGCTACGATGAACAATCCTTTTATGTTGAAGTACATTTTGCTAATAAAACAGGATTTCTGCTTGACTTTAAACATTGAGCTGCTTTTAAGCTGAGTGTGCAGCTGACTGGCTAGTTTACAGTTTGAAACAAGCTGCAGGAGTTAGTATTTCTGAATGCTTTAATGTGACTGACCATACAGTGTAATTTACACACAGCACTGAACCATCACTTGTCTTCCACACTTTAACAGTAATAATAACAATGTTCTTTTATTCACTGATAAGCTGAAACTTCCTGCAAAGGTATTTCACATGAATTAAAAGCTGTGCAGTGTGTGATGTGAAATGTGTAGTACACACAGTGTTTGTGTGGGACATTATTTTCTTACTGAATTCTTATTGTTCAATGACTCTAGAGAACTCTGTTAGCAGTATCACATTTATGACCCTTCACCATGTTAATGTGATTTGAGCTACAACAAAACATCATAAATATCAGTGAATGCAGGATGAATATGTTGTTATTAATCAGTGAATGCTTGTGTTTATAAAACATCAGAAACTAATCCAAACACAAAGACGTTCTGTTTCCAGTCACAGGAACCAGCAAATAGTCACGTTTCACAGTTTACACCTTTTTTCAGTGATTGGTCCCTTATCAAACAGTCAACAGCATAGACACATAGCTACTGTAAACTGATCCTGTGTATTTGCTGTGTTGTTACAGTATGCATCTTTTTCTGCAACAGTTTGTCTTATTTTATGCTCACAGGATTTATTTGACTTTATGCTTGGTGCTCTTTCTGTCTTTAAGTTTCATGATTGGTTTATTCACAAATCACGTTCTCAGCTGTTTTCTCAGCAGCATGAGGTGACACAGTAACATCTGTGTGGGTGTATATTTTGTTTCTCTTTCACATCAGTAATCACTTAACTATTTCATAAATCTGCATGGATCAGCATTAATGAGAAATCGCTGTTGTTTGTTGCTGACTTTCATGTGTCCACTGTGATGCAAATCTACACTGATGGACACTAACATACCTCAGCATTAGGGGTTTTTTGTATTAGTGTCTACCTGAAATGTGAACTGGGTTTGTACAGTGGGGACACAGTGGACACACAAATACAGTGACAATAGGCCTCC
Source organism: Mastacembelus armatus (assembly GCF_900324485.2). Classification (NCBI taxonomy): domain Eukaryota; kingdom Metazoa; phylum Chordata; class Actinopteri; order Synbranchiformes; family Mastacembelidae; genus Mastacembelus; species Mastacembelus armatus. The sequence continues at coordinate 25,161,687 of NC_046645.1, forward strand.
ATAGACTTTAATATATTTTAAAACGCTGATGTCAGTTTTTTACTCTTCATCTGAGCTCCCTGAGATGTGAGTGAATGTGTGGGGACTTAATTCAGCTCTAAGAGAAGTGATTTTCACAGTTGGATTTGTGCATTTTAGTGGCATCATGCTGTAGAAAATGTGCGTCACATGTTTTAGATATTATATAATAATAATAATTATGTAATAAACTGCACTGAGCAGCTGTACTTGCATCATTATTTAAAACTGTTATTCTAATGTCAAAACAAACTGCATGAACTTCTGCACATTTGGTCACTGAACGGTTGAAGCCTGAGGTTCTGTTCTTGCACTGTCACAGATGTCCTGTCTTCCTGTGGATAATATCAGTGCAGGTGCAGCCGGAGCTATGCCGGGTGCATCACTGGGCGGGAACTCCTCCCACAGCACCTTTGTGTTCAGAGGTTTTCCCGCGCTACAGCATCACCGGCGGCTTCTGGCGGTGCCGTTCTCTGCCTCCTACCTGTCGGTGCTGCTGGGAAACTCTCTGCTGGTGTACGTCATCCGCAGCGTGGAGCGTTTGCATAGCCCCATGTATTTCCTTATCTGCGCTCTGTGTGTGGTCGACATCCTCGTGGTCACAGCCATCGTCCCCAACATGCTCCTCGGCCTCTTGTTCAACTGGGATGAGATCTCATTGGCTGGTTGTTTGACTCAGATGTTCTGCACACACTTCCTGTCCTCGGTGGAGTCGACGTTGCTGCTGGCGATGGCGCTGGATCGCTACCTGGCCATCTGCCATCCGTTGCGCTACACTGAGATCATGGACTCGTCCCTGTTGGTGAAGCTGCTGCTCTTCACAGTCGTGCGCAGCGTCTCTATCATGGCGACACTGGTCAGCTTGGCAGGTTCGCTGCAGTTCTGCAACTCCAACACGATCCAGCACTGCTACTGCGACCACATGGCACTGGTCAGCCTGGCCTGTGGCAACACACGCAAGAACAGTGCAGTGGGACTGGCTGTGATCGTCTGTTTCGTGGGTGTGGACATTCCTCTTATCTTCTTGTCCTACATGAAGATTGTGAGCGTCGTCCTGAGAGCACCAGTGGCTGGCGAGGACCGCTGGAAGGCGTTTCACACCTGTGCCACTCACCTGATGGTTATGATGTGTTTTTACCTGGTGGGCAGTGTCACTTTCCTCTCTCACAACCTGAGCATTCCCATATCAACAGACATCAACACGTTGATGGGACTGATGTACATTCTGTTCCCAGCAACAGTCAATCCCATCATCTACGGGGTTCGGACCAAAGAAATTCGAAGTGGCTTTTTTAGGATTTTTAAACTCAAAGGGAAGCTAATTAGGACTGTGAAGGTTTCTCCTTCTGGAAAAAGACAAACATGAGAAAACAGTTTTTCTTGTAGATTTTGATTTCATATCTGTTTTCAATGATTTCTCTAAACCACTGACATCACAGAGTTCATCTCAAACCATCTCAAAATCTGTTTATGGCCAGTGTGAGAGCATCCTAAAGAACTTAGTGTCAGTAAAATCTGAGGGGGTGCATTCTCTGAGGACCAGGAACAGGGTCGAGAGGGTTCAGCAAAATCTGTAGTAGATCTTGACATATTTTAAGGATGATGATACTTTTGTACTTATACTGCAGTAACATTTAGAATGCAGGACTTTTACTTTGAAGAGAGGATTTTTACACTGTAGCATTTCTACCGTGGCTGAATGGTTAGCACTGTTGCCTCACAGCAAGAAGGTCCTAGGTTCGTATGTATGTTGCATGTTCTTCCTGTTCTTGCGTGGTTTTACTCCGGGTACTCTGGTTTCCTCCCACTGTCCAAAAACATGTATGTCAGGTTGATTGGTGACTCTAAATTGCCCATAGGAGTGAGTGTGAGTGTGTGAGGTTGTTTGTCTCTATGTGGCCCTGTGATGGACTGGTGACCTGTCCAGGGTGTACCCCTGCCTTCCACTCAAAAGAGAGCTGGGATAGGCTCCAGCAGATCTCTGTGACCCTGGTTAAGGAATAAGCGGGTATAGAAAATGGATGGATGGATGGTATTTCTACTGTTACTGCAGTAAAGGATCTAAGTATTTCTTCCACCACTAGTTTGGACATTGTAATGTTAGTTTAATCCCATTTATGTCAAAAACATGATCAAGCCAAAACTCAGCTGGATGCCACAAATGTCCTTTTATTAAAGATACACTGGAATATACAAGGTTCCTCCTGGCCCTGTCAAAATAAAAGCCAATTGAAATCCTGATAGAAAGAAAGATATTTTGGTTGTTTCGGGTCTTTATCCTGTGATGTCATGTTGGAATGAAGAAAGAAAACATGTTCAGTCTTCTCCATTATTACCAACACATTCAGTATATAATACCACATCTGTACAGTGAAGACGAATGAAACATCTGTGCGATAAACAAATGTTCAGTAATTACAGAGTGTATGAATCACTTCACATAACGATACTGATTTATTCCATCCTGTTTACGTCACGTGCCTTCAAATGGTTCAAGGCCTTCTACATTGACTTGATTTCTGTGAAATTCAACCTGCAGAAAAAAGTTCTGTCCTCATCAAAGACCTGAGAGTCTTTGGGGCTTGATTTTCAAACAGCAGATACATTGATTTTTTGTCATCATCATGATCATCATGTTTGATATGTTTTAATACTAGTGCTGTAGTACAGTACTGAAGTACAGTACGTAATCACTGCTGTACTGTACTTCAGTATAATCTGTACTAAATCTGTATCTGTACTAAATCAAGTACAGAATAATCAGAAAACTTGAGGACCGTAAACTGTTCTGAGAGTTTGTTTTTTTTTCCAGCTCCTTTTGGTCTGGACGTAAAACAAAACACTGAGGTTTACACGCAGCCTGTGTCATCTCTGCAAGTTGATTTTCGTGGAAATCAAGTGAAACCAGCAGCTGCCTGGAGGAAAATTTTTAATTCAGATGGAAACTTTACAGCATCAAACAACAAAAGCTAGGCCCATCGTCTATAAAGGTTAATAATTCATTACATTAGGAAATCCTGGAATGTACTGATGTATTTCATGCAAACTTGGCCACCGGTTCATCAGCTGATCGGAGGCTCCTCAGACAGTATCAGGTCGTGTCGGCCAGTCGGGACATCTTGCAGGCCACTACTCATGTTGCCTTCATGCTCTGGGGCTTCGGTTACATACACACTGATTGTGGATGATCCATTGACTAAAACCTCTGCCAGCTGAAGTCTGTGTTGTGGCTTGAGTGGTGAACTGCTGCAGATCAACCAAAGTTGGCAGTGTTGTTGGTTATGAAGACCTTCTGACACGACACATCTATGCTAATCTCAACACAATGTTTGGTCCCTAATGGAAACGTGTAGAACAGAGTGACAATGGAGGCATGCTACCAACCAGCGTTACGACAACGAGACCATCGGTTCAGTGTGTCAGAGGCTGGTGAAGAAGTGGGGAGCTGCACTGTCTGAAAACACAACTGACGTCTAGGCTGTGGTATTCTAACTTTTTACCCCCCGGCAGGACGCAGAGAGAGGACGAAGATGAACGATAACACAAACACGGCACCACTTAGTGTTTAAAGGGTGTCCAGACTGTGGTTTGATCTATAGGTGACCTCCGGTAGCTCCACACTACAAACAGCAGCGAAACAACAGCAGCAGCAGTGACGGTGGTGACGCTTGCCGCCTTTATCTGTCATTGAATTTGGGCGAGTCCACTGGCTCTTCGTCTTCATCATCTTTCGCCCCAATCAGCCGCTGGCGAGCAAAGTCTTCAAAGATGATGTCGTCGTCACTAAAGGAAAGAAAACAGGACAGGAGAAGAATTTAACTGAAAAGTAAACCATGAGACCATCTGATCTGAGTTCAAGCTGGGACAAACTCAGGACGGAAAGGCGAGTGAGCCACAAGAGCATTCATGTCTCTAAATTAGATTTGTCTCGCTCTGGGTTCCCGGGAGACAGGTGAGAAGATGAATATCGGTTTTATGTCTGGGCTTTATCTTGTAATGAGAAATATAAAGACGGGTTTGGCCTCACTTACGGCAAAGGCTAGAAAAACTGAACACTACAGCTACATCTTAGGCTGGCTACACCGTACACGATCTTCACATCTTCACAATTTTAAAAAACGTGGGAGACCTCAGACGTAAGGACAGTTTCAACCGAACATTATAATCCTCATAAACATTAGAACAGGGCTTACCAACCCTGATCTTGTCTAGCCACTGTCCTGCTTGTTTTCCAGATATCCCTGCCCTACACACTGCTGATTACCTGGATCAGGTGTGTTCAGTCAATCAGAAACTGGAAGGGCAGTTGGAAGGGCAGAGATAGTTGGAAAACCAGCAGGACAGTGGGCCTTGAGGACCAGGGTTGGTGACCCCTGCACTGGACAATTCGACCAGACTGGGAGAGCACACAGCTGATGTTTGTAGTAACAGTTTCATGCTGGTGATTCCACAAACATGGAAGCTGCTGTGATTCAACATTAAATGCTCCATTTGTCTCGAACAAATGCTGTAATGTGCTGTCATGTTTGCGAGCCCGAACTGTGCGCTCTCATTAGCGATTGTGGCTATTCTGTCAGAGCCCCCCCCCCCCCGATCAGGAATCATAAATATCATATGTATCTGCTTATGTTCATCATTTTAAAGTACTTTGGTTTTTTTATATTTTGATCAGTAAAGTCATTTTGTCTTTTTAATCTTTTGTAAGTACTTTTGTGTATATTTCATCCCTTGGAAGTACATTTGTGTATTTTTATAGACAATTTTTTTTCACATGATTTTCTGTCTTCCATAAACTATCAGTTTTCAGATGTCATTGAGCAGGATCGGTTCAACAGTCCAGATGTCCTTCTCCTCGACATTTTCCAGTTCTTTCTGGGGGGTCCAGGGCAATTGAAGGCTAGATGAAGTATATATTATTTTTTTTATGTCTGGAATGACTTTGTGTCTTTTAACCTTGGAGTTATTTTTGACCAGGACATGTCCTTTAATTCACACATAAAACAAATCTCTAGAACTGCATTCTTTCACCTGCGCAATATTGACAGAATTAGGAACATCCTGTCTTAAAATGATGCAGAAAAACTAGTCCATGCATTTGTTACCTCAAGGCTAGATAACTGTAACTCATTACTATCTGGATGTCCCAGTAACTCCATAATAAGCCTCCAGTTAATCCAGAATGCTGCAGCCAGAGTCCTGACAGGAACTAGCAAGAGAGATCATATTTCTCCTATATTGGCTTCTCTTCATTGGCTCCCTGTAAAATACAGAATAGAATTTAAAATCCTTCTTCTCACATACAAATCCCTTCATGATCAAGATCCTTCATACCTTAAAGACCTCATAGTACCATATTATCCCAATAGACGACTTCGCTCTCAGAGTGCAGGTCTACTTGTGGTTCTCAGAGTTTCCAAAAGTAGAATGGGAGGCAGAGCCTTTAGCTTTCAAGCTCCTTTCCTCTGGAACCAGCTCCCAGTCTGGGTTCAGGAGGCAGACACTCTCTGTACTTTTAAGGCTAGACTTAAAACCTTCCTTTTTCACAAAGCGTATAGTTAGGGCTGAACCATCCATCCATCCATTTTCTTCCGCTTATCCGGGGCCAGGTTGCGGGGGCAGTAGCCTAAGCAGGGATACCCAGACTTCCTTTTCCCTGGACACTTGCCCGAGCATCCTCAGCTGACTCCTCCTCGTGGAGAAGCTCATTTCAGCCGCTTGTATCCGAGATCTAGTCCTTTCGGTCATGACCCAAAGCTCATGACCATAGGTGAGAGTAGGAATGTAGATTGACCGGTAAATCGAGAGCTTCACCTTTCGACTGAGCTCCTTCTTCACCACAACGGACCGGTACACCAACTGCATTACTGCTGCCGATGCCCCGATCTGTCTGTCAATCTCACGTACTGTTCTTCCCTCACTCGTGAACAAGACCCCGAGATAATTAAACTCCTCCACCTGAGGCAGGATCTCTCCCCTGGCCTGGAGATGGCAAGCCACCTTTTTCCAGTTGATTACCATGGCCTCGGACTTGGAGGTGCCGATTCTCATCCCAGCCGCTTCACACTCGGTTGCAAACCGCCCCAACGCACGCTGGAGTTCCTGGCTCGATGGAGTCAACAGGACAACATCATCTGCAAAAAGCAGAGATGAGATCCTGTGGTCCCCGAACTGGACTCCCTCCAGCCCCTGGCTGCGCCAAGAAATTCTGTCCATAAAAATAATGAACAGAACCGGTGACAAAGGGCAGTGCTGCCGGAGTCCAACGTGCACTGGGAACAGGTCTGACTTACTACCGGCAATGCAAACCAAGCTCCTGCTCCGTTTGTACAGAGACCGGATAGCCACCAGGGCTCCGGACCCCATACCCCTGAAGCACCTCCCACAGGATGTCGCGAGGGACCTGGTCGAATGCCTTCTCCAAGTCCACAAAGCACATTTGAACTGGTTGGGCAAACTCCCATGTGCCCTCGAGCACCCTCAAGAGGGTAGTGAGCTGGTCCAGTGTTCCACGATCGGGACGGAAACTGTATTGTTCCTCCTGGATCTGAGATTCGACCACCGGCCGGATCCTCCTCTCCAGTACCCTGGCATAGACCTTCTCTGGGAGGCTGAGGAGCGTGATCCCTCTGTAGTTGGAACACACCCTTCTGGTCCCCTTTCTGAAAAAGAGGCACCACCAACCTGGTCTGCCAATCCAGGGGTATTGTTCCCGAATGCCACGCGATGTTGCACAGGTGTGTCAGCCATGACAGCCCAACAACATCCAGAGACTTGAGGTGCTCGGGGCGGATCTCATCCACCCCCGGTGCTTTGCCACCGAGGAGCTGCCGAACTACCTCAGTGACTTCGGCTTGGGTGATGGATGGATCAGCCTCCATCCATCAGAACACTGCTTCCCCCTCCTGAGGCGGCGGATGGTTTGTCAGAATCACTTTGGGGCCGACCGATAGTCCTTCTCCATGGCCTCAATGTACTCCTCCCATACCCGGTGGCCACAGCTCCTAGCCGCCGCGTCGACAATGGAGGTGGAAAACATGGTCCGTTCGGACTCAATGTCCCCAGCCTCCCCTGGGATCTGGTTGAAGATCTCTTGGAGGTGGGAGTTAAAGACCTCTCTGACAGAGGGTTTGGCCAAACATTCCCAACAGACCCTCAAAGTACGTTTGGGCCTGCCAAGTCTGTCCTGCTTCTTCCTCTGCCAGCGGATCCAACTCGCCACCAGGTGGTGATCAGTTGACAGCTCTGCCCCTCTCTTCACCCAAGTGTCCAAGACATGCGGTCGAAGGTCAGATGACAGACCATCGAGGCCGGAGGTCTGGTGGAGGTCTGGTGATACTAGGACATCCTAGGCCGGAGGTCGATCTAGGATGTCCTAGTATCATGTGCACCGATGGACACCCTTATGCTTGAACATGGTGTTCGTTATGAACAAACTGTGGCTAGCACAGAAGTACAACAACAGAACATCACTTGGGTTCAGATCAGGGAGGCCCTTCCTCCCAATCACGCCCCTCCCTCCCAATCACGCCCCTCCAGGTTTCACTGTCGCTGCCCACATGAGCATTGAAGTCCCCCAACAGAATTATGGAGTCCCCAGCAGGAGCACCTTTCAGTACCCTCCCACGAACTCCAAAAAGGCCGGGTACTTTGTACTGATGTTTGGCCCATAGACCGAAACAACAGTGAGAGATCTGTCCCTGACCCGAAGGCGTAAGGAAACGACCCTTTTCCAACCTGAAAACTCCAACATGTGGCGGCTGAGCTAGTGAGCTATGAGCAAGCCCACACCAGTTTGCTGCCGCTCACTGCGAGCAACTCCAAAGTAGTCCAGCCCCTCTCAAGGACCTGGGTTCCAGAGCCCAGGCTATCTCTAGTCGGTACCGCTTGGCCTCCCCCACAAGCTCAGGCTCCTTCCCCCCTAGTGAGGTGACATTATATGTCCCTAGAGCCAGTTTCAACATCCAGGCATCGGGTCGCCGAGGTCCCTGCCCTCGACCACTGCCCAATCCACACAGCACCGGCCCCTTATGGATCCTCCTGGGGGTAGTGGTTCCACAGAAGGGCGGCCCCATGTCACTCTTTCGGGCTTTGCCCGACTGGGACCCATGGGGGATACCCAGCCACCAGGCGCTCGCCAACGGGCACGGAACCTAGGCCTGGCTCCAGGGTGCCGGGCGACGTCACAGTCCTTGTTGTTTGCTTCATAAGGGGTTTATGAACCGCTTTTGTTGTCCGGGGCTATATGCCCCTCGCAGGGGCTACCAAGGCAAACAGGTCCTAGGTGACGGACCGAACCCTGAACCATCCCTTAGTTATGCTGCTATGGGTCTAGACTGCCTGAGGACCATCGGTGCACTGAGCTCCCCTACCCTAACCCTCCCCTCCCTTCCCTTCCCCTCTCTTCCTCTCCTCCCCCCTCACATGTATATTCCACCATTGAATGTCACTAACCTTGTGCTCTCTCTCTCCCCTAGTTTGTGCTCTCTCCCTCTCTCTCTCTCTGTACCTTCTGCAGGTGTCCCTGGTCCTGGAGCTGTATATCGCTGATCTGCAGTTACTGGTCCCACCAACCTGCAGTGTCTATTTGTTGTTCTTTTCTCTCTGCTCTATCCACTCACCCCAACCGGTCGAGGCAGATGGCCGCCCAAACTGAGCCCGGTTCTGCTGGAGGTTTTTTGTTCCATTAAAGGGAGTTTTTCCTCTCCGCTGTCGCCAAATGCTGCTCAAAAGGGATTTGTTGGATTTTTTGTTTTTGCAAAGTGCCTTGAGATGATTTGTATTGTGATTTGGCGCTATACAAATAAAATTGAATTGAATTGAATTAATGTGTATTTCTCATCTCTCTGAAGTACTTTTTTTACATCCATGATTAGCAATATATGTATTAATATATGTATGGATATGCGCACATACAGATGTGCTCATAAATTTAGACCTGTGGAAATCAGCCCTATTGTGCTATGTCTGGCATGATACATTAAAACAAGAGTCATGTTGCTACTGTAATTCAACAAGCTCTTCTTCTTGTTAAATGCTCCAGAAAGACCAGAAATACTGACTGTTTTTGAAAGATATAAATTATCACTCAAAAAAATTGTCTTTATAAGGAAAGTTGTCTTTGGTAACTGCAACTGTCATTATGATTCTGAAAAAAAAAAAAGAAATATTCAATATTCCTCAAATAGTGGCACAGGTCTGTATCTCTATGAGATCAACTGAGGGCCCCAGCCTATGATCCTCGAGGGCAACTGTTCTGTTGTTTTATCCCGGTACGATCTACTGGATATTACCTGCGCACACGCACGCACACACGCACGCACGCACGCGCGCACACACGCGCGCACACACACACACACACACACACACACACAAATGTGAAATGATTGCGTGGGAGCTGCAGCGTTACTTTGAGTTGCTCACAGCAATCTTTTTTCAAGACTGTGCCTGTGGTAGAATGAGTTTCCCGTTTACAGGCCATTTCCTGCAGCTCACACAGCAGCAAACATTAAGACGCATTAAGGCTGAGACTCTGGAGACGAGTCCATCACTGTTAATGCGGGCGGAGGGGAAACCCTCTCCTCTTTCAAGGTTATTGACATAGCCATAAACCAGAGCACAGCCAATCAAATCACAAAGGAGAGGGAGCATCTGGATAAGCTGATGAGGAGGGAGAGGCAGGGAGACAGACAGGAAGAGACGGCTGCTTACTTTGTGTCAAACTCGATCAGGTTTGTGTCGATCGGAGCTTCATCTGGAGCTGAAAGAGAAACGTGTGACGGCCATGAGACAGGGTTTTAAGATTTTGTCACAGTGGCTGAGAAATGAAGCAGCCAAGATTCACTTTTAATTCAAGGAGTTGAAAAAAATGTTGCATTAGGACATCAGTCATTTTTGTTCAGAAGCAGCTGGACAGGCTAACATAAACACATTGGCCACATTAGCTTCTTATACTTGGATGCAGATCCTTTGCAACCACTGCACGAAGTGTGTTTTCAAACCGAGGACGAAACTGAGTTTGTGGTGAGGTCCATAGATTCCACTTGGATCTGCATCAAGTATGTACTAGAAGTACTAACTATACATATTCTTATGTGAGCTTGTCCAGCTGCTTTTCACCTGAACAAGTTTTACTGTCACCCTAGTGTCACCCTCTTCCCCTCAGACACACCACCAGCAGCTGCTCCCACTATGGAAATCTGTGTAAAAATGTAATGCAAAGAGTGAGTCCCAATCCCTCCCTGTCTGGACTCCCATTCCTGACTACCTGTGAAAAGGGTATTTGTGCCCTCTTTCAGAGACTGACGACCAGAAAAACACCAGGTCCAGTTAGTGTGACCCCCCTCCTGTCTGAAAGTCTATGCTAACCAGCTGGGTGCAGTCCTCTCCGGCTAAAAATGCTCCACCATCATCCTGGTTCCTAAGATTCCCTCCATCTACCAAGCAAACAGGTGAGTGGAGGATGCAGTCAACATGGCACTGCATTACATCCTGCAACACCTGGACTCCCCAGTGGCCCTGCACTCGTCCTGTTTGTGGACTCTAGCTCAGCATTCAACACCATCATCCCAGACATCCTTCATCCAAAGAGACCTAACTCATGTGCCACCCTCCACATGTCAGTTGATAACCAGCCTCCTGACAAACTGGAGGCAGCAGGTGATTCCGAGTCTTGGGGGGTTAATGCAACACTTTTGTTAAACCACTTGAACTAGAGCTGAAGCGACTATGAAAACCACCTTAGGGCTGCATGAAAACAAAAATAAGAAAACACTAAAAAACATGACTGCATCTGCCAAGTCAGACATGTTTAAATACAAACTCTGTTCACATCTACTGTAGCCTAATCATTTCCCAAATCAGTTTTTCCCAAGTGGCAACTGTAGACCTCCACTGCTGTCTTTTGGAAAAAGATAGGCCTCCCATTGTTGGTGAGGAAGAACCATGTGAGCCAGGTCAGCAGTGTGGCTCCCTGCTGTGTTTTTAATAGTTTTTGGACAACAATGGAGGTCTACGGCACAGACCGATAAGCTGAACCAGGTTCTGGGTTCACACACATTAGGACACCAAATTCATTGGTGCTGTCGGTCTCTGGATGGGATTTGGACTCAGTGACACACACTGAATCACCTGTTGCACAGGTTTATTTGTTACTTGTAAACCTTCAGTGTTTTTTCTGTGACTTTACTGAGTTTCCCTTTGTGTCCAGGCAGACAGAAGATATGCAGGAAGAATGAACATGTTGTAAACACGACCTACCGTCCCTGTAGATGGAATCTTCTAATGGTTTTGGGTGCATTAGTGTGAAGGGCAGCTCAACACAGACATCACTGAAAAACAAACGATTGCCTGTCATTAAAACACAAATAATCCACAGCATACAGACATGTATCAGTATGACTGGACTACTGCCACCGTGAGATGTTCAGGTGACCTTTGTAAATCCCAGTGTGTGGTTTGTTTCAGTGTGTTCATAGATTATCTCAGTGATGAGACAGATTGTGAAAGGTTACCTTGCTGCCAGATCCCCCAGGAGCCTGAAATGAATAAACATTTAACAATTTAACACCTTCAGCTTCACAGCAGCAGCAGCACAGTGTTTCTACTGATGTCATTAACTGCCAAGATCAGTTTTCACCTCACGTTTTCTGTTCACCCTATTAACACAGTGGATCCTAATGTCTCAGGCCCTTTGGGCAATAACATGGAATAAAATAACAATTCAGCCCATGTGACAATTTTCTTTTTTGTAAGTTTTTAGAAATACTGATATAGTCCAAGGTATTAGACGAGGTAACAAACAAAAATCACAGAGTAACACAAAGTAACAGGAACGAACCACTTCAGGACAACATACAAGAGTCAGAGTAATGTTTTAAAAATGAGTAACACAAATATGAAAATCACAGAATAATGTGCGAAAGTCACAAGGAAACAAAGTCCCAGAAAAACATGAAAAAGAGAATAACACAGACACACAGTGACACACAGAAAAACAGACACAGAGTAACAGATACAGAGTAACACAGACACAGAGTAACAGACAGTAACAGTAACACAGCCACAGAGTAAGACAGACAGTAACAGTAACACAGCCACAGAGTAAGACAGACAGTAACACAGACAGTAACTGACAGTAAAAGTAAGACAGACAGTAACACAGACACAGAGTAACAAAGACACACAGTAACACAGACAGAGTAACACAGAGTAACAGACATACAGTAACACAGACAGAAACAGGCACAGTAACACAAACAGACACAGTAACGCTGAGTTACACAGACACAGAGTAACACAGACAGAAACAGACACAGTAACAGACATAAAGTAACCCAGACACACAGACAGAAACAGACACAGTAACACAGTCAGAGTAACAGACACACAGTAACACAGACAGAAACAGAGCAACAGACAGAAACAGACACAGTAACAGACAGAGTAACACAGCCACACGGACACAGTAACACAGACAGCAACAAACAGTAACAGACAGAAACAGACACAGTATCAGACACAGAGTAACACAGACAGTAATACAGACACAGTAACACAGACACAGAGTAACAGACAGTAACAGTAACACAGAGAGTAAGACAGACAGAGTAACAAAGACACACAGTAACACAGACACATAGTAACACAGAGTAACACAGACACAGTAACAGACAGAGTAACACAGACAGTAATACAGACACAGTAACACAGACACAGAGTAACAGACAGTAACAGTAACACAGAGAGTAAGACAGACAGAGTAACAAAGACACACAGTAACACAGACACATAGTAACATAGAGTAACACAGACACAGTAACAGACACAGAGTAACACAGCCAGAATAACAGACATAAAGAGTAACAGTCATGGACACAGACAGAAACAGGCACAGTAAGTTACACAGAGAGTAACATACAGTAATACAGACACAACACAGACACAGAAACAGACACAGTAACACAGTCAGAGTAACAGGCAGAGTAATACAGACAGTGTAACAGACACTGTAACACAGAGAGTATTTCAGACACAACACAGACAGAGTAGCACAGCCACACAGATAGAGTAACACGGACACACAGTAACACTGACAGAGTAACACAGACAGAGAGTAACACAAAATCACAGGGAAATGAACAAAAGACACAGCTGTAATACACAGAGTAACATATGAAAGTCACACAGTAACGTAACGAAAGTCTGAGTAATGTAATAGTAACACACAAAGTCGTAGCAACAAGGACAGAGGAACATGTAGACAGAGTGATGCATGAAGTAGGAATAACGAACCAAGTCACAGAGTAACATAAGACACAAAGAAACATATAAGTCACAGAGTAACACCCACAGACAGAGTAACACACAAACGTCCTAGATTAATGCACAGAGTCAAAATGTTGAACAATCACTAGTAACTCAAAGTAGTAATGAAGTATAATGTATGAAATCAGAGTATTGTATCAAGGTTGCAGATGGGACATATGGTTCTTGAGTGACCATTAGAATTGAGGTGTGCAACAAATCAGTGGTATTTGTTGCCCACACTGATGTCACCTCGGTACAATATCAAACCAACTGTTTTTGGAAAAAAAAGAGTGAAATTCTTCTTAGTAATTATGTGTCTGTAAGTAATTAGACAAGGGAAAAAATCTAAACTGTCATTTTAATTTCAGTTCAACTTTTGTTTTAGCTCCTCTCAGCTGATACTGAGACAGAAACAAAGCTTATGTACTCACCCGCCTCGAGACACGACCAGCTTCACCTTGACTTTGTATGACACGATGATACCAAGGATTTCCTTATTGGCTCCGTCTCTTAACCTGCTCAGATCAGACAAGTCTGAGAAGAGAAGTTCCCACTTTCCTACAGGCCTGGAAGGCATCATGTGTGTTGGTGCACTCACAGTGTGCTGGAAGCCAGGTTTGTGTCCTCGTGCTTCAGCTTCCCATCCAGAGCGAGGCCTCGTTTCTCTCGGTTGTTGGCCAGAAAAGGAGTGAGGGTGAAAACCTTGCAGAAGGTTGAACTGGGAGCTACAACATCACTGAAGAAAAAAAATACATTCAGGGCAATATGAGCTGAGACATATTGCTCATTTTGACTGAATTCATCACCAGCATCCTTTACTTTATGGTTTAGTTGATTTGAATCAGTTTTTTTATAGATAGTTGTCATTTATTGGTTTTAGTCTTTTTTATGGACTTAACAACAGAGACAATCATTGCTGCTTCAGTTAAAGATATAAACACCTCACAAAACAACTTTTGTTTTCTTCTCATTTTTCTACTGTCATAAAGCAACAAGGCTCAGCAGAAAGTAAATAATAACTCATAGCTTCTTATTATTAGTTTCTGTTCTGTCAAAATGTCCTGAAACGGGACACCAAAAAGGCCTTAACAGCAGCTCCATCTATGGAGGAAGATCATGTGATCCAGTCAAGAGCTGAAAAGCAGTCACTGAATGGACCCTGTTGTGAGACAGTTTTGTGGGAACTTTGTGAGAAAAGAGCCCTTACTCTGACTCCTCGGTGGCCACTGGACATTTGTACTGAGCCGTGTTGAACAGGCAGATGTCTGCGTATTGTCGCACTGTGGAAACACAAAGCAGCACAATGTAAGACACAGCCGGTGCACAGATCCACTGACACACAGAAGACGCTGTCTGGAAATACCTGAAATCTTCATCTTCTTCACCGTCTTGTTGGTGTTGTTGGTGACGTGAACGTTGACACTGATGGGCTCCCCATGGTAGTAAATCTGAGGGACAACACAAACATGGTCTCTGATGATTTGCTCACTATCAGGACTTCATTACTTCTCTCAGGGTGTCAGAGTTTAGTTTGATCTAAATGTGTCATTATCTCAGGAAAATGGTTCAGTTCAGTGGTTTTTCATTCTCGGTGTCTGATCACTCAGGGACCAGGACCAGTAACATCTGGATCATCATAAAGGTCTACAACATTTCATTTATCTCAAAACTGACATTTACTACATCACGCGTTGCTGAATTTCAACTATGTCAGGTCCCTGTGGCCCCAGTGTCGAAGAGGGACTACAGCCTCAGACGTATTAAAGCTTTGTGTTTCATCAAACAGATTTTTCTGTGTGTAAAATTATTAACAGAGAGAAAACTTCAGGTAAGGACGTATTTCATCCCAAAATTGTGAGTCTGTAACCAACAATTTTCATTATCAACATATCTGACAGTCATTTTTATTGATATCAGAAAATAGTGGAAAGTCTCATAATTTACCCCTGAAGCCCAAGAAAACATAATCTAAAGTCTCCTAAAAGCCCTAAATATTAAATTTACTGTCACATTAAATACAATGTCAAATTACTGACATTTGAGAAACTGGAACTGGTGATTTGTGACCTGATTTTTGACATTAACCCCCAGGAAGCTCAACTGACTCTCAGCGTCACCTCTTTGTCCAGAGAGACCTCGAGATGCAGAGGTTTGTCTGACATCAGGAACTGCCTGGTGGTTTCTGCTGTAGGCTGAGGACCAGGTTTCTCTGGAGCGTACTGCACCTTCCTGATCACCAGACGCACCGAGTTCCTACAACAGCAGCACAACACTGACACTAATCCCACCGTTCAATCATAGTGACACTGTGCATATTGATTCTGTGACCATGAGGACGTTTAAATTCGTTTTTTGTGGTTAGTTCGCTGACAGCAGTGAAGCCTGCAGCAGCCGTCCTCTCTTTCTGTGCAGGAAGTCGCTAATGCACGACTGAGTTCACGTTCATCCATAATTCATCTGATCATCTTATTCTGTCGAGTGCTGGACTGCAGCTGACCCACTTTTACCTTTTGTGGATCTTTTCTTCAGCATTTTCTGCACAGAAAGCTTTCACCTCGAAGTCGACTCCACAGGCCTGAGAATACAGGAACAAAATGACTGACACCAAGAAGCAGCAAAAACAGTGACTGGTTTCTGACACTGGATGTTGTGAAAACGTTAGCAACTTAGAGACGGATTAATGTTAACACTGTGCAGGTGGTGGGGTCAGGCAACTGCACAACCTCATCAACGAACATGAGTTTAGCAGAAAGAATCTCAGAGGAAAACTACAAATAACATAAAAACTGAGCACCTTCCCAGTGTCCTCTGGTCCTGGCTGCAGGGTGACGGAGCACGGCAGGTTCAGAGGGATCTGAAAACACGTGAAAGACAAATATGTTTCTGATGCTGAAGATGTTGGCTAATATTTCCTTTAGACACAGTTCATGATGCAGGCCTTACTTATTTTATGGTCCTTGACTGTAAGCACCTGTGTCACTTTCCTTCAGCCCCTTTTTCACCTGCTGTGCTCATTTGCCTCTGTTTTGCTGCTCTGACCAACAACAGCTCATCCTGCTGTCAGGACCCGTTAATAATCTTTTATCAACATGTTACTTTCAACGACTGGTTATTTAGTTCAACCCCCATATCAGAGACAATGGCCTGGTCCTCCTAAAAGAATCCAACTCAACAGCAACAACAAGCCTTTGTACAAAGATACATGGCCCCAACCAAATAAGGATTTCTGTTTTACTGTGTCTCTGTGTTACAGTGTCAGTGCCACTGTGTCACTGTGTGTCTGCATCTCTGTCAGTGTCACTGTCTCTCTATGTGTCTGTGTCAGTGTCACTGTGTCTCTCTGTGAGATCGTGTGTCTGTGTTACTCTGTCTGTGTCAAAGTGTCTCAGTTACTGTCAGTGTCACTGTGTCTCTATGTCACTATGTGTCTGTGTTACTCTGTCTGTGTCACTGTATCTCTATGTCACTGTGTGTCTGTGTTACTCTGTCAGTGTCACTGTGTCTCTATGTCTCTATGTCACTATGTATCTGTGTCAGTGTCACTGTGTCTCTGTCACTGTGTCAGTGTCCCTGTGTGTCTGTGTTACTCTGTTACTCTGTCTGTGTCACTGTCTCTATGTCACTATGTCACTGTGTGTCTGTGTTACTCTGTCAGTGTCACTGTCTCTCTATGTCACTATGTGTCTGTGTCAGTGTCACTGTGTCTCTGTGTCAGTGTCCCTGTGTCATTGTGTGTCTGTGTTACTCTGTTACTCTGTCTGTGTCACTGTCTCTATGTCACTATGTGTCTGTGTTACTCTGTCTGTGTCACTGTGTCTCTATGTCACTATGTGTCTGTGTTACTCTGTCTGTGTCACTGTATCTCTATGTCAGTGTGTCTGTGTTACTCTGTCAGTGTCACTGTGTCTCTATGTCTCTATGTCACTATGTATCTGTGTCAGTGTCACTGTGTCTCTGTCACTGTGTCAGTGTCCCTGTGTGTCTGTGTTACTCTGTTACTCTCTGTGTCACTGTCTCTATGTCACTATGTCACTGTGTGTCTGTGTTACTCTGTCAGTGTCACTGTCTCTCTATGTCACTATGTGTCTGTGTCAGTGTCACTGTGTCTCTGTCACTGTGTCAGTGTCCCTGTGTCACTGTGTGTCTGTGTTACTCTGTTACTCTGTCTGTGTCACTGTCTCTATGTCACTATGTGTCTGTGTTACTCTGTCTGTGTCACTGTCTCTATGTCACTATGTGTCTGTGTTACTCTGTCTGTGTCACTGTGTCTCTATGTCACTATGTGTCTGTGTTACTCTGTTACTCTGTCTGTGTTACTGTGTCTCTGTGTGTCTGTGTTACTGTCTAATACTATTTTAACAGATGAAAGTGGAGACAGAGGAAACGTGGAAAATGTAAAGAACTCCAGGCAGAATCCAACTGGGAGGCTGGAGATACATGTTCGACCACAGGGCTGTGCCTGCACCCCTGATCTCCTCTCTAAACTGAGACCTCACACCACATGTTTTAGCAGCTGATGTGATGTCGACAGACATAGATGAAACATGCTCAGGACCTCGAAGGTGAATGGGTAGGCATGCTCCCCCAGCTTTTTAATCAGCCGTTCCTGAAGACGAGTCAGCCTCTTCTTCTCTTCCGGCAGTGGAGGAAACGCCTGGATGTTCGCCACAAAGAGGTCTTTCCGCAATGTCAACCCAAGGACGTCCAAATCCTCACGACCGTAACGGAATGCACAGGTCAGAGTCACAAACACTGGCGGGAACAAAAAAAACGCAAAATCTCTATTACACTAAAAACCTCTGCTTCCCTGAGGAACACCACAACATACTGAAGGTATTTTTTACCAGGACTAAATGGTGGACTGGTCCTTTAATCAAAGAGTTCTGTTAGGCTAGGACTCCAGATGATTTATCAGATTAATCTGAGTCGGTTTATTAGGAACACCTGTGACGGACCCAGTCGGTTTATTGGGAACACCTGTGTCGGACCCAGTCGGTTTATTAGGAACCCCTGTGTCGGACCCAGTCGGTTTATTAGGAACCCCTGTGTGTAAAGTTTCCCCAGAAATTCAGATTCACAACTGTGGAGAGCCCTGGACATTTTCAAAAATGCAAACATCAGCCAAAGGACAGCAAGGCATTTTGATGAAAAATATTCATATCTAAATTCGCATTATTTAAGTTTTTGGTTTTGTTTAAATACCAATGAGAATATTTTTTCACCGACAGATGGGCAGGTAGGTTTTCTCACCTTTCCTCTCTTTCAGGTATTCTGGGTCGATCAGGACAACGCCATCTGAAGAAAGAAATCAGAAAATCAAAAGACAAAAGAAAACAACTCCTTTTAACTTATTTTATTTAGATATTGTATTTCAAAAACTAAGCAAGCGTCAAAGTGAAATTGGCTGGAATAGAAGACACTTCAGTCCAGTACTTTCTGACAACAAACAAATTAAATGAGCAAAAACTGGTCTCACCGACAGGCTCAACCAGGTCCACGTGGTCCACAAAGTCTCGTTTCCCCAGATAGACCGTGAGCTGAGGGAGGAACACAGCCAATCAGAGTCAGCCATCAGTACAGTATCAGCCAAAATCAGAGTCAGCCATTAGCACAGCAAACAGCCAATCAGAGTCAGCCATTAGCACAGCAAGCAGCCAATCAGAGTCAGCCATTAGTACAGTCTCAGCCAATCAGAGTCAGCCTTCAATAAGCTGATTTGAGTTTATGCTTATTAGATGTGATTTTCTGGGTGTTCACATATTTTTCTACAAACTGTTTTAAAGTATTTTTCATTGTATCCAGAAATGAACGTTTCAGTCTATGCAGCAGTTTCTGGTGTCTAGATAAATGTTCCATTAATATTATTATACGTTAGAATCCATAGAGTTTTCTAGAAGCCAGGGCTAAGATGAAATCATTTCACTTCAGGCTGTGAGCAGGTTGAAAACTAAAATAAAAGGACTCACCTTCCCATTGGGACTGGCTTTTTTAAACACTCTGAAAGTCAACAAAGAGAAAAGCAGATCAGTGGAAGTTGTTCTGTTTTTATCCTCAGACTAAATGATTCAATATGTTACTTATTGCAGCATAAAGCAGGTATTGGAATTGTTAAGGTTTTAGCGTACAACACAGAGTGCAGAGAGTAAACACTGAGTCCACATGTGTCTGAGCTGCAGCAGCGACCACGATGCTATTTAAAAGGTCCTAATTTTTAATAAATTATGAAATACCTTCCAAAATAAAAAAAAAATTTAAAACATTTATTTAAATATCTTGTCAGCACCATTTTTTTCCCCAGAGGATTCCTCATCACGTTCCAAAACTTTTCTCTTTTTCAAATATTTCAAATGAGCAGAGAGGAGCTGTCAGTCATCGTCATCATCATCAGTTTGCTCAGCGTCCAGAGGTGTCTGACACCATCAGACCTCCCCCTCTCTGGTAATGGCATCATAAATTAGCTGCTGCGGTTCCATTAGCTCTCAGCCTTCATCACTCAGCAGCATTAGGACGCTGTGTGAGTGGAAACCGCCGGAACTCCTGGGAGCTCACTCAGTACACGATTACCCGCTGCCATCACCTCCTCACTGAGTCCAGTCACATGTTCACAACACACATCAGGTGAAACAAAAATTTTTTAAATGCCACTTTAGTGACTTAATACATTTAGATTCATCAATATATTTTTATTTTGCTGATTGGGAGTTTATTAATAAATTAATAATGATAAACATTTAATGATGCTATTTGTAGAAGCTGTTTACTCATGATTTTTAAAGACTAAGACTAAATGATTAGTCTCAGCTGCTGAGGAGACGACAACACAAAGAGGAAGACGTCCACACGATTAAAGATTCATTCAGAGAGCAGAGGGGAGAACGGAGACTCGTTTTGATCACGTCATATTTCTGCGATCTAAAAATCTTAAGCTCTTAAAAACATTAACAACAACTTTGAGTCAGAGTCGACATGTAAATGTGCAGAAAACACATCAGCGCTCACTTCATCCAGCACTGTCCTGACACGTCACACCAGACGCTGTGATTGGCTCAGTGGAGGAAGGTTGAACCCTGACTGATGGAGGGGACTCTTCATCTGGATTTGAGCAGCAGGGAAACAGGAATCAGCCTGCGTTGCCACGGTTACTACGAGACATCCAGGTCATGACTTTTCGCTGACTCAGGTGCTTGTTTTAGATAAACCAGACACCACAGCCTGGACTCCACATCCTAACATCCTTCTGAGGGAGAAACCACTGAAAGCCACAGGTGCTGCTCATCCCAGCCCCACTCCATCCCACACAGCACCAGCGCTTGACCTGCACCCACTATGTTGCACATCAGCCCAGGACAACATGTGCTGTAAACAGTGAGTCTGACCCTCAGCGCTCGCACTAAAGACGACACCTGCATGGATGAAGGCATGTTCATCTTCAGGAAGGATGGAACATGGGACTTTCACAACAAAAGCACCAGTTCATTTACTGTGCAGAGCCACAGGCCACAACCTTTATTTGTAAAGGGGAGCACGGAGCTGTGACCCACAGTTCAGCTGAAGCGAGTCCCATACAGCAGAGGGGGACTCATGACCTGCAGTGAATCACAGCAGTGACAGGATGTGTTTCTGTCTGCAGGTGAACCTCAGTCTCCCTCATCTAATCGATCAGGACGCTATGACACACGGAACACTGACTGATCAATAACTCGTTTCTGTGAACTCGCTGCCTGGAGCTGAACAAAGACTCCCCCGATGCCAAACAGCAGAGACTCCCACAGACACCTGAATGCCTTGGTATCACACCTGACAGCTGCAGTTTCCAGAAACACACAGACTTTCTACCTGTTTCTACCTGTTTCAGCCTCTTTAAATCTGTTTCAGCCTGTTTCTACCCGTTTAAGCCTGTTTAAATGTTTCTGACTGTTTCAATCTGTTTCAGCCTGTTTAAACCAGTTTCAGCCTGTTTCAACCTGTTTCTATGTTTTAAACTAGTTTCAGCCTATTTCTACCCGTTTCAGCCTGTTTCTGCCTGTTTCAACTTGTTTCAGTCTACATTTCAGCATGTAATATCTCTGCTCAGGAGCCTCATCTCTTAGCAAGATGGGATTGTTTGTGAGTGAAACTGGGCGTCAGTGGTTTGTTGCTGGTTTCCTGTGAGGCTCCCAGTCCTCTGCTGCTTTCAAAACATTACACTCACACTTTCTGTCTAGCAGTGACGCCTTCACAGACCTTCATTCAGATACTGGAAAACAAATTTCGAGCTAAATCTTCTTCACAATCCATTTGACTGTTGGTCTAACAAACACTGAAACAACAAGATGAATTAAAGTGGTTTTGAAATGACAGATAAAAGGCTTTAAGACGAGATATAAAATAAACATGAGCCAAAAGTCAAAGATTGATTGTTGGCAATCTGTGGTTCTTTGAAAGCAGTGGGGCTGTGGGTGCCAGCGTCAGGCTGTCCAGACTGAAAACCCTCCAGCTCACACACAGTGCTAACATCTGTGGGCTGCAGCTAACGACTGTTTCAATCATCAGTGATTCACTGCTGATTACCTGTGCAAGGGCCGATCACTGGTCTGTAGAGGGCAAGAAGAAATGACAAGACAACCAAAGAGTCTGAACGGCAGAAGCAGAACCATCACGCTAATAGGTGCTACCGTCAGCTAAGTGGCAGTAGCCACTGTGTGCAGCAGAGACTGATGGGAAAGTAACTTTGCTCTGATGATGAACAGTCAGAGAGTCAGTGAAGACAAACTGTCCAGCAGCTGTCCAGCAGCTGTCCAGATGTTTCAGTGGTGGACAAATAGACTTTAGAACCACAGAGCCCAGACTGAGAGAGACCCTGGTTGTTGTTTGTCTCTTGTCTGTCTGGGACTTTCTGCAGGTGAGAGCTGGGCTCTGGTCCTGGATTCCAGCCAAAGCTTTTCCAGAATGGATCTATCATTTATCCATAGCACATTCTGTATTTCTTAACATCAAATCAAAATGTTGTTTGAAAGTACTTTAAACAGTCGAGCACACGCTGCTTGCATGACTACAAGGTCAGACAGCTTCACAGGCTTCCTGTCAAATCCAGGACTGAAATCCAAACCCGCTCTGACTGGGCTTAAGGCCCCTGGCACAGACCGACTGCACTGTAACTCAGTGTACTGTCCTTTAATTACAGGACCATTTCCAGTGATTTAAAGGAGACACAACAGGTCAACACTAGGCGACAGTAACAAACAGCCGCTGCTTTTGTTAGAGAGAAACAGTAAGGACAGGATAGGGAGACGGACGTCCAGGCTTTGGGGCTTTCTCAGGTCAAAAAGCCTTTTTCCAAAAAACGAGTGGTGATGTGGAGGCAGGTCATAGTTGATCAGCGACTGGAAACCAGCTCAGGGTTCCTGAGGAACGTTGCTCTGTGTTCTGGCTTGACTGTGTGGAGCTACAGCTGGAACTGAGATTCCCATTCAAACAGCTCCACTCATTTACCGACATGAACAGACCTCATGTGTCAAGCTGCCCTTTGCTTTTAATTATCATATTAGCTGAAGTGTGTCTGAAATTCTGCTGTTGCAGTTAAAATCAAAAACTCACATTAAAGTTCAGAAAGTCTGGAGTGTTTTTTCAGTTTCTTCTACCCAAAAACTGAAAACCAACCAGAGAGGTTTTTTAGGGAAGTTTCTAGAAAAAGCAGGATGGATGTTGTTAATAAGAACCAGAGTCGTGATCATGGACGTGTTGACAGAGAAAATGTCTCCAGCAGCAGCGTGGACTCGGAGCTGCTCTGTATGTCTGACTGATCACTCAGCTCATTAATATTCTCCTGACACAACACACTCACACCATCCGGCCTGAAACCCAGAAACACACTCAACACTCAGATCCAGGACGACACTGAGCACAGAGCAGAAAAATCCCAGTTCTGGATGTGGTGTGGTTCCAAAGGAGCCACGGTCCAGGTTCTGCAAAGTGTGTGTCGCTCAGCACAGCCAAAGAGGCTGGACCCGCAGGATTAAAGACGGAAACACAAATAAAACAGTTTGAGCATCTCAATCAGCTGGAACAGTGTGAACAGTTCATTCAGACTTGAGTCTCTAAATCAACTAAATAGAGAAAACATATTTAAGCAACATTGTTTGGACTCACTGCACATGGTCTTTCTGTGTGCAGGCTCTTATCTTTTCTATCTGCAGCCTCTGGATCTAAGTGGATTTCTGGAGGTTTCTTGTGGGGGTATCAGAGATAATGAGATCCACACGAAGTGGAAGTCACAGTGAATCACATCAACATGCCTATTGTTTATTGTGGAGACTTGGTCTATATTTATGGTAGCTGAGGTCACGTTATCAGATCCTCAGCTTCTGACCTTTTTCCCACAATTCATTTCACCACATCCAGTACGTCACAGGATTATCAGCCTCAGACAGTCCAAAGTCATCCAGACAGGTCTTCAGAGGAGTCAGATACCAGGGGCGCCCAGTCCGGTGCTGCCTGATGCCTCCAGCCTCCTCATGATGTGTTTTTGCTTTTGCTAACGTTGGCTGCTGCTAGACCTATGTTCAACAACAGCCCAGAACACGAGAATCAATATTTGGTCTTTCCCAGGCTTGATGTCTCCTGCACTTCATCATCACATCTGTTTAATTCAAATTAATGGAATAATCCCAACAAGCGTCATGGAGCCGACTCCTTTGACTGACCGGTACCAGCAGCAGTGGAAGAAACCCAAAGATCCTGAAAGCACCCCATGAAAATCCTCCTGCAGTTACAACCTTACTGAAGTAGAAGCACTCAAGCATTATCAGCACAATGTAGTGAAAGTATGAAGAGGTTATGTGTCTGTCACCTGAGGGTTTTTTCAAGTTACTTCATCTTTGGAAGCAGCAGAAACTATTCAGGACCAACTGGTCTCTCAGTTCAGCAGAAACCTCTGATTTTCACTGCACAGTAACTAAAGCTGTCAGATACTCACAGCACAGCACCAGAACAGAGCAGCAGAAATACTCAAGTACAAGTACCTCATAACTGGACTTAAGTACAGTAATTATACTTCGTCATGTGCCACCACTGGAACTGATGAATATTTTCTCAGTAGTGAACCATCACTGAGCACCTCCATGTTTCCTCCAGAATGTTAGAATAAGGGCAAAATGCAAAAACACTGTAAAAAAAAAAGAAAGAAGAAAGGACGAGGGTGCTGCTCACAGAGACGTCACGCTGATGGAGGATCTGACTGAACCTTATGTAACGTTACAACATACACACAACCTGTCTGTGCTGAAAGGCTGCAGCACAGATAAGTCACACATCAGCTCATCTCACCTGGTTCCTTTATCTCCCATCCTGACGACGACGAGCCCCAGCAGCCGGACCAGATGATGGAGGAGGAGGAGGAGGATGGAGGGATGCCGTCACCGTGGAAACTGAGGGGGGATGTCTCTCTCTCTCTCTCTCTCTCTCTCTCAGGAAGTCGTCGTCATGCCGTCAGAGTCTCCTCAGCAGGAGGAAAAACCTCCATCTGAGCTTCGCTCCAGCGAGCAACTGAATCCACCTCCCCACTCCTCCTCCTTTTAACTCACCCTCCTCCCTCCATCCCCCTCTCTCTCACTGTCTATGTCTCTCTACCCCCTCTCTCTCCTGTCAGGCTCATTAGCAGTAAAATGTGTTAAAACATAAAAACACCCAGAGGACGTGTTTTATTTCTGTCCGACCTTCATGAATATTCTTGTTTCTGTTACAGTGACCACAGAAAATCAGGAAACTACTGTGAAGTTGAGAATAGTTGATTTCTACAGTACAGTAACTAAATCTTCATAGATTTTTGTCTGTGTATTAATTAGTGTTAATGGACACACGTTATTTTACACTAGAGGCCAAATGTTTGGTTACAGAATAATTAGGTAATGGAAATGTTATTGTCTTCGTTTATTTAACTGTATAAAATGTCAAATAAATTATTTAAATGTTTTCTGTTTGTAAAAAAAAAAAGAAAAACTGCTTCATTAAGAAAAAAATATTTCCAACCAAAACACAGTGAATCATGAGTTTTAACAGTTTAACAGTCTCTGTGACTCACGACCAACCAGGACAAACTCAGCATCATCATAATCATCATCGTCGTCGTCTTTTAAACGACATGCAGGTCATTTTCTGAACAAGCTCTGCAGCAGAAAGTCATGCTGATTTTAACAGAAACCAGCAGAACCTGCAGCTGGAAACTGGGAACAGCTGCCCTGATGGCTCAAACTAAAAATCTGGACTCCGCTGCTCCTGATCCTAGTCTAGCTCACTCAGAGGTAGCAGCTGTTCCCCATTTCCTCTGATCATCCTCAGTGTGGAACAGCCTGTGGCCTCCTCATCGTCACCTCGTATTTTTAAAACCTGATGATGCCACGTCAACAGTTTGTCAGGAAATCTGACAGAATAAAGGCCTGAGAGCAGGAACGATGAAGGACGGATGATAGAGACCAGAAAAACATAAATAAAAATATAAAGGTGCCAAAATGTGTTCTTAAAACAATAAATTAAAGACAATTTCTGGACCTGCTCAGAAAAACAAAACAGCTTGTTTATATTTTAGATCTTTACTACAGTGTTCACCTGACTCTGCTGACCTGTCTCAGGTGTAATAGGTGTGATATGATTTTTCGAGAAGCCGCCAGGAAACACTGAAGGATCAATTTGATGATTCAGTGTGTGTGTCACTAAGGCCAGATCCCATCCAGAGACTGACAGCACCAATGAATGTGGTGTCCTCAGCGTAATGTGTGTGAATCCAGAACCGGGTTCAGCTTATTGGTCTGTGCCGTAGACCTCCATTGTCCAAAAATTATTAAAAACACAGCAGGGAGCCACACCGCTGCACTGGCTCACATGGTTCTTCCTCACCAACAATGGGAGGCCCGTCTTTTTCCAAAAACCAGCTCCAGACTCTGAGAACAGCCGTCACTGTTTACAGTCTCTGGTTCCACAGCAGCTTCTCTCTGCTCACAGCGATGTCTGCAGCTGGTTTTTAAGACCTAAACCACATTCACTGCTGCTGTTAGTATCTGGATGGGATATGTGCCAAACAACAACCACACAAAGTCACAGGCTGCTTTCTTTAACTAAAACCATGGAATGTGAATTTTAGACATCGACCCGAATCGGGGGAGTCACATCTGAGCCATCAGAGCCTCTGGCCGTCGTTTTCTTTCTTTGAAGCTGCTGACTTCACTTCAAAGCGCAGAGACCAAACAGAGGATTAGTGCCTTTTAAATGTAAATCCAGTGGCAGCAGCTGCAGTCAGAGAACAGGATCAGAACCGGGCTGACTCATCGGTCCCTAGAAAAACACAAACTGCGTTTATTTGGAGACGTTTGCTCCTCCAGTGGCTGCTGACTTCCATTCTTCTTCTACTCTCCTACTGCAGGAACACAATCTCAGCTGACAGGGTCTGTGCAGGTCCCACTCGTTTCAGAATATCACATGGGACGAAAAGAAGCAGCAACCATTTCCACAGTGCATTAACTTATTGGCTTTCACATTTTGTCAATAGCTTCAAGCTGTATATAACAACTGTCATTAATTAATCATTAAACACAACCTGCACCCACAACTGGACAGACTATTAAAAAGAATTATAATAAACTAAAGGAGCAAATATGAATTTTGTGGAAGATCTGAACAGCAGCAGTGGAAACTTTTCGACCAGATTTGGGTAAAATCAAATATAAAAAACTTCTAGCTGACATCACTGTCTGCAGCAGGAAGAAAACATTATTTATGGCTGTTATTGAAATGGAAGGCCTGTTTAGAAATCAGTGCTTTCTATGACTTTTTAAGACCTGCAAAAACCAAACTCTGATCCTGTATCAGTCCAAGGCAGTTGGTCCAACAACAGACTGCAGCTTTTTTTAAAAATTCAATTTAAGACCTTTTGCTACCATTGAGGCAGCACAGTGGTGTCTCACTGGGCTCCAGGCGCACAGAATAAGTGGCAGATGATGGGTGGATGCTGCCAGAGATGCACTTTTTAGAGGAAAATGAACCAGATATCTGTCTGTCTGTCAGCAGAGAGGACAAACATCTTCACTGAGCTGATGTCATAAATGACCTGAACTTGGCCACCAGAACCACAGAGTCCAAAACACAATTAGATCCCATCATGTGGAGTGTTTGAGAGGTGACCTGGTGAAACCTCCTGTTTTTCGACTGTCACCAAGACCAAGGTAACGGTGGTGGATTTCAGGAGAACCAGGAACGACGGCTTCTGGTGAGTGCAAAATGCTTCAATGGAGTCCGGCAGGCAGTTCCGACTGGTCACCAAATGCATCATAGTGGTGGTCAAAAGTATTCGCACCTGTTCACTGTCTGGATTGGTTTTTGTGAGGTGCCTACATACTGCTCACTGTAAATCACCACACAGGATAAAAACCGCAAAACTTGTTTTCCCAAACCTTACACCAGACTTTAATTTTAGTCCCCGAATGTCTTACACTTGTTTTAGTTCCCAAACATCCCACGTTAGTATCTCACAGCTCTAAGTTTGGATCCTGAATGCCCCGTCTACTTTTAGTTCCCACACTCACTTTAGTCCATGAAAAATAACTGAAGAGTTAGAACACAGAAACACAAACATTAAAATAGTTTATCTCATCCTGCTTGGTTTTCCAGAGTTTTTCAATTTTCCTGTTTGGCTGAAATCAGACATTTCTGAGGTTTGACTCATCCTCCCAGAAATTGTGTCTTTATTTGACGTTGACAGTTCTCAGATCCATGGGGACATCATTTTAATTTAATGTTTTGCTGGTTCAGCTGAAGTTTTCCCTTTTTCAGTTAAAAATGCAGTAGATGAAGTTTAATGTTTTCCCTTGATAAAATCTCTCCAGTTTTGGTAAACAAGTGTAAAGCAGAACATTTCATGTTCCCTTTGTCCAGTAAACAAATAGCTTAAAAAAAACCCACATCCCCCCGTTTTACCAGCTCTGTGAGCATGAGATGTGTGTGGGGGGTTTGACCTGACAATGTGACCTCTTTGTGGATTGGTCATTTCAGATGTCACTCCAGAGGACAGCCCACTTACTCTTGTCCACGCTGACCACATATTCGCCGGACAGAGACCAGGACACGGCACTGATGGACGAGCTGAGAGACAAGAGAGGTAGGATATTAAAGGAACAGTACAACATTTACAGCAGGTGATGTTGTCAGTGGTTATGCCCCACAGGTAGGATGTGAGTTAGAAGAGAAGGAGAAATTCTGGAGGGAGATGGATGAGGTGATTCAGGGTATACCTAGTGGTGAGAGAGTGGTGATTGGGGCAGACGTCAACGGACATGTTGGTGAGGGAAACAGAGGTGACGAGGAAGTGATGGGTAAGTTTGGTATGTAGGACAGGAATGCAGAAGGACAGATGGTGGTAGACTTCGCAAAAAGGATGGAAATGGCTGTAGTGAACACATTTTTCCAGAAAAGGGAGGAGCATAGGGCGACATATAAGAGTGGAGGCAGGAGCACACAAGTTGACTACATCTTGTGCAGACGTTTTAACCTGAAAGAGATCAGTGACTGCAAAGTAGTGGCTGGGGAGAGTGTAGCCAGACAGCATAGGATGGTGGTGTATAGGATGACTCTGGTGGTGAGGAAGATGAAGAGGACAAGGGCAGAGCAGAGGACCAAGTGGTGGAAGTTGAAAAAGGAAGAGTGTTGTGTGGCTTTCAGGGAGGAGCTGAAACAGGCTCTGGGAGGTCAGGAGGTTCTTCCAGGTGACTGGACAGCTACAACTAAAGTGATCAGGGAGACAGGTACGAGGGTACTTGGTGTGTCATCTGGAAAGAGGAAAGCAGATAAGGAGGTGGAATGAGGAAGTTCAGGAGTGTGTTAAGAGGAAAAGGTTAGCTAAGAAGAAGTGGGACACAGAGGGCGGAAGAGAACAGACAAGTACAGGGAGATGCAGCATAAAATGAAGGCAGAAGCGGCAAAGGCCAAACAAAGGGTATAAGAGGATTTGTATAATAGGTTGGACACTAAGGAGTGAGAGGTGGATTTGTACAGGTTGGCGAGGCAGACAGACAGGGATGGGAAGGATGTGCAGCAGATTAAGTTGATCAAGGACAGGGATGGAAATGTGTTGATAGGTGCCACAAGTGTGATGGAAAGATGGAAGGAATACTTTGAAGAGTTGATGAATGAGGAAAATGAGAGAGAGCACAGAGTAGAAGAGGTGACTGTTGTGGAGCAGGAAGTAGCAAAGATCAGTAAGGATGAAGTGAGGAAGGTGTTGAAGAGGATGAAGAGTGGAAAGGCAGTTGGTCCTGACAACATACCTGTGGAAGTATGGAAGTGTTTAGGAGAGGTGGCAGTAGAGTTTTTGACTGGGCTACTTAACAAGATCTTGGAGATTGAGAGGATGCCTGAGGAATGGAGGAGAAGTGTACGGGTGCCCATTTTTAAGAACAAGGGAGACATGCAGAGTTGTGGAAACTATAGAGGAATAAAGCTGATGAGTCACACAATGAAGTTATGGGAAAGAGTAGTGGAGGCTAGGCTGAGGTCAGAAGTGAGCATTTGTGAGCAGCAGTATGGTTTCATGCCAAGAAAGAGAACCACAGATGCAATATTTGCTTTGAGAATGCTGATGGAGAAGTACAGAGAAGGCCAGAAGGAGCTGCATTGGGTCTTTGTAGATTTGGAAAAAGCATATGACAGGGTGCCGAGAGAGGAGCTGTGGTTTTGTATGAGGAAGTCTGGAGTGGCAGAGAAGTATGTTCGAGTGGTGCAGGACATGCATGAGAGCTGTAAGACAGTGGTGAGGTGTGCTGTAGGGGTGACAGAGGAGTTCAAGGTGGAGGTGGGACTGCACCAAGGATCGGCTTTGAGCCCCTTCTTGTTTGCTGTGGTGATGGACAGGCTGACAGATGAGGTTAGACAGGAATCTCCGTGGACCTTGATGTTTGCAGACGACATTGTCATCTGTAGTGAGAGCAGGGAGCAGGTGGAGGAAAATCTAGAGAGGTGGAGGTTTGCTCTGGAAAGGAGAGGAATGAAGGTTAGCCGCAGTAAAACAGAGTACATGTGTGTAAATGAGAGGGACTCAAGTAGAACGGTGAGGTTACAGGGAGTAGAGGTGAAGAAGGTCGAGGATTTTAAGTACCAAGGATCAAAAGTCCAGAGCAACGGAGAATGTGGAAAAAAAGTGAAGAGACGTGTGCAAGCAGGTTGGAACGGGTGTAAGAAAGTGTCAGGTGTGATGTGTGACAAAAGAGTGTCAGCAAGAATAAAATGGAAAGATGTACAGGACAGTGGTGAGACCAGCAATGTTGTATGGTTTAGAGACAGTGGCACTAAGAAAAAGACAGGAGGCAGAGCTGGAGGTAGCAGAGCTGAAGATGTTGAGGTTCTCTTCGGGAGTGACGAGGATGGATAGGATCAGGAATGAGTACATCAGAGGGACAGCTCATGTTAGATGTTTTGGAGAAAAAGCCAGGGAAGCCAGATGGAGATGGTTTGGACATGTTCAGACGAGGGCGAGTGAATACACTGGTAAAAGGATGCTGAGGTTAGAGCTGCCAGGAAGAAGGACTAGAGGAAGACCAAAGAAGAGGTTCTTGGATGTAGTGAAGGAGGACATGATGATAGTTGGTGTGGGTGTGGAGGATACAGAGGATAGGGTTAAGTGGAGACAGATGATTCGCTATGGCGATCCCTGAAGGGATCAGCCAAAAGGAAAAGAAGAAGAAGAAGAAAATACTGTTCATTTGGAGTTCCTCAGGGAAACATCGTGAGGCCTCTGTTTTTTCTGTTTAATCATATAAAGTTTTTAACAAGCACTGAAACAGTAAAAAAATATTCAATTAGTAAAACAACGGGGGAAGTTTTTCTTATTTTTTTCTTTAATAGTACAAAGTTCCCCAGGTAGGCATCCTAGGGCATCTGTTTTTTATTTTAAACCTCATGGAGAACACTTTAATATTTATACATATTTAATATTTGTAAAGTGTTGTTTACTGGAGTTTGTCCATCAGCAAATACACTGAACCTATTTTATTTATAGTAACATAACATTTCTTATTTGTTTTTAATAGACTTTCATCATGTTTAGAGGTTCCCAGGGAAGCATCCCAGATCCTCTGATTTAAATATTTAACCATGACAGACGATAAATGTTCCAGTAAATGGTTTGTTGTGAATGATCAGTTGATCAATATTCTGTTACCTGTGTTTGTCAGGGAGGTGGCTCTCCAGGTTGCCGGTGGAGACATTCCAGATGTAAACAGCACCATCTGCTGATCCAGCTGCCAGAAAACAACCGTCCGGACTGAAATGGCAGAATGTCGGGTTAGACTGATAGGGTACTGTCCTAACATGGTTCTACATGGAGCCTGGAACCTAAACTGAAAACTCTGCTAGGACAAACCCTAACACTGGCCTCACCGGGTCCTGTCAAAGTGTCAGTGTTTGGGTTTTAGTGTGTTCAGGTTTCAAAAGGAGCATCTTACATTTCTGTAATTTAGCACATAACATGACCAGCTAAGTGTTAGACATGAGTCAAAAACATGAGCAGGTTCAGGATTCAAATTCAACAATGCAAAGTGGATTCATCTGGGTCAAGCCTTAAAGGTGTGGGCACAGGCTGGGTTTAGGTTTCAAATATTTAATGTGATACAAACATTTTCTGCAGTAAAAGCTTTCAGAAGATGATTCTGGATTTTATTGTAAAGAAGCTGCTGCAGTTCAGTCTGCTCAGGTTTGAAACATTTGAATGGATCTGGTTCCTTTTGGTCAAACCCCTTTAATTTTAATATTGAATCTATAATTTAAAAAACACTTTATTTTAAAGTGTTATAATTTCAGTGACATTTGTTTAGAGATTAATTACAAAACAACAGGTTTATTTGTTAATATTGGTGCTAACATTTATTATAATAATAATAGTCAGTACTCAGCAAGTTATCTGAGCATGGTACTAAATTAGTCAAATATGGAATAGAACAAGTGACTGGGCTGGTTTTTAAGGGTTTCTCTGTCAGTGATTAGAAGAAAGGAAAATGACTAAAACAGTTAGTTTGTTCAACCTGTGCTGTCTCAGATCACTGCCTATGTTTCTGTATTTGATTAGCACCAAGTCACACAGAGCTTTGAGAGAAACGTGCAAGGGTTTCTGGTGAATTAGCAGCTGACAGCCCAGCAGGGGCCCTGACTGCATCTGTGTGTTTGGACAGAAACACACTCGGACATGTACAGATATATTTGGTGTTTCTGTCAGAGAGCTCAACAGACGCTGAGCATCCTGGTCCCACTGGAAACAGCAGGAAATGAACCAGGCAGCATCTCCTCCCTCCTCTCTCACTCTGTGTTTTCTGCTGGAATCTGCTGATCTATCCCACATATTTAAACACATCACTGATGCTGAAATAATTATCCATGAGTGAAGCTGTTAATCAATAACAGGTCATCACACTCTGCTCTCATCCACATCCTCCATTACCTTCTCCACATTCACATGAACCAGGTTCCTCATGTTCCTGCAGTCACCTGGTCACAGGCAACAGCTCAGTAAACCAGTGTTTACCAACTTTAAGTGCAGTGATACAAGATTCTGCCTCTAAATTTTTATTTCATTACAGTCATATTTTTATTTCATTACTGTTATATTTTTATTTCATTACTATCATTTTATTTCATTACTGTCATATTTTTATTTTATTAGAGTCATATTTTTATTTCATAACTGTCGTATTTTTATTTCATTACTGTCGTATTTTTAATTTCATTAGTCGTATTTTTATTTTATTAGTCATTTTTTATTTCATTACTGTCGTACTTTTAATTTCATTAATGTCATATTTTTATTTCATTACTGTTGTATTTTTTATTTCATTAGTCATATTTTTTTATTTCATTACTGTCGTATTTTTAATTTCATTAGTCGTATTTTTATTTCATTACTGTCTTTTAAAATTTCATTACTGTCATAATTTTAATTTCATTACTGTCGTATTTTTTATTTCATTAGTCGTATTTTTAATTTCATTAGTCGTATTTTTATTTCATTACAGTCATTTTTTATTTCATTACTGTCGTACTTTTAATTTCATTACTGTCATATTTTTATTTCATTACTGTCGTATTTTTTATTTCATTAGTCATATTTTTTTATTTCATTACTGTTGTATTTTTATTTCATTACTGTCATATTTCACCTCCACCAGAAAGCACATCAACACCTTTAAGCTGCTGCTGTGTTTGACACGGTCTGAGAACTAATGTAATCGTGGTGTGGAACCGTCCTCACAGTGACAGAGGAACTAACAAAACTGTCATGTTTTCCACATGGTTCCCACATTTCAAGCCACTCTTCTTCTCTGGTGGTTTAATGGCAGCAGCTGGAGAATCAGCTCCACCATCCGCACACACATTAGTCACTTTTAAATTTGAGGATTTAGTTCAAATTTAAGCAACGTGTGACTAAACTAGGCTGGTGAGCGAGCAATGTCTGATAACACTTGATACCTGCCATCATGGATACTAAAACATTACAATCGTGTTTACGTCGCTGGTTGCTGTTGACTGATGATCTGTTTATCTGATCAGAAGGTGATCAAACTGCAGTACTGAGAAAGATGTGATATCAAAAAGCTCAATACTCTGCTCTGTGTTTTTCTGGTCATACTGGTCCTCAGCACTGGGAGAATTCATTGTCTGGAACAAGTCCATTTACTTTGTGAAGGTGAAGGTTTTACTGTGAAACCAGGCTGACGTAAAGTTTACTCTAAACAGTTTGCCAACTTCTCTGGAATCTGTGATGGCAGAACAATATCAATAACATCTGATAAAGACACCGGTTGGCATGGAGTTTTGTGGTTAGTGAGGAAAAAAGAGAAAACACATGAAGTCTATGAGGTGGTTTAGTGAAGAGCTGTAAAAACATGGTCACAGCAGCAGAAATAGATTATATGTAATTATCCAGTGTATAATTATATACTGTAATCAGTCCCACGCAATGAGTTTTTAATTACTGTTTTACATGAATAACAATACACTGAAATGAGACCAGAGCAAACCAGATTTGTCTGAACCAGCAGCTGAAGCAAAGGAAGTGGACCAGTGAACTCACCTAATCACAGCTTTGGTGCTGTCGCTGCCGCATTTAAAGCCGTCAGCTCTGAGGTGGAAACACAGAGTCAGTGAGTCTGTCCAACCTCAATAAACTTTATTCGACTCTGATGTTTTACCTGAAGCACATGCGGTCGTTGCTCCACCTCCTCAGGTCAACCAGCTGGAGACAGTCGTCACGGCAACAGCTGAGCAGCTGACGATGGTCGGCACTGATGTCCAGTGAGGTGACCTTTCCCTGAGCAGGAAGTTCCTGAACACAGCTCGCCGCCCTGAATGTGAGAAACCGGTTTGTTCTACGCATTTCACTCACACTGATGTGTCACTGGCAGTTCAAGCCCTGGCTCGACCCCGAGCCCCAAGGCTCCCCGTCCAATACGGTGCCAGGGAGCCTGGATACTGTTGTGCTATTGCTGGACAGACCTCTTTGTTTAGACCGTGTGGGGAGGGGTGTCTGTGGACTAAATGGTTGCTAAGTAACAGAAGGAGACGGGGGTCGCCGTGGAGACAGCTGGGAGGATGAAGGAGAGGTGTCAGTGGGTCTAAATCAGTCAGAGCTTCACTGAAATAGTAAAGTCAAAATAGAAAATAGTGTTGCTTCGATAGCGTGTTTTGCAGCTCATTGTCAACAGTTGAAGTAGTTGAAGTGTTTCTTCTGTTTTTCATTTTACATTAAACTGAATCCACTGATTCTAATGATTATAAAGTGAAAACATGGAAAGAGCTCAATGATGCTGAAGTGGACAAATGAAATGGAGGAATGAAGAGGTAAAGTAAGAGAAGGGAAAATGTTGAATATTGAATAAACAACATGTCAAAGTGGCGAAGTCTGAAGAAATGAAATGGTGCTCAAGTGGAGAAGGAAGATATGGTGAAGGAGTGAAGATGTCTATCCAAGTCATAAAAGAGCGAATTGGTGAGGAAACGAAGTAATGAAGTGGGTAAGAAAAAAAAAGCTGAAGTGGTAAAATGGTGAATAATGCAGACAGTAAAAGAATGAAATGAAATGGAAAAAGTCAAGAATGAAGGAGTGAAGTGCTGAAACTGTGCAGTGGTAAAGTGGCAAATAAGTAAATGGTAAAGTGTAATTGGGCTTGGTGAAATGGTGAAGAAGTGGGAATAAATAAATGAAGTGTAGTATATTTAAAGTGTAAAAAATTGAAGTGTAGGATAATTAAAGTGTAAATGAATGAAGTGTAGGATATTTAAAGTGTAAATAAATGAAGTGTAGGATATTTAAAGTGTAAATAAATAAAGTGTAGGATATTTAAAGTGTAAATAAATAAAGTGTAGGATATTTAAAGTGTAAATAAATAAAGTGTAGGATATTTAAAGTGTAAATAAATAAAGTGTAGGATATTTAAAGTGTAAATAAATAAAGTGTAGGATATTTAAAGTGTAAATCAATGAAGCGTAGGATAATTAAAGTGTTGGATAATTACAGTGGATCATTGAAGCAGAGTAAATTGCTGTTACCTGGCGTCCCAGACTCTGATCTTACAGTCGTAGTGCCCACTGACAATACAGTTTTCAGAACAGACCAGGTCGCTGCAGTATGACGTCACTCTAAGTAACTGCACACCTGTAGGGACAGGTCAACCGGTCAGTAAATAGTCCTCATCAATAGTTATCAATCAAATATCAATCAGACTCACAGGCAGCTCTGTGCAGGTCCCACAGTCTGATGGTTCGATCTGCACTTCCTGTCACCACCTGATGAAGTGAACCGCTGAATCTCGCTGCCGTTACCTTCCTGCTGTGACCTGTCAGAGTCAGCTGAGACAGAAAGGTAGAGAGAGAGAGAGAGAGAGAGAGAGAGACAGGTGAGACAGGCAGAGAGAGAGAGAGACAAGTAGAGAGAGAGAAAGAGAGAGAGACAGGTGGGACAAGTAGAGAGAGACACACAGGTGAGACAAGTAGAGAGAGAGAGAGAGAGGGACAGATGAGACAAGTAGAGAGAGAGAGAGAGACAGAGACAGGTGAGACGTGAAACGAAGAAAGACAGACAGGTAGTTTGTACTGGTTACCTTGGGAATGGGGTCATCCCGCCGCCACAACAAGGCCGACTTATCATAGGATGCTGCGAGGACCCTCAAACCCTGGAAACAGAAAGGCCACAGACAAGACTGAGAGACCTTACCATCAAACGTCTCATTGTCACACACACCTGACTGTCACATGCCCCACTAGGTGTATATTTTAAGTATATTTTAAGCACTTACTGTTGGGTCGAACTCGATGCAGGTGATCCCTTCAGTGCTGCCGTCCAGAGTCCCTTTGTGAGTCAGCGAGCCTGAGTGATGTCAGAACACCTTGTGACAACAATTAGGACATGATGATGATGATGATGATTATGATGGCAAGTAATGGCAGTTACCTGCTCTGACCTCCCACAGCTTGATGACCCGGTCCGTCCCACCGGTGGCCAGCAGGTCTGAGCTGGTGCTGAACTTCACAGCGTTGATGCCTTGTTCATGGGCCTCCTGAGGGTGAGAGTCAGTTCAGAGAAATCCTCCAGGACACCCTGGACTCATGGAAATCCCACCAGCAAACACAGTTACAGAGAAAACTGGTTTAAACTTTGACCTAACGGTAAGTGACAGGAGTTTGTTTCTCCATACAAGACATACTGCTTTAAAGTGTTAAAGGATGAGGTGTAGCAGTGATAATCCCGGGTACTTCTGCTTGTTGTCATTTTCTTCATTCATGGTACAACACTAGAGGAAACATCCTCTGCTGCTTGTGTCTGTGGTTTGTCTCCACCTGCTGGTTCTGACTCCTGTGGAAACGTATCAGCCTGGCCTTCAAATAAACTTAATGAAACAGCAGAGCAGACAGTAAGTGTCTCTGCAGAGATGACGAGTGATGTGAAACCTCTGGTAACTAAATAACATGTAAACTGACAAACCTGCACAGACAGTTAGGCCTCAGGTCATGAATGGATTTAAAATCTTCTAATAGCTGCCATTCATTTCTAGAATGGTGCCTGTTAGGTGGCAGCCAGTTACAGCAGCTCCTCTGTTTGTTTTTTGGAAGTTTGTTACTGAATTATTATCTGTTAATCCAAGTCAAGTCAAGATCTATGCTTTCTCTCTGATAACAGATGAATGTGGATGAGTTGGGATCTTCTAATTCCTGTGGAGAGACATATGGAGATTATGGAAACTGCATCCGAAAATATATGTTTCTGTGGCAATGGCATCTATACAACTGTTAGCTCTCAAAGGAACAAGTCTGCTTCTTGGTATAAAACCTGAAATCCCTCAAGACCTGAGGAGTCGTAGGAGGGGCTGTAGAACGTATTTCTCCCAAAAAATATTATGGGGAATGTGAGGTCACTCTGCAACAAAGTGGATGAACTTTCTGCTTTAGCTAGCAGCCAGTGAGAGTACAGAGAGTGTAGTTTGCATTTCTTCACTGAGACCTGGCTGTGTGAAAATATACCGAACAGCTCGCTTGAACTGCCTGGGTTCTCACTAGTGCGAGCGGACAGAGGCAAACAGAGTGGCAAGAAAAGAGGTGGTCTCTCTGTTTTTGTTAACTGCAAATGGTGAAACCCTGGTCATGTGACAGTGAAGGACTGCATCTGCACTCCAGACGTTGAGCTGTTGGTGTTTGGACTGAGGCCATACTACCTGCCCCGTGAGTTTTTACACGCCATTGTTGTGACTGTTCCTGCATCATTCCTCCATCAGCTGGAGCACAGAGTGCATGTGACATCGTCCACACAGTTGTCACTGGTCTCCAGACAAAACACCACAGTGCCCTTATACTAATTAATACTGATTTTAACCATGTCAGTATTTCGGGAAGTCTGACCAACTTCAAACAGTATGTGGACTGTACAACACGAGAAAATAAGATTCTTGATCTCCTTTATGCCAATGTGAAGGAGGCATACAGCTCTTCAGCCCTCTCCCCGCTTGGTGGATCAGACCACAACTTAATATATCTAGTACCAACACACAAGCCCGACAGTCTGCTACCAAGAGGTATGTGAAGGTTTGGTCAAAGGATGCTGAGGAGGCCCTGCAGGAGTGCTTTAGGGTTACAAACTGGGACCTTTTCATGGATGCTCATGGTGAGGACATCGAAGGAACTCAAGAGGAAGCTGAGGGAGGCAAAGCAGCTCTACAGAGACAGAGTAGAGCACAAGTTGAGACAGAATAATATCAAAGAGGTGTGGAATGGTATGAAAATAATGACTGGCTATAAGAAGTCACACACTGCTGTGGAAGGAGACTCAAACTTTGCTAATGAACTTAACCTGTTCTGTAATAGATTTGACACCACCCCCGCTTCTTACTCCGACCAAGTGTCTTCACACACCATCTCTCCTCCCTCCACCACCTTAGCTGATGCCTTGGGATCTTGCCCACTGATGCCATCTCCTGTATCAGCAGCTATACAACATTGAAGTATACCTCACCTCCAATAACTCCTCCCCTGCCCTCACCATCTGACTCCTCATCAACACAATACACAGGTCCAGCCTTTGCCACAGAACAGGTGAGGAAGGAACTAGCAAAACTAAAGACCAACAAAGCAAAAGGACCAGATGAGATCAGTCCCCGAGTACTTAAGGTGTGTGCTGGACAGCTTGCAGAGGTTTTACAGAAACTATTCAACCTCTCTCTGAGGCTCAAAAAGGTGCCTAAGTCATGTAAAACTTCCTGTATTGTCCCATTACCAAAAAGAGGCCATCCCAGTACCCTTAGTGACTTCAGATCAGTAGCGCTAACATCACATGTCATGAAAGTGTTTGAGAGACTGGTCCTGCAACACCTGAGGTCTCAAGTGTCTGAATTTCTGGACCCCTTGCAGTTTGCATATCAGGAACACATCAGAGTGGAAGATGCCATCATCTTCTTAATGCACAGAGCATACTCCCATCTGGAGAGGCAGGGCAACGCTGTGAGAGTCACGTTCTTTGACTTTTCAAGTGCTTTCAACACTATTCAGCCTCACCTGCTAAGTGCAAAGGTGCAGTATATGGAAGTTCCCGCAGACACGGTGGAGTGGATCAAAGACTACCTCACTGGGTGGCCACAGTTTGTTCGCTTAGATGGTTGCATATCTGATGTGGTGATTAGCAGCACCGGCGCACCCCAAGGAACTGTACTGGCACCATTCCTGTTTACACTCTACACCTCAGACTTCCGCTACAACTCAGGAACCTGTCACCTCCAGAAGTTCTCTGATGACTCTTCAATCATTGGTTGCATCAATAATGATAATGATGAGGAATACAGACACTTGATAAAAATTTTTGTTGATTGGTGTAACAACAACTGTCTAAAGCTCAATATCAAGAAAACCAGAGAACTGGTAGTGGACTTTAGGAGGAGCAGGAAAGACTCCAGTCCCTGTCTCCATCCTTGGGGAGGAAGTAGAGATTGTGGACTCCTACAAATACCTTGGAGTCCACATTAACAACAAACTGGACTGGTCAAACAATACAGATGCACTCTTGAAGAAAGGACAGAGCAGACTGTTCCTCCTCAGGAGACTGTTCCTTTGATGTGTGCAACAAGCTACTGAAAATATTCTATCAGTCTGTAGTAGCGAGTGCAGTGTTTTTTGCAGTTGTGTGCTGGGTAGGTGGCATCAAGGCTGGTGAGGCCAACAGACTAAACAAGTTGATCAGGAAGGCAAAATCTGTTGTTGGACTGGAAGTGGACAGTCTGGAGGCTGTGGCAGAGAGGAGGATGGTGGACAAAATCAACTCCATATTGGACAATCCTGCCCACCCACTTCATGAGGAACTGTGGCGAATGGGAAGTTCAATCAGCCACAGACTAATTCCTCCTAAAGCCAAGACAGAGATTCAGGAAGTATTTTGTGTCCACAGCCATAAGACTCTATAATTCCACAATATAAACAATAATGCACACACACACACACACACACACACACACACACACACACCTCCAAAAATAAATATTTACTTTATTATTTTTCTACATACAAGTTAATTACTTTCTTGCTTTATTAATTAATATAATTTAAACAATATTAAATTTAATAACTTTAAATTAGAATAACTGCTGTAACAATTGAATTTCCTCTTGTGGATGAATAAAGTACTTCTTCAAATTCACAGGTGCAACTATTATCAGCTTTTATCTCACGTCTTTGCTCTAAGAACAACTCCAGACCTGCCAAATCAGAGCTTTTTGTTTGTTTAGCAAAACAAGTTGCAACGTATCCACAAAAACACGTCCAGTGATTCACACGCACACAAAGCAAATAGGGACCTAGTCTAGATGGAAAACTTTTTACCAGGACTTGTAGAGCTCGAGCAGGGACTCTGGCAGACACACACACTCCTACAGGACACATCAGGTCTTCCTCCAGGCTGCAGACTGAGCGGCCCCGCCTCTTCCTGCTGATACAAAACACACACACATACACACATACTTGTATTTCTATAGTTGTGAAGACACTCATAGACATAATGCATTTGCTATACCCTAACCTAAACCTAATTCTAACCCTAATCCTAAAACCAAGTCTTAACCCTCACACAGGAGTCTGAACAAAGTGAGGACTAGAAAATGTCCTCTCTTTGATATAAGTATGCTCAAAATGGCACTCATAAAGATAGCAATACAAGTACACACACACTCACAGGCAGTTGTTTCACCATGACATCTCTAAACCAAACAGCTGAAAACCACAACTGTTGTATCAGATTGTACTAAAACCTGTAAACTCACATCACAATGGGTGTGTGTTGTGTGTTTGTCTTCAGTCTAATGTCCGTCATAGATTGAAGTTCAAATTTTTATGATTTCTTCAGTATTAAAGTAATTCAATAATAGTTTGCAGTACTCTAATAGTACACAGTGATAAGAACTGATAATAGCAAACTCGGCATACTGAATTTTCAAAGAATAAAATAGAAACAGGCAGAAAAATAAACCAGAACATAAAACACTGTTTCTGCTAAAAGCTTCAATGACACACTACAGGTCAACAGTATGGGCTCACTTCAATCTTCCAGGCCTCAGTAAATGTAATCTGAATGTTGGATCCTCCAGCAGCCTCACACCCTATGGCTGAATCTAATATTGCTGGGACAGACAGCTCTGTTGTTGTTGCACCTGTAGGTTTTTGCTTATAGTCCGGAGACTGAGGTACTGCTTCAACTATTAAATATAAGAAATCACTGAAATCTAAATTAGATCAGTAGAGTGAGACTCACTCAAACAGCTGTTTGATGGAGCTGAGGAACCTCGGTGACGTCACTGATGCTGATCTGAGAGAAAAAAAGAAAAATCAAATCTTTGTGAACTCAGGTGTTTTCAATCATGGTCGGGCTGAGTCGTACCGGTCACTAAGCTGGTCACCAAATACTGCGTACTTTAAATAAAAACGTCACACTGAGGCAAAAACTAAATAACAGTAATACAATAACAATCCTACCACACAGAGCTCTAGTTTATTTACATGCTGAATTAAATTTGAAATTTGAATTTGATATTTTTCAGGTGCATTGGTGTCCAACCTGAAGAGCCGAGTGTGTCTTCTGTCACTACAGTCGTCCTGATCCTCGCTCTTTGGAGATGTGGATCTGGAGGTAGGAGCGCTGGAGGAGCTGAAATGCAAAATATGACAGACTGTGGCTAAACACAATCTTCATCGCGCTAAAATGTGTCCACATGACAGACGCAGATAACATCCTGAATGGAAGTCAAGTGGATCACACCTGTCTATGGCGACCTTTGACCTGGCTGTGGTTAGGTTCATGGCTCGAGCTCTATTGAAACACAAGAGGCAGACGTTAAATCAGGAGTGTGTGATGAGGAGTAAAGAACAAGTGTGACCAGCCGAAAAAAACAGGTGTGTTCGGGTGTAAAGAACAGGTGTGATCAGGGACCTGGACCGGCGTTCATTGCGGCTGTTCATGCGGACGGCAGCCTGCTGTTTCAGGTGGATCATGTCCTCGACCAGGTGTACTCCTCTGTCATTTTCTTCTCTCAGTCTTCTCTCTTCCTGTCTCTGCTGCTCCAGCAGGGTGTCATATTCCAACTTCAGCGCCCTGTTCTCCACCTTCACCCGATCCACCCGCTCCTGCAGCTCCTGATGGGCATGAAGTGCAACTGCCAGTCGACACTCCTCCTCCAGCAGCCTGGGAACAGAGAAGGTGCAGTCAGATGTGTCTGGTTTTCAGTGTCCAGGTTTGAGGAGCTGTGACGCTGAGATTTCAAACGTAACATTAAAAACAATCAACAGCAACGTCTCTTTCAGGAACTACACCAGAATATCGAGGTAAAGTCTGAGATTTACGGGAGAGTCCACAGAATTTGAGAGAATGTCAAAAGTGTCGAAAAAAAATGTCTGAAGATTTTGAAAGAGTCAAATGATTTTGTGAAAAAAAACGAAATATCTGGGAATAGTTTGAACCAAGAACTGGAATATTTTGAGGGGGCTGGAATGTTTGTAGGAAAACACTAATGTGTTGAGGAGAATAATGAAAAAATAATGACTGGAATTGAAATGAGTTGAAATGTTGAAACCAGTCTTTATAATGTGAGGAAAGTGTGAGAGCTGCACATGTGAGTGTCACTCACCTGGCATGCTGCTCATCCAGAAAAGATTCTTTGATTTTAATCTGCTGCTGCATCTCCACCACCTTATAGGCCAACTGAGCCAAAACCAGAAAAACACAGAAGAGTGAGGAGTACTGAGGGGAAAAGTCAACAAGGTCATATCAACAATAACGAGACCCTCTGGAAGTGGAAGTGATCTGTGTTGTTGCTGTGTCTCACCTCTCCTGTGGTTTTCCTCAGCTGGTTGTTCTGGTGCAGCAGAGCAGAGATGGAGCTGCCATTATCAGAGGGGGTATGTCTGCATATAGAAAATAAACACACCCAATGATTATCACACATCGACACACACACAGGTTGGACAGGCCTGAGTCCTGCTGTTCCCATCAGATCTGCTGTTTGATCCATGTCTGTCAGGGACATGTACCAAGCTCTGGTGTGAACACCCTGAGCTCCTAAACTGCCACCATGCACAGATTGATGCATAAATGTCCAACCAATGTGAAGCGTCCTGGTCTCTCCACTGCCCCACTGCTCCATGTTGATGTTTCTGACACTGAATGATGACGACAGGCCACATGTGCAGAGGAGGGAGACGTTAAAACAACCACATGGATTCGGATCTGACCGTTCTGACGGCGCTCGCACACTCACACATCGGATAGGAATCGGCTCTAGGACCACATATGGAGGTGGACCAGATCTGATCTGAGAACACCTGGTTTGGTCTGTTCACACTGTGGGAACATCAGAATCGGTGGAGGAAAAACAGCAGCTGGGACGTGGACACAGACTGCAGCTCCACAGGTTGAGAGTGAGCTCAGGTGTGTTCAGATGAGTTACCTGGTGGAGCAGCTCAGTATTCCTTTGGCCAGACTGGTTTTCTCCAGCAGCTGAGTGTCTGAAAACACACAGAGCAGCATCAGTGGACACAGAATCCTGAGCAGAACTAAAGTATTTTGGACCAAAAACCTCCCTGAAGAATCCTCAACATTCATGATCTGACAAACATTCAGATAACTGAGAAGAGACACAACATTTTCTTGAAGTATTTTAAATTTATAGCTAAACTAATTTATCCTGATTTTAAAAAGAAACATCTGCTGCAACAGAGGTTGTTTGTTGTGCCAAAATATCCCTGGGATTTTTATTTTTTCTGTGATAAACCTGCTGCATACTCATCACCAGCCACTTCTTAAAGAGGAACAAGATTTGTTATAGTTTTCTGACAATTTCAGGAAGTTGTTGAATGAACAGAGCAGCGGTTTGAGGCCCGTCTGTGACTAAGTGGAAATTAAAGCTGGACCCATGGTCAGTGCAGGGACTAAAACACTGCTTCCACTTCAGTCTTAGAGGATCTACATCACAGGGTTCCCGCCTGCAATGAGCATTTTTATGGACTGGAATATTTTTAACAGCCATGAAACCGTGGCCCTGAAACCACCATCTGTTACGAACGAACGGGGTTTGATTCAGGGATCCTACCTGGTTTCACAGCTGGTAAATTACTCGGGTCCAAAAATGTTTACTGCAGACAGGACACCTGTTAGATGAATATCAGAGACGACCCAGACTTCAATAAAAGAAAAAATTTCAATTTCTATTTGGTGCTGTGATTTCAGAGCTGACAACTGAAACGATTTAGAACTGATCAGAAGTTATTACTGAAACTAACTGGTTCCAATAAAACGTCCTG
Source organism: Mastacembelus armatus (assembly GCF_900324485.2). Taxonomy (NCBI): domain Eukaryota; kingdom Metazoa; phylum Chordata; class Actinopteri; order Synbranchiformes; family Mastacembelidae; genus Mastacembelus; species Mastacembelus armatus. Next base: position 25,206,336 of record NC_046645.1, read on the forward strand.
ACAGAATCCTGTCATTAGGGAACTGGGATAAACCTGGAATAGTCTAGACATAAACTAAACCCATCTCATTTTTTTAGTTACTTACAAGAGGTTACAAGATTCCTGGCAGCAATAAAACTTGTACTAAATATTAACCAGGCAGACTGCATGTCATCCAGATTCAACCTTTGATGGAATCCTGAAAACTGTGAAAACATCAGGCCTTTAATCCCTAAGGAAGTGGAGTAAAGTAACATTTCATTTAAAACAAGTGGCTCAAATGAAACAGTGCTGGAACCTATGGCAATAACCCCTGTGCAGCTGGGAGTGTTTTTCTTTTTAATGTCATTATGCAGTTTATCTGAACCAAACTCCATTTAAAAAAAAAAAAAAAAAAAAATCACATTTATGTGAGATTTCTACCTGTCTACACTGCATTAAACTGCTGAATGTGAAACCTGGTCGGAGGCCACTAAACCAGACTCAGAAACTTCTGAAAGCAGAACTGTTTAGCTTTGATTTCAGGGCTGAGAAGTGGAAACCAGAGCTTCAGTCTCAGCCCTGGGTTGATACAATGAACACGCTCAGCTTGTCAGCAACCTGCGATCACTGCAGTTTTAGGTTAGATGCTTTGAATGTTGGTCGAATATGAAAACAGGAAGAACCTCTCTAACCCAGACTCCATTCAAAAAATTTTCATTTTTCACGGCACCTGTGACTTTAGACCTGCATTCTGACTGAACTCAACCTCAGACCTGACATAATAATCTATTGATTATTAGTTATCGGTTCGGTTAGGACCAGTGACCGCGCTCGGAGCCCTGTCGGCAGATAAATCGACCTGAACCGGACCGGGCGTTAACTACACCCGGACCGTTAGTACCAGACTTCAGATTAAACTTGTACTTGTTCATCGTACAGAAGCGGATCAGGTCCTGGAACTTTGTGTGCTGGTTCCGGTCTCGGTTCTGCAGCTGACGAACGATGTGTCTTTTCCAGGTCTCCGCCGACCCGGCGCCGCCTCGCTCCTCCGAGTCTGTCATGGTTCAGCGGCCATGACGCGCTCAGCCCGGCCTGATGTTACAGAAAGCTCCGGGTCAAAGATCCGGCTTCTCCACACGGCGCCATCTTACTCCGCCTTGTTGTTGTTGTTGTTTGTCTGTTTGTTTTGTTGTCTTCAAACTTTTTCACTGAGGAGGGCGGGGCTGAGTCTCTCGACCAATCACAGCCCTCTCTAAGCTCTTCCTGAAAAACCAACCATAACCAAAATAAGAGCACAACTGGAACAAAACCACTGTAGTGTGATGGTGCGTAACTGGCTCACACAATCCTTTGATTTATAAATACACTAATCTAGATACTCAGGACCTTTGAATGGATTTTTTCATAAATTTTTCAATTCAGACGTCCCACGTCCTTAATTTCTTCTTCTCTGGTGCCATCCTCCTCTTCATGTACTGCTCCCCTGGGGGAGGTAGGAGCCAGGCTCAGTTCACTTTGAATCATAAGTGATCCTATTATTTGTTGTTTACTTTTCATTTTATTTTGTCAGTGAGTCAATGGAGAACCCAGTGTCACCAACATTCATCCCAACACAAGTCCAGCTGTGCTTTGACCAAACTCCATTCAAAAATACAATGTTTTTGGGCTTTTATTATTTGACCTAACCGAGTGTTAGTATTTGGTCTTAGTTTCAGAAACATTATTTCATGACTGAGTTTTCTGTCTCAACAAATAAAATTAGCACCAAAGAATGAATCATGAATTTACAGTGTCCAAATTGTATCTTAGTTTTTATGATGGAAAGGTATGTCTCCACGCTGCTTAAAGTAAAACCCAATAATGCAGCTGAAAATAAAAACATTTGAAGTGTGGAATAAATAATATTAAAGTCTCTGACGTATTAAACATTTATTAAACAAATAAAATCAGGCATAAGGTGCATTAAAATAATACTGATATTTATAAACCGCGTCAGTTGTGGACCTGAATGAACAGCAGTACTCAAAGCGAGTTTTGGACTCTTTCAGCCCCTGTGCCGGCAACAGCAGAGTCTTTGATAGTGGTTCAGATTCAGTTCAGTTTGTTCTGAACCATCTGAACCAGCAGCTCTGAATATTTCTCTAGGAGAGCAGCAGTCCTGTCGACCTCAGGTCCACCAGAGGGGGCGCTGCTGCTCTGCCCGTCCCCCTGCAACACCGCCTGCAGCTCCGTGCGAACGGCATCAAAACCCTCCAGCAGAACAGACGACATCTGAACATCATGCAACACGCCAAGCTGCACACAAGAAACAGGGAATGACAACAATGTGTTCGGGATAAAACAAACACCATAACATGACGATAAAGTCGACATATTTCAAGGAAATCAAAATAATATGACAAATAGTTGTAAAGTTGTTTTGATAATCAAAGAAAAACTTCAGTAATAATAATATAATTAAAGAAATGATAAGAGTCATTTAAAAAACAGGTGATAATGCTCAGTGTCATGTGTCAACTGGCAGACACAAAGACCTAACTGCACCAAACTGACTCAGACACAAAAAATCTTCGTCATGTACTGAACCTGCTGGTAGAGGCGTACTGCTTGTCTTGCCGTCTGTCGCAGCTCGGAGATGACCTGCTGACATTGCTGCAGACTGATCGACTCATCACCTGAACCTGAACCTGCAACAACAAACATCCTGATCATTCTTCTTTGAAGTCTGGACACGTGTAGTTTGGTTCATGTCCAGCAGCAATAACCTCAGACGAAATGCTGCATCTTAGGGTTCAACCTCTGGACAACAGGAACTTACATCAGATTAGAAGCTGCCGACCTAATCGCCATGTGAGAACCTTACATGAAGTTACCTGTCTGAGAGGGATGGAGTCTTTCTGACAGAGGAGAAGAGGAAGAAGTGGGCAGGACAGAGGAGGATGAATCAGGTCCCACAGACAAGTCTGACACTGCGAAGAAAACAAGACTGATCAGGAGAAACTGACCCAAAAAACCACCAGCTGAAGTTTGAGAAAAGGTCAGTGTTTAAAGAAACACAGATGAAATATTTTAAGGGAAAAAAAAGGAAAAGATAAACAAACCGTAATTTTTTGACACTGGATGGGTCAGGATTCTGCTCTCAGATTCTTCAGGAGCCTCCTCTGTTGTCCTGGGAGCAGGGCACATGTTGGTGTCAGGAGTGATGCTTATGATGTCACAGGTGCTGGGCATGGTAATAGTTGACATGGGGGCTGGGCTCTGAACTAATGTTTGGTTGTGATTTGTAAGCGTCTCCTCAAGGCTGCTGATGCTTCTCCCCCTGACTGCGCCCCATGACATCACACCAGTGGGCGTGGTCAAAGGGCTGTCTGCAGGTAAATGATGTTGAGATGATGCACTGAGGGAAGATGCAACATAAGGACAGCATAAAAGAATCATACACACATACAGTTATATACACAACCATAGTCCTAACAGTTGTTTAACGTATTAACCTTACATCCTATTCAATAAATCGTATAACTGTTTTTAAAAAATTGTGGAGCCATAGGGATTTTTTTTCATTTCACAGGGTTTCCTAATAAACTGACTGGGTCTGACAAGTTCCTAATAAACCGACTGGGTCTGACACAGGGGTTCCTAATAAACTTACTGGGCCTGACACAGGGGTTCAATAAACTGACAAACAGTGTATGTTTGTTAAAATTGTTCAATCAAAATAATCCAAGACAAAGTGGACTTGCAGTAGGACAAGGTAATACCTGCTGGCCTGGTCCTTTAGGGCATCAGATTTGGTGCTACCGAGATCCAGACCAGACGATGACAGGGGGGCAGGTTCCTGGGGGCCTGAAGCGGAAGAGGAGGACAGCTTCTCTTTCTCGTCCTGGCTAGAGGTGGAGGAATCCTGGCTTAGTTTGGCCCTGGAGCTGGCTGTGGATCCCAGGTATCTGAACCCTGGTGCTACCTGCTCGGCTGTGGACACTAGGCTGTTGTGGGCTGTCAGGGGCCTGGATGTGTCATCTGATTGGTTAAAGGAGGAGGCCAGACAATAAAAACTGACATTACATTCAGACTATCAGGGAAATGTGATCAAGTCTGTAGTCTGTGTTTTAGACAGTCTCCACCATGACACAGAGGTCAAAGTCCATATAAAATAAAAATTATGAACAGCAGTTATCCAATTAAACTAATTCCTAATCACCCCCTCCTTCAGTGTGAAAAACATGTTCTATAACCACAAATTTATCTGTGCAACTACTGTCTTATTTTTGTTCCCCAGCGTGAAGCGAAGTGGGAGAAGACCACAAGACATTGTGAGTTTTACAAAGAGAAAGCCCAAAATGACATAGAAACACACACAGACCTCTGCACTGGACGACCACCACAGTGTGTCGTCGGCGCATTGGGCGGTGGGGGGGCTGATGGGAAATCATGCAGGAATCTCTTTTGCGGAGGACTGAGTGGTGGTGTCTCACTGTGGTCACACAACACACTCCTTTCATTGCACTGATAGTTCTGATGATAAAGCAGAATTTAAAAGGAACAGTCCAATGGTAAGGAGTTGTGGAGTCCCTCAGGACAGGAATCTCTGATCTTTTTACTCAACCTTAGATAGCAGGGAACTAAAGGAACTGTCTTCTGCAATTGGATTGTTGTGATTTGAGCACATTACTTGTAGAATTTGATCAGTTTAGTCAGAGGTTCAAAGGCTCAGAGAGAAACTGCTCACAAAATTAAAATGTTACGGACTTACCCGAATCCCCCCATATTTGACTCTAAGCTAAACTGTAATGCTTACATCAGATCTGTCATCAAATTTACTTTTTATTTTTATAAACCATGCAGTCTCTCAGGTGTTGTTGCTCCAAAGTTCTGGACCAAAACTTTTAGTTGATATGCTCTAAGTTGTTTCAGTTTGAACTCAGAGTGGACAAAGGAGCAGACTGATGGGTTTTGCTTTTAGTTTCCGAGTGAAGCAAATGGAACATGTACAGAGCTGACAGGTGTGTTTGCCAGCTGCGTCTGCATGATATATGTCACTACTCCCCATCAACAATACGAACCAGGTCCTACATAACTGAACTACACCTAAACACTCCATTAAAGGACTGGTTTGACATAGTGGAGCTGAAACTACAGAGAAAGATTTTAAGTTCAGACTAGTCTGATCTTCCACACGTGCAGGTTTAAAAGAAAATCAGCCGTAAACCTATGAACATCTTACCTAAACAAGTCAACAGCTTCCAGCTGAGTTACTATCTGATATGAAGTTGAACTGGTCCAGCAGCTCAGACTGGTTTATGACTGAAAGTCCTCTGATACTGATAGACCTGAAGCTCTCAGAAGAGAATTTATGAATTTTATACTTTTTTTTTTTTTTTTTTTTTTACAAATACTAAACTCAAAAACAAAAGGTCAAAAATTTAAATCAAGTTCTGGGTTTCCTGAAAAGAAATATGTTTAAACAAATTCTTGGTGTGAGTTCGGTTGAATGTGCTCCACTTTCTAAACTTATTTATTAATAACTTTAAGTTATTTTATCCATCAACAGATAATTGATAAATTCAACAATATGAATGATAAAATGATCATCATGAACAAAAATGTTAAAAATACTCCAGTTCTAGGTTCTGAGACATGAACATCCTTTGGTTGTTTTAGTCTTCCATTACAGGAAAGTGAATATTTTATCTATCAAACAAAAACATGTCAGCTAGGGCCTGAGGAAGTTATGGCTGACTGATTGAAAAAAATGATCAGCATTATTTGTTCATACCATGTTTGGTAAAGATTTTTAGTGAATAACGTCAGGTCACATCAGCAACATCAGAAACTTAAGCTGATTCATTTTTCTTCACTTGGAAAGAAATGACAAAAATATTCATAAAAATCTCACATTATAAAGAAAGTTGGAATTGAAACATGTCTTTGAATAAGGGTCAATGTCCTTGAAAACGTCAAGTTAGGGGGTGAAGAAAAAAAAAAAAAAACTACTAACAAACTGATCAAAAACAGACACATTGTTCACCTGTCTGTTTTTCTTTTTGAGCGTTCTGACCTTTAGATTTCATGCGATTCCTCGTTATCACTCAGGACAGAAATGTCTGTGGCCAGAATCAAACTGAGGCAACATGTTTAGGAATGAATGAGTGGACACACCGGCAGACCTGTTTATAGCCGAGTTTTAATGATTTATGCAAGTCGTTCCAACCCCCCCCCCCCAAAAAAAAAAACAAAGAACTTTGCTAACTCACCAGTGCTGCTGTTTTCTGTCCGGGTCAACTCCGCTGAGGCGACATTACAGCTCGAGTCTGAGTTCGCCTGAAATTAAACAGCCGCTGATCAGGTGTGTTTCAGATGTGTCACACATTTTTTGCCTTTGGCTATAACTAGGGGGGTTTAGGTGTTAAGTGTGGCCCTGATGTGTTTAATGTTGCCCAGATGTTTCTACATACCAATATGCTGTTGACGTTGCTCTCCTCTGAGATCCTGGTTGGGATGGAAACAGGAGGTGGAGCCCGGCTTGGCCATACCCTAAAACCACAACAAGATGTAACATAACGTCATGACAACAACCACCAGACAAACTCTGTGATTCCGCCAAGTCAAGGGTTACAGACTCAGTCCCCACTACAGACCTGATTCTGTCCTGGAAGCGGGAGAGGAAGCGGGTGGAGATGCTGAGTCTAGGGTTCAAGAAGTGTTTGTCCTCTTGAGGCTGCAGAGTCCTGAGGTCAGTGTCAAACTTCTCTGAAAGGTCAAAGGTCACACACACTTCACATGAACCTCAGGAAAGCTATGGAGCGTGAGGTTCTTAAGAACCTGATCATTCATTTCAGCTTAAAAACAAACAAGTGATTAGTCAGTTTCCTTTCAATCAATTTTAAACAGGACCAAGTGTTGCAGCTGCAGCTGTTCTCAATCAAAAACCCAAAGAAATTCAGTTTATTATCATGTAGGTGTGAGAAGGTGTTAGTGTTTTTGTTTTTTTTTTAAATTGATTCTGTTTATCTCAGGCCTAACAGTTTTTAGAGACAGAAAACTGACAAAATGTACATAATTACATAACCCAGGAGCATCCAGGGATTGTGTCTTAAACAGTGAAACAGAATCATGACAACTCTTCACGACACTGACGAAGATTCATTCATACCTTCGTTCAGACTGGAGGCCAGAGTATCGAAGTGGTTCTTCAGAGAGTTTCTGTCCTCGTCCTCCTCGAGACCCAAACTGCCCACAGAGCTGCCCTGACTCAGAGAGTCTGTGTCTGATACAGGACAGTAGAGACCGTTACACAACCGAAGTAAAAAGCAATGAACTCATAAAAATAAACATGGGGGCGGTGAAAACTCTTTCTTATATGCACCTCTCTCCAGATATATGTCGGTATCAATGAATGTTTGAGACCAGCATGAGGAGCAGTGGTGGGAAGTACCTCAATACACTTAACTTAGTCCTGTACTTCAGTCCAGTCCAGTTCATCCTTGGACTTTACTACATGTCAAAGCCAAACCGTACTTTTTCGTGCTCTACATTTATCTGATAACATTCCTTTTCAGAATCAGCTGGATCCAACAAAATACAGTCTGATCATCAAACTTTATTGATCCCTGGTGGGAAATTCCCAAGATGCCCAACTGTGCTGACACTTTTGTACTTTTACTGCAGTAACATTTTGAATGCAGGACTTTTATTTGGAACACATATATTTTACTGTGGTGGTACGTGGTACGTGTACTGTTACTGCAGTAAAGGCTTTTCCACCACTGGTGCTGAGTCGGCAGCAGTGAGGCAGAAAACAGCTCAGAGAGAATTTTACTATTCAGAAATAAAGTAGCTACTTCAATTCTTTAGATGTGACCTGTCAGTCCTGCAGCTATGCTCATAGCACCACAGGTGGAGAGAAGTCACTGTGTGTGTCCACAGACAGGTTCAACTTGACCAAACTGAGCTAGTGCATCAGTTATTGATCTGAAACAGGAACATGGAAACAGACTGTGCAGGTTTTTTTCTGTCTGGAAGATTAAAAGTATAGCCCATCAATCAGGCTGCTCCTCCATCAGCTGTTACTGAACACAGTCAGACACCGAGCCTCAGCAACAGCAGGTCTGTACCTGGTCTTGATTCCTGCAACCTTGGCTAACAGCTAACAGGCATGCAGACACACACAGCAACACTTCATGTTCATCTCCTAAACCCTCAGCCACTTTAGACAATCTTCTGCCTCATTCCACCACAAACACATCACTAACGATGTCTATAAAAATGATTATTCTGGACTTGTGTCATCTTAAGTCTCATCTGTGTGAATATCAAAGCGCCAGACATCATGTGTCTGAAAAGACCTCTAAAAATCTGTTGATGTGAAGACTGACCGGCATCGTGCTGCTGCTCCAGGCTTCCTGCTGACCCCTCAGAGCAGGCAGAGTCTGGACTCAGCTGAGTGCTCCACACTGGCTCCACCCCTTGACCACTGACCTCCAGCTGGGTCAGAGAGTGCTGAGGGTCAACCACACCTTCAACATCAAAATCCCTGAAAACCCAGAAATAGAGAAATCACCTGGGTCCCCCCAGTCCACATTAAGTACAGCAAAGTACATAAATCTGGGGGTTGCGTCTAATGATCTGGTCTCACCTGTCAGTTGTGGTGTCACTGCTGGGGTAAAGAATGTAGCTGCTTCTGTCCTCACCTGCAGTCTGGGTGGAAAAAAAAAAAAAAAAAAACATTCAAAGAATGCTGAACTGACTATAAACTACATTTGTAATAATGCCGGCCAAGTCCACAGAAAACCCCCCAATTAAACTTTAACAGGGAAAAACACACAATTTTCACTGCACAGGTGTTTTTTGTTGGTGAAGAGCTTTTTTTCAGTTACTGTATTTTCTGGACTATGAGTCGCACTTTTCTTTACTACTATGACTTAAATAGCAAAGCGACTTTTATGTATATTTATAGTCATTTTGTTGAGTAGTCACTAATGTTGGATGACTTCCTCTTGACTCAACTGGAGATAATATTGTACTGTTGAAGAAGTAAAAACACTTACGTTCACTCTAAACTCTAACTCCTAGTGTAACACAAGTGAAAATCGGTCCCAAAGAAAGAGCTACACTGCAGACTTCAAACTGCAGGTAATAAAGTCTTCAGCTGAAACAGTTTGGAGTGAGTGTCGACATTCAGACAACCTGTAATGGACTTGTTTCTATACTTGTCCTCCTAGACCTTAGTGCTGCAGTCGACTTTGACCACTATTGACCAACTATTGACCACAACATCTTATTACAGAGACTGGAGCATGTGACTGCTATCAGAGGAACTGTGTTAAAATGGTTCCAATCCTATTTATCGGACAGATTCCAGTTTGTTCATGTCCATGATGAACCTTCCACAGGCGCAAAAGTTAATTATGGAGTTCCACCAGGCTCCGTGCTAAGACCGATTCTGTTGACCCTGTACATGCTTCCTTTAGGCTATGTCATTAGGAAGTACTCTATTAATTACCACTACTATGCAGATGACACCCAGTTGTATCTGTCTATGAAACCTGTTAACACAAACCAGTTAACCAGACTTCAAGCATGTCTAACTGACATAAAGGCCTGGATGACCAGTAACTTTCTACTTTTAAATTCAGAGAAAAGAAGTTCAGAAGTTATTGTATTTGGGCCTGAAAACCTCAGAAATAACTTTTCTAAAAATATAGCTACTTTAGATGGCATAGCCCTGGCCTCCAGCACTACTGTGAAAAACCTTGGAGTTATTTTTGACCAGGACATGTCCTTTAACTCACACAAAACAAATCTCTAGAACTGCCTTCTTTCACCTGCGCAACACCTGTGCCAAAATTAGGAACATCCTGTCTCAATATGATGCAGAACAACTAGTCCATGCATCTGTTACCTCAAGGCTAGATTACTGTAACTCATTACTATCTGGATGTCCCAGTATCTCCATAAAAAACTTCCAGTTAATCCAGAATGCTGCAGCCAGTCCTGGCAGGAACTAGCAAGAGAGATCATATTTCTCCTATATTAGCTTCTCTTCATTGGCTCCCTCTAAAATACAGAATAGAATTTAAAATCCTTCTTCTCACATACAAATCCCTTCATGATCAAGCTCCTTCATACCTTAAAGACCTCATAGTACCATATTATCCATAGACCATAGTGGTCTATGGTACCATACCGTACCACTTCGCTGTCAGAGTGCAGGTCTACTTGTGGTTCCCAGAGTTTCCAAAAGCAGAATGGGAGGCAGAGCCTTTAGCTATCAAGCTCCTCTCCTGTGGAATGAGGTCCCAGTCTGGATTCAGGAGGCAGACACTCTCTGTACTTTTAAGGCTAGACTTAAGACCTTCCTCTTTGACAAAGCATATAGTTAGGATTGGCTTTCAGGTAACCCTGAACCATCCCTTAGTTATGCTGCTATAGGCCTAGACTGCCCGAGGACCATCGGTGCACTGAGCTCCCCTACCCTAACCCTCCCTTGCCTTGCCCTCTCTTCCTCTCCTCCCACCTCATGTATATTCCACCATTGAATGTCACTAACCTTGTGCTCTCTCCCTCTCTCTCTGTTCTCTCTCTGTACCTTCTGCAGGTGTCCCTGGTCCTGGAGCTGTATATCGCTGATGTGCAGTTACTGGCCACACTAACCTGCAGTGTCTATTTGTTGTTTATTGTTGCTGTTCTTTTCTCTCTCCTCTATCCACTCACCCCAACCGGTCAAGGCAGATGGACGCCCAAAACTGAGCCCGGTTCTGCTGGAGGTTTTTTCCTCTCCACTGTCGCCAAGTGCTTGCTCATAAAGGTTTTGTTGGGTTTTTTGTTTTTGTAAAGTGCCTTGAGATGATTTGTATTGTGATTTGGCGCTATACAAATAAAATTGAATTGAATTGAACCTGAGAGAGAAGGCAGAAATGCTGTTTCACGTTCTCCCTAACGCTGGCTGTTTAAAGTTAATTGACACAGATTAATGAATTTTGTAATGCACTTCTGCTTGTTGTCTACATTCTTCATAAGCTAATTTAGACTATAACTGGGATAATTAGAAATGCAACTTATACCCTGAAGCAATTTATATGTTTTTTTCTGTTTAATAAGACTGATTTTGCTGCAAACGACTAATATTCTGGTGCGACTTATAGTCCAGAAATTACAGTAGTTTAGTTTTTGGATGTAAAGAGCTGGTAGCAAAGCAACAAGGCCATAGCAGCTTTGACTAAGGGGAGTTCACATTAAATCAATCAAATACAGCAGGACTGCAGAGAAACCTGTTGCTCAGGCCTTTATTCAGCACCATGTCGCTCTGCTGGGTGAGCCCAGGTGGAGGAGCCCGAAGCTCTGAACTGACAAACACATGGGTCACGTCAGATTCACCTTTCCTCAGTGACCTCTCTGCACGCTCACCTTCTCCTTCTCCTCCTCCTCCTCTCCATCCTCCTCCTCCTCTCCCAGCACATTCTCCAGACTCTGAGGGTGGAAGTCTTCCTCCTCCTCCTCCTCCTCTACCTCCTCTTCCTCCTCTTCCTCCTGACTCTTGGTGGGACTGGGGGAGAAGGTGGAGCAGATGATCAGAGGGTTCAGCTGCTCCGTCCATCGACTCCGCACCTGACGGGGCTCAGCATCTGATTGGATGGCAGAGACTCCACCTTGACCTTGCTGAACACACAACACACACCTGAATTTAATTGTTCTAAAAACAAGCAGCAACTGTCTGAAGAAGAAAATCAGCCTGTGAACTGGTGATCAGTAAACGAAAAGACTTACCAGTTTTCTGAACCACAGGGGCAGTTTTCCATTGGTCTGAAGCAGCTGAGCTTCTGGAACACAAATAACAACAAAAACAACATAATTCAAAGTGTGAGAAACAAGAAAGCTCACAGCCACACCAACACTGTGATCCATGGTTCTTTACACATTAATACCAACAAGCCAATAAAACATTAAAACATTAATAAAAGTCAATTGTATCCTAACGATCCGTGTCGACTGCACAGTAATGTTACTGTGAGTCTTTCTGCAGAGTTGGCTTTGTCCCACCTCCTGTATAAACAGAATGAGGTGGAATGAAAGGTCGAGGGCACCAGGAAGACAGCGTTACTGGTTTGTATTTTTGAACAATACATCACTATCAACCTTATGTCTGTAGTACTGTGATAAATGAGCACAGTGACGATAGTTTGCTGGTTTCCTGAGATTCAGTGTAAATCTAAAACATTTTGGCTGTGATCTCCGTGTGAAAAGACCTGGAGACAGAGAACAGAATTACATCTGAGGAGTTGTAGACCGTTAGCACAGCTGCAGAGAACATGAACTTATAAACGTCCATAACTTTAACACTTACAATGAAACTGATGGGACCACACTCTGTGTCTGTAGATAACCAGCAGTCTGATGTTTAAGTTGCTACTGAAAACCTTGATCACAACATGCCTGCTACAGTTGCAGCGATTAATCTGTTTCGATAACAGATTGTTTGCGAGGTAAATACCTGCTGCTTGTCTTTGCCACTCAACACTGTAAACTGAACATTTCAGGGTTTTGGATAACTGATCAAAGAAAACGATATTTGAAGATGTTGGACATTTTTTTTTACAGACAAAACAGTCAAACTGACAAAATAATCAGTAATAATAATCAATAATAATCAATAATCAGCAGCCCTGAGCCTGCACTGAACTGGACCTGACAGTGGTTGTTTAATCCAGTAAGTTTAGTGACAGAAAAAGCACCTCCTGCCCTCCCCCAGGGAAATCCCTGACCCCAGTCTTCACCTTGAGCACAGTCCAGTCTGGCTGGAGTCCCGGGCTCTTCCTCCTCCTCCTGCTGCTTACACAGCTGAGAGGATGGCACAGTGATGAAGGTCTCCCTCCTGAAAGCACCACAATAAAATACAAACAGACCTGATGTGAAATAACCCGATAAAAGGATGCAGCCAGTCCTGAATCAAACGTCTCCTCCTGCTCCAACATGTCACCCACCTGATGTTCGGCTGCTTGTAGCTGCAGGTTTCAGGAGCAGCTTTGGGCCTGAGACCCAGTCTGCTCCTCATGACGCTGGTGATCTGCGAGTTCAGCCTCCACACAAACACACAACTACACACACAAAACAATACAACAGTTAAAAACAGAACCATTGAAGAACTAATCCACAGCAGCTGGTGATTTTCTACTTTTTGGAACTTTGCACAAATCAGAGACCAACAATAGAAGGTCCGTGTTTTTTCAAAAATCAGCTCCAGCGGCTGAGAATGGCCATCACTGTTTACGGTCTCTGAAAAAAGAAAGAGTCCACTGATCTCTGCTGTTTCCACTGCAGCTTCTCTCTGCTCATAGCAACATCTGGAGCTGTTTTTTGTCAGACTGTGGATAGGATTTGGACTTAAAAACACACATACCCAGAGAATCACCGGCTGCTGCCTTTAACACTGACACACCTGTATAAAGTTTACCTGTCTCCTGCGACAGTGATGAGGTGTCTGCAGTCCTGACTGAACCTCATACAGGTAACGATCTCTGAGGAAACAAAGACAGGCAGCTAAACTAATAGTGGAACTGCTCAATGAAGACCAAACCTCTCACACTCCACACACAGAACACATCCTTCCAGGTGAGCTGGATTTATGCACCTGAATGTCCAAAGAGGGTGGCGACACACTCTCCTGTCTCATAGTCAAAGAGGGCGATGTTTTTATCAGAGCAGCTGGTGGCGAAGAAACTTCCGGACAGGTCCATTTGCACCTGCAGACAACACAGATCATCTCAGAAGTGTTTTAATGTGCACCAAGACAGTTTGTACTTACTGGTTATTTCCTTTCCAAAGCTCGGCCTTAAACATAATCACTGAGGTCACATTCACACACTGTGGTCTATGACACAGTATAGTGGCAATGAGAGTCAACACAAATGTCTATTTAAATCTGTTTTCAATCATTTGACATTTAGTAAACTAGATCTTATGCACTGTTTCAGCGTCCAGACATTTTTTCATCATGACTGAAATATTTTCAGCTGTTGTAAAACACAAACAAAACACTGATCAGAACTTTCCAGGTCTTTGAAATGACAGGAAAACCATATGAAATTAATTTTAAGGGACGTTTGGCGAAGGTAAGTAAAAGAAGAGCTTACCTTCAGTAGAGCTCCATCATCACTGGATGAGCCTTTCAAACACTTCTTCAGCTTCCCACTCTCTACATTGTACACCCTGACAACACACAGGCTAATGTCACAAACAGTCTGTTTCATTCAACACGCATCTCAGTTACCTGTGCATTTCTAAATGTGGACTTCAGTAAGATTTAGTGCAAAGTTCATTCAGCGTGAGAAAACATCCACCTATTCCCTGACAGAAGTGACAGAACTGGAATAAGTTCCGACATCCACACCGACGACACATTAAAAGCTGCTGTGTTCTCAGTGCTGTGGACTTCCTGTCTGGTGACAAATCTTCCATTCTGAACATAACGTATTGAAGGCTGAAGCTCATGCTGCTGTTATTACTTCCCCAGGTCACGTGAGTTACGGCACAACATGAGAACTGGGTGTGTGGGCTACACATAAACATACATCAGTTTCAACGAGCAAAGCACATTTTGAGACCAGGAAGTAAACATCTGTCATATCTAAAACTTCTGTCACCTGACGTTACGGTCCTGACAGGCAATGGCGACATGCGTCTTTGATGAGTCCAGGTCCATGTCGTACAGGGTCGTCTTCTCTACCAAGTGATGACTCCTGGAGAACGACCAGCCATCCCCTGTCTGGAACACACCACAACACCACAATTCATATGCAGGGAATCATGGGAAATGTATCAGCTGTTTATTTGATTTGTAGGTGAATAAAGATCAAACTGTGAGTTGCAGCTATGATAAAAACCCTGCGATTCACAGATTCATTATATCAGAATGTGTGTTCAGGCCGACCTGCTCAGCTCTCTGGAAGTAGATGCTCTTGTCAGCTCCACAGCTCACCATTCGAACCTCTGGCCTCTCACCTGGAAAGCAGGTGGATAAAAAGTAAACAATTTATTAACATACTGTTTGTCAAGATCACACATCATAAAACACCTTTCAAAGCTCTAAGTCATCCCCACTGTCTGGTACTGTTTTCAAAAATGCCAGGAATCCAGTGCTGCCACACTTCACAGCCGTCGATTGCTGCGCTGCAGCGTGTTGGACCATTTATAGGAGATCCCTAGGCCTCCTGTTCAGGCTTGTAAACATGACGACATAGACACGGGTATAATTGGCTGCATCTCAACAACAGATACAACTGGCCGGAGCTTTGCTACATCCCTGAGCTGGAAACAGCAGGAACCAACCAGAGTTTATACCAGAGTCTAGGGAGACGTGTGTAACCTGCTGATTCCACACAGGTGATTTAACCTGCAGCTCAGACACAAAGGCAGCAGGACCAAAAACAGGGATGTCAATTTTCTGGTAACTTTGCTTTGATAATTCAGCAGCCAGATGGTTTAACCTGCACACACTACTGGAGTTAGTTGTGTTTTAGGCAGTTGATTAGACAAAAACATTTCATTCTGTGACGTTTTGGCTCCAGGAAATTGTGATGAGCATTTTTCTTGTTTTCTGCTGCTTTATAAACCAAACATGAATCAGTTCATTGAGAAACTAATCGGCAGATGGATCAGTAATAAAAGGATGTTCAGCTGCAGCCCTACACCTTTCTCACACTCTGGTACCTGTGAACTTGACTGCAGTGATGGCGGCGGAGTGGTCGTTCAGAGTCTGCTCCAGATTGTAGTTCTTCTCCAGGTTGAAGACGTGGATTAGTCGATCCCTGCTGGCTGATGCCAGCAGCTTTACACCTGAAACAGCAGCAGTGCGATTACCAAGGTGCCCCCCCCCCCCCCGGGACTAGACAGATGGTGTCCTGTCTGAAAGTTACTGTTGTTATTCTTATTTCTTTAGTCAGAGAATTGCAAAGGTCCAGTACCTGTGGACCTAGGGGAAAACTCCAGACACAACACCTCCGAGTCATGAGCCTCAATTTTCACCAGCTCATCCAGGAACTCTAGACCAAAGATCCTAAACAGAGAGAGACTATCAGCCGGCCCAGCATGCATCTGCAAGAGGGTGTTCGTCTGTCTGTGTGTGTGTGTGTGTGTGTGTGTGTGTGTGTGTGTGTGTGTGTGTGTGTGTGTGTGTGTGTGTGTGTGTGTGAGTCTCACCGTAGGTTTCCGCAGCGATCTCCAGCTGCCAGGTGTTGCCCATCGGGACTGATACCCAGCACCCTGATCCCAGCTTTTCCATCAGCCCCTGTTGCCTCCCCCTCCGCCTGCAGGTGCTGTGTGTTCTCACCCACATATAAAATCCTCAGCAGGTCCTGAAACAGGAAACATAATGACAGATGCAGGACAAAGAACGACCACAGGTATCAGCTCCACCTGAGTCCAGATGTTTACTTGTGCTCAGGTCTTACGTTGCTGTAGAGGTTCCTGTGTCCAGTGGGGGGGTCGGTGTGCCACAATCTGATGGTATTATCAGACGAGCAGGTGAAAAAGGAGGATGGAGGCAGACAAGCCTGAGACCCATCCAACAGTTCTGGGTACACCTGAGGAGAAACACAGTAAAACTGCAGATAAACATCTCTCAGACGTCTGTGGAAGATCAACAGAAACTAAAAAACGCAACATATTTCCTGGTAACAGTACTTCTAGTAGTACAAGAAGTAATTAAGAGATATTTCAGACAATACTAGAAGTATTAGATGCGCCTCTAATACGTGTTGTACTGCATGTGCTACTACACTGACCTCGACACTCCACACACAGCTGCTGTGGTACAGAGCAGAGTACAGTTTCCCCACATTTCTCACATCTTTAACGTCCCACACATACACACTGTGGTCATTGTATACACAGGTCAGGTGTCGGGCCACAGGGTTAAAGGTCAGAGCCAGTGTGTCGGGGTACTGAGCACCTGGACTGGCAGGTAACAGGCTGCTGTGGAAACAGACAAATTAATCAGAGAACGTGTTTGTCAATATTTCTCTATCTGTGTGCAGTATGTTTGCAGTATTTGTACCCATGCTGTACACTCTGAGCAAGGTCGACCCCCAAGCGGTGCGGCCGGTGCAGGGTGGTGATGTACTGCAGGTTGGACGGGCTGAACACTCTGATCACTCCATCAGCACAACCACAGAAGATGAAGCTCTCACTGACGGCTAGGCAGCTCGCTGACGACGTCTGTCAACAACGTCATTAAATTAACTCAACAACAACATAACGTTTACTCACAACAACAACAGCATACAAATTACATTTACTCAATATCAGCAGCAGCAAAAGCATCTTTAAATTTGATAAATAGATCAATACTTTATGTAGTGAAGGAGGACATGAGGATAGTTGGTGTGGGTGAGGAGGAGATTTTTTTTTTTTTTTTTTTTTTTTTAAAAACAGTCCAGATGTATGACTTAGTGTGCAGATGTGTTCAGGTTCGCTCCTCACTGACCTTCAGGTTGACCCAGGCCTCCAGATGTCGGCTGCTGTTGAACAGACACAGGAGGCCGGAGCTGGTGATGCAGAAGGTGCTGGACGCCATGAGACCACGGCCACACGCTACCCCACTGAACACATTGTTCTTATGGTCACCTAGCAACCCAGACCGACCAATCAGAGGCACCGTGCTATTCACCTGGAGATGGAGAAAGAAAAAAAAAACCCATAAAGTTAAACCTGTTCAAAAGAAACTGCTGCAAACTAAGCTGCGACTGCCTGACCAGACTTTAAAGTAGCACAAGTGAGCTGTGATTGGTTCTTGTACCCGGCGTTCTTTGGACGCGTCCAGGTACCAGAACTTGACATGTCTGTTTCCCGCGGTGACAAAGTAGCTGCTGTCCTGGGAAAAGGAGACGGCGAAGACCCTGCTGGAAACTTTGTTGGAGGCGATGATCGAACCTTTCTGCTCAAAGACAGAGGAAGAAATTAAATGATGCAATCATCAGTAAAACTCTTCACTGTTCTGGGCAGATTTTTCCTAAAAGGTTTATTTCTGTTTATATATGTTAATAACTAATATCACAAGTTTCTGTTCAGGGCACAGGTGACAGATTTAAGTTCATTTTAACTTTTATAACATAACTTTATCTTGTGTTCCCAGAAAAATCTGCTTTAAAAGTTATTAAGAATTGATGAAAATGAATTTTTCATTCATTTTCCAGCACATAACCAGTCAATTAACTGACTAATTGTTTCTGATCTAAAATCTGTTCTCTTAGCAAATAAACAAGGTAGTTGCAGTAGGTACTCCTGCTGTGATAAAGAGCAGGTGAATTCACAGAAGATAATAAAATGTAAGTGAAACTATTTCACACATTACTGTAAATCTGACATTTGTGAAAAGATCAATGATATTCAAAAACCAGCTGCAGATGTCGACAGATGTCGCTGTGAGCAGAGAGAAGCTGCAAACAGAGACTGTAAACAGTGACGACCATTCTCAGCATCTGGAGCTGTTTTTTGGAAAAAGACGGGCCTCCCATTGTTGGTGAGGAAGAACCATGTGAGCCAGGTCAGCAATGTGGCTCTCTGCTGTGTTTTTAATAGTTTTTGGACCACAATGGAGGTCTACGGCACAGACCAATAAGCTGAACCAGGTTCTGGATTGCACTGAGGAAGCCACATTCATTAGTGCTGTCACAGAGACAAATAGTTTAGCTTGTCTTCAGAGTAAAAACACTGATTTTAACTCAAATGAGGATCGTTTGGCTCCTCATTGTTTTGTATTGTACAGCACTAATCCGTCCCATCTACATTGACTGAAAGGCTCATTATGCGCGCCTTTGTCTGGTCGTTCAGTGCGTCTTTTGTGTTCTCAGGTAAATCACATGACTATTCATCCTCAGACACACCCTCTTGCATATGGCCTTTCTGGACAAAAAGTGTCCTAGAAAATTTAAATCAGTGTATTGTTTACTGTGAATGTGTGAACAAGATGACATTCACAGCACTCTGAAGTAAACACTTTAGCCTACAACATGCTGGTCTCCAAAGTCTTGTGAACCAATGTCCTGTTTGTGTTTTATGGTCTTATTTCAGTGAGTAAAAAATTGTAGTTTTTCACTAGCCATGCATAAACACTTTTTTCTCAAAAACACAATAATGTATAAACTTGAAGCTCACATATTATTGTAGCCAATTTTGTGCTGATTACAGTGTTATTAGACTTTAGACATTAATATGTTTAAAAAACACTGAAAAAAGCACAAATGTCAGGACATGTCAGAATTTGTCCAGGCCCCAAAAACCCCCTCAGACCCCAGAGGGTTAACTGAACTGGTTGTGCAGCTGGTGAAACCTCTGGTGTGTGTGTTACTGTGTGTGGCCTCACCTTCCAGTCCCACACACTAACAGTCATGTCATGCTGGTATCCCACAGAGACGATGTAGTAGCTGTTGGTGGAGAAAGCCACACAGGAAACGCCGTATTTATGAGACTGAACCTCGGCCACCTGACTTCCATCCACCTCCCACACCCGCACACAGGGCATGTGACCACTCTGAAACACACACACACACACACACACACACACACACACACACACACACACACACACACAGTAAGGTACAGGTAAGACCAGCAGGCTAGTGTAAAACTCCTCTTGGCTCACTTTGTTGTTGCACTCAGTTGAACCAGTTTCATGGTTACCTGGTCCTCCAACTTGACTCAGTGAGGAAGGTAAACCATGGTCCAGGCCCCAGATGTGCCTGGAGGGATTGAGTTCCCTGGCAACTGATGCCAGACTTGTTTAAGCCTCTTTTATGGAAATGAATACACTTAAACTAAGCCTGAAATCAGCCTGACAATCTTATTGTGTCTCACAGGTGCTCCTGAACTGATGTCCCGGGTGTGTGATTCTCAATCTTACCTCACCAGTGACTAGGTATTTCCCATCATGAGAGAAGGCCAGGGCACTGAAGGGTTTTCTGAAAGACAAACATAAACACAGTTAAACACCAGCACAGCACCAAAATCTGTGAGCTGCTATTAAACCAGCTGAAGGTCAGACTGACATCTGCAGCTTTAACTCTCAGACGTCAAGGACCAGTGCAGGTCATCACAGGTTGAAACTGACTCAATCTCATGGTGCATAAATTCATTCTAAAAAAAAAAAAACCTGATCCACCAACAACAGCAGCAGCTTGAGCATTGATCAGTGAATTCAACAAACTAACAGGCAGCTACACAAATAAACAGAAATATTCAAAGTCCCATTTCCACCTTCAGCACCAATAATAAAACAACCAATTTGCAACCAATTGTGCAAGAGACAAATGATATCTGTGCATCTAATTCCAAAAAGCAGCAGAAATCTTGTAGGTGACTGGGTGTTCCTAAAACAGCTGATGCCACCTGCCAGTCTGATGCTGCCCCTGTCAGGACATCACGCAGCTGAAAAACTGCCGAATGCTGAGCACGTGCAGGTGAAGCACACAGATCTACCTGGACGTGTTGATGATGTGCCTCTGTTTGTTGTTCTTTGGGTGCAGCAGCACGATGACACACCTGCAACACAAGCACAGCACCATGTCATCAGAGGGTAACTATGAAAAGTCTGTGTTTGGACGGAAACACAGAGAAAAGCATGTTAGAAAAACATCAGGCACTTCCCACAACTACAGAGGTTTACCATCACTTTCTTCTTCTATGGTTAGAATTAAAGATTTAATATCACACCAAACAGCGCTTTTAAACACCAAACTGTGCATTTGTTTATTGTGTTACCCTTTCATACAGGAGCAGCACAATGTTTCCCCTACCATTCCCACCAATGCAACATCCTGCGCCCCAAAAAGAAAGCCACAAATCAGGAGTATCATAAAAACACTGACCTGCACCATGACTGCTTTTCTACATGTAATATTTAACCATATATAAAGGTTACGCTCGTATGGAAAACAAACACATGCAGTTCACACTGTGGGGCTTACCCTGCTGGGTAGGCAATGAGTCCAGACTTAGGGTCAGAGGTCAAACCGCTGCTGCTGGCCGTGCTGATACCCAGAACTTTCTCCAGACTCACCTGAAACAACAAACCAAAGTCCTTTCAAAAATCTCACTAATCAATACACAGTGTCTCGCTCAGCAGAACTGTCTGATCTGTTTAACAAGATTTAAACCTAAAAAGCAAAAGACAGTTTTCTCTCTAATAACAATTACACTCAGTTATTTACTCAGCATACATTTGTTGCTGCACAGTTAATACCCTGTTACTTTTAAATAATACGAGCAGAATATTGCCCTATTATTGCTTCTCAGTTAAATATATTTTCAGCTTTTGTCAAACTACTGAATATTCTGACTGTATTTCCAGCCAAAGACACTGTGCAGGTTTTTGTTGTCCCTCCTACATAACAGTAAAAAACTCAGGTGTGAAGAAATGAAGTAGGACTTCTGATGTTTATTTATTATTTTAAAACATTCAAGACTTCGGACACTTGTTCTTTTTACTGAAACTGAGGTGTTGTCTTCAAGTGTGCCGTTTAAGAATCCAAACATATTCAGTTTCCTGTGAGTGAAGTTAGAAACTGGAATTAAGGAAACGTTTTGGAACGGAGAAAGTCGATCAGCCGAGACTAGGGGTCATTAAAGCCATCTCTAATCAACCTGCAGCTTATTTATGTCTGTGCGTTAGTGTTCCTAATGAGCCTGTGAATAACCGTGTGACCTGTTTTATCTCAGTAAAGCTTCAGTGGAGTCACAGGATGTGTCGGGTCACAGCTTTTACCGTTACACCGATGGCTTGCTGCTTTTTGTTGACTAAACATTAGCTTGTTGCTATGAAGTTAGCTCGACGACAACGTCGCAGTTACTTGTAGTTTCTGTAAAACTCTAAACACGCAGACGTTGGCATGTGGGGTGTCAGCAGGCCATGTGTGACCGTGTTTATCAACTGGTGCTTCGGTCTCGGTTTGTGTTTAAAGCTTCAGCTCTTCACCAAAACTCCCCGAAACACCGGTGGTAACTGTTAGCTCCATTAGCATCGGACCAACCGTACCCGGCTGCTGGAGGTCTTCTTCTGCTGGCTCGCCCGGCTCTTCCTCCCTGCTGGCTGCTTCCTCTTCGCGGTGTGGACCGAACCGCAGTCCGCTCCCTCTGCCATGACGCTTTTAAAACTTTCAGGGCGTTATCCACAAACATAAAACAACACGGCTGCAATCCGTGCCGTAACAATGGGACTAAAAGCCGTCTAAACCCGGCGCCGTGGGTCCATAAAAGCCCGCTAAGGTGAACCAGAAGCGGGTTGGTTCGTTAAAAGTCTCCGCTGATCGCGACTCAGCCTTCGGTTAACTTCGTGAAATCTGACACTTATCTATCGGCGGACTCCGGTTCAAAATTAGCCCCGCCCACTGTCCCAAGAACCAACCAATGGGCAGCTGAGTTCCCTCGCTCTGCGCCCAACACAACCAATGGACAGTTAAGGTACAGCCAACTTTCCGGTAATCTACAAATCAATGTCACTTGCCGCGGTTTTTTATTATCATTAGGCCCGAGCACCGACCAAAGGTCCCTGTGCAGGGACTATTATTATTGCTCAACGTGCAAGGGACGAATAAGCGGGACGAACCTATATTTATTTATTTTATTATTTTATTTATAGGGTTCATAAACGACCTCAAAAGAATGGCTCTTTGGCGCCCCCGACAAAAATGAAAATACATTATGCCAATGGGAGGGCAACTGAAATTTTTTCATCGCACTCACCAAACTTGGCATCTTTATTAGTCGGGCCAAGCAAAAAAGCTTATCATGTCGAGATCATATGACCAACAGGAACTTGAAGTCACTGACTGCATTGTCGGAGTCGAATCTGACCAATTGATGAATTGTAGTCCTCAACGGGCTGAACCCATGTGATTAAACAAAATCACAATAGGTGCAATAGCGCCCCCTGTATAAAAATTTGAAAATTGGCAAAAATATTTGAAATTTTGAATTGAGAGCCAAAATTTTGTTTGTCACAGGTCTACCAAATTTGGCACAAAAATCCTATAGGGCGTGCTGATCAAAAAAGCCAATCAGACCCATGCTCTGTTTTCAACACTGTTGCCTTGGCCATGACCTAAAGCAGGGGTATTCAACTAAAATTTAAAGAGGTCCAGTTAGAGAAAATTTCTTGAAGCAAAGGTCCGGAAGATCATAATGTCTAACTAGTTAGTGTGATATATATTTAAGTAGCCTAGTAGTTTTATCAACATCTGCATGTAATCAATACCTGACTGTCAAATCAAATGAATTCAGTACAATTCAAAAACATTCTGACAATATTTATTGTCATGTAACATACAACTGAACATATATGTATGGCTGTAGATATGTATAATGTTCTCTCATTAACTAAGTTCTCTCTCTTTCTCTGTCTCACTTTACAGTTTCTCTCCCTTTGTTTTCTACATGTATCGCTCTCTTTCTTTTTCTTTGTACTGTCTTTTCATGCAGTGTTGCCAACTCGTCAGTAAGGAAAGTAGCTATTGGCTGTCCCAAAAGTCGCTAGAAGTTACTGAATGACGTCATCGCGTAATTTGCATAATGTCCATGCTGTAATGTGATGTGATGGACGCTTTTGCCAACTTCAGAAATGGAAAGTAAGAGACAGTTGTGATTCTTTATAAGAAATAAGGGACAGAATAAGGGACACTCAAAATATTTGTACTGTGCCATATAATGTAGCATGACGGCCTGCAGTTAATAAGTTCTCAGAAATAAACACATTTGCCTTGCTGTAAATGACTGAGGCTGTTTGAGTCAAGGGGCTCTCGGCTGCAGCTGATTTGCCGTCTTACTGCGGCAAATTGAGAAGTGTAAGAATGGTGCAGTACAGACACATCAGAGTCTCCAAATGTCTCAAGTAACACCAGAAAAAGTCGCCAGATTTGTCGCTAGTCGCTTTAAAAAAAATGTGTCGCTAGAGGGGTCTGAATACTCGCTAAATATAGCGATAAAGTTGCTAAGTTGGCAACACTGTTTTCATGTGTAACTTGCCTCTAGCTCTGTTTACACTGTAGAGTCGTAATATTTACCGCCTGGGATGCACAGACTTGATTGGCTGAGTGGTATCACGTGGGATGGCTCAACTCGAATGCAATTGGTCTGTGCGTTTCCACTACTGTAAAGTCTAAAAAAGCTGCTCCGGTGGAAATAGAAGCGCCCCGTTAGGTTTTAAATCACAATCTTCTGTTTTGGCTGTACGTCCGGGTCCGTATGGGGCGGCTTCTGGGTCCGCACTCGGACCGCGGTCCGCCTGTTAGTGACCTCTGACCTAAAGCCACCATTGTTTTCCAATGGGAGTTTTAAACTTAAAGATGCAAACGCTGTAGCAATATCTGCAGTTACTGTGTTGTCAAATTTTAATCACATATACTCCCCACAAGCCTGAACCCACATGATCAAACAAAGTCACAATAGGCACAGTGGCGCCCCCTTTGTAAGGACTTGCAAATTTGCATGGAGAGCCGCATTTTAGTTTGTCAGAACTGTACCAAATTTGGCAGAAAAATCCTTTACAGCATTCTGATCAAAAAAGTCAAAGAGACCCATGCTCTATTTTTCACGCTGTTGCCTTGGCGATGACCTAAAGCCCCCATTGTTTTCCAATGGGAGAGCTGATCTAAGGGATGAAATTGCATGGAGAGCCAAAATTTAGATTGTCAGAAATGTACAAATCCTATAGTTCATCCCGATCAAAAAAAGCCAATTGGACCCATGCTCTATTTTCCACGCTGTTGCCGTGAAGCAGATCAAGAGCCACCATTCTATTTCATTAACAGGTGCATACTGGAAGATGCAATGAATGTAAAATTGCCTGCTCCTCCTGCCGTCCTGCATTTCTGTGTGTGTCTGTACGTGTCTGTATCACTGTGGCCTCAGAAATGTGCCCTCTGTGGCCATTTACAAAATTCCACACCTCAGCTTCCCCGGTCTGAATCCTGCTCTCATTTAAAGGGCTCCAAGTGACGTGACTGGAACCATGGTATGACCTTGGTATTGAATAAATCCTTTGGTCTTTTCACTGTGATGTTGTGAAAAATGTGGCTTTTCGGTCCGAACTGTGGCCACTGGAGTGATTTACAAAATCCCCCACATCAGCTTTGGTAGTCCTGTCAAATTATAATTTACAATGATAAATGTGTAGGTTTGCTGGTCTGTATGTGTCGACGCGGTTCGAAGTCGACGCCGGCCGCGGATGGCTCGTGGAGGCGGTTCGCTCGAGGCAAGGGCCGATCATTGTCACTCGTGGCTATATTTAGGCCCGAGCCCACTGAGAGTGCAGGCAAGGGCCTGTTGTAATCGCTCAATGAGCAAGGAGTGCAAAACTGCGAGGGGTGCCCCCAGGCAGCATGGGGGACTGACCCACACTCCACCATGACGTGGGGCTGCGCAAGACCTTTCCGAAAATGTATAATTATGATTGACATGTGACCGTGGGCTTGGAAATCGTTAGGAATATTCTTATTATTTATTATACTTTTTCTTCTTCTGCGTAAAAACCGTCGTACACGACCTCAAAACAATGGCTCTACAGCGCCCCCGAGAAAAGTCAAAATCCATTGGGCCTATGGGAGGCCGACCCACATTTTTTTTCATCGCACACTCACAAAACACGGCACGCCTCTTTTTCCTTTCGGGGCAAGCAAAAAAGTTTATCATGTCGAGGTTGTATGACCAACAGGAAGTCCACCAGTTTGGATTTAATCTAAAGGTCATTGAGTTCGCCGTTTTTGCTCACCTCGTACCCTTCTGAACTCGTCCTAGGGCTTTTGAGCAAATGAGCTCATTTTTGGTCAACGTCGCCTAGACACATGGGGCTGCAAAAGTTATTCAAATTTTTTGCTCACTTTCATGGTTTTCTTTTGACGCTGCCGACCAGACCACGTACGTTTTTCTTTTCAGCTTTTGATAACTTGCACACCCATTGTCGGATTTGAATCGGACCAACTGATGAATTGTAGTCCCTGCCGCCCTGAACCCATCTGCTTAAACAAAATCAAAATAGGCCCAATAGCGCCTCCTGAATAAAAATTTGAAAATTGCCATTCACACCAAAACATTTACTTTGTCAGAGCTGTACCAAATTTGGCACAGACATCCTTTAGGGCATCCTGATCAAAAAAGCTAATTGGACCCATGCCCTATTTTCACCGCTGTTGCATTAGGGATGACTGAGCGGTTTCGCTGGGGGTTTCCAGAAATAACCTGCAATGAGACAGTTGGTTTGTTGTATCTAGTGGTAAGTAACAGCATCTTTACAAGGTTTTCATTCGGTAACTTTAGGGGCGCTGTCTCACTGTAAATGTAAACAAAAAACAAGCCATGCTGTTTTAGTGCAAAATTATTTTTCAGCAAAGTTCACAAAGAGAAAACTAAAGCTTCAGATTTCTTTAAATATTTTTTAACAGATTCCAGTCTGAGTAAACATAAACGTGTTTAATAAAGTGAGCAGTTGCAACAGTTTAGACATCATACTAAATCAGTGGTTTCCCAGCCTGGGGGACTGGACCCCTCCAGTAGCTCACAAGTTTAATTTCAGGGGTCAAAAGGAAAAACTAAAATCTGCACAAATCTGAATCCTGTTTTATGAATTTATTCCACAGATGGGAAGCACAAGTCAAAAGACCTTAAATCTGTAACAAGGAAGAATCACGTTTGTATCCAACTGTGTTTGTGTTGTGAAGGCAGCTGATGATGCTAACATGAAGAAGACAAAAGATCACGATAGTGCAGCATACAGACCGACCTGCCATGATCCTGCTAAATGACCAAAAGGCAAAAAATTACAAAAAAACTCCTTAAATATCAATCCTCACTTCACAGAAAATCAAAAATATCCACACCAAAAATCAAATTTAATAATCTCACAACAAAAACAAGGACAAAATCTTCCTCCAGCGTCATCATCTCTAAACAGGTTTTTATTTGACCAAATCAGTGAAAGAAGTTAAAAATGTTTCAGCATCAATAAATTAGTGCAATCAGTTTAAACAAGACACAAAGTCAACTTCAAATCAGGAGTTTAACTGCTGAACAACACACACAGAGTCTGCTGGTACAGATTAGCAGGTCACCTTGTTCTCTCTTTAATAACATGGAGTCCCTCAGGGAAGTGTCAAGTTTTTAATAACCCTGATATAGATTTAAAAATACAGTAAAACATTTAAATACATTTTTCTTCTTCCAGAACGAGGTGAGAGAATGAAGGTACAGTGCAGATATGGGGATAGACGATAAGCAGTTCCTTTACATTTTCTGAAACTTTCTTAGCGTCTAAAACTGGACAAAAAAAAAAAAAAAAAAATTCTCAACTTTGTTTTCCCCTCATCAGCACCAGATAATATTATTCATCCCAGGATTCACACAAAATAAAATTTATTAAACCTGGGAGTCACATGAAGCTCCCAGACCAAGGAACGTAAAGACCATAAAAGTGGAAAAATACAATTTCAGCATCTTTTTCCAGAGTTTTTCTCCAATAATCCTCCATTTTCCTTAGGAATTGCTAAATAAATTTATTTGAGCAGAAACAACCACCGTTTGGTTGAATCGGTCACAAACTGTGAACATATGCACATTCACACATCCATCTAAACCTAAACATCTAAGGTTTGGTAAAGTATAAAATACAAACATTACATGCGGTTGTGTAAAAGCTGAAAATTCAAAAACATACTGATCAGTTTCTTTAAACATTAATCATGACTTTTTAAGTTTTCTTTTAGATCAGCTCAGTTTTAAAGTGGAAGTGGGTTTCAGTTTGTCACAGTGAAGATCTGAAGGGAAAACAGCAGCATCAGATCTGTCAGACCTTAGGATCTCAGGCAAAGGTTTGCCTGTCAGGCGTAGGTGGTGTGAAATGGGCTGATATGTGAAAGCTGAAGAAACTTTCAGTTTTGGTTTAAGGACTCAGATGGTCTCAGACTTGTAAACTTGGCCTAAACAAGCTGCACCAGGCCTGTGGAAAACATTCAACCTGAACACTCTGCTGATGTGGCCTACAGTGTATATTACGCACTCACCCACTGCTGCAGGTTTTAAACTCAAAGCACACTGTAAACAAAGTACTGGCTGAAATAAGAGCACAGGATGTGCTCTTTGTAACTTTCAGAAGGCTAATATTGTGACTGGACCCCAATCTTTTGCTGGGCCACGTTTCTCTTTGGAAGAACTTTGCCCTTCCACTCTTTGCTGTATCAGCCTGTTTTTCCCCACTTTCACCTTTCGCAGGACTGACAGTTTACAGGACAGACGAAGATGGTGACCAGTTGATGAAGGCACAGAGGATTCTTGGTCGGCAAGTTAAAGTTCAGAAATCAGACGTGATCTGGCTCTGGTGTCACTACATTCACTTTTGGTGCCCAATCAGCAGCTCTGCAGTCTGAGGGTCAGATAAGGTCACTTCCTACATCCTTCAACACAAGCGAACCACACAAATTATTTACACTAGAAAAATAGAGTTAACAAAATAAAAGCATTCTGTCACTGTAAAAGGTCCCTCGGGGAAGATTTGTTTGCAGTTTATTGCTTCAAGATGACTGGTCCTACAGAGAAAGAAGACAGTCAGGGTCAGAGCAATGTGTTCGTATACATCTGTCAAATGACTGAATACGATTTAAAACAGAGCTGGGTTGAGATTTTAACAAAAACTAGGATGACAAATATTTGTTAACCTCATTAGCAAAAGCTAGATTTAAAAAAAAACTAAACTAAAACTACAAATAAGGATCATAAGTAAAAGTTTTACTATTTCCAATAAATAAGGACTGGAAGCAGGTTGTCAGTGGGTATACTGGACTGATTGGTTAAACTGGGAATGGAAAAAGATTATTGGGTAAAGTGGGACCAGACTGGTCTGGGTCTGGTGTACCTGGATTCAGGTCAAGGGTGGTGCGTTCAGGACCGGAAGACGTGGACAGCTCGGATAACGTACTGGCGGCAGATGGGACACTCACTCATCCTCTTACCGCACTTGGTGCAGGTGATCATGTGACCACATTCCAGCAGGACACAGTCGATGGGAGAGTCCATACAGATCTTACAGAGGTTCTCCTCCAGACCTGCACCTCCACCGCTGGACTCTAGAGGGCCACACACAGAGCACTGAATTTCCACACTATCGACAAATAAGAGCAATAACTGCACAGATAATGTAAGTTTATGTCATGTGTATGTGTTTCTGTCTGACCAACAGTCCAAAACACCAAACTATTCATATTAGATGATGGAAAAGTGAAGACCAGGACATATTTATACTGAAAAGACAAACACTGACGCAAAATAAATTGTTTAAATGATTAATTAGCAAAGTATTTGCAGGTTCATTTTCTTTTAAACAACTAACCACTATCAATTAGATAGATAAATAGACTAATAAAAATAAAGCCATAAGACTAAAGTCATTGGTTTCCCACATTTTGAACAGCTTTTCTATCATTTGTTTTATCTGGTGGTGTTTTATCAGTTCATTGTCGTAATGTGATGGTGTGAGGACGACTCTGGTCTATTAACTCAGACAGTTCAGAGCAACCACAAACTCACCTAAAGTGTTCACAGTATTGGCAGCTGAAAGACAGAAAACAGTTTTTAAACTACAGAAGAAGTCAGCACTTTAACACAGGAGCAGTGTTAATTTTGACAGCAGATTTTAATTTAGTTTTAGTCGTAGTCTTTTGACTAAAATGCAATTTTAGTTTTAGTCATATTTTAGTCATCTGCTTTGTTTTAGTTTTAGTCGACTAAATAGCATAAGATTTTAGTCAACTAAATCTACTGTAGATTTAGTTGACTAAAATATATTGGGTTTAATTTAAGTGTAATTTAGTTAAACTACTGTAATATGCAAAATATTCTAAATTAAAATTAAATGAAAAACAAGTTTCATTAAATATATATGAAATATGGCCTTTCCATAAAAGACCAAAAATTAGATATGCATTGTTTATAACTTGCATAATGTGAAATTGACCCATATATCTTCTCTTTGTTTTCTCCAGCTGTTTCCATTTCATTATAGTTTAAGTCAGACACAAACCCAGTGTAGGCTATGATGATGTCCTGTACTCACGCATCCCGCGTCACTAGGTGGATCAGTTACTTTTCAAATGTGCGTCTAAGAAGATTAATTCTGATTGGATCTTTTCTAAAAACGTCCCTCACTCACATTTTCGTCTCGTTTTTATTAGTCAACAAAAATGTCAGTATATTGTTATTTAGTTTTCGTCGTCATCAGTTAATTTTTATTTAGTTAACGTCTCATTTTCGTCTGTGAAAACTTGTTGACGAAAACTATAATGAAAATACTTCGTCAACAAAATTAACACTGCACGGGAGTTTAATGGAAACACTCTGCTGCTGCTTCTCTGGAACCATTCTACTAATCAGACTGAAGTATTACTGTCTCACCTCAATCATGGTTCAGATGTTCTGGTTTTCCAGCTGTTTGTTCTGACTCATTTCTGCTGTAAACACCTGCTCCATGCTCACTGTTTTACAGCAGAATGAAACATGTTTGCAGCTCATGTCTGAAGGACTTACAGTGGGTACGGAAAGTATTCAGACCCCTTTAAATTTTTCACTCTTTGTGTCATTGCAGCCATTTGCCAAAATCAAAAAAGTTCATTTTATTTCTCATTAATGTACACTCAGCACCCCATCTTGACAGAAAAAAACAGAAATGTAGAAATTTTTGCACATGTATTAAAAAAGAAAAACTGAAATATCACATGGTCATAAGTATTCAGACCCTGTGCTCAGTATTGAGTAGAAGCACCCTTTTGAGCTAGTACAGCCATGAGTCTTCTTGGGAATGATGCAACAAGTTTTTCACACCTGGATTTGGGGATCCTCTGCCATTCTTCCTTGCAGATCCTCTCCAGTTCTGTCAAGTTGGATGGTGAACGTTGGTGGGCAGCCATTTTCAGGTCTCTCCAGAGATGCTCAATTGGGTCTAGGTCAGGGCTCTCGCTGGGCCAGTCAAGAACGGTCACAGAGTTGTTCCGAAGCCACTCCTTTGTTATTTTAGCTGTGTGCTTAGGGTCATTGTCCTGTTGAAAGGTGAACCTTCAGCCCAGCCTGAGGTCCTGAGCACTCTGGAAGAGGTTTTCTTCCAGGATATCTCTGTACTTGGCCGCATTCATATTTCCTTCAATTGCAACCAGTCGTCCTGTCCCTGCAGCTGAAAAACACCCCCACAACATGATGCTCCCACCACCATGTTTCACTGTAGGGATTGTATTGGGCAGGTGATGAGCAGTGCCTGGTTTTCTCCACACATACCGCTTAGAATTAACGCCAAAAAGTTCAATCTTGGTCTCATCAGACCAGAGAATCTTATTTCTCATAGTCTGGGAGTCCTTCATGTGTTTTTTGGCAAACTCTATGCGGGCTTTCATGTGTCTTGCACTGAGGAGAGGCTTCCGTCGGGCCACTCTGCCATAAAGCCCCGACTGGTGGAGGGCTGCAGTGATAGTTGACTTTATGGAACTTTCTCCCATCTCCCTACTGCATCTCTGGAGCTCAGCCACAGTGATCTTTGGGTTCTTCTTCACCTCTCTCACCAAGGCTCTTCTCCCACGATTGCTCAGTTTGGCTGGACGGCCAGGTCTAGGAAGAGTTCTGGTCGTCCCAAACTTTTTCCATTTGAGGATTATGGAGGCTACTGTGCTCTTAGGAACCTTGAGTGCTGCAGAAATTCTTTTGTAACCTTGGCCAGATCTGTGCCTTGCCACAATTCTGTCTCTGAGCTCCTTGGGCAGTTCCTTCGACCTCATGATTCTCATTTGCTCTGACATGCACTGTGAGCTGTAAGGTCTTATATAGACAGGTGTGTGCCTTTCCTAATCAAGTCCAATCAGTTTAATTAAACACAGCTGGACTCCAATGAAGGAGCAGAACCATCTCAAGGAGGATCAGAAGAAATGGACAACATGTGAGTTAAATATGAGTGTCACTGCAAAGGGTCTGAATACTTATGACCATGTGATATTTCAGTTTTTCCTTTTTAATAAATTTGCAAAAATTTCTACATTTCTGTTTTTTTCTGTCAAGATGGGGTGCTGAGTGTACAGTAAAGAGAAATAAAATGAACTTTTTTGATTTTGGCAAATGGCTGCAATGACACAAAGAGTGAAAAATTTAAAAGGGGTCTGAATAATTTCCGTACCCACTGTAACTCTGATGGTCTCAATGTGCAAACATTCAAACCTCCACATTTAGTCTGAGCTAAATAAACTGCAGAAACATCTTCATGGAATCATCTACAACAACAGTTTGGTGAGATACTGAAGGAGAGGCTGCCTGCACAGTTTCCGATAAGTGCACAGTTCCGGACCTACAAATGCAAACATCGAAGTGAATAGGACAGAGGATGTTTACACAGCCAGTAAATAGCAGCAGCCAGTAAATAGCAGCTGCACAATCTGAAAGTCCTGATCCTCCTGGAGCCAAGAACATATGCAGATCTGGTTTTCCTCATGCAAATTCTGCACAATGTGCATGACCCATCCTTCCAGGCTACAGACTTCACCTACATGTGTGAATGTAGGTGAAGTCTGTAGCCTTTAGCTATCAAGCTCCTCTCCTGTGGAACCAGCTCCCAGCCTGGGTTCAGGAGGCAGATACTCTGTGTACTTTTAAGGCTAGACTTAAAACCTTCCTTTTTGACAAAGCAAATGAGACAAATGACAAAGTCTCTCAGTCTCTCTCTCAGTGTCTCTCTCAGTGTGTCTCTCTCTCTCTCGCTCTCGCTCTCGCTCTCTCTCTCTCTCTCTCTCTCTCCCTCCCCTGCGGGTGTCCCTGATCCTGGAGCTGTATATTGCTGATGTGCAGTTACTGTCCCCACCAACCTGAAGTGTTTATTTGTTGTTTATTGTTGCTGTTCTTTTCTCTCTGCTCTATCCACTCACCCCAACCGGTCGAGGCAGATGGCCGCCCAAACTGAGCCCAGTTCTGCTGGAGGTTTTTTCTTCTGTTAAAGGGAGTTTTTCCTCTCCACTGTCGCCAAGTGCTGCTCATAAGGGATTTGTTGGATTTTTTGTGTTTGTTTTTTGTAAAGTGCCTTGAGATGATTGTATTATGATTTGGTGCTATACAAATAAAATTTAATTGAACTGAATTGAATGATGCAGTTCATCCTGACATAGCTAACTCATGCTGCTGTCCTGCAGGTGGAGCTGTCTGTTTATTCAGCCTATTTGTGTTGCTGCAGGACAAAGACGGTGCTGCTTGAATCGCTGGTTTCATTAAATCTTTTTTTAGCATGTTAGCAAATGTTGAGACTTTCTGACTCACCCAGTAGGTGCTGCTAGTCCCAGTACTGACCCCATACAGTCCCAGAACTCTCACCCAGTAAATTCTGCTGGTCCTGGTAGAGCCGGCTCACTCTCTCCATCAGCTCCCACTTCTCACAACAGCCTTTGTAGTTGACAAAGTTTCTGACAAGGATTTCCTTCAGCTGTCGGACACTTAGTGCCACGATGTCATCCAGGCAGCTCAGGTCGGACAGAGAGGCCCTGCGGCCCGATGCCAGGGCCTCATCTGGGGCCTCCTCTGGGTCCCAGATCTGCACCAGACAGACAAAGAGGGTCACAAGACACAAACTCAAACAACAGACTGAAACTAAATCTCTGAAAACTGTTAATGAACCTCTGTGAAAACTTTATCTAAGGATGCTGATCTGTTCCAGGACAGATCACTGGTTTCGTCAGTGTAAAGGTACAGACCCAAACTAACGGTTCCAGCAAGTCACAGTCCCACCAGTGGTTTTAATAATATTCTGACTCATGTAAGCTCACATCCTGTACGTTTCATGTGTGAACTGATAACTTATAGACAAAAACCCGAAAAAAAACATCCTAGGACTGGTTCCCATGGCCACACAGATATAATACCTGTTCTGGTCTTACCTGGTCATCATCCTGAACCTGTGGTTCAGCAGGGGTGGTCTCTGTGGGTGGGGCCGAGTTAGGGGCTGGGGCTGGGGCTTCAGGCTCTGCAGCAGGGGGGTTTGGAATTAGCACTGGGGTGAGTGGGGGGGCATCAGGGGTCATAATGGAGATGTGAGGGGTCAAATCAGGCTGCTCAGAGGTCACAGAGGGGGGGTCAGTGGTCGGAGTCTCAGCGGCGGACCCGCTGGATGGTGAAGACTGCTGACCCAGAACCAGCTCCACCAGCTCCTCCTGAACAACAGGAAACACTGGTTATACTGTTTGCACTGGTGTGTGTGTGTGTGTGTGTGTGTGTGATCACTGGTTTGCTCGGATGGTATATGGCCTCACCTTCTCTCTGCACAGATGCGTGGAGACCTCATGCAGGTGCAGGTAGTCTCTGAGTTCCTTCACTTTCAGCTTCATAAGCTCTGCCCGCTCCAGCAGGTTTCCATAGAAACGCTGGCAGGTGTGACAGAGGCGGGGACGGCGCTCTTGCTGGGCAGAGCAACGGCTGCAGTAGTTCTTCTTACAGTCGACGCAGACATGCTGAGGGACAGACAGGTGGACACAGGTAACCACATGTTCCCACTCTGACACAAGGATTAGAACAGAGACTAAAGCAGCGGAGCAAGAAAGCGGCCAGGAAACCTAAACCTCCAGCACAACCTGCTGCAGACTGGTGAGGAGGAGGACAACGAAGAGGACGGCAGAGTCAGAGCCCGGACAGCTAAACAAACACCAGTCCTCAGGGTGGACACATGACAACATGAAACTACAAATGAGCATTTATGCTCATGACTGATCATCCCACACACTGGAGACCAAGGAATTACCCACAGTGCCTCAGCACCAGCAATGACGGCAGGGAAAGTCTAAGACAAACAAAAGATAAACAGAAGGATCTGCCAGAAACAAGTTTACACTCTGATGATGTGATGTCATTTACAGTCGGTGCCTTATAGCCTCCAGACTGCAACCCTGTGGTGATCTGTCACCAGGCTGCAGTGTGTGTGTGGGTGTGTCTGGAGTTATTAACCACTCCCACAGCCCTGACCAGGTGAGCTGTACCTGGGCAGATGAGTGAACAGAAGGAGATGTGCACTAAAAAAAAAAAAACATCCAACTATAGAGCGTTTGATAAAATGAAAACAAATAAGAAAAAGCAGAACCAGAAGCACATGACAAAAAAAAAAAAAGAAGTGGAATATCCCTGCTGTGTGGGATGATAACAAAACAATAAATATGATGATGATCATATTCTAATGATAAATTCTGACCACACTGCAAAGTCTCACATGTTCTGCTTCCAGGATGGCTTGATTCTGTGGTTTTATTCTCTGTCATGAGAGAAAGAACTACAACATGGAACCAAAACCAGAGCACAGACAGGACGACCGTGTCTTGTCATTTCTCCATAAAAACATGGCTGAAGTTAATAACTTCAAATAATCACCTTCACCTCAACGTGATCAATAATGTCAAGCATGTCAAAATCATATTTAAGACCTTTTAAGGCCAAAAAAATCACAACAGGATTTGAAACGTTTTAAGAACCTGCAGGAACCCTGTGCAAAGGTGTATCCAGGTTGCAGGTGAAAGTGAAGAAACATCTGTTTTTAACAAACTTAGGAGATTCAGACTGTTTTTACTCCAACACAGCAATCAAACTAAAGTTTATTTTTTATTTAACTTGGAGGAGATGTCCCCATCCTGCTCTGAAAACCAGTGCTTCACCAGTCTGACCCTCTGCATGCCTCTGTCTTTACAGCTGAGGCACAGCTAGGTGGACGTACCTTCTTGGCAGATGTGTCGAAGCACCCCCCACAAGCCTTACAGGTGTGTTCGGGTAGAGAAGGAGATGGCTGATTACTGAAGGCTGAGTTAGTGTACGACTGATGACGTCTCTCTTCATTAGGCTGTTCATTTTCAGTCGAGTCCATGCACATCCAGTTACAGCAGGACGCCCACATATCTGCGGAGACACAGAAACACAAATCTGAGAAACACACACAACGCAATGTGAAACTACGGTCGCTGTCACTAAGATTTTGAATGAAGTGTTTTTATAAAGAATCAGATTATTGTCTTCTACACACTGAAGTAAAGAATGTCTCATGATCTCAATTAACTATAAAAAATGCATTTTGTATTAATATGACCTGCATTTTATTATTAAAACTCTGATTTAAGTTAATTGTTAATTTATTGATCAGATAGTAAAAAGCAGGGGGTTGTATAGGTGGACTACACTCATAATATTGATAAAAATCTATTTCAGACGACACTGTTAAAAATAAAAACTCACTGAAATAACTTTATTCCTTTCACTCTCTAAAGCACCATACCTGGTTAAAGGCCTACAGGTGTTGTTAAGTTATTACCCTTACTAGTCCCACAATGGGGAAATTCCATTACCACCCTGAGTGAACACACACCCGGAGCAGTGGGCAGCCATTGCTGCTGCGCCCGGGGGGCGGTTGGGGGTCCGGTGCCTTGCTCAAGGGTCTTACCTCAATCGTGGTATTGAAGGTGGAGAGGGTGAATGTGGGCATGGGTTCTGAGTCATATGTAAAATCTTCAGTTAAAACACATACTGTGTCGTGGTAAATATCAGCCGAACAGACAAGTATCTTGGTTGAGTCGTAGAAAATGTTCAGTTGTCTTGTAACATGAGCTGCCGTTAACCGAAGAGCCCAGTCCCCTTAAATTCAGCGACACGTTAACGGAGGATCGTGCCCGACGGTTCAGACAGGACACCTGAAGATGTGTGACTGAACTTATGCTTAGCATCGTCATGTATAAAGTCTGAAGATGTTCACTCGACAAAAAGAAAAGAAAATCAGAAACTTAGTTTATTCGTCACTTTCGTTAGTGTTGGCCAACTACGTAGTAAAAACTACATATCTGTCATCAGACACATAGAATATAAATAATAACATCTTCTAACAAGCTTCTAACATTAAACATTGGACCGTATGATATTATTCGGCGTTATTTATTTTAACAAAGCAGGACTCCTGTTTGCGAAACGTGTAAAAATGAAGTGTAACTACACAGAGAGCGTCTGTTTGGAACTTAACCTAACGCTAGATGGAAAAT
This sequence comes from Mastacembelus armatus, assembly GCF_900324485.2. Lineage (NCBI taxonomy): Eukaryota > Metazoa > Chordata > Actinopteri > Synbranchiformes > Mastacembelidae > Mastacembelus > Mastacembelus armatus. The sequence goes on from NC_046645.1 coordinate 25,243,340, forward strand.
TGGTCAAGTTTACATAAAACTAAAACAAATACAATTTTATGTTAACTCCTTGCCGAATGACCAGGTGTGTCTAAATAAAACATATCGGGCCTTTTGTTGTGTTTTCAGAAGAACAGGTGTTTAGCGGTGGGTCTGAACGCCTTCAATTCATCCAAGTGTTAATGGAGCCAGGAAAGTACCCCAGCTGCTAGAAGGCTAGAGGCTAGGCTAACATTTGGCTAGTTAGTAAAGTGGATAAATTTGAAGTTTAAAGAGCCCGGAGAGTAAAACAAGCGCACACCGACACAAAAAACAACCACAGGAACAACCAGAGCAGGTTAAACTGGTTAGTTTCCCAGTTTAACTAACTAGTACCAGCACAAAGAACCGTCTTACCTGTCACCGTGCTGCCGCTGCTGCTAGCAGGCGGCTAACCGAGCCAGCTGATGAAAACCTGCGAAATGACGGTAGAAAGCTCCGACTGTCAGTGTGTGAGCAGTATGTCGGGTCTGCGGCTCATGGTGAAAGTAGAAATAAAGAAATAAAAAGAAACGAGCCAAAGTGTAGACAGATGACGACACCGCCGAACCAGGAAGTGCTCAACTATGTAAACACAGCAACAACCAAAGTCTCATACAAGTTAGTTCCATAATAAACTGTGACTGAAATAAACCATGAAAATACAATACTCACAACCCAGTATTATGATCAACTGTAGCAGTAACTATTACAACCAAGTACATTTATTTATATGCTGTACTTCAGTCCAACTCTTAAGTATTTGTACTTTATTTCCATTTGTTACTTCACTACCTGTCAGAGCCAATCTTATGCTTTTTACTTCACAACATTTACAACATAACTTTAGTTAGAAAATATAATCAAATACAGCATAAGTTTTTTCACCTGCAACCATGAAACTCTGCTTTTAATGCATAATAATAATGTATTACATGATAGTACTGCTCTTAACATTAGTAGTTAACATGTTTTAAATACAGGACCTTTATTTTTGGATGAAGTATTTGTACCTTTGTATAAGTACTTTTACTGTAGCACAGTGAATGAATGCCTCTATATTAGTGTGATAAACTCAGATTTTCTGACTTGAAAATCAAACTGGGTCTCAGCAGACAGAGCAACAGGCAGAACAGAACGAGCTTTATTATTTCACCTTCTGTCAATCGGAAGAAAAAGTAAAAATCAGAATGAGGAATTTCCTCCCCCCTGAAATTAAACACATTCGGGCTGATGTACAACGATGATACAGTTTTATTGCCATAAACAGTGAAGGAGAAAAAAAGAAGAAAAACGTTAAAACAGCTGTTTTTATTCTATAGTACAGTCAGAAAAAGTTCCTCCATTTAACGTCCAGGAAAACTGAGAAAAGTTTCTCCTGATCCTGATCCACCTGGACCAGGTTTTCCAGGTCCACATACAGTTTTCAGAGTTTTCCTACAGATTAAAAGTGACAGTGAAGGAACACACACATTACAGCTTTAACTACAAACCAAACTTCTTACATTGAGAAATAATCTTTTGGACTTTTGCAGGTTATTCAAAACTTTTCATCGGTTTCACAACATGTTGGCGGGAGTCGGCTTGCACGTGATCCACTTTGAATTAACAAAAAATATTAATCCTTTCTGACATTTCTTCTGTTCTGCTGGCAACCTGCAGTGTTAGCGCCACCGTCTGGTCGATAGCCTGTGGCTGCACCTTTAAACGAGTCAGTGCTGCATTCAAAGACAGGTGGAAGAGAAGGGGATGGGCACAAAAAACAGAAAGAGGGAGAAAAATGGGGAGCAAAAAGCAAAAATATAAAATTAGGGAAGTAAAGCATTTTGTCACCCTGACTTCTGTCTTTTTATTTCCCCCCTCATCCTTCCCTTCCTAGCATCACCTGTTTTCAAATACATCTACATTTTGTCTGAGAAATAGTCTTACCACCGAAGAAGAAACAAGATATGAGAAACGAAGGATGGAACATGAAAGACAGGAATTAAAAAAAAGAAATTAGAAAAGATGGGAACACTCCCTTTCTACACTAATGTTTGTTGTATTTTCCCTTTTTCTTCACCTTTCTTTCCCGTGACTTTCTTTAAAGTCACCTTTTCTGTTGTCCAACAGCTGAAAAGAAAAATGCATAAAAAACATGAAAGTGAATGAATTAAGGATACAAGGAAAAAACAAGTCGTGCTTTTTTCCCATTTTCTCTTTTTAAAATGTCCATCCACTCTTCCTTAAAATGTTAAACACTGGAAAAAGCGGAAATATGTTCAGCTGAGGGTGGAAACACAAAAGCAGAAATACGAAGTAAAAAACAAAGTAAGAAGAGGAAAGTTAGGGATAAAACATTGGTTTATCCTAAATTTCATTCTATTCATAACAAATTAATCTCCAGCAGTTTTCTATGAGAAAATCATTTTTTTTCCTCACACCCCGAATGCAGCATTACAGCCAAATAGCTAAATTAAGGAAAATCCAGCAGACAGTAAACTCAACACCTGCTTGCTTCTCAGCTCTTCACTTCTGACAACCAGGTCATCCTAGCAGCAATGCATCATGGGAACAGGAATCAGACCATCATTGCTCTAAAGCTTCAGGTGTCAGGTTTGGTTCCATCAGAAAAGATCTGCTGCAGACACCTGGGAGGGCGGAGCTTGTGAAGAGCAGGAAGTCTATCCTGATGCAGTTAAACTCCGCCCACCCTGGCTGCCAAGTAGATCAAATCAAACACAAAAGGATTGGTTTCATAAATCAAAAACCAATAAAATCTGAGTGACGGGTCACCACGGAAACAAGTGGCACCAAAGAAAGTAAAAAGCTTGGTTGAAACGGGACTAATCAGGGTGAAGGGTGGAGCTGCGGGTGAGTGACTACAAAATATAAGGAAAAAAAAAAAAAAAAAAAAGACTTTACAGGTGAAACCCTGGGCTTCTTTCTGCTGAGAGTAAATAGTGGGTAACCTTTAACCCACAGAGGAGTGGGAGGGCGTGACCTCTGGCCCAGAAGAGGAGGGGGCAGGGCAAAGCAGGTACAACATCACAGAAAGCAGAGGTAAGGGGGTGGGGCCGAGAAAATCAAAGTCAGGGCATGCATTCACAAGCTGCTCGCTGTGTTTGTGTTTACAGGTTTATTATCAGTGTCAGTGTTTCATCTTTATTCCGACTAAGAATAAATATTCTGCTCAAACTGAACTCAAACAGGAAGGAGAAGAAGTAGAAGAAGAAGTAGAAGTAGAAGAAGAAGAGGAGGGCGGCGTCCGCTCGCTCACTGTCTGTCTGGCAGGAAGGAATGCTAACTGTGGCGTTAAAACTCATCTTGTTGGCGTTTCTTTCTTCCTTTTTGTTTTTCCTCAAAGTTCTCTATCCATTCGCTCTTGCCCCCTGCTCTCCCTCTCTCCCCCCCTCCCACCTCCCCCCGGCCTTCGCGGCCTTCAGTCTCTTATGGTTTTTCTCTGGAGATCACCTCCTCTCGTGGCTTGGCTCCGCCGAAGATGGCAGAATTCGGGTTGGCGACCTGGTTGAGCGGCTCAGAAACCGTCCGAGGCTTCAGCTGCAGCCGAGGCCGCTGTGCACGCTCCTCTGGACACACACACACCACACACACCGCGCACGCACGCAAAACGCACACATACACGCACACACACACACACAGAGAGGGATGTGGTTACGCACTGATGCCAATAGGATGTTTCTGGTTTCTTCAACGTTTAAAGTTTTTATATGAATAAAGGTCTAAACATGATGAATTCACAAATAACTACAATTATTCACTAATTAAAACACCTACAAGTAACAAAAGTTAGTTATCAATCAATCAATAAGTTAATCAATCACTAAATCAACCCATAAACACCCAAACTACATGACAACTCATATAAGAATCGCACAAAGTTAAGAATTAGGTGACAATTTATTTATTTATGTTAAATTTGCTAGTGACAAATTGGAAGTTGTGTCACCTTCAGATGGTTCCCTGAAGTCTGTTGTTCCTCCGCGGGGGGGTCCATCTCTGAAGCGCCCCATCCCTCCACCTCCCCCCCTTCTGTCGCCGGGGCGACTGCCGCTGCCTCGACTCCGCCCCCCCACATAGTCGTCATCTCTAAAGCCTGCAGACACAGACAGGTGGAGGTACAGACAGGTAAGCGAGCAGACACACGGCCTCTGGTGTCCTGCAGCGTCTGGAACCTGAAAGGTGACCACTGAGCATGAGATGATCAAGGTGAAAAGAATGATTGAGAAAAAAAAAAAAAAAATTCAGGGTGAGGTCCAGCTGCATCGAGAGGCGAATCCAGGCTCTGGGGTCAAAGGTCAACACGGATTAAAAAAAAAAGTGAAAGACGGCCTCTACCTGGCACCTGCAGGACGACCAAGTGTAATCAGAAAGGTTCAATTGGATCTTTAGCTCCGATCAGTTTAGTGATTCCAAAGTGTTTTGGTTTTGTGACTTCACTTCGTTACACACACAGAGCGACAGCTACAGGTGGGGACACACACAACGAGGCTGTGTCAGTCCTGCGGTGTGTGAGTCAGTCTTCTGTTCTCAGACAGGTTTTAGACGTGTTATATTTAAATAACTCCAGTATTTGTGATCAATGATGAAACTTAGTGTCGCCTGAGGGATACGTTGGTTCATCTGCTGCCAGATGTTCCAGGACAGTGGTTCAGTGTGTTGCCCTTGTGTTCCCTCTGACCGCCAATGAGTAAAAACCTGCACGTTGGTGGAAACAGTCAGTCAATGGGTCCTGTCCAGTCTGTGTGCCCATTACCCAGCTGGTTTTCACTGACATTTAGTGGAGTCAGGTGCACTGGCAACCACCTTTCAACTGTTATAACCCTGCCAACGAATTCCTACTTTCCCCCACCTTTTCAGGGCCTATTTGGTTCCACATAGACTCTGTGCTTCTTCTGGAAACTGTTGAATCTTTGAACCAGACACTAAGTGGGGATGTCTCGTGCTTCTCAACTAACATCTCAAATACTAGACACCGCAAAGAAATCAAACATGGTGCACGTGTTTCTTAAAGCATCAATACGAGTTTTATGCATTTTGTTTTCTGGAGAAAAACACACCCACACACACCTTCCACTTCACTACTCAAACACCTGCTCCACTTCTACAGATTTCTGGTCATCTCCAAACCTTGTTCACACTATCTGGACCACACCAAACACAAATCAAACACTACTTTAACAACAGTCAATATATCACCTGTCTTTAAGAGACCATGTCTCCATAGGCCGTCGATACGTGTCTCTACAAGGCGGCATCAAAGTCAGGCTGGCTATAGGCTGGACAAATTCCCGATTATTCCTGACATATTCACCGATTTTAAAAAAGTGGGAGACCACAGATGGAAGGACAGTTTCAACTGATTTTATATTATAATGCTCCAAACACACACACTATTAAATCAGACCAGGAGAGCACACACCTGATGTTTGTAGTAACAATTAAACATTGGTGATTCCACAGATACGAGATTTCACAACCACAAGTGAGAAACTCATGGGATCAAACTTTTCCCACCTCACACCTTTTCTTTGTTGGCCCTATTGCGAAATGTCCCGCACAAAACTTGTGTTGATGCTGTTTTCTCCAACACTACCTATTGAAGAAGAAAAACGACAATGTTGTGTTTGCTAACGGGCCAGAGGAGTTTGTGGTGCAAACACACCGCAACTTTTAGCTGCTATGGTTTTTATTGTCGTGTACCTTTAGTGTGGGAAAGTTTTAATTTAACGCATTCTAATTGTTGTTCGTGTTTATGAATCTTAAGAAATTTAAGTTCGGCTTTAACTGATTAAAGTAGTTTGGGGCACATTTTCTTGCCATCTAATTGGCTGCAGCCCATCAGCTCTGATTGGTCGGCTGGGGTCTGCTGCTGAACTCTCTGACCGCACCTCCTCCTGGTTGTTCGTAGAAGTCCTCACGGGAGTCACGTCCTCCTCCTCCTCTGGGAGCTCCTCGAGAACCTCCTCGTCCTGCAGAGGACACGGGGAATTTAACACCAAGAGGAGGAGAGAGCAGAGAAGGGAAGGAGGAGAGGACAGGAGTGAGAGGAGAGGAGTAAGGAGACATGAGGAGTAAGTAAGGAAACAAACAAACAAACAAAAAAGAAAACAGACGAAAGGAGGGGAAGAGAGGAAACGAAGAGGAGGAAGTACAGCACCTCGTACTGGAAGAAGCTGGAAGCACAAGGCTGAAGGGGTGGAGCTTGTTAGGGGCTTATCAGCCAATCAGAGAGGAGATGTTAGAGAGAAGAAGCAGCCACTGCAGGAGGTGAAATCTCAGTTTGATTAGTTTTATTTTCCTACATAGGCTCAACGGGTGGAGACACACCAGGTGACCCTCCTGTTACCTGTCAGTGTGGACCAATCAGAAGAAAAGAAGGGGCAGGTTGCTGTGCAGGTGTAGATGAAATGATGGAAGATGAAGAACAAAAGATAAAGATTCCTCCCTCCTGAGCAGATTTCTTTTATCCACATAGAAATTTCAAGGTTTTGAAAATGAACATGTTCAACACAGCTGGGGAGGGGGGGGGTCTGGTTCGGGGTTTGGTCTGCCGTAAACTAAACCACATTTATTCCAGAAATTTTCTAAAACTGGGTTGCTGGGTTCACTACAGGGAACCGGATCAGAGGTGTGAGGTGACTGACATGTAGTTGGGACCAAAACACTGATGACTGTCAAATCAGTCATCAGATGTGGTTCAGTTTGTTGGGGACACTCAGGTAAAGTGAGTTCAGACTGTGTTTATATCAATTCAGTTTCAAAAGCTGGATCATTCCATGGTGTGAGAGACTCCAGACGGAGCAGGTCTACGTTCAGGCACACAACTATTAGTGACCTACTTCCTGTCACCGTTCTCGTACCTCTGCCGTCGTCTTTCCTGAAGCCGAAGCCGCCGCCTCCTCGCTCTTGCCTCCGTCCCTCTGCGATATCCACCCTCAGTGACCTGTCACCTAGCAACTGCAGGGTCAGAGGTCACATTAGAAGCACAGATAGGATACACGACCTGCTGCGGACTGGACTGAACCGTTCAAAGACCTGACTGAAACTACTCCCCTAACCCACAGGGTAAATGCCAATCCCTCTGAATTAAAATCAGACTACAGAATGAAAATGTGCGATTCAGATACTCACAGCTCCATCGTACATCAAAGCTTCTTTTAAAGACTCCAAATCTTCAAACTCAACATAACAAAAACCTGAAAGAGGAAAAACCTGTTCATTTATGGGTGAGAGCTCAGATTATGCAAAAACTCTCTGTAGTGCACATTTCTGTAAACGTCACTGTACCTGGACTAAAGACGTCATCATTCGTTATTAAAACTGTTCACATCATCAGGTTTTGACCTGAGGTGAGAAAAATCATTTTTTCTTCTGTCTTTGTCTGTTTCTTCACCTCGTCTAAAATAATTAGTCCCTGTCAAAACCTTAAAGTCTGTATCTTTTACTCATATCATGATCTTCCTCTGCAGACAGAGCCTGGTCATTGTGGGAATGTAGATCATTCAGTTTCGGTTTGAGCTCTTTTTACCGTGGGTTTAAAACTTAAGGTTTCATCCACTTTAACAACCTTTGACTCCATCTGCTCGTGAAGACCATGAGCTGTGACTGAAAGCTCCAGCACCCTGTGGATGATTGAGATAAAGATCTGTCTGACCTAAACTAAACTTTTCAGGTGGACTTCCGCAGGAAACAAAATCCTCTGACCTTTGAACTTGTCTGTCTCTTTGTCTCTGACCAATCGGACGCTGCGGATGTTGAGCTCTTTGAAGATAATGTCGATGTCGCCCTGCACTGTGTTGAACGGCAGGTTTCCCACGTATGCTGTGAACGGAGGCTCTGACGGCAGCTCCTTCTGCTTCCTGGGGCCTCCGGGGCCGCTACCGCCACGGGGCCTTAATGGTGCAGAGAGAACAGTGAGGATGATGGGGCATGGGCACGGTGGTGAATGATACCAAGTGTGTGCTTGTATTTCTGCTTCTTCTTGCATGTTTGTTCATTTGATTTCCTTTAACAATGTGCAGCAAATGTCTCAACAATGTCCCTAACACTGTTGTGTGCTCATCAGCACAGCTGCAGTCAGACTGAGCGAGGTTGGCCTGTATACTTTGTCAACACGTATGAAACTCCCATTAAGACATCGTCTCTGTTCTCTCAGAGTTCTTTACCAGAGAAACTGCAACTGCAGTGGGCATGAACAAAGAGCATTATGGGATATGGGGTACAAACCAGTGTCAGGTTTTTCATTGGGGACGTCAATAAATCTGCTTAGAAGTCAGAACTGCAGTACTGTGTAAGTTTTCTTCAGTATCACAGTAATCCAGTGACTGCAAACAGCAGCTGGTCACAGTTAACTCTGCTGCAGAAAAACTGGGTTTAACAGTGTATCTCACTGACTGTAAGGAAACATGTCCTCCCTGCAGTTTAGTTGTTTACAGTTGTCAGCTTCCATATTAACAATAGTTATAACACAAACATTGACCTGTAGGAATTAAAAATATGAGGCTCCAGGTGTTAGTTTAGTCAGTGATGTGAGAAATAATACGATTGCTGGTGTAACTGTCAGACTACAATAACTTATAGAGTTGAAAAAGACAAGCTGATGCCCCTGAGTTAACCTCACTGGTTAACAATAATCGTCTGTGCACATTAGTTTAATTAGTTGCAATGTTGACAAATGGAGAAGACAATAACTCTTTGTGTTTTTATAGTTAATACATATGGTTAAACATGTTTGTTTATTGTGTTACTGTGTTGTATTGTCTATCAAACACATTTAGTTAATAGGCGGGAATCTCCGTTCACATTCCTCTGTCGGTGATCGGTTATGAAGTACTGTCAGAATTCTCCAACACACGTCTTTGAAAGCTCAATATGGAGTCATTAAAACCATTCCCACCTTTCGCGTTATTACAAAAATCGATTTTTAGCATTAGTGAGTCAATGCAGGATTGTAGAAGATATGAATCACTACCCTAACACTGATGGACACGAGTTAACAATATAAACATGTTTTCTCAATATGAAAGTGAGTGAAGAACTGATGTAGTTTAACCAATCAAATGACAAAGCGACAGATGGCCAACGTCACCAGTCACAGCAGGTTGGTAAAAACACCACATGATTCTGGTTTGGAATCAAAGCCACAGTCAGACTCAGCCGCAACATGATCCCAATTCATTCCAACAGAAACTGAACGTTAAACTCTTTCTACATCTTCTAATGCAGCTAACCTCTGCAGCTGCTGTTCAGTGCAGAAAACTGTTAATCTTACACCACCACCAACAAACTTGTGCCATCGTGCTGAGGGACCATCAGACAAACAAGACCCTCTTCAGTGTGAAGACACAAACACTCAGGATTTGTTCATGTGAAACCAGATGGTGCCAACAAGGGCTCAGTCTGACACAACTCAAGTCAGACCTGAAAATAAGATTAAAGCAAACAGATTTTGTTACTCTACATATTGTGTTATCTTATATATTATTATAACTATTTTTATTACTATGCCATTTACTTGTACTCTCATTTATTATTGAGAATGTGATCTCACCTTTAGGCTACTACAGAACAATGTTTGGGATTTTATTGATGCTATCACATCATTTATTCTGTGATGATTTGTGCTCTTTTGTACCATCCTCTGCTTGTCTTGTGATAACAGATGAAACTTAGTTTCATAACCAACTCTGTGATGAACTGAGTCTCAGCCATGATACACAGGTCAGTTACACAGGAGGTCAAACATCAGCTCTAACAGACAGCTTTAATCTGTCAACCTGCAGCTGCTGATGCAGCCATCTGCTCACACAAAACATCATAAATAAGAGGAAAATGTTCAGCAAACTTTCTTCACGAACAAACAGAACATCTGAGCTTTTTACCTGCCAAACAACTGAAATATCAATAGTTTGATTATTTCTCTGTGGGCCGACTAATCAGAATCTCAGCTCAAACATCAGCTCTGCTCTGCCCTGGTCAGCAATGTTCATATACAGCAAAACAAAAAGACATTTATTAATTACGTCATATTAATATGATTATTACAGGAATCGCAGGCATCTTTCTCCTGATTTGTACACTTCGATGTTTTTATGAATTTCTACTGATGACAATACACACTGAAATTTTTACCTCAAATTTATAATATTTCACTTTGTTTTTAAATTTGTGCAGATTTGACAAAAAGGGCACTCTCTGCTCAGGGACATGTCTCATGATGTCACATTTAACAGATGGTGCTCTTCACTGTCTGGTGACTGTGGAGAAATAAGATACATACTCTGACACAACCAGTCTGGAATTTATTCACCTTTATTAAATTAATGAATTAAACCTTCCTTTCCTCTGGAGTCAGTTTCTACACTGCCTCAGATTTTGTTTAACCTCTGAGGGAAGTGTTTTTGATGGTTGGACGATATTTAAAGATGAGACGAGATGCACATTTGTTTTCTTTTCACCGAGAAACTGATGGGGGCGATAACTGGCAGAGCAAATAACAGTTTCAGCCTTAAAGCTTCATCAGCTTCAGGTGTTTCAGTGAAACTCCGGGCTGTGCTGCTGAGGAGAAACAAAAACAACGCGATCCTGGACAAAAGCTTCATTCACCGAGCATCAGCCAACACACAGGTTAAAAACCAGAAAACAGCAGCCACACGCATCACAGCGTATCAATAACCAATAGTCCTGATTGATACGCAGCCTCCAGTCTGGTTACTACGTGGATGAATGTGCAGCTGCGGACACATGATGCAGCCATGCGGGTAGCCTGCAGCTGAAGCTCCGCAACCTCCTCCAGCCCAACCGATCACCGACATCGGGTCGTTATTACAGGCACCGACCGGATTCCCGTTACCGAGAACCGGCGCGACCCCCGCCACATGGGTGCGATTATTTCACGGTCTATGCGCAGCTAACCCACTGCTATCCGTTAGCCTGTTAGCTCTGGGACCGCGGCGTTTCTTAGCCACCCTAGCCGGTCTCCCCTCACTCCGGCCCGGCACACTCCGCAGGCGCGGGGCGGGAGGAGCCCCGGGGCCTGGCCACTGTGCATCGAAGCTCGGCGCGGACAGCAGCAGGAAACACGGCGACTATCCGGGCTGGATTAGCGTTTGAAGCGCACGGCGCATTTGCCCTGCGGAGCGTGGACTCACCCTCTGCCGCCGCCAAAGCTGCCGTAGGCCCGGTCCCGCTCGTCGTAGCTGTCGTAATCCGCCATTACTGCTGCTGTGTGTCGGAGGAGGAGGTCCTTCACGTCACACGGCGCGGATTCAGTTGCCCACAAAGTGCCTGAGCGGAACACCGACATTTAATTTAAAGTTTGTTATGACAGAAGTCCAGCGACAGCGTTATTGATTAATCATACTGATTAAAAAAAAAAATAATAACGAAAACACCAGGAGGGACCGTTGATTTAAAAAAGAAAAAATAAAATAATTGTATTAATTACTAATGAATTAGTAATTACTAATAATGGGTAATTATTAATGAATTAGTAATCGCTTATGATTTGAGGTCGTTTTGTAATAGATAATGAAGACAGACGGTGAAATTCATCACATTGATTTAATGAATGGAATAATTGCAATCCGAACAACACATTACTGTAACAAGAATAAACTAATATAAACTATGTGAGCTGCTGCTCTTACACAAGTTATTCAAGATGGATTATTAAGTGGAAAAGGGCAGTGAAAGTCATTAAAATCAGAAACAGACGGGTATCAGAAGAGCTGCTGGAGGTCTTTAAAAAAAAGAAAATTGTAGACATATAAGAAGAAAGATTTGGATCAATATAAATGTAAGACAATAAAATTCAACTTGTAATCCAAGAAATGGACAGCACGAATCAAATACACAATAACAGGCTGTACAGATTTTCTGTTTCTCCAACATAAAGAGCAGCAGCTCTTCTATAACAACCTGATTAAGATAAGTGAACAAACACAAAAACGTGAAGAAATTTATTTACATCACTTACTTCATTCAGCCAGCTCCAGATATATCAACATTCATGTATTGACAAGATATTTCTTTAGATGTCTGTTATAATATGGACAATTATAATTGTATAAAAAATACATACATATAAATCTGATCAGGGATCTTTGTTAAATCTAACTTTGATTTTCTATTTGGATGATTTGGGTGATTATAGTTGTCCACTCCACATAAAGGTCACAGATCTTGTAGATCTTGCAAAGGTCTCAGTGGTTCTGCAGAGCAGTCAGGGGAGATCAGTCATGTAGATGAGCACATTGAGGTAGTGGGACGGCATCCAGCACAGAATCCACTTAATCTCAGCAGCTGTCTGGTGGGCTGGCTTCCTCAGGGATGTCTTTCAGGTTTGGTGGCGGGGAGTCACTGTGCGGTGGTTGTTGCGCCCTAGATCCTCGCCAGCGCAAGTTGCTGGAAGTAGAGTTCATATCACCAGGAGACATGGCTTTCCCAAAAGTCTGGAAGTATACAACACAGCACTGCAACTTTAACTATGCTTGTGAAAAAGTACACTGATGATTTCAAACTGCACAGAAACACAACCAACTGCACATGACATTATACCAAACACACACCCACACAAAACATGTGACAGTTGAAAGTCTGATAGCTGTGATCTGCTTCATTGTACCTGGTTCTCAGCCAGAGCCTCTTTAGCCATGTAGTGCTCCCTCTTCATCTTCAACTCCACCTCCTCCGGGATGTCAGGGACCATCATGTCAATCAGATTGCCAATGAGGAAGACCACATGCTGAGGGAGAAAGACAGGAAGAGCCTCAGGTCACAGCTGAGACTCGCCAGGACAAAGACCTGCATTTACTTCACCATTGTGAAGTTGGCAGATAACTAGTACAGTAAACCTTTGTAAGCACAGTACTTGAATATATGTTCCTTTTCTCCACTGCTTACCCCTGCATGTACATGCATTGGATATTTTTTATTTCAGTGTTTTTTCTGTACATTTTACAACAAGAACCCTGAAACAAGGAGACTCTTATGTTGCTGAAACAGTTCAAGTGTTTTCTTTAAACCTGTGGGAAACCCGACCTCAAAGATGATGACGAAACTGAGCTGGATGGCGAGGAGGTGAAAGAACTCAGGCAGGTATTTACCGTTTTCATCCCGGAAACCCAGGTACCTGCAAAGAACAGCAAAGCAACACATCATCACCCAAAAAGAACTGTGATATGATATAATAACAATACACTCCCCCTGCTATGCTAGATCAGGCAAAGCAATGTGACTGATTCAAACAGGCCAAGCAACAAACTCCTGCAGTGTTTCTGCTGGTAGCAACATCAGCGCAAGAGACGTCTGCAGTCATGTTGCTACCTGCAGGAGGTGTGTTGGTGTTGTAGGTGCAGTGATGTTGCCAACCTGCAGGAGGTGTGTTGGTGTTGTAGGTGCAGTGATGTTGCCTGCCTGCAGGAGGTGTGTTGGTGTTGTAGGTGCAGTGATGTTGCCTGCCTGCAGGAGGTGTGTTGGTGTTGTAGGTGCAGTGATGTTGCCTGCCTGCAGGAGGTGTGTTGGTGTTGTAGGTGCAGTGATGTTACTACCTGCAGGAGGTGTGTTGGTGTTGTAGGTGCAGTGATGTTGCCTACCTGCAGGAGGTGTGTTGGTGTTGTAGGTGCAGTGATGTTACTACCTGCAGGAGGTGTGTTGGTGTTGTAGGTGCAGTGATGTTGCCTACCTGCAGGAGGTGTGTTGGTGTTGTAGGTGCAGTGATGTTGCCTACCTGCAGGAGGTGTGTTGGTGTTGTAGATGCAGTGATGTTGCCTGCCTGCAGGAGGTGTGTTGGTGTTGTAGGTGCAGTGATGTTGCCTGCCTGCAGGGGGTGTGTTGCTGTTGTAGGTGCAGTGATGTTGCCTGCCTGCAGGAGGTGTGTTGGTGTTGTAGGTGCAGTGATGTTGCTTGCCTGCAGGAGGTGTGTTGGTGTTGTAGGTGCAGTGATGTTGCCTGCCTGCAGGAGGTGTGTTGGTGTTGTAGGTGCAGTGATGTTACTACCTGCAGGAGGTGTGTTGGTGTTGTAGGTGCAGTGATGTTGCCTACCTGCAGGAGGTGTGTTGGTGTTGTAGGTGCAGTGATGTTGCCTACCTGCAGGAGGTGTGTTGGTGTTGTAGATGCAGTGATGTTGCCTACCTGCAGGAGGTGTGTTGGTGTTGTAGGTGCAGTGATGTTGCCTGCCTGCAGGGGGTGTGTTGCTGTTGTAGGTGCAGTGATGTTGCCTACCTGCAGGAGGTGTGTTGCTGTTGTAGGTGCAGTGATGTTGCCTGCCTGCAGGAGGTGTGTTGGTGTTGCAGGTGCAGTGATGTTGCCTGCCTGCAGGAGGTGTGTTGGTGTTGTAGGTGCAGTGATGTTACTACCTGCAGGAGGTGTGTTGCTGTTGTAGGTGCAGTGATGTTGCCTGCCTGCAGGAGGTGTGTTGCTGTTGTAGGTGCAGTGATGTTGCCTACCTGCAGGAGGTGTGTTGGTGTTGCTGGCTGTAGTTGCGTGGGGATGTTGCCAGAGTGAAGTTGATGTAGCCGCTCAGCATGTTGTCTCTGGTGTAGCGATAGTACAGACGAGGCACAAAGGACGAGGTGAACGCTATGAGGAAAGCCTGAGAACACAGATTTGGAGAAATTCAGACTGAGTTCTTTGAGGAGCTGGTCACTCCGACACACCTAGAAGATCAGGACCCTTACGTTGCTGAGGACTGCCGTGTGAGTGATGAACTGCAGGATGGGGAACCAGATGCCGATGTCCTGAGCTCGCTCCGCCACAGGACGTCGATATTCAGTCACAAACTTCTGAGCGTCCAATCGCATCTCCACCCAGTTATTAAAAAGAGCGAAGAGAGGAGCGAGAGGACACGCCGCCACGAAGATGGTGATGAAACCAAACTGAATTACTGAGAAGAACAAGGATTTTCTGTGACCAGATTTATATAAACTGCAACACATGCATCTAGCTAGGAGCCTGGACAGGATAAAGGACTCACCCATCTCCAGGTACTCGCTGAAGAGTCCCTCACAGACCAGCAGCTGGTAGTCTGCCTCCCAGGGAGAGACGACCTCCTCCTGCTGCTTCACATGAGCCTCCTCAACTCCCTCCTTGTTCACCTCCTTCAGCCGAGGACTCATCTTCCTCTTCTGCCACCATGACTTCAACTTCCTGCCAAATAATGAGGCTTCAGTTTAAGTCAGAAAGTTGAAACATCTTCTCACAAATTATTACACTTCGCTCTCAGGTTTCTGTCTTGCTGCCATAAATGATAAAGATTAGTTAAGATATCACATTCTCACAAGTTCTCTTTCCTTCAGGCATTCATTTCTCTCAAATGGCTTTTTCTACTATATGATCTAATATTGACATTACTTAAATCTCACAGGGTGTTTTTGCACTCACACATTATGTCATGCTTCCTTTGTTTCCTATGTCCCATGTCTCATATTAATTATTATTAGTTATTAACTGTCTGTACACTGACAAAGCAGCACACAGGTTTTTTCAAATGCCAAAAACATTTCCTGTGGAAACTGTGAAATAAATAAAGGAACTTAAATAAAATGAATCATTTCAAGCACACTGTCTGCAAATACCTTTGATATTGTCTTTGATATGATCCTGTCTTTCTCTTCTCAGACATTACATCGCTACAACATGACAATAATATATTTGATTGATACCCTCTCTGTGTTTGTGTGTGTGTGTTTTTTGTTTACGGGACAATGAACTCCTGGATGTTGTTGATCAACTGTTTTCCCACCATGATGACCAGCATCTCCTGAGCCAGTTCAATCAGACAACCACCTGCTCCACACTGTGACACAAAGCACAAAGAGCCAGCTGTGGTTTCAGCCGCAAACAAGTAAGAAACTGAGCCACACATGAAATCATCCTGTTGGACACCTAGCATTGAAGAAGCGGCAACCTCTGTTGTAACTAAACTCCTAAATGTAACCAGTATTACACCAAATTAAATTGATTTTTATTTCATTAATAATCAAATCAAATAAATAATTAAAGGGCTTGCTTTTCTGTTATTCTGTATGTCTTTTTTAGATTTTGTATTGTTTTAATCCATTTATTGTGTGTGTGAGATTTTCTGTTATCTAATTCTGCAACCTGTCCATCTTTATAGGTAATCGTTCAGATGAAAACCAGATCTCAGCTATTTCTGCTGCAATAAATGTGATGTACATAGTCCCTGTTCAACAAATAATAACCAATAAAGAAATAGAAATAAATATATAAATATCTACACCCACAGTCTTATTGTTGGGAAGACTGTGGCTCCTTGGACCACCTTTTGATGTGTCATTACAATGATCGTGATGTCCAGAAAATTGTGTCTGTGTCATTTAAAAGTCACATCTTTCCCATTTTCATATGAATTTATGAGGTAATGTTTCCAGGAAGTAGCCAGGTGAATGAATTAATCTTTTAGGTTTCATTTTATTATGGGGAGAACTGATTGTCTATAATATTTTCTATCAGAAACACAAAGTGATGGACTCACGTCTTCATTGCGAACCCCAAACAGCGTATTGTAGTTTCCAGGGTAACCAACAAACCTGAAGAGACACAAGAAAACTGCTGTCAACTGTCACTTTTCCCCTTTTAAAGGTTGGAAAAATAATTGTGTTCATCAGTTATTATTTATTCTCTGCATCGTGTTGCTGCAGCTCTATGATGCTTTTATGAAATATTCTCATGCTTCATTTGACAAAAATCTCAGAAATTAAACCTGACAGATTCAGGATCTTTGGAAACTTTAAGATCTTCACCAGAGGTTCTTTAGGTTTAGCCTGTGTTTGGCTGCATAACATTCAGTAAAACTGATGCGTAAATATGTTTCTGTAGCTTGAGAACAAATAGCTGAATGTTTTCATCATTAGCCTGCAGGAGGCGCTGTGGCCTCTGATCTCATCTCTGGTTCCCAAACGGACAAAACATCCTGAGACAAGCTTTAATTTAACAAGTCTCGACTGCAGCCAATCAGAGTTACCTTCATCGGTCACAGCTCCTGTCCTGCCATGTTCCCACTTGCTGCATTTCTCTGCTGTCCTCCATCTATTCCATCTACTCACCAGATGACCTGACTCACCACACACTCACTCGCCTGTTCTCTCCTCATCAGTTCCTCTCTTCACACAAACCCATTTCTACTGGACCCTCATCTGATCATTTTATTTCTCATGTTGTTGTGCTTTGGTCTCCAGTTCTTGCCATTTACCTGTTACCTGCTCTAGTAGCCTACCTGTGCCTGTCTGCCTGTTGGCTTTGGTCATTTTGCGTCTTTTGTAAAGTTAGTCCCTGCACCTGCCTACTTGTCCTTTATCCCCAAACATACAGCAATGAGACAAAATAGGCAAAGAAGCATGAAAGAAGACAGGATAAAGGGAAGACATAATATGAGAAGAATGGATAAGAAAATGATTAAAAAACAAGCCTCTGCTGATGAGCCCAAGAGGCCTGTTCTGACTGGCCGGAAGAGTTCTCACCTGCCTTTGAAGAAGGCGATATAAACTGGAGACGAGTAGAAGTTGACAAACTGGAAGATGAAAACTTTGAGGGTGAACATGTCTTCATATTTAGTCTGAGTGCGATGCATCTCTGACAGAAACCCACAGAGAAACGTTTTAACATCAGCATCACATGACACATCTGCAGTTACTGACCACTTTATTAGGTAAATCTGTACAACTGTTTGCAATCCGTTCAGCTGCATGTTTATTATTGATGTTACTGAGTAAACAGTGGTGTTGTCCTGGACATTCTTATTCAGTCGTGTCTATTTACTTTCCTATTTGTTTACATATGTGAAGGGGTCAGAATATTTGGAACACCTCTGACTGTAGTGCAGTTTAGGACAACAACACTTGATTGAATTACAACATGACTGACATTTGTTAACAGTCCAAAGCTAAATGTGAGGATGAACTTGTGACTCACCCCAGCTGGTGAGTACTTGGGCCAGTGTGATATAAACTCTGGACAACATGAGGATGACCAATAGGTTCAACACTGATCCTGTAATACTGGCTATCCTCCCAGCCTGAACACAGAAAACAGCTTTTTCACATGGGGTAGGTATAAAAACAGAAATGTGAACTCAAAAACCTGTGGAGCCCCTCAGGGCAGCGTCCTGGAGCCTATGTTCTTTTGATGAAACCTTATACAAATGTACAGAAACACTGTAGCTGTGTTTTGTTGTACGCACAGAGAAGATGAGTAAGCTGTTTTCAGCCTTGGAGATGATGATGCTGAGGATGGTGCGATACAGAATGATGCCAATGAGGAACATCAACACCACAGCAATCTGTAAACAGGAAGGTCAACTCATTGCTGCTTCCCAAACACAACCTGTAGGAATATGTTGATTCATATCCCAGCAAAAAATTGCAAACCATACACATAGATTCAAAGTTACTATGCAGAGACATAAAACAAAACAATAATACGCACAAACATCAGCTGACACAATACTTTTAAATTCACCTATATCAAACCTTTGCTCCATGTTGTTGCCAACACACTCACGCTCACCCTGATTGTCTCAAATTGTCCCCAGAGCAGTCAGAGGCCAACAGACTCACCATGATGATGATTGCCATGCAGCCAGTCAAAATTCTCTTGAACCGTTTGTTTTCAGGAAAGTAAGGTTCCTCTGCCCCGGTCACTGGGTTCCTTGTGGTCATTGGTGCCATGGCAGTGAACTCTGGGCGAGGTCGCTCCTGAGGAGGACGAGGAGGGTTAGTGGAGGAGACACTGGTAATAGGACACAATTTCATTAAACCCAATCACTGCAGCCACTGTTTCAAGAAAAAAAGAAATCACTCATGTTAACTATGTTGGATTCTATCCTATGCTGTGTGTTGTTGTGTTGTTCAAGTGTTTTGGCCAACTTTGGTTGTGATTTAGCACTACATAAATCAATACAGTTCAGACTATGGGTAGATCACTGAGCAGCCCTTTTTCTTTTTAACAGAAAGATAAAACAACTTCATGCTCATCCTTAGGAACAACAACACAGGTTCATAAAAGTTTAAAGAGGCCACAGCATGTGGATAGAAGCTTTTAAAAGCCTTAAAAGCCTGTGATTGGTTCATTTTGTGGGGCAGGTACCTCAGTGGCCTCGAATTCAGAGCAGTCCCAGCGGTGAGACAGAGCTGAACAGGTTCTCTTCCAGTACTCCAGGAAGGTGACGGCCCAGAGAGACATAAAGACACTGAGAAACACTGTCCCCCCGTTATCAAACAGAAGACCTGCCTACACAGAGATAGACAGGCGGTCAGAAAAAATGACAGGTGGTCAGAGAGACAGACAGGCGGTCAGAGAGACTGACAGGCGGTCAGAGAGACTGACAAGCGGTCAGAGAGACAGGTACCTTGTAGGTGACACAGATGCTGGAGTAGTTCCAATAGGAGCAGATGTTACAGATCGGACACATGATGAAGTTGTTTCCACTGTCACACAGTTCCTTCCTACAAGTTAACACAAACAAATAATAAACACAATCACAAACACAGACACAAATAAACACAATTACAGACACAGACACAAGCACAGACACAAACACAAACAGACACAAATAATCACAGACACAAGCACAAAGAAACACAATCCCAGCACAGACACACACAAACACAGACACAAACTCAGACACAAACAGAAAAAACACAAATAAACACAATCAGACACAGACACAAACACAAATAATCAGACACAAACACAAAGAAACACAATACAGACACAAACACAAACAAACAGACACAAATAATCACAGACACAAGCACAAAAAAACACAATCACAGACACAAACAGAAATAATCACAGACACAAGAACAAATAAACACAAACACAATCACAGACACAAACACCAATAAGAAGGTTCCAGGTGTTTAAAATAGCAACGTTGCCTCAGGTCACACATTATAATTAATTGACATCACGATGCTTCTGGAGGATTTTCCCAGCAGTGTTAATACAGAAGGTGATCATCACCTGACTGATCAGATCTGACAACTGATAACAGTTTATACTCACGCTGGAACATCAGTGGCCACGAGCCAAAACCCAAACAGGAAGATCACAGTCCCAACGAATGACGCTGGTAACAGCCAGCCAGTGTAGAAGCCTACAGTTGGACATGGTTACTATACAAACCTGCAGAAAAGGTTACTGCCGAACTACTGAAACAGCTGAAAACGAAGTTAGCAGTAGTTAGCAGTGTTGTTGCTATAGTTACCAAGCCAGGCAAAGTAAAGTGCTATCTTCTCTCCGAAGTACTCCCTGATGTGGTCCAGAGGTTGGTAGCGCCTCCAGCAGGACCACTTGGCCCAGTACACATACAGGATCTGTCTCAAACCTAAAGACTCGGGGGAAGCTGGGGGTGCTGGGGGCTGAAAACCACCCTGCAAGCACAGAATAATAAAACATTTGGTGCAGAGACACAGCTAAACTTTTTATTTCATTTTACGTGGGGCAGCATGGTGGAACCAGATCTGTACAGGGTGTACCTCCCAGACCTCACCTCGTGCAGAGGGTAGGCAGCAGTGAAAACCTGTTCACTCAGCAGTCGGTTGATTCCCACCTGCCCCGTCTCCACCGACCCATACGGCGTCCTGGCCAGAATCTCGTACACCTGGAGAAACAGGACACAGTCACTGCAGGGACACAGACTGCACTGAAACAAACTTAGCACTATGAGCCTGTCACTCCTGATGACTTCACTTTCTACTTTACTTGACTATTTACACTTTCTGCAACTTTATACTTACACTCCACTACATCCCATTGACAGATAATGTACTTTTACTGCCCTCCATGTGTCCAGAGTCAGATATTGTACTTTTACTACACTCCATGTGTCCAGAGACAGATATTGTACTTTTACTACACTCCATGTGTCCAAAGACAGATATTGTACTTTTACTACACTCCATGTGTCCAGAGTCAGATATTGTACTTTTACTACACTCCATGTGTCCAGAGACAGATATTGTACTTTTACTACCCTCCATGTGTCCAGAGACAGATATTGTAATTTTACTACCCTCCATGTGTCGAGAGACAGATATTGTACTTTTACTACACTCCATGTGTCGAGAATAAATGTTGTACTTTTACTACACTCCATGTGTCCAGAGTAAATGTTGTACTTTTACTACACTCCATGTGTATTCCATGTGAGCTGTGTGTTTGCATTTGGATCCATTCAATGATCATTTCAGTTGTATTGTATTTTTCATTTCAACTCTGATCTTTCACGAGTCCCAAAATGATTAAGTTCGTTCCGGTCTGATTCCTGTGTGTTTGTAGATAAGTGTGTTTGAGGATGTGTGTGCTTGTACTCAAGGATGTCTGTGTTTGAGTTGGAGGCGTTGCCACCTAAAACAGTCTGTTGACTGAAACATCCTGGAATCTCAGCCGTCCCCAGGTTCCTGTTTCTGAGCCAATCAGAAGAGCCTACATGCAGACTCTGTAAACCCCTTAGAGCAGAACCAGGATCTCGGGATGAGATTTCTGCAGTTTCAACTTTCCATTGCAAAAACTCCAGTCCAATTTATCCATTAAAGTTTCCAGGCATGTCAGACTTTATATTCATAGTTGCTGTTTGATAGTTTCATTGTGTAATTAGTGAAGCAGAGAAAAATAAAACTGAACTAACTTTTAATTTTTTGTTTTAATTTTTTGGATCCATGTGTTTTCTGTTCTTTTGATTATTTTATTCAATGGAATAAACATAAAAAACATTTTTAATGCGCTGCAACAAGAACAACATGTAAATAGACAAGAAGAAAATGGCTTCACATATCGTCAACACAGGAATGATTGAATCTTCACACAGACTCAGATATTTTACAGCATGTGCACTCACCACCTGGTGTCTCTGAGTCGTCTTGAAGAACGTGTCCTTGTTGTCGCTGCCCAGAAACCTGCAGGCAGAAAAGAGGAAAAACTAAAGCAGATCAGGCCTTTATTTGAAAGCTGAGTGCAGGCAGAAAACAACAGCAGAAAGAGGAGCAATGACATCTGAACTTGAAAATCATCAAACCACTAGGACCATGGACATTTTCAGTGTGTGTGTGTGTTTGTGTGTGTGTGTGTGTGTGTGTGTGTGTGTGTGTGTGTGTGTGTGTGTGTGTGTGTGTGTGTGTGTGTGTGTGTGTGTGAACCTCTCTAGCTTGTTGGCCCTGAACTGACAGGTGTAGTAGTCAGGTGGGGGGTTGGGGACATCCTGGGACAGAGGGCTGGGGAGGGACAGCTGGGACAGGAGCTCCTCAGACCAGTTAACAATTGGAGCAGTGACCACCTGCAGGAGGACAGAGGACACACTGTGAAGAAACCAGCTCAGGGAGGGCCAGTCCATGTGGGGTCCTGAGGAGCTGGTCTTCTCCACTCTGTCAGACTTTACCTGGCGTGTCAACAGACCAAACCAGTTGATCTCAGATCCGATCTGGGCCTCTTGCATATGTGGTCCTAGATCCAATTCCTATCTAATGTATGACTGTGCAAGTGCCATCAGAATGGTCAGATCAGAATCCATGTGTTGCTTTAATGTCTCCCTCCTCTACACATATCATTTTTAACATTTAAAATGTGATAAAATTGAGGAAACTTCTGGGAGAGCATCAGGGTGCCTTCAGGTACTTTGTGATGTCACAGGGGGGCGCTGTGCATCTTGTGAAATCACTCCACCTTCAGCAGCAAATATCCATGGCCAGGAACTTTAATGGATTCATTCTCATTTCTCTACTTTGGCTTTTTCTGAACCATGATAAGACTGTGATGAAATGACAGGCAGAATTTTCATGCATGTTTTACCTCCAGAGGGGCTCTCAGACCGATCTCCTCAGCATAATAACAGAGGACACTCCACGGAGTACTCAACAGGACAAAGCAGATCTTCTTCTTTGTCTGGAGAACTTCCTTCTGTAGACATAATCACAGAGAGACTAATTCAATCTTCTCTGTGCAACAGAACTTCTTCAGTGTTGAGTTACTTTTCATCCTTCACAGGTCACTTATTGTCATGGTGTCCTTCAGGGCTCTGCCATGGACCCACTCCTTTTCTCTCCTTATGCATGCCTACTGAGTCACACAATGAATAAACATTATGTTGGCTGAGCAGACATACCCACCTCCCCTACAGACCATAATAACACCCCCACAGTGTACAGTGAATATCCTGCCTTTGAATCAGGTACAGTCCACAGGTACAAAAAAATTCAGGAGTTGGAGCCTCATCCCACATTATAACTCAGTCTTGAGGTACTTCTATTTTTGTTCAGTATTTCAATTTTGTGCTATTTTATACTTCAACTACATTACAATTGTCTACTACAGATATCTACAGATACCGCTGTACTTGGAATACTGTTTAGACGAAACCTCAAACAGACATTTTACACTGTTTCTGTGGTATTAAAAAAACTAAATCATTGAAGGTAAATAATTGTATCTGCAGCAAAAAGGACAGAATATTTGTTTGACCTTGACCAAGTGCAATAAAGCTTCTTCTTACAAGTTAATAAACTGATAAGAAAACATATAATATTGTAAATCTGAAAGGAGCCATTCTGCATGAGACCTTTAATTTTCAATAAAGTACTTTTAATAACGTAGGATTATAAAAGCAGGACTTTTACTTGTAGCAGTATTTTTACCTTAACTGAGTACATTTACTCAAGTACTGTACTTAAATACAGTGCTTAATTTTAGTCATTTCATTTTAAATATTTACTGTATTTCAGAGGGAAACACTGTACATTTTACTCTGCTATATTTTTCAGAAAGCTATAGTTCATAAAGCGAAATAAAATTAACAAATAAACTACATGTTACTATAAGATCCCAGGGATCTAGGTTCAGTGACACAACTACTCAGTTCTGTATAAAAATGAGCTACAATCAGCTACAACATTAAAGTGATGAACACCTAATGCATTAATAATTCTATTTTAAAAGTAAGTCATTATGCATTTGTAGTTTTTTTGGTACTTGAACTATACTTTGCAGCTAATTAAATAAGATGCAGAATGAAGGACTTTTACTTTTTTGTAAAAGTATCAAAACACTAGAAATGCTCTGTTACAACTGAAAGATCTTCCATTATGTTTAGAGGTGTGTTTGTTCTGCTCACCTGTTCCAGCAGCAAACCAGAGTTTCTCAGCCTGTTCAAAAACTCCTCCCTCCATTTCAGGTGGGTGGGGTTAACACCTGTACTCTCCTCCTTATGCAAACTGTAAGGCTCCTCCCACACCAACACAAAATCTGTCCAATAGAAGCACAGCACTCAAACCAACCCATCTTCCATTGGCTGTCCTGTGATGATGTCACAGTATTTCATAAAATGGATGTTTTGTTGATAAAGAAAATTCATCCCTTCAAAATAAAAAACACTGCCAAGAAAGA
This sequence comes from Mastacembelus armatus, assembly GCF_900324485.2. Classification (NCBI taxonomy): domain Eukaryota; kingdom Metazoa; phylum Chordata; class Actinopteri; order Synbranchiformes; family Mastacembelidae; genus Mastacembelus; species Mastacembelus armatus. The sequence goes on from NC_046645.1 coordinate 25,267,736, forward strand.
TTTGTGTAAAATTAACTGCTGGACATTCAGAAACACTAAACCTGTGATTGTTGCCTGCGTTTATTCCTGCTGTCACCTGTTCAGGTGGGAGGGGTGACTACTCAGTCCACTCCTCCTCACACTGTGTCGTCCTGTCCCCTCACAAAATACAGACACAGCAGCACGTCTGTTTTACTCACCAACTCGAGTTGATCCGTCACTGAACACATTCCTGTCCCAAGGCTGAACAGATGCATTCTGGGAAGTAAAAACACAAGTAAAACACTTCACCTTTGTGCTCACCTGTCAGAATTATTCTGAGTACTCAAGACTGATTTTAGTCAAACAGGAAGATAAGTCACCAAAAAAAAAATCAAAACTGAAAATAAGAGACAAACTGATTCGACTGAATTAGGATGGAAATATGACAAATTCTCTCACATCATTTGTCTCAAAATGTCCTGTATTCACAGAAAATAATTATGATGTACTACCTTATAATTCAGAAATGATGTACAGTAAATGATGAAAGGGTTGGAAGCTGCCTGAGGATCATCATTTAGGTAATTTAGTGATAGTGGTCAGTACATCTCACAGTACACAACATGAACAAATTAAGTGTTAGTAGCTGAGTGAATGTTTCAGCACATAAATAAATACAAATAAAATAAAATTTTCTCACTGGGTGGAAACTTTTAAATTGACATTTATTCATTTAAAAACATTTCTCACAATTTTTAAGCTGATATTCATCACACACATAGCTTATAGAGACAACTGAATCTGTTAACTCAAGCACTGTAATCTTTTTGGAGAATACGGTCTCCACATGTCATAATCACGAGAAAACGTCAAACACTAAACTCCACATTCAGCAGCAGCTACTTGCATTCAACCTAGTGTTTCCTCAGTTTGAGCTCTGGGTTTGGTCTCCACCACCTCCTGAGGAAAATGTCTGGCTAAATGTCATTAGCTGCTAAATGCTCCACTATGTTCACCAGCTGCAGCTCTGAAACAGCTGCTGAAACACTGAGGCCCAGAACCAGGCTGTGAGAGTGCTGACAGAGAACCAGAACAGGAAAGTTGAACAAGGACAAAGAAGGTGAAGAAAGACAAATCAAAAAACAAACAAAAAAAAATTTAATAGGGCATGAGTCTGTTGTTGCAGTTTTTGCATAAGTACAATTAAGTTTATTTTCCATCATCACCTGTTTTTAATTCTCATTAGCAAATTCTGTGCTTTTATTTTGTAGATTTTACACTTCCTGCTATTGTTCTTAATGAGACTTAAGACAAACACAGTGATTAGAGGAAGAACAAAGCAAGCATCAACTGTTCTCTAAAGTTGTATCACTCAGTTGCTTTTAAATTGTGTGGAGCCGCTCTGACTCACTTCAACATACACTTCCTGTTTCTGCTGCAGCCACAGGAAAACAACACACCCTGAGATTCTTTCAGGACCAGCGTAGAGTCTGAAACACGGGCGCTCCTGATCTCTCATCATGTTTTAACTTTTAATGGAGACAGGCTAACAGTTTTCCACCTGTTTACAGTCTCTATGCTTAGCTAGGATGATGCACACCCTGGACTCACAGCTTTAACTTACACACATATCAATATTAAGGTCAAATATTTACTGTGGAATTTATTTCCAGTTGTTGAGGGCCTTTCAACTTTTTGATTGACAGAATATTCGAAAACATTTCTGAAAACATCAGCTCAATGAACATGAAGAACTGTGGTTGTGACATAATAAAATGGCTGCCTCTGTGAAAGAAGACCTGTGCCCTATGTAGAGTTAAAAGGCTAATCATTCTAGGATTAAGAAAATGCAATGGTTGGTATGTTCTGGTGATTTACACACTAATGACAACATATTTATGAATATTAATACTGATCCATATTTGCCAATAGAGCCCTCTAAATATCACAAACTCCACATTTAAGGGATTTTGACAAAGAATAAGAGCCTTTACTAAAGTGTTAGTAAAGAAGTCTCCAGGATCAAGCCCTAACCCTACTTCACATGGCACCAGCTCCACATTTTTATTAATCTCCATCTCTGTTGTGGACTTTTTCTAATGATTAGTCTCTTACTGATCAGCTCACACATATACACAGATAGTTACCATGGTGATGGTGCCATAGTTGTTCTCTGGCTTCATTTCCATGGCGATAAGTGTGGTGGCATCCTCCATTTGCTCCCCTCTCTTTTTCATCCTCTCACCTTCTTCAGATGTACAGACAGACAGATATGCAGGGAATTATACAGAGTACAGGTACATTCACGGGGCATTTTCAAATGAGTCCCTGCTTCAAAATCTAGTTTTATTACATGCACCGTTATTATATTTACATCTGCCTGGACATAAATGTGTTTGTACTTACAAAACACAGCTGCTGATTCTGTGTGTGTGTGTGTGTGTGTGTCACTGAGTCCAGATCCCATCCAGAGACTGACAGCACCAATCAATGTGGTGTCCTCAGTGTAACGTGTGTGAATCCAGAACCTGGTTCAGCTTATTGGTCTGTGCCGTAGACCTCCATTGTTGTCCAAAAACTATTATAAACACAACAGGGAGCCACACCCGCTGTACTGGCTCACATGGTTCTTCCTCACTAACATCTTTTTCCAAAAACCAGCTCCAGACACTGCAGTGGAAGCAGAGCTTGTGACGGCCGTTCTCAGCCGCTGGAGCTGGTTTTTGGATAAAGATAGATTTGCATGTAATGAAACTGCTTTGTGTAATCTACACAAATGTCCTCACTATAACTGCTTTTTTAGGACATTTTGCGATTATTTGACACAGTACAGACAGAAAATGTAATGACAGCAGAAATGCTCTTCAGCTGGAACTGAACCAGGGTCAGTGCAGTTTTAAGCTGAAAACAGATGAACATGCCTTAGGCTCAATTGCAGCAAATAATCTGCAGGTTGATTTACAGGCAACCGTAACTGCTTTGGAGCGCCACACAACTGTCCAGTTAAAAAAGTCACACTAGATAAGAACTCTGACTCTGCAGCTGCACATATGAAACATGTAGGTTTAATGAACTAACCTGAAAATGTTCAAGCACTGAATAAAACAGCCTTCCCCTGTCAGGGGAGGTGTTCTGTTTAACTAAACTCTAAAGAGCTACATGGTTCAACCTGTTGAACTAAGTTACAGTCCAAATACCGGCGCTGCTGCCAGAAGCTGCAGGTTCTCTGCAGTTATAACATTAGTAAAGCTTAATGTACACAGTTTCTTCACTGTAATAAATGAACATCAAATATACCATGCAACAGGAAATGGACTTTGAAATCATTTCTACAGGCAGCCAGAAGTACTCAACTCCTTTACTGCAGTATCAGTAAAAATCCTATGTTCCCAATAAAAGTTCTGTATTTCAAGTATTACTGCTGTAAAAGTCCAAAAGTACCATCATCCAAATGTACTTGAAGTATCCAAAGTAAAAGTAGTCATTGTGCAGAATGGCCCATTTTACATGAATGGATCTGATATTATTGGATTCTAATTATTGATGGATTATTGTGTTGAGCTGGTAAAGATGGAGCTGATGTTAACTACATTATATACTTCTAATTTGAAGTACTTTATATACTGCTGGGTAGATGATGTTAACTACCTTATATACTTCTAATTTGAAGTACTTTATATACCGCTGGGTAGCTGATGTTAACTACCTTATATACTTCTAATTTGAAGTACTTTATGTACTGCTGGGTAGCTGACGTTAACTACCTTATACACTTCTAATTTGAAGTACTTTATATACTGCTGGGTAGATGATGTTAACTGCCTTCTATACTTCTAATTTGAAGTACTTTATATACCGCTGGGTAGCTGACGTTAACTACCTTATTTACTTCTAATTTGAAGTACTTTATATACCGCTGGGTAGCTGATGTTAACTACCTTATTTACTTCTAATTTGAAGTACTTTATATACCGCTGGGTAGCTGACGTTAACTACCTTATTTACTTCTAATTTGAAGTACTTTATATACCGCTGGGTATCTTGGGAATTTCCCACCAGGGATCAATAAAGTTTGATGATCAGTCTGTATTTTGTTGGATCCATCTGATTCTGAAAAGGAACTAAAGTTATCAGATAAATGTAGAGCAGGAAAAAGTACAAGGTTTAGCTCTGACATGTAGTGAAGTCCAAGGAGTGTGAAAGTAGCACTACATGGAAATACGCAGGTGAAGTACAAATATCTCAAAAGTGGAATAAAGTACTTGAATAACTGTGACTTCTACAACTGTAAAATTTGTGTCTGAACCGAACTCAGCACTGAAGTTCACTGGTTCGCGTTGGTGCTGTTGGACTTACCTGGGCGTGTTAGGGCTCAGGTGAAGCTCCGGTGTCTGTCTGCTGCTTTCTGTCTCTAGGAACAGCCCAGTTCGCCTATTTGATCCTCTTTCCTTGCGCGACCGGAAGTCGTTCCGGTCCCGGTCTAAGTGCTGGTCTGGGGCGTCAGGAGATTTTCACCGGACTCAGAAACCTGCAACCGAACCCGTGTCAGAGCATCTCCGCAGTGTTGCTCGGAGGTGCGGCCGTTTTTAATTTGTTGCTGACTGTTGATTTGTCCAACCACGAGCAGCTGAACGGGGTTTTCCTCCCAGTTATTTTCAGCTAACGTTTCATCTAAAAATCTTCAAAGATCATTTGTAGGAAACAGGTCAAATTAGTAAATACTTACTTCAGAAATGCAGACCACATCCACTGTGCGAGCAGTGAGCTTCGTTATTAACGTGCAGTTTAAACACGTTCAACCCGCCTCGCTATCATGTGGACAGAGTGTAAACACAAACTTCCACAGAACTGCAAAACCGGACTGGCACCTGATCCAGCTGTGACCCAGCTGCTGACATCAGAAAAGCCAGTAGAGGGCGATAACTCAATACATTGGTTCATATGGTGCAGTCCACTGCAATCCAGTCCTGAGGTATTAGTACTTTACCTGAGTATTTCCATGTTGTGCTACTTCATCCTTGGACTTTACTACATGTCAGAACTAAACCTTGTACTTTTTCCTGCTCTACATTTATCTGATAACTTTAGTTCATTTTCAGAATCAGATGAATCCAACAAAATACAGTCTGATCATCAAACTTTATTGATCCCCAGCTTCACCTCTTCAGTGTATTCCCAGAAGAGAAGGTCCATCCACTGGCCACTTGTTGTCCGGTTGCAGCTAGTCTGATAGCCAGTTTGAATCACGGGTGGTGCTGGACTCTTCACACTGACCTGCTGTTTCACTGGTGCCCCCCTCAGGTAGAATGAACAAATATTTCTCAGTCCACTCAGCCTCAGTGCCAGCTGGTTGCTCTGATCTTTACACAAGATGGATCAAATTCTACAGAGTATCGGGGCTTGTTTCCTTCACTGACATCTTAGTCTATCGCAGGTAAAAGGGGAGGATAGGAAATGTTTTGATGGCATGAGATGTCATCTGCAGCAACATCTGACGGTTGCACAGCTGGACCAGTGTGCAGGGTTAGGAACTTTGTGATCACTGGGCTTGGTATTTTTGGGTTTAACCTCTTCTGTGTGTAATTTATCCTCAGTCATTCTGGATAATAAGTACTTTTCCGTTTGATACTTGAAGTACTCAGATCTATTGTTTTGAATTACAGTTACTATAAATGGTGCAGTTTGTAATCACAGCAGGACGGTGCAACTCGTGTTTAATGTTGGTTTTATTTCTGATTCATGTTTCCATCACATCTTCTCACAATTTAACAAAATCCAGCAAATCCTCCCTCAGACATGTGGCAGTAATGCTGCTCTCTGATTGGGTGAGCAAAGGGGCGATACCTTCTCAGGACACAGTCTGAGCTTACAATGAGGTTATTCTACACATTATTACCCCAACACCTGTCCTTCCATACATGTGAGGACCTGATTAATGTTAAAGCATTGTCCAGCCAGTAACAGTGACTCTTACTGTAAACCCCCCCCCCCCCCCCCCCCCCGCCAAAAGGTTGGAAAGTCCCCACGACAATGGTTTAAAAGTCACGAGTCCCCACACAGTCAGAAGGACAACACACACAGAACTGAAACATCTTTGGCAGGAAGCAGCTTTTTCTTCTGCTCAATGAACAACGACATACACAGGAGCTGCACAGGACTGAACGGTGATGTCATTAAGATGGTGACATCATCAAAACAGTGATGCCATCAGGAGCAAAGCACATGTGCAAGCACGCACGCGCACGCACGCACACACACACACACACACACACACACACACACACACACCATACAGTGTGTAATGTCACTTTGATATCTAAATACTGAGTTTGTCTTTCAGTTGAAGTCCAGGAGAACAGGCCGAGAACACCACCTGCTGTCAGAACCAGGTACCTGCACTGAACAATAACACAGGAATTCTGGGTAATAAAGGCTGAGGTATCTTTAAACAGTTTGTGTTGTGATGGTGTGTTGCTGACACTCTTACACTAACATAATCATTTTTTTAAATCGCTGGTCGGTGGTTTATGTTCCAGACGGAGTTTCCTGCATTTATCAAAAGTAAAGCTGTTTCACTTTGAATCACAGACTTATTTTTATGTTTTTCACACTACACAGGATAAAACCAGAAACTGTCAATGCCAACATTTACTTTAGTCCCTTGAACGCCCCGCGCTCGGCTCCCTAAAGCCCTGCGACCGTTTGACCCGATCAGACTGAAGTCAGGACGTGTGATGGAGCGTCAGAGCTCAAACAGCCCATAATTAAGGCAGCTTTCCAAATGCAGCTCCTAACAATGTCTACATGTTATGGCTTTTTTGTTCAACACTACTGCAGGCACTAATGTCACCAACACTGAACAGGCTGGTTACCATGACAACACCAATATACTGGTATAGCTGGTTAAAGAGTTAACATGTACTGAGACCACTGACTAATTTTTCATCACCTACAGGGAAAAATTATGGATCAGAACGTTTTCTATTTCAAATGGTTTTGACAAAAATCAACCATTAAACCTAAAGCTCATTAAAGCTGAAAAAAAATGAATTTCTAATATAATTTTCCTGTTAAACTCCAGAACAGCTGCCACACACCATTAATGTTAAGTTACTCATGCTGCAGACCCATTACATTTATTCTGAGCCACTGACTGTACAAACTTTGGGTACAGTAAAAACCTGAATACTTGATAAAAACATATTTACATATCTCTCAGTTGCAGCCAAAAATATTCAAGAACATGAACATAAACCATCCAAAGCTTAAGGAGTTTTAAAGGGTTTAGTGTAAAATGAAGGGTTAACTTTGTTACAGTAAAGGATTAATTAAAGGGATTCTTCTTAAGAATAACTAATCAGTATCTCTAAAGCATTTACACATAAAGACATATTGTCTTCCTCACAATAAAACTGGAATCAGCTAACCTTGCTGACATCAGATCACTACAATTCAGGCTCAGTGTTCAGCGGACTTGGCTGATACATCTGCAGCTGCTGCCTCACTAAGTGAGCAGGCTGTGGATGATAAAACACGAGCAGGATAATCGGTCTTTCAATCAGTGACTGGGTTTGCCCACAAATGAGCAGAGCAGCTCAGGGCAAAGGTCAACGGAGAGACACGCCCAGCTGTTTTTCCACAGTGATGTGACTACAGCTTAAAACAAAAACAGGATCTATTTAGACCTAGAGAGTTCCCTTGTATTAAGGTCTTAAAGACAGGCAGCTGCAGAAATCCTGCAATGTCTGCGATTTTGCTGATCAAGATCTGAGTCCAAACAGGCAGAATCAGTCCTTTAAACCACAACAAAATTTTGGTTTAAACGTCAACTCTGACATACAGCGACTTCATGTTTGTCTCGACCTTACTGAAACTGACCTGTTGTGTGTTGAGTCAGTTCTAAGGAACTGAGACCTGACCATGGATCTGAGTTAGTACTGGTTTTACTGCTTTGGGTCTGGTGTTTGTATGTCCAACACCTAAGTGGATATGAAGTGTGACTGATGAGATAGCTGAGTTTGTTTTAGGAAAATCAGTTGCCAACAAGATTATGGCTGTTAAACGGAAATGGATTTTGGAATCAGATTCACAGATATTAAAATCAGCGGTGTCTTATCTGTCGCACAGTTGGCTCCAGTGTTTTATTGTTGGTGCAGGAGGTGGAAACAGGATTTTACAATTGTATACACTTTTCTTCAAAATATTTAAACAAATTACTTTAGTTTCTATGAGTTTACATTCATTTTTAGGGCATTATCAGGGCTGACTGATCTCTACCCCTTTAATTCAGGTCTGTCTTTTTTTTGGGGGAAAAAAAAAAGTGTGTAAGGACGTTGGGTTGGGGTAGGTCCAAAAATCGATCCATGTAGCTCACTATCCTTTTGTCCACCTTAAAAGTCACTAAGCAGACTTCCTGTCATTGTTCAGTTTGTATTTCCAACATTGTTCAGATGAAAAATTGGTCAGACAGTCCTGGATCCTGGACTGGGAATACCTGTCCTGGATTAATGGTCGGATAATCCAGACAGAGCGAGTACATAAACACACTGACGCAACTTTTGATGTGACAGTTGGGATGAGGTCATCACAGTGATGTCATCAGAAAGAGACAGTAACAGAGCTCTTTCATACAACACCTACAAATCAAAACCCATGATAACAATAATAATAATAATAATAATAAAGCAGGAATCATCCCATATGGCTTCATCACCATCATCGGTCCTTCATGTCTGTGTGAAGTCCAATGAGTCCTTTAAGTTTCCAGACAGGAAGTCAGTCTGATCGTCACTAATGAACAGATGTATATTAACAGTATGAAACTGAAGAGTTCACCTGCAATGCCCCTAAGACCTGATCGCCTCCTAATGACCTGCAGATAATTAACTCCTCTACTTAAGACACTAACCAGGCTGTTAATTAAGAAACTTACCTGTTAAACTAAATATTTTTTGTAAAATAACAGATGTTTCCTAACTAACAGACTGAACTAACTAACTGCCACGCCCTCCCCAGACCTAGGCCTTTTCAGTCCATCTACCAGACCTCACAGCGCCTCCCGGGGTTCATTGGTGTCCCTGCAGGACAGTTGAAGTGGTGGCTGAAGTCTGGAGAATTTGCAAGCGTGCCAATGACTCTGTATCTGGGGGGGCTGTGGGGGTCTGTCACCAGGCCCTCGTGAGCGCTCTCTGGTGTTCGTACTGAACACCACACCTGAAAAAAAAAAAAAAAAAAAAAAAAAAAACAGGAAGCGGAAATTAAGTTAGAATTGAAAATAAATCTGATGCTGAGAGTTTCACTCAGACTGCTGCTTTAATAAAAATTTATAATTTAATATATCAGGTTTAGTCTTCAAAGGTAATTTTCTTTTCTTTTTCATTGTCCCTGCCCAGATGGTAAAAGGCAGAACTTCAAATAGCATGATATTTGTTCCAGAAAGCTACAAAGAGTAGGTGTCCAGTATTCAGGGGATTAAAGACACTGATCATTTGAGTATAGATAGTTGCCTTTGTTTCAAGTCCTTTATCAGTCCACCTGGTTCAGGAGTTGTACAGAAGAGGAACATAATGACAGTATGTTGCATTTAATAAAAGGCATGACAAAATCACCATGTTGTGGTATGGTTTGTTGTGCTGCTGAGTTTGGTTCCAGCAGGCACATAAGTCACAGTGTCATCAGCATCAATATGATTGAAAGAGCAGAAAGCAATCATTCATTAATAAAATCAGAAGTGGTCCTAGTCTAGATCCCTGTGGGACAACTTCCTTCTGAGAAGGTAACTGTTGCTAACCTGAGCAAATCCCAGGAAAAAGAGCTGGCCATTGGTCAGGTTGAGAGCAGGAAGTTTCTTCTCTTCTCCATTTTTCTGAACCCACGACCGATAGGCCTGAAGGAGAAAAAACAATAAAGTAATGTTTATATGTGTGGAACAACGTGGCAGTCCAGTAGTTTCAGACGGTTCAGTTCATTTTGATGTGATATGTTCATACATGGTATGCAGCCTTCAGCCCTCCGTTGTCAGCGATGTTTTCCCCCAACGTCTGTTTTCCATTGACATGCTCTCCGTTGATGGTGTAGTGGCTGTACTGATCCACCATACACTCTGTCCTCTGACGGAATGCCTCCACAGATGAGTTCTGCCACCACGGCCTCAAGTTACCATCTTTGTCATACTCACGACCTGATGCAGGGAGAGGTGGAGGACATCTCAACGATAAAACAGACAACTTCACCGTCACATGCTTTCATTCATGCTAAAGCTTTTGCTGCACTCCGTGTGATTGTTGCTTCTAATCACTGTTCACATCAGGTTGTTCAGGCCATTTTAGAAGATCAAGAATTTAGCTTTTTATGGCAAACCAAAGGCTGCAGGTATGCATGATGAAAATGCTTTTACCATTTAAGGAAAAATGGAGCATTGTTTCAATGTGGTGTGAAGTTACAAGTATATCCAGTTCTAACTAATGCTGAGGTATGTGTAAACCAAAGATCACTGCTTCACATTTCAAGTGTAATTCAACATCTGGCCCAAATAACCAGCAAGAGAAATCACACATCATGACGTCCAGGGGGCCTGACAGTTGACAGGACCAGAGATCCAGACCCACCTTGATCATCGAAGGCATGAGTGAGCTCGTGACCCATCACTACCCCAATCCCACCAAAATTCAACGCCCTGAAAACACACATAAACATTCAGTATGTACACGACAATGGTTTTCTAAAACCTGAAAAGTCCAGAAACCAATGTCTAACGTCCTGCTACTGTGCTATAGAGGCTGCAGCGCTCAAAGAGATGAGATCATGGAGTCATTAAAACTAAAGGAATCTCCGAAATTTTCCGAAAAGCTGCTTTGAGATCATGATGTACTTTCATCACAATCTCAGCTGTTGTTAAAAGATATGTGTTTACCCAATCAATGCTTTCCTCATTCAGGACATCAGAATTATCACTTCTGTAAAAACTGTCTAAGGTGTAGTAAGTCATCAATTACTGATGGACAGGTGGACACACAGACAGGTAGATAGAGAGGTAAACAGACTTGGGGTGGTCGTGGGCGTAGAAAGGAGCTTGTAGGATCCCTGCAGGGAAGACGATGCCGTTCTTAGTGGGCATGTAGTAGGCATTAACTGTAGGAGGAGTCATACTCCACCTGGAGGAGGACAGGTTACAAGGAGACGAGGAGAGGGAAGGAAACAAGGGGAGGAGGAGTTAATACATGGACCTGCCTCTCCATCAAGAAGTCTCAGATCTATTCACTAAAATTCTGTACGGGTGTTTTCACAGGTGTTTTTTAGTGAACTCTAAAATCAGAGCATCAAATATCAAATGAAGAAACCTCTGTGCAGAGTGTGGAAGAGTCACAGGACCTGGTTGTCTGTGAGTGTTACTGGTGTGTGTCAGTATTACTGGTCTTTGTTGGGAGTCTTTCGCAGCTGGTCGGCCATCACACGGGCAGAGAAGTTGTAGAAGTTCAGCATGTTCTGGAAGAAGCTGTCGTCGGACACCTCATACTGAAACAACACAACAGAGCTGCTGTAACACATGTAACATTGTGTTTACCAGCGGGGGGCAGCAGAGCACCAGCTGCAGACCCAAACACACATCAAATATCACTTTCGACACAACACTCTGCTCTCAAGGACCCATGTTGTCCTACCTGTCTGCAGGTGAACAAGTGAATACTGACAGCTGTCACTCACCCCGTCATAAACGTCGTCCAGCTCTTTGGGGTCCAGGATGAATTCCGGGAATCCGATCATATCATAGATTGCATCTGCCTAATGAGGGACAGGCATAAACAGTTAGGCCAATCAGCATCTTTAACGCTACCCATCTGTCACCCTCTGTGTACCTTGTCTTTTGCAGCTTGTCTCGTCTGCTCGTCCATCCAGTTGAGTCGGTCCAGAGCTTCTTTAAATGCTGAGCGGATTGCGTTGATCATCTCCTCAGCCTGAGAGAGAGAGAGAAGTAAACAGAGAGACAGGTAAGCAGACCTGTATCAGACCAGGGACCACCTGTCCCTGCTACAGGAACCAGTTTCTGATCTTTATTTCTGATGCCGATGGTGCAACGACTCACAATCTCTTTGCTGTGTTTGTCGAAGGTTGCCTTTACAAACAGCGCTCCCAGAGCGAAGCCCAGAGTGTCGTCAGTGTTCCCAATACATGTCTGCCAGCGCGGGGTACAGGACTGCAACAAACTCAACCAGTTACAACCAGCTAGAACCAGTTAAAGCTGAAGCCAGTTACAGCAGGTCAGAACCAGCTAGAGCAGACTAGTAAGAACTTGTTTCCCCATTATCACCAGCACAGAAGTAGTTTTCTGACATCCACCACCATTAGAAGCAGTCAGCTGGCTAGAATCTGTGACAAACCAGTTACAACCAGTTAGTTCCCATTACAGTTAGGTAGAATTAGCTGGAGGTAACAGACAGAAAATGACTAAAAGCTTGAACCAGTCAGAGCTGCATACAGTTACGTAGCTGCATTTTCCAATAGATTCCCATTAGCCCTGGCACAGGTGGAGTCCAGAACCATTAAAAGCAAGTTTGAATCACCTTATCACAAAGAAAGTTACGGCCATTTAATGTGACCTTCAACCAGTTACCTCCAGTTAGTACCAATCCAAGCTAGCTAAGACATTTCAGAACCAGTTGGTGCACCATCTAGATTAGAAGATTACCAACCGCAGTTACTGAAGTATTTATACCTGCTGTAGTAAAAGAAATAATGGTATCAGTAACAACAATGGTCAAAACAGTAGTAGCAGTATTAACAGCAGTATTTGTAGTAGAATTACCTTCTTGGTCCCATACAGACTTTCCAGCAGTTTGTCCTGAGCATTCTCAAAGCGTTGGTCCAAACTGGCCACGCTCTTCTGAACCAGCGTCCACATCATGTAGTTATTCAGCAGACTGAACACAGAGACACAGTAACCTTTACCCATCTTAGCTTAGCATGTTAGCATGCTAACATTAGCTAATTAGCACTCAAGAGTTGAACTGAGGCTGATGGGAATGAAAAGTCAGGACGAGCTGTAACATGAACGTCAGGGAAATCCTGTTTTCATCCTCACTGCTCAGACTCCAGGCTGGTTCAGGCTCAGAGCTGTAAAGTTTGTTAACACAGTCTAGCACTATTTAATATGCTGATTATATTCTCCTTTAACATCAATCAATCAGTCACATATTTCTCATCAGGTTAACAGGTCACTGATTTGTGATGTTTCACGGAATTGTTGGGAACTGTAATATGCTGCAGCCGACAGTCCCACAGGGGTCCGTGCAGACCTCACTGGCCACACGGACACAGCTGTGTCTGCTCCTGATTGTTTATTATTACTGCTGATTTGATCATCTAGGGAATATATGCAGAGGATGCATTTTGTGTTGCCCATATGGTTTTCCAATGACACTTGAATAAGGTCTCTCCAGACTGTATATGAGGACATATAAACCTACAGACCTGCGGTCGGTTCTGTTGATGAGGTCAGACACCTGCTGTAGGTACTCTCTGGCATACAGGACGACAGGTTCAGTGTCGTTCAGCTCCAGAGGAGACAGAGAGGACGACAGGTAGTCCAACCAGTCTACTGCCGGAGCCAGGAGCTAAGGGAGGATATGACAGGTGTCAGGTATTTTCGAAAAACCACAGCAGTTTCACATCGCTCTGAATCTCTAACATCCTGGAAACTGGAAATCTGAGCAATAGTTGAAGAGGTATCTCAGCCTAGACCACATCTGTCTGTCAGCACTAATCCTCAGTGTGCACCACCCGGGGGATGGAGAGATGAAAACCGAATCCCTTGGCTTTGGTCCAGACTAGAAATTACCTGATTTAATTTGTTCTTAAACTCCTTTAATGTGTGATATTACCACCAGGTTTAAAGCTCTGACTTTGTTTTCAAATCATATTTTTACATGTCTCTTCAGGTCCAGTAACCATCAGTCACAAACAGAGGCCACTGATTCACTGATCCACTGGACAAATTACTAATAAATATTATGAAATATTTATCAATTATAAAACCACAGAAGCTGCTCCACAGGCAGATGACTGAGGTTTGTAAAATAATATACAATAATGTGAAAGTGGCACAGCGAGCCAGTGGTGTCGTGTTGTTTGAACCTCAGTGGACCCGGGGCCTTTCTGTGTGGAGTCTGCATGTTGTCGCTGTGTTTGTATGGGTTTTCCACTCCCATAGTCCAAACATATGCAGGTTTGGTTGGTTGGTGACTTTAGAAAATTAGCTGCTGGTCATAGCCCAGCACATTTCTCTGGTGTTTCCGACGTCTGTGCGGATTAATGTGCACTGTCCCATGGAAAAATAAACAAAGAAGAATTCAGGACAAAGAACAACCAGGATTCATCTTTCTGAAGACTCCTCCATGTTCATATCAGCCATGTTTATATAATAACCTGTTATCTAACCCCTCTCAGAGATGCAGGCTCATAGCAACAGCTCATGGCAACTGTCGCTATGGTGACCCCCAGAAGCATCTGCAACACTGAAGGATAGAGAGCTGCAGCAAAGAGAGACCACAATATCAGAGCAACACTAGTGAAGACAACACTGTTTTTCAGTCCATAACTGAGACCCTTAAAAAAACACCACATTATACGTTGATTGAAATCTGCTGCACAGGTGGAGAAAGTAATGATCCAGTTCATTAGCGTGAGGCTGTTAGGACAGAAGGAAGCAGCCTGAAAAAGAGGTCCCAGGAGGAGCGCTACACTGAAATTAATAAACTAAACAGAGAAAATCTATTTTTTTGTTTCAGCCTAATGTTCCAACTGAAAACAAAGCTTTTCCAAAGCTCTACCCAGACTGCGTAGGAGATACAGCACAGTCCAAATCTAGCTTTAAGAAGTCATTGTTCTTTAACTGTTGCTTTTCTCTTATGAAGTTGGGTTTTTAAACAGACTGATTTCATTCTTCCTGTATCTGGTATTTTGAGTCGTATTTCTCCATTATATTTGATCGATCCATCAGACCATTAGTGTCTTTACTGATCCATGAATTTAGTGAATAAAACATCAGAAAATACTGAAAATGACCACATATTTTCCCTGAAGCCCAACTGAACATGTTCAAAAGATTTTTTTCTGATCAACAGTCAGAAAATTGGAAAAATAGCAAACATTAACATCTATGAACCACAGACTGTGTCTTTAACAGTCTTTAAAGTGTTAAAGGGACTACTTCACTCTCCAAATCAAAACAGCTTCATTATACGATGTGCATTCAGTCATGGGTTATAAAAGTGAAGGACCCCTACTGAGCCAGCTGAGAAGAAATGCACAAATGCACAAAAGAAATGCATGGACCACCATATTTCTGCTGTTTGTGATCTTCACCTGCTGAAACACCTGGTCAGTGTGTCAGAGCCCCTTGGTTGGTCCTCACCTGCAGCTCAGCGATGGTGACCTTGTGGTAAATCTTCTCTTCGTCACGGCGTTGGTCCTGTGGGACAGTAATGTTGGCAAGCGCCGTCTCAAAGTCCAGTATCTGTTGCATCTGCAGCTGGGTGGAGCTCCTCTCCCCTCCGAGCAGCATCCCCAGCTCCACCATGTAGTCCAGGTATGCCACCAGCACCTGGGACCAGCAGAGCAGAGGTGGAAACACATCAGTAAAACCAGATCAGCTACAGTCACCAAAGCCACAAATACTCTGAACATAGTTCAGTAAACTTGACTTGAAGAATTCTCACCTTCTCATTGGCTGTCTTGTTGAGGTAATAGTCTCGTGACGGCAGGAAGAGCCCTGATTGGTCCACCTGAGGAGATTGACAGGTGAGTCAAATTTGACCAGATATCACCAGATACAAAAGGCTCCTTTGATATTCTTACCTGGATGACATTGCTGTTGGAGTTTTTGGGATCAGCACTGACTCCGACACTGAAGAAAGGCTGAGCTCTGTAGGGACCAGAAACCACCTTCAGAACCTCCATGAAGTTCTCCTTCTCCCAGGGTCCGGTCATGTTCCAGCCCCCGATCTGGAGAGAGAGTCAACATGTTCATACTCAACTTTCTTCACAGTCTAAACAGCAGTGACAGAAAGCAACAAAGTGAAAAAAAAAAAAAAAAAACAAGCTCCAGCTTTTGACATGTCAGGATTTTTGCTTTTAATTCAATTATTTTTTAATGATTTTGATGTTTGGACTGTTGGTGGGACAAAAACACTGCCTTCCATCATCTGTTATCAGGATTTTTACAAAGCAGACAGTTGAGAAATTGTGAAAATATGCAGACTGATATACCGTACCATATACAGCATGAATAATAAGATAATATAACATCAGTCCCTGTTCCATTTTTCTGTATTTAGTATATGTGGTTTTTATTTCAACTACATGTTTCTGATTGTAGTAATGCAGGATTTATATTTATAATGGAGTACTTTAACTGCTAACACTGTTCCTTTACTAAATGATCTTTAACATGTGCTAGACCTGTTTGCTGACGATACCCTGTTTCTTATTTTAGAGTAGTAATTCACTTTTCATCCATAACTCCAGTTCACCTATGATTCGTTTGCTCATATTCGCCTCCCTAAACCTTATTCCAAAACAGGAAATCTCCATATTCCATAAAGGGTTTGTCTTCTGAAAAGCAGAAAGGAGATCAAGAGATGTCAGAACCAGACTAAATATCTGCAGGGCCATCTGAGTGGTTACCTTGGCAATGAGGTCTATGAGAGGCTGGGCCCCCAACTCCTCGATCCTCTGGGTGTTGAGACAGGACAGGTAGTAGGACTGAGTCTTCCTCTCCGCCTCGCTGCTGCTGTTAAAAGTCCCATTCTCTACAAAATAAAGTACACACACAATCAGAGACTAAAAATACTGCTTAATAAACTGCTTGATACTACTGTTCACACCTGCTGGACGATTATTTTGAAAATCAATTTTTTTTTTAAATCAACTGCTTTATGGCCACAGAATGTTTACAGAAAACAAACAGGGATAGGGGGACTGGTCAGAACTGGCAGAACTGGGATTTGTTAGTGTTGTCAGTCTGTCTGTCTCACCCAGCAGGTGTTTGAGCAGAGCCTGGTTCTGCTCCCAGATGCTGTTGAAGGTGGACCAGCGCGACCTTCCATCAGGCAGTGGGTTCTTCCTCATCCAGCCTCCACATGCGAACTGGTAGAAGTCCTGGCACGGGTCAGCGCTACGGTCCATTGCCTCCACCATCTGACTGGCGACCGTGATGCATGCCTCTGACAAGCACAGGCCACGTCCACTGTCTGTACAGCATCATGGGAGAGAAAAAACAATAAACAAGTGAGGGTGAAGGGGAGAGGTCAAAAGTGAAGCTGTGGGAGGTTCTATAATAAACTTTTAGGGCATAAAAGAAGCAAAAGGTGGTGGTAGAAAAAGAGAGGAGGAGGCAAAGTGGAAGGAAAGACAGGGAGGGATGGGTAGAAAAAAAAGAAAGAATAGGACAAATGGAAGGAAGGGAAGGGCTGAGAAGGAAAGGAGGAGGTAGACAAGGAAGGGGAGAGGTGAAGAAGGTTAAAGAGGGAAGGACAGAAGGGCAGGAAAGGAAAGGTGGCGGCAGAGAAGAAGAGAAGGAAACAATGGCGTACAGAAGGAAAGGAGGAGGTAGAATGGAAAAGGAGTGTATGGAAAAAAAAAATCAAATCAAAGAAAGAAGAGAAGGATGGGGGGAGCAAAGGAAGTTGTAAAAGGGAAAGAAGGAGGGGAGAAGAGAGGAAAGGGAGGATGTATAGAAGGAGGAGTTGTAGAAGGTTAAAGGAGGCAGGTGTGTGCTACCTGAGCTAAGTCCCAGTCCCAGGACCAGCAGACAGACAAACAGAGCCAGCAGAGCAGCCAGGAGCAGGACTGACAGCACCACCTCCAGTTGAGTCCTCCTTCCCAGAATGTCCACACCTCCCTTCCTGAAGCCCACCTGAGACACACAGACCCCAAACCATTGAATCCCATTTTAGAGATGGATGCAATAAAACACTCCCCCATTGAAATGTGTTTTGATCAGCTGCCAACCTCAAGAAGAAGGTCTTGTACAATGTGGACCCACCTGGACGAGCTCCATCCCTGCAGTGCTTTAGTTTCTATATCTGTTCAGTGCGCGCTGGACTCGACTGGAAATGGCTGCCATTGCAACGGTCACAGTAGGATAGTTCCTGTTAGGCCAATTTATGCTTTGATCCCATGAGGTAAATGTTGTAATCTGCCCCAGTCTTCAGGAACTCAACTGAACTGGGCTCAGTATGTACAGAGTATTTATTTCCCATCATGTTTTTTTATGTTGACACAAGTATGACAAAGGTCCTCCAGTAAAACAGAGTACATGTGTGAAAATGAGAGGGATTCAAGTAGAACGGTGAGGTTACAGGGAGTAGAGGTGAAGAAGGTGGAGGATTTTAAGTACCTAGGGTCAACAGTCCAGAGCAACGGAGGGTGTGGAAAAGAAGTGAAGAGACGTGTGCAAGCAGGTTGGAACGGGTGGAGGAAAGTGTCAGGTGTGATGTGTGATAAAAGAGTGTCAGCAAGAATGAAAGGAAAGGTGGACAAGACAGTGGTGAGACCAGCAATGTTGTCTCGTTTAGAGACAGTGGTACTGAGACAAAGACAGGAGGCAGAGCTGGAGGTGGCAGAGCTGAAGATGTTGAGGTTCTCTCTGGGAGTGACGAGGATGGATAGGATCAGGAATGAGGACATCAGAGGGACAGCTCATGTTAGATGTTTTGGAGAAAAAGCCAGGGAAGCCAGATTGAGATGGTTTGGACATGTTCAGAGGAGGGACAGTGAATACATTGGTAAAAGGATGCTGAGGTTAGAGCTGCCAGGAAGGAGGCCTAGAGGAAGACCAAAGAGGAGGTTCATGGATGTAGTGGAGGAGGACATGAGGATAGTTGGTGTGGGTGAGGATACAGAGGATAGGGTTAAATGGAGGCAGATGATTCGCTGTGGAGACCCCTGAAGGGAGCAGCTGAAATGAAAAGAAGATGACAAAGGTCCCCAAGTCCTTCTCTATTGCACGTGTGGAATACTCATGCACATACACCCTGTTTGAAGCATGAACAGAAATGAACCGGACTTCAGGACCCTGCTCTTGTCTCTGTAAGATGCTGACAACATTCAGAGAGCAGAGGTGAAAACAGTGGAAAGCCCCTCCTCCTCCAGAGAACAGACATGTCTTGAATAATGCATTTGGCCAACTCCTGACCCACTGCTGGAAGTGTCTTTGTGGGTGGTGGACCCACACAGAGTTCTGACCTTCTTTGTACTATCAGTTTAACCCCCCCGTAGGTCGGTCTTCAGGAGGGGGCCTCTGACTCTGTCCTGAGTTTTAAAACCACTAGGAATCCAGGACCCATCGACCATGGAAGGTTTATGCAGATTTCCTGATGACACGACTGAAGTTAGACTTTATGCTTATAAATCTCAAAACTTCAGCTCTGTCATGTCTGTTCTGTAAACTGTGCTTGCACCTTTTCTGTCCGACAAGAAATTTGTCATACAGATCCTAACAGTACTGGTACATGCTTTTTCTGACATAGCTTGACGTCTTTGTGCTCTCAGTTCCAACAGGTGGTGTTCAGGCGTTGTCCTGAGTTCCAGACAACTTCAACCCTAAATTTCCAACCATCTACATGGAGAAGTGTGACAGAGCATCTATGGACATCAGTGGTCAGTCATCAGTCCAGCAGCGTGTGATGTTCTATATTTGACTGTTCCGCTTATCCTCCTGTTTCGTTAGCACCAAATATCCAGCTGCTGCCTGCTAGGACATTTAGCTTCATTAGTCATGAAACACTGAACTGAGCGCAGCAGTACACCTGCCTCAGGCTGCTAGGAGGTCAGTCCTGTTGCTGTGACAAGAAACAGACTGAATATCAGGCAACGTGTATTCCTGTCCTTTTCTTTTTCCCTTTGAAAAACAAACCGAATCATACCCAGAGTCCACCCTTACTGCTCTGTTCCTCTTTCACAAACTCAATTCTGTTTTTATTTCTGTACAAACCTTTTGCTACTGCCTCTGTCAGCCTGTCAGAATGAGAGAGAGTGAGTGAGTGTGAGTGAGTGTGTGTGTGTGGGTGTGTGTGTGTGTGTGCTGCGTTCACTTACTTCCAATCTGTCAGAAGATGAGGCTACGTCAGCTGGAGCGTCCGAAACTTCCTCCTCCTCCAATGTAGCTCGTTTATAGCTGGACATCTACAGAGACAGACAGGCAGACAGACGGTCAGTAACGTCCTCACAAACACAGATAAACATCTGCAGAAGTCTGCCGTATCACACCAACAAGGATAAACTGATGAGAGATGGCTGGAACAGGCACAAATTAAGCCTCATGTTGTCTGTTCTGATGACTGAATGAACTAGTGCTGGTGATAGCTGAGTTTCAGAACCACTGACAAACCCTGTTCTCCGCTTCGTCAGTTGGTTTGGACCATGGCCAATTCACTGGTTCTGTCACAAGCTGCTGATTTGACTTGTGATGAAGTCAAATATACAAACTACTGCCTGGATGCAAAAGATGCAAAATAGACATAAAGATGCAAAACAGCTACAGCGACATGACTTGTGTCAGGTGTCTGAGTCCAGGTGCCTTGTTCCTGCAGAGGTCTCAGGGGCCTTTTATGTCTGTGTCCAGGGGCCCATTGTCTCTTGAGTCCTCAGTCAGACTGAACCCTGGACAAGCTAATGCATTTGTTAACCTGTGCACTTTACTCATTGTTGTTTCTATTGATTGTTGCACTTCTTTGCATTAAATATTCATGCTGTCTTTACTCCAAGTGGTCCTCTGAGACAACTCCATAAAGAATCTGCACAGACACTTTAACAAAAGCCTACAAACCACCAGCTCAGCCTTATACTTCCCTTTGATTGGCTATTGAACACCACAGGAAACAGTACTGTCAGAATAAGATAACAACTCACACGTAGAAATCCAAACACTTAAGAACTAAATTAAATATGTTTTAGAAGTTGAGTGTTTACACTTAGAAATTATTTGGCTTCCTCATTGTCCCATCAGGCTCATGACATATTTACTTTTTCCACTGCGTACTTGTAAAGAACTGTAATACTAGCACCATTGTTTACATACTTGGCTGTTTACTTTGGTTACTGTTGATACTGAACAGATCTAGTCAGAGATGTATTAGCCAACAACAGTAGACCAGTGAGGAAAAACCACATCTGTGTACATTTAGGACAACAGTCGATAAATACGCTACTGAGAATTCTGCCTCATCGTTTATCTAAAGGCAAATCTTTGGGTTTTATTGTTTTCCATCTGTCTGTACTCAGTAACTGATTGTGTAAATGGACTTTTAATTAGGGAACAAAAGCTTTTTCTCAGGAGAAACTTGAATTTCTCCTCATGTTGTATGAGCCAAGATCTGTGTTCCTGATCATAAGTCATGTACCATTTATCATGTTCTGTTCATATTACAGCCACTTTATGTTCTGTATGTGTTTATTATGGTTAATCATCACAGTTCTGTCACCGGGACATACCGTGTGCAGTGGAGGGTTTGGCAGAAATAAAAACCAAACTTCACTGAGTTTCTGAGGGAGCTGCTGCTGATGTGAGTCGTGGCAGAGACTGAAGAATCGGCTGCAGCTCAGCGTGAGGAGATATTTCACTGTGACCAAATAAATCTCCACTTCCTCTGTTTACAACCAGCTCCTCCTCTCTCTCTGCCTGTGTCTCTCTGCCCCCCTCCCTCACTCATTGTTAGGCAGAAATATAAACAGTGCAGTGCTCCACCCTGCAGGGATACAGACTCACTGGTCTTGGATCAGCTGCAGAAACCAGTCATATAAACTAAACCAGCTGCAGAGTCCACATTGTTCCCCCACAACGCCACCTCCTACGCTGCATTTGGTCACCGTGGAAACCACTGCAGCGCACAGCAGTGCAGACGCTGCTGCAGCTGATACCATGTAGCACTTTTGCTCTGCTAGAGGAGGACGTCTGCAGGGCTGTGATCCCAGCACTGAGATCGTTCAGCTGCACCAAACGGAGTCCCCCATCCACATCATGCACTGCACTGCTGCTCCACTGCTACTTTAAAAACTCTCCAACATCCTGAAACACAGAAGAAAATGTCTCACCTCTCAGGACTTCAGAGGCTTTTCAGTTTTTTTTGTAGGAGGCAGTTAAAGCTCTGGAGGTCAGAAAACAGTGGTGACAAGAGTTTGGAAAGAAACATTTCCTGTTTCAACAAGACACTCAAGACTTTAGTCAAAACCACCAAACTCAAGTCTGAGACAGGTCAAAACACCCACAGGCTCAAGTCAAAACAGCCTTGGGACAGGACTAAGGCCAGACCAGTCCATGCACACCAGTCCTGTATACAAAACCAGGTCCACAGAAACACAGCTTTCGCAGTTTAATGTGGAAGGCCTTAACTGGCCTATTTAGAACCCCTGTCCTTAACCCCATCCAGACTGGACTACATCAACACTGGACCTCAGATAGCTCCTGGTCTGAAAGAGCAGCAGGTTCAGGAGGGTGGAGGTGTCTTCCTGACCGCCCCCGAGTCTGAGAGTCTCAGTGTCCTGCAGGAAGCTGAAGGTTTCCAACTGTTTCCTTCCGCAACACCCTCATTGAAACCTGTCTCCTTCTCTCTGGGTCTCACTCGTGTTGGTGTCTCTCGCCCAGCTCTGTTCACTTTAATTGATGACGCACACAGAGGGGGAGTTAGGGGGTGTTGCTAGGAGACAGGAGTGTGTGTTATATCTCTCAGTGGAAGCTGATGTCACTGTGTGTGTGTGTGTGTGTGTGTGTGTGTGTGTGTGTGTGTGTGTGTGTGTGTGTGTGTGTAATTAGATAATGTGTATGAATCATCTCCATTCAGCTCTAACTTCACTGCAGCTTATATAACATCTGTCTGTCTGTCCTGCCTGTAAAACCTGCTCTTTTGTCCCCTCACAGCCTCCAGAGCCCCAGCACCATTGAAAAACCACAAAACATTCAGTAAATCATTAGGTTCATCGCTGCAGCCTCAATGTGGTTAGCCTAGCTTAGCACAAAGGGTGGAAGCAAGGTGAACTGTTAGCCTAGCTTAACAGAAAGGCAAACTTTTAGCCTAGCTTAGCACAAAGGCCAGAAACGAGGCAAATTGTTAGCCTAGCTTAGCACAAAGGCTGGAAACAAGGTGAACCGTGAGCCTAGCTTAGCACAAAGGCTGGAACCAAGGTGAACCGTGAGCCTAGCTTAGCACAAAGGCCAGAAACAAGGTGAACTGTGAGCCTAGCTTATCACAAAGCCTGGAAAGAAGGTGAGTTGTTAGCCTAGCTTAGCAGAAAGGTTGGAAGCAAGGCTAACTGTTAGCCTAGCTTAGCACAAATGCTGGAAGTTTCTTCACAAACTGCTGCTACAATCACATTTGTATCTGTACAGCAGTCAGAGAAACAAACAATGTAACAACACTACCAGTCAAAAGTTTGGACACACATTCCCATTGATCTGAATGTTTTCTTTTCTGAAAACACATTTCCTAGTTATTAAACTGTGGACTAAGGATTTATTTTCCTCTGCAAATGCACCTAAAATTATCCATCTATATTTTTATACATACATGTGCAAAACAGGTGGGCAGAAAGAATAAAAACCCACCAATAACAGGACGATCACTCTGCAGAGCTTAAAAGGTGAATGTTCTCCTACACAGACTTCACTGATCAGTCTGAGCTCAGAAACAGATTCCCCTGCTTCGTTTGTCAACATCAGCCGGAGATCTGCACGTTAGCTAGTGTTAGTCGATAGCATCAGACTGTTGGAGACATTAGCTAAGATCCTGGGTCACCACCGTCCTGCAACCTGCAAACTAAATATTCACTGCGCAGCATGTGAACACATCTACATGGCTTTTAAACTTCAAAGAATCTTTTTGTGAAAGAGCTAAAAACTTAATTTCAGCATAACAATTATCTGATCTCTGGCTTTAAAGGAAATGACCACCATGAGAAGGAATCTGTGAAGTTTTTTAGCTGAAGCACAAAAATGAAAGCTGTTTCTGTTTGCAGCCAGTGTCCCATCACATGCACTAACCTGAGGTTTAAATCTGCTTCCTTTCTCCTCAAAACATTTACGGTCATTTTCTTCCACCTTTGAATCCAACATTGTTTACACCTATGTGTTCACTAACATGTGGCCTGCAGGACAGCAGGTCAGCAGGAGCGTCACTACTTGTGCATGAGACAAACCAACAGAACAGAAGTGTGGAAATGTGTGTGTGTGAAAATGCGTCACTGTCACCATCAGACTTATACAACAGAAAAGGTCAGACTGACTGTGATAAAAGCTCAGACCGAGGCGTGAGGACACTGTGTCACTGAGCATGTGCAGACAAACATCCCACTGCAGCAGCTGCTGCACATTTATGACTTCAGCCCACGCTGAGCCAGGCAGGCAGGACTCTGTGTACACATGTGGACCTTCAGCATCAATAAATCCTGGCCCCCACACAATAACATTTCACCCTGTTTACAGGCAGCAGCAGAGCTCAGAAAGCCAGGGTCCAGTTCACGATCAGAAGGTAAAGAGAAGATGTGGTGAACACTTCCTGAGGCTGCACAGGATGTGCAGCTTGTACAGTTGTACTGTTTTAGGTTTGGTGAATGCTAACCAGGAGCAGCCACTATTGTACTGAAACCATGGGAACAGACAACAACTGGGTTTACTGAAGAAAACATCTTCTGAACCACAATCTAATCGCAGAATGACATATTTTCATTTTATGGTGCGTTGACACTATACAAAGAAAACTGAACTGTTTCTAATGAAATTAGTGGACATTTTTCCTTATTAGGTCCCCCTGTCGTCTTTTGAATAGGACCAGCCTTTACAGGTGGATCCAGTGATATGTCTGTTACAGAACTTACAGACGAGCAGGTGGGCAGGTAAACAGGCCCAGGGGAGCCAGCAGGTTCAGGAGCACAATACAGAAAAACCAAGAGTCCACAGTGAACATCAAGTCTGGCACAGTCCACCAGGTAACAGGGGGACAGGCATGTTAAACACAGGGAAGTGATGAGGAAACCTGGAACAGGTGTGTGAGGGGGCGGGAACAGTCAGGTGACAAGAAATGGAGGGAGAGCCCGGTGACCTCTTGTGGCTGGAAGGAGAAAAGTAAAACTAGATGGTCCAGAAGAGGAAGTGAGAATGTGGACAAGGCTGCGTCCACATCCCAGAACACCCTGCTGTTCCCATCAAATCTGCTACTTGATCCATGTTTGTCAGGGACATGTATCAGGCTCCGGTGTGAACACCCTGAGCTCCTAAACTGCCACCATGCACAGACTGAACTGAAATGTGAAGGACAAAAACGTTGTTCCTCCAAAGCTGCTGGGTTCCCATATGTTCCTTCCAGTTTGGCTCCATCAGAAGCTTCTCCATAAATGTCCAACCTATGTAAAGCATCCTGGTCTCTCCACTGCTCCCCTCCTACATGTTGATGTTTCCCACCCTGAATGATGATGACAGGCGATATGTGCAGAGGAGGGAGACATTAAAACAACCACAAAGGATTCTGATCCGACCGGCGCTCGCACACTCACACATCGGATAGGAATCGGATCTAACACCACATATGCAGGTGGACCAGATCTGATCTGAGAACATCTGGTTTGGTCTGTTCACACTGTGGGAACATCAGGACTGAGTCATTGCTGCCTCAAAATTGACCCTCCTCCATCAGCACCTGCAAGTCATCACCATGGCAATGGCTCACCTCCCATCTCCGTGACTTCTGACCTCAAACACAACCCCCCTGAGAGCCCCACCTCCACAGGCCACTCATTGAAGCAACAGAGACCAGTTGGAGCTTTACATCCTGATGGTTAACAGAAACATATTAAATACAGCTGCTCTTTCTGTGATTTTACAATAAACTGATTTTTTTTTAGCTCTGGACAAAAACAAATATTTGAAACATGAGAAACTGTGACTGAGATTTTACAAATGATGAGTTGAATCAGTTGATTGATAATTATGGATTGTTACCAAACTTCACATCATGGAGATGAAAAATAAATACAATGAAGATAAAGAAGAAAAGAAAGAAACATTCTGTGGTTCTGAAACGATGAGGATGAGGAGGATGATAAAAACCAAAAATAGGATGAAAATACAGATAATAAAGTTGATGTTTACAGTTTTAAATGACAACAACCATGAGGATGATGAAGATGAGGAAAACAGACTAAGTTGAAAAGGATCAGGAAGGGAAACAACACAATGCTTCAGCTCATGATCATGATGAAGATGAAGGTACAAAGATCATGTGACACAGAAGCGTTGTAGCAAAGGTCACTGAGGGCGTCTGGGATTGTTTTATTGCTCAGATGGAAACTGAGTGTCAGGAAGCTGTAAACCTGTAAACACACACACACACACAAACACACAAACACACACACAAACACACACAAACACACACACACAAACAGCCTCTGTTTGTTCTTAAAGGATCAGTCCTGTGTTTTTCTCTGTTATTTTGCACGACTCACATCCAGAGACTGAAAGCAAAGAGAAAAAAGTGAGGAAGAACCATGTGAGCCAGGTCAGCAGTGTGGCTCCCTGCTGTGTATTTAATAGATTTTGGACAACAATGGAGGTCTATGGCACAGACTGATAAGCTCAACCAGGTTCTGGATTCACACACATTACATTGAGGACACCAAATTCATTGGTGCCAATGGAGCATGTCATTAACAGTGATGGAAGACTGAATGTAGACGTGTAAATTAATGAGGTCTTCTCATTATTTGGGCCAGATGTTTCTCAGAATAAATTTCCAGAAGGTTTTTATGCCCATGAGCTGGTCTCATCAGGCCGTGAGCAGAAACCTGGACCGGCCTTATGGAGCTGGTCTGTGGCATTTAGTGCCCAAACAAACAGGCAGCATTTGTCTGGAAGGAAATTCGTCATCAGGACTGAGCCGCCGCCTTTGTCCCTGGCTGCAGACACATTAGCAGACGTGCAGCGTTCACACTCAACCCAGTGAGAAACTGTGCGTGCACAATGTGTGTTCGCCTCACTTAATGTGAAATTAAAGGGTCAGTCTGTGATTTTTAACCTGGTACAAAAGGAGGGTTTCTCTGCCATCATCAGTACATCTGATAGTTATTGATTCTTCCATCTATGAACGTTCACTTGTCCTGCACCACAGCTCAGAGGGAATTGCTGTTCGTTCTGCTGCACTGCATCCATCTGAAGATATCTAATTTGACTCTGCAACAGTGCTAACCACCAAGCCACCGTGCTGCCCCTTGACTCTAAGTCTTCACAGTAAACACAAGCTGAACTGAAACCATGAAGTGGTTCCAGTTCTTCAGTTGAAGTTTTGCTGCTTTTTTTTGAATGATTGTAATAATGTTGAGGGAATTGTTTCAGACTAAGATGTTAACCCTTTCAAAGCCTGTGTTCTCTGCAGCTCTGCTTCAGTCCATCCCGGATACTGACCCAGAACTGGTCCAGAGTCCAAAGTGTTCTCCAAACCAAAGCTTCTCCTACAAGCCTGATTTTCTTTATTCTGCCAAAAAACAACCAAACTTCCATCTGTCCCACGTCTGTGTCTCTGTGACCCTGGTTCAGCTTCTCTGCTGCTTTTTTGGACTTTTAGGTTGTAAATGGAGAGTCAGCATTCAGCAGAGACCAGGCTGATGGTAGAACCAGAGGAGAAGGTGCAGGTTTATGTTGGAGCTTGTGTAGAAACCTTTCTGTTGTGCTGTCAAGGCTGAAGCTTTAGTCTGAGTGGGATTATAATAATGATAATCAAATAATTCAGACTAATCGAACAGACAAACGGGTCAAATTTACTCCCATTTCCACTGTAGCAGTTTTTTTGGAAACAGGATTTTTGTCAGAGATTCAGTTCATCACAGATCTGATCTAACAGTGCTGCAGTTTTACTTCAAACAGCAAGTACTACAGTACACAGTGGTATCCAAACTAAGGGGCAGGGCCCTACAGGAGGTCAGGAGACAATCTGACCTTAAGTCTTTGAAAAGCATCGTTTTACGTCTACAAGCTGAAACATGAAGACAATGAAAGTGAAGATCTGAGAAAATCTAAACAGGACCTGAGCGGTTCCTCACCACATTGTTTCGCGTTAGTGTGACTGAGTTTAAGTAGAGAGGCCGATTTGAGTTGGAATCAGGAGAAGAAGCTGATTTTCATCTTCTCAGAGAATAAAATTTTGGCAGAGACAGAGTCTTCGTTTCGTCTGCTGTGATGAATAAATGATGAGGTCGTGGTGTCCTGTCAGGCAACACGTTTCTTCTCCACAGGATCAATAACGTGAAGAACAGGCTTTTATTCTGTGGACAGGAAGGCTCTTCTTCTGTGGTTCTGAAACTGCAGAGACATCTGTTTCAGGCCTGTGACGCGCAGCCTCCGTGTTAAACGGCCTGCACTGCTATCGATCAGGTAACTGATCAGTGACGTCATCAGGAGGTGAACCCTGGCGTCAGGCTTTTAAACATCAAACACACCTTCATACAACCAAACACACGCGCACGGAGCTGTGCGCTTTCCCACCTTTCAGCCACAGCCGCCTGTCAATCAATCACAGTGATTAACAAGTTATCAGCATCCGCGAGTGCCCGCAGACGGAGCAGACCCGGACCCGGTGGCCCCGGGGCACGCGGCCCTGCGCGTGCTTGTGGTGGGTATGTGCGTGTACTCACGGTGTTCCGGAGGTCCTGCAGCGCTACGCTCATCCTGGAGCTCCGTCCCCGAAAACAGAGCGCTACCGACGGCCGCTCCGCCGGCCCATCCTCCCCGGTTCCGCCTGTCTGTCCCTCTGTCCGCTCCTCTGTGACTGACTGACTGGTTGACTGACTGACTGGCTGACTGGCTGACTGTCCTCCTGGTTTAGTCCGTCCAGCAGCAGCAGGAGAATCGGGACGTTTCTCTCCGTGTCTCCTCAGACCCCGCCCAACATCCAACCAACCTCTTCCTTTCACAAACAAACACACCCCGAGACACAGAGGACTGACGTCACCAGCACGGCGTTACGTCACCTCCTCCAGCTCCTCCATCCATCTCATCTATCAGTCGATAAATGCATCTATCCACGTGGCGATCGATCAGTGAGTCCGTCCATCCAAATGGGCAGAAAGTAAAATACATTGATTTGTACTTCAGTACTCTGGGGTCCTCTCAGTACAGCAGTACTACCGGGGTATTCAAGGTACGAGTTGATGGCAGGTCTTTGTTGTGCTGATTTTCTCAGCTGAAAGTTTTTGGTGCAGTGGTTCAACCAAAATCAAGTGAAACACTGGACGGAACAGTTCAGTGAGGTTTACCGCACAGCATTGTGGGATTGTTTCCTGTTACCTGGCGCAGGTGGAGCAGTTTGAAATCTGTTCGTGAACACAGGTCACAGCGAACTGGTTCCACTGGTTCCACGGGGATCAGGTATAAAATACTCCTTTTTCACAGGAAACTGTAAATCTGGACACTCACTAACTGCAGTCACTCTACTACTGTACCGAAGTACAACTCTCAGTATTGTACTTTCTGCGGATTCAGTTATGAATATATAACAAACTAGTATCACGTGATCAAGGATTATTGTAGTATAAGTACAACAGCTGCCCAACATTAATTAATGTTACATATCAATAATGGGCCGTTCTGCCCAATGAGTACTTTTACTTTTAGTACTTTTAGTATATTTTGATGCCTTCTTTACTTTCTCAAAATATTTGTGCAGTGTATCATTACACTATTTATTTTCAAAATAGTTGCTATTTTTTAATCAATATTTTTCAAAAGTGTCACTAATGATTTTTAAAACAGTATTTGAATGTAATATTTATTTTTTAATGCTAATGTTTAACAATATTTAAAAAATGAAAACAATTTTAATATGAATTATTTTAATGTTGTAGAGTTTCCTCCTGTTCTTGTTCAAATTATTTTGTTCCTTATATACCTTCCTGTTGTTTCTGTGAGGACAAACCATCTCGTCCTGAAAGTCTGTGCTGTGTGCAGTGTTGGCCAACAGCTCCACCTGCTGCCATTGCATGCACAGTACAGCCTCCTCAGCAAAAACTATACAGTGCCAATAAAATGATCAATATCGATCGATCGATCAAATCTCTGGATTCATATGTTTTTCCTACATGTTCAAATTTCAGATTTACTAATATTTTATGGTAGTTTTTGTTTATTGTACTAATATTTTTAGCCTAGAAATATTTTTAAATATTTCATGAGGACTTTAAATAGTGTAATTAATATTTTCTAGATTTTTTATATTTTTTCAAATATTTATTTATATAATACAGTTAATATAATAAGTAACATAATTTAGATGTTAATTCATAGGCAGATGTTTTTATATATATGTCCACGTTTACTCTGTTTTTCCTCATACAAACAGCAAAGGAATGCAGAGGTAAATGTAAAATAAACATGTTTGTGTGTTAGAATAAAAACAAGATTTATAATCTTATTCACTCTCGGTGTATCATTGGTGGTGATGTAATATAGAGTTTGTCCAGCAGGAGGCAGAAACACATCAGACTGTAAAACCTGAACCAGGACCAGGACTTGGTTTACAGGCTCAGTATGTGCATCCACAGAGATAATGTCTTTCTGTTATTGTTTAATAACCCAAACACAACCTGACAGACTGATGATATCGATGGTGGTGATGAAGATAATGAAGGTGGCCTGCAAATATCCAAAAAACAAGGGGCGGGGGGGCAGGAAACAGGAGGAGGCTGATGAATCACCATCTTCTTCATCATCCTCACCACCATCATCATCTGATGATGGTGATAAAGATGATGAAGAGGATGGTGATTCATCCCTGACTGGGCTGGTTCCCTCTTCTCTCGGGTTTATTGGTTTTGCACAGGTCAACCAGTAAATCATTGTCTTCCTCCTTTCTTCATCTCTCCTCGTCTTCCTCCCTCCCGTGCTGTCAGCGAGGAGGTGAAGTGAACCTGTCTCTGCGTGAGCTTCCCAGCAGCTGTGACTCTGAATGAAAGATGAATTTTCTTTTTATTCCACTTGAATTCAGATGAAAACCCTCCTCTGATTCAGGCAGATTTGATTCAGGGAGAAGACGACGATGTTGGACACCTGCAGCAGGACGAGCTGAGAGAAGTCAGGAAGATGAGCTGTGTTCATATCACCTGAAACCACATGGTCATTGAAACCTGTGTAAAAAGTCAGAAAACTATTGATGTGATGCTGCTTGCGTCCGTTGCCTCTTCTGTCCTCTGGGCCCCGACACTGTGGATCTTTGTCTCTGACAGGAACAACTCAGCACCTAATGAAGAGCCAACACACTGTTGTACTTCAAAATATAAAAAATTAAAACCAGAGTGAGGCCTGCAACAAATATTCACATCTGGAGCTGAACCTGTTAAAAGTCCAAAAGTACCATCATCCAATTGTACTTGAAGTATCCAAAGTAAAAGTAGTCATTGTGCAGAATGGCCCATTTCACATGAATGTATCTGATATTATTGGATTCTAATTATTGATGGATTATTGTGTTGATCACTTTAATGTTGGAGCTGGTAAAGATGGAGCTGATGTTAACTACCTTATATACTTCTAATTTGAAGTACTTTATATACTGCTGGGAAGCTGATGTTAACTACCTTATATACTTCTAATTTGAAGTACTTTATATACTGCTGGGTAGCTGACGTTAACTACCTTATATACTTCTAATTTGAAGTACTTTATATACTGCTGGGTAGCTGATGTTAACTACCTTATATACTTCTAATTTGAAGTACTTTATATACCGCTGGGTAGATGATGTTAACTACCTTATATACTTCTAATTTGAAGTACTTTATATACTGCTGGGTAGATGATGTTAACTACCTTATATACTTCTAATTTGAAGTACTTTATATACCGCTGGGTAGATGATGTTAACTACCTTATATACTTCTAATTTGAAGTACTTTATATACCGCTGGGTAGATGATGTTAACTATCTTACAGTGGGTATGGAAAGTATTCAGACCCCTTTAAATTTTTCACTCTTTGTGTCATTGCAGCCATTTGCCAAAATCAAAAAAGTTCATTTTATTTCTCATTAATGTACACTCAGCACCCCATCTTGACAGAAAAAAACAGAAATGTAGAAATTTTTGCAAATTTATTAAAAAAGAAAAACTGAAATATCACATGGTCATAAGTATTCAGACCCTTTGCAGTGACACTCATATTTAACTCACATGCTGTCCATTTCTTCTGATCCTCCTTGAGATGGTTCTGCTCCTTCATTGGAGTCCAGCTGTGTTTAATTAAACTGATTGGACTTGATTAGGAAAGGCACACACCTGTCTATATAAGACCTTACAGCTCACAGTGCATGTCAGAGCAAATGAGAATCATGAGGTCGAAGGAACCTCCCAAGGAGCTCAGAGACAGAACTGTGGCAAGGCACAGATCTGGCCAAGGTTACAAAAGAATTTCTGCAGCACTCAAGGTTCCTAAGAGCACAGTGGCCTCCATAATCCTCAAATAGAAAAAGTTTGGGACGACCAGAACTCTTCCTAGACCTGGCCGTCCAGCCAAACAGCAATCGTGGGAGAAGAGCCTTGGTGAGAGAGGTAAAGAAGAACCCAAAGATCACTGTGGCTGAGCTCCAGAGATGCAGTAGGGAGATGGGAGAAAGTTCCACAAAGTCAACTATCACTGCAGCCCTCCACCAGTCGGGGCTTTATGGCAGAGTGGCCCGACGGAAGCCTCTCCTCAGTGCAAGACACATGAATGCCCACATAGAGTTTGCCAAAAAACACATGAAGGACTCCCAGACTATGAGAAATAAGATTCTCTGGTCTGATGAGACCAAGATTGAACTTTTTGGCGTTAATTGTAAGCAGTATGTGTGGAGAAAACCAGGCACTGCTCATCACCTGCCCAATACAATCCCTACAGTGAAACATGGTGGTGGGAGCATCATGTTGTGGGGGTGTTTTTCAGCTGCAGGGACAGGACGACTGGTTGCAATTGAAGGAAAGATGAATGTGGCCAAGTACAGAGATATCCTGGAAGAAAACCTCTTCCAGAGTGCTCAGGACCTCAGACTGGGCCGAAGGTTCACCTTTCAACAGGACAATGACCCTAAGCACACAGCTAAAATAACAAAGGAGTGGCTTCGGAACAACTCTGTGACCGTTCTTGACTGGCCCAGCCAGAACCCTGACCTAAACCCAATTGAGCATCTCTGGAGAGACCTGAAAATGGCTGTCCACCAACGTTCACCATCCAACCTGACAGAACTGGAGAGGATCTGCAAGGAAGAATGGCAGAGGATCCCCAAATCCAGGTGTGAGACACTTGTTGCATCATTCCCAAGAAGACTCATGGCTGTACTAGCTCAAAAGGGTGCTTCTACTCAATACTGAGCACAGGGTCTGAATACTTATGACCATGTGATATTTCAGGTTTTCTTTTTTAATAAATTTGCAAAAATGTCTACATTTCTGTTTTTTTCTGTCAAGATGGGGTGCTGAGTGTACATTAATGAGAAATAAAATGAACTTTTTTGATTTTGGCAAATGGCTGCAATGACACAAAGAGTGAAAAATTTAAAGGGGTCTGAATACTTTCTGTACCCACTGTATATACTTCTAATTTGAAGTACTTTATATACCGCTGGGTAGCTGACGTTAACTACCTTATATACTTCTAATTTGAAGCACTTTATATACCGCTGGGTAGCTGTCGTTAACTACCTTATATACTTCTAATTTGAAGTACTTTATGTATTGCTGGGTAGCTGACATTAACTACCTTATATACTTCTAATTTGAAGTACTTTATATACTGCTGGTTAGCTGATGTCAACTACCTCATATACTTCTAATTTGAAGTACTTTATATACCGCTGGGTAACTGATGTTAACTACCTTATATACTTCTAATTTGAAGTAGCTAATATTAACTACCTTATATACTTCTAATTTGAAGTACTTTATATACCGCTGGGTAGCTGACGTTAACTACCTTATATACTTCTAATTTGAAGTAGCTAATATTAATGACCTTATATGCTTCTAATTTAAAGTACTTTATATACTCCTGGGTAGCTGATGTTAACTACCTTATATACTTCTAATTTGAAGTACTTTATATACTGCTGGGTAGCTTATGTTAACTACCTTATATACTTCTAATTTGAAGTACTTTATATACCGCTGGGTAGCTGACGTTAACTACCTTATATACTTCTAATTTGAAGTAGCTAATATTAATGACCTTATATGCTTCTAATTTGAAGTACTTTATATACTGCTGGGTAGCTGATGTTAACTACCTTATATACTTCTAATTTGAAGTACTTTATATACTGCTGGGTAGCTTATGTTAACTACCTTATATACTTCTAATTTGAAGTACTTTATATACTGCTGAGTAGCTAATGTTAACTAGCTTATATACTTCTAATTTGAAGTACTTTATATACTGCTGGGTAGCTGACGTTAACTACCTTATATACTTCTAATTTGAAGTACTTTATATACTGCTGAGTAGCTAATGTTAACTAGCTTATATACTTCTAATTTGAAGTACTTTATATACTGCTGGGTAGCTGACGTTAACTACCTTATATACTTCTAATTTGAAGTACTTTATATATTGCTGGGTAGCTGACGTTAACTACCTCATATCCTTCTAATTTGAAGTAGCTGATGTTAACTACCTTATATACTTCTAATTTGAAGTACTTTATATACCGCTGGGTAGCTGACGTTAACTACCTTATATACTTCTAATTTGAAGTACTTTATATATTGCTGGGTAGCTGACGTTAACTACCTCATATGCTTCTAATTCGAAATACTGTATATATTGCTGGGTAGCTGACGTTAACTACCTCATATGCTTCTAATTTGAAGTATTTTATATACTGCTGGGTAGCTGACGTTAACTACCTTATATACTTCTAATTTGAAGTACTTTATGTATTGCTGGGTAGCTGACGTTAACTACCTTATATACTTCTAATTTGAAGTACTTTATATACTGCTGGTTAGCTGATGTCAACTACCTTATATACTTCTAATTTGAAGTACTTTATGTATTGCTGGGTAGCTGACGTTAACTACCTTATATACTTCTAATTTGAAGTACTTTATATACTGCTGGTTAGCTGATGTCAACTACCTCATATACTTCTAATTTGAAGTACTTTATATACCGCTGGGTAGCTGATGTTAACTACCTTATATACTTCTAATTTGAAGTAGCTAATATTAACTACCTTATATACTTCTAATTTGAAGTACTTTATATACCGCTGGGTAGCTGACGTTAACTACCTTATATACTTCTAATTTGAAGTAGCTAATATTAATGACCTTATATGCTTCTAATTTGAAGTACTTTATATACTGCTGGGTAGCTGATGTTAACTACCTTATATACTTCTAATTTGAAGTACTTTATATACTGCTGGGTAGCTTATGTTAACTACCTTATATACTTCTAATTTGAAGTACTTTATATACTGCTGAGTAGCTAATGTTAACTAGCTTATATACTTCTAATTTGAAGTACTTTATATACTGCTGGGTAGCTGACGTTAACTACCTTATATACTTCTAATTTGAAGTACTTTATATATTGCTGGGTAGCTGACGTTAACTACCTCATATCCTTCTAATTTGAAGTAGCTGATGTTAACTACCTTATATACTTCTAATTTGAAGTACTTTATATACCGCTGGGTAGCTGACGTTAACTACGTTATACACTTATAATTTGAAGTACTTTATATACCGCTGGGTAGCTGACGTTAACTACCTTATATACTTCTAATTTGAAGTACTTTATATATTGCTGGGTAGCTGACGTTAACTACCTCATATCCTTCTAATTTGAAGTAGCTGATGTTAACTACCTTATATACTTCTAATTTGAAGTACTTTATATACCGCTGGGTAGCTGACGTTAACTACGTTATACACTTATAATTTGAAGTACTTTATATACCGCTGGGTAGCTGACGTTAACTACCTTATATACTTCTAATTTGAAGTACTTTATATATTGCTGGGTAGCTGACGTTAACTACCTCATATGCTTCTAATTTGAAGTACTTTATATACTGCTGGGTAGCTGACGTTAACTACCTTATATACTTCTAATTTGAAGTAGCTAATATTAATGACCTTATATGCTTCTAATTTGAAGTACTTTCCATACTGCTGTGTAGCTAATGTTAACTGCCTTATATACTTCTAATTTGAAGTAGCTAATATTAACTACCTTATATACTTCTAATTTGAAGTACTTTATATACCGCTGGGTAGCTGAAGTTAATTTCCTTATATACTTCTAATTTGAAGTAGCTAATATTAATGACCTTATATGCTTCGAATTTGAAGTACTTTATATACTGCTGGGTAGCTGATGTTAACTACCTTATATACTTCTAATTTGAAGTACTTTATATACTGCTGGGTAGCTTATGTTAACTACCTTATATACTTCTAATTTGAAGTACTTTATATACTGCTGGGTAGCTTATGTTAACTACCTTATATACTTCTAATTTGAAGTACTTTATATACTGCTGGGTAGCTGACGTTAACGACCTTATATACTTCTAATTTGAAGTACTTTAAATACTGCTGGGTAGCTGACGTTAACTACCTTATATACTTCTAATTTGAAGTAGCTAACATTAACTACCTTATATACTTCTAATTTGAAGTACTTTATATACCGCCGGGTAGCTGATGTTAACTACCTTATGTACTTCTAATTTGAAGTACTTTATATACTGCTGTTTAGCTGACGTTAACTACCTTATATACTTCTAATTTTAAGTACTTTATATACTGCTGGGTAGCTGACGTTAACGACCTTATATACTTCTAATTTGAAGTACTTTATATACTGCTGGGTAGCTTACGTTAACTACCTTATATACTTCTAATTTGAAGTACTTTAAATACTGCTGTTTAGCTGACGTTAACTACCTTATATACTTCTAATTTTAAGTACTTTATATACTGCTGGGTAGCTTACGTTAACGACCTTATATACTTCTAATTTGAAGTACTTTAAATACTGCTGGGTAGCTGACGTTAACTACCTTATATACTTCTAATTTGAAGTACTTTATATACTGCTGGGTAGCTTATGTTAACTACCTTATATACTTCTAATTTGAAGTACTTTATATACTGCTGTATTTTGTTTGAGCCATCTGATTCTGAGAAGGAACTAAAGTTATCAGATAAATGTGGAGCAGCAAAAAGTACAGTATAGGTTTGGCTCTGACATGCAGTGAAGTCCAAGGATGAAGTAGAAAGTACAAAGTTGTACCAAATGGAAGTACAAACTTCAGAGTGGTACTTTCAAAGTCCCAGTTACATAAGAGCTGATAGATGAGTCACAGCAGGTTGCATTGATCATGGATCCCCTCCCACAGGCTGTATCAGCCGCCTGCAGACTGGACCCTGGACACACTGAGTCTACCCATCATGCACTGGGCTCAACAAAGACTAGGGACATTCTGACTTCCCCTCCGGACCTGGAGCCGGTTGATAACATTACTACGACAACAAGCTTTGTCTCTCTGCTTTATCAGTCACTCTGTGATTGGTCCACACCTGTGGATGGCTGTTTGACCTCTGACCTCTTCAACTGCTTATGTGTGTGTGTGTGTGTGTGTGTGTGTGTGTGTGTGTGTGTGTGTGTGTGTGTTGCAGCTGATTTGTCTTTGTGTTTTCAATGACTCGTCTTTTTCAGGTGGAATCAGCCTCCATTCAGACGCGCTCAGCTAAAAGGCAGCGAACGTTGTGTTCCAGAGAAGCTTTCAGCTGTAATTAGACCTCATTTACGTTTATTGAAGCCGTTTAAACGCCGGCATCTCATTGGCTGCCTGGCTCTTTGTGCTGCCACAGCTGCTGCTTCTCGTTCATTAAAGAAACTTCTTAACAAGACGGAGAGGTATATGACATCACAGCTTCCTGTGGGAGGCTGAGGACACCTGCACAAGGACCCAAACGGCTGCTGCAGGGGTCGAAGGTCACTACAGGACTGTCTGAGTCATGTATGGCCAAATGCATTGACAGAACCGATTTTTCACCGAACATCTGTAGGATCGGTGTAACAGCATCTCAGCAAACTGCTTCTTCATCGCTGTAGTTCTCAGACTGTTTGAAAAATGTGAACTGTGCCTGAAACAACACGACCAGAACTTCTCATCACAGTAAAGGACAAAATGCTGTAGAGGCAGAGAATGACTGCAACACTGCAGACAGTAAACTGCTTCATGAACACTAAACAACAGACTTTGTGTCCATTTGTCTGAGTTACACTGTTTGGATCTGTCTCATTTTTGTCTGTTCTATTGCATAGTAGAGTTAAATCAGTGACATAACTTCAAGGCTTAACTTTTGCTGAAATAAATAGATGTTGTGCTGTTTCTCAGTTGGGTCTTAACATATTCAATTCAATTCAATTTTATTTGTATAGCGCCAAATCACAATACAAATCATCTCAAGGCACTTTACAAAAACTAAAACTAAAAACCCAACAATTCCCTTATGAGCAAGCACTTGGCGACAGTGGAGAGGAAAAAACTCCCTTTAACGGAAGAAAAAAACCTCCAGCAGAACCGGGCTCAGTTTGGGCGGCCATCTGCCTCGACCGGTTGGGGTGAGTGGATAGAGCAGAGAGAAAAGAACAGCAACAATAAACAACAAATAGACACTGCAAGTTGGTGGGGCCAGTAACTACACATCAGCGATAAACAGCTCCAGGACCAGGGACACCTGCAGAAGGTACAGAGAGAGAGAGAGAGAGGGAGAGAGCACAAACTAGTGGAGAGAGAGAGCACAAGGTTAGTAACATTCAATGGTGGAATATACATGAGGTGGGAGAGAAGGGGGGGGGGTTAGGGTAGGGGAGCTCAGTGCACCGATGGTCCTCGGGCAGTCTAGGCCTATAGCAGCATAACTAACTAAGGGATGGTTCAGGGTTGCCTGAAGCCAGCCCTAACTATATGCTTTGTCAAAGAGGAAGGTTTTAAGTCTAGCCTTAAAAGTACAGAGAGTGTCTGCCTCCTGAACCCAGGCTGAGAGCTGGTTCCACAGGAGAGGAGCTTGATAGCTAAAGGCTCTGCCTCCCATTCTGCTTTTGAGAACCTGGGAACCACAAGTAGGCCTGCACTCTGAGAGCGAAGTGGTCTATTGGGATAATATGGTACTATGAGGTCTTTAAGGTATGAAGGAGCTTGATTATGAAGGCATTTGTATGTGAGAAGAAGGATTTTAAATTCTATTCTATATTTTACAGGGAGCCAATGAAGAGAAGCCAATATAGGAGAAATATGATCTCTCTTGCTAGTTCCTGTCAGGACTCTGGCTGCGGCATTCTGGATTAATTGGAGGCTTTTTATTAAGATATTAGGACATCCAGATAGTAATGAGTTACAGTAATCTAGCCTTGAGGAAACAAACGCATGGACTAGTTTTTCTGCATCATTTTGAGACAGGATGTTCCTAATTTTGGAAATGTTGCGCAGGTGAAAGAATGCAGTTCTAGAAATTTGTTTTATGTGTGAGTTAAAGGACATGTCCTGGTCAAAAATAACTCCAAGGTTTTTTACAGTAGTGCTGGAGGCCAGGGCTATGCCATCTAGAGTAGCTATAATTTTAGAAAAGTTATTTCTGAGATTTTTAGGCCCAAATATAATGACTTCTGTTTTCTCTGAGTTTAAAAGTAAAAAGTTACTGGTCATCCAAGCCTTTATGTCAGTTAGACAGGCTTGAAGTCTGGTTAACTGGTTTGTGTTAACAGGTTTAATAGATAGATATAACTGAGTGTCATCCGCATAGCAGTGGTAATTAATAGAGTGCTTCCTAATGATATATCCTAAAGGAAGCATGTACAGGGTGAACAGAATCGGTCCTAGCACAGAACCTTGTGGAACTCCATAACTAACTTTTGTTCGTGTGGAAGGTTCATCATGGACATGAACAAACTGGAATCTGTCCGATAAATAGGATTGGAACCACTTTAACGCTGTTCCTCTGATACCAATCACATGCTCCAGTCTCTGTAATAAGATGTTGTGGTCAATGGTGTCGAATGCTGCACTAAGGTCTAGGAGGACTAGTATCGAAACAAGTCCATTATCTGAGGCTAAGAGAAGATCGTTGGTAACTTTCAACAGTGCTGTTTCTGTACTATGATGTGCTCTAAATCCTGATTGGAAATCTTCAAATAGTTCATTCCTGTGTAAGTGGTCTGATAGCTGCTTAGCAACAGCTTTGTTCACAGCACAGATTTTCAGACCATGTTGTGTTTCTACTAAGAATGGAGGACACACAGTGCTGACAGATGCAGTTTAACAACAGTAGAGGAATAAATCTTACCATGAGGCAAACACAGCTGAGCAGGGACAACCAGAGGTAGAGAGGCCAGTAGCAGGTAAACAGTCCAAAACCTAGGTAAAGTCCAAACACAGGTGAGTAACTTGAACATGGGAATATGGGAACAGGTTTCTGAAATGGTGAGGATTCAAAGAGCACACATGATGATCTGGCTGGGAACAAAGGAAACAGGTGGTTATTTGAACCTTGAGGCTGATGAGGAAATAGAAACCAGGTGTGCAGGTGAGTCAGGTGATGAGAACACCTGGAGGCTGATTCAATTTGTCACACAGACATGAAACACATGTGGATGTGATTCAGTGTGACCTGCGCTTCCTGTGATGTCCCTCCACAATAAACCTCCAGAAATCCACTTAGAAACCAGAGGAAACAGAGGCTGCAGAACCTCATTCAGAGTCCTGGTGTTTTTCAGCTTCCTTCAGTATCACAGTGATCCCTGGACTGTTGTGTCTACATCTAAACAGCAGCTGATCACCGTCAGTTCTGCTGCTGACCTGGAGACACTGTGATAATACAGGACAAAATAAACATGGCTCAATTTGAAGCTCACAATGTAACTCACTCTTGTCACTTTGTCTTTACATCCTTCAAATACCTGTACAGTCCTGTCTGAGAAACCTCCAGTGATGAGACTCTACATGATGATAACGTTTACATTTCCAATCAATATTTTTATTGAGTCATCAAGACAATTCTGTGCAGTGCTACCCACACACATTGTAACACACATAACACATACCTGTCATGTGACCTCAGATGCTGTCACATGATCTAAGTGTCAGGTGTGTGTGTCTGAGCTGTCAGTCATCAGCTCTCATTAAGCTTTAATTCCTGAAAGCTTTTCTTAACAAAAAGCTAATGAATGGAAGGAGCTGCTAATCTGACTGCAGCAGCTGCTAGACATGTGCACGCATGCATGCACGCACACACATGCGTGTGTGTGTGTGTGTGTGATGGTCTGATGCCTCTTGGTTTAAGAAGGATGGTGACAATCAGTCCCTGTATGTGCTGCAAAATGTTTGCATGCTTGATTTTGCATATATTTTATTATACCGCTAAACACAGTTGTGTGATGCTAAGTACAAGTTGTAAATGTAATGTTTAAAGGAAATGTAATGTCTAAAGGACACAGCTGCTGACTCTGTGTGTCACTGAGTCCAGATCCCATTCAGAGACTGACGGCAGCAATGAATGTGGTGTCCTCAGTGTAATGTGTGTGAATCCAGAACCTGGTTCAGCTCATCGGTCTGTGCCGTAGACCTCCATTGTTGTCCAAAAACTATTAAAAACAGCAGGGAGCCACACCACTGACCTGGCTCACATGGTTCTTCCTCACCAACAATGGGAGGCCCGTTCTTTTTCCAAAAACCGTGGTAAGACTGAATCCTAACAGCTTTTCTACTTGGATTTCTATGTAAAATGCCTTGAGAGGATTTTTAGTGAATGTGATGTGTGATTGCAAACTGAATTTTAATTTTAGCAGGTGGCTTCCTGCCACCTCCCTGTCTGTCATTCATCTCCATTTTATTTAAACCTGTAGAACAATAACTCCCTACTGTCATGGAAGTGGAAAATATGGAAACTGACATAGATCCTCAAGTCGTTGATGATGGTAAAACTGTATTTTTGTGCCCTGCACCATAAACTTCATCCTGCATGTCGTAAAGATGTAATTATCAGTGTCATACAATTTAATTATTCATATCTGACGTGTATCTTTGAATATTTCTGGATAAAAAAGTTGCCTCCATTTCAGACATTGTGACAAGTGTCACACAGTTGGAGCTCAGCAGCGTAAAAACATCAGATCTGATTTGAAATGTGGTTCAGATCTGTTCTGGGTCTCATTTGGGTTTTTATGTTTTGCCTAATTTCTTCGTCATGGCACCTCTTATTTAATTATACCACTGGGCAGTAAGTAGGCAGTGACTAGGCAGTAACTATGCAGTAACTGGGCAGTAACTGAGCAGTAACCGGACAGTAATGGGGCAGTAACCTGACAGTAACTGGGCAGTAACCTGATAGTAACTGAGCAGTAACCAGGCAGTAACCTGATAGTAACTGGGCAGTAATCTAGTAGTAACTAAGTAGTAACTGGGCAGTAACCAGAC
Source organism: Mastacembelus armatus (assembly GCF_900324485.2). Lineage (NCBI taxonomy): Eukaryota > Metazoa > Chordata > Actinopteri > Synbranchiformes > Mastacembelidae > Mastacembelus > Mastacembelus armatus. The sequence continues at coordinate 25,310,188 of NC_046645.1, forward strand.
AGTCACCTGACAGTAAGTGAGCAGTAACCAGGTAGTAACCTGATAGTAACTGGGCAGTAACCAGACAGTAACCGTGCAGTAACCAGGCAGTAACTGGGCAGTAACTGGGCAGTAACTGGGTAGTAACCTGGCACTAAGTGAGCAGTAACGAGGCAGTAACCTGATAATAACTGGGCTTACTGACAGTAACCGGGCAGTACCTTGGCAGTAACTGGACAGTAACTGGGCAGTAACTGGTCTCTCTGGTCCTTTTCTGTTGTTATATACATCAACTATGTGTTTTTATGTAAATATATGAGAAAAATGTTTTTGTCCAAAAGAAAAAACATATGTGAAAGCCTTTCCTGTTTCAAGGAAATGTGTGTGAGGTTTTTAATTTTGCTCTGTCTCTGTGCTGCTGCAACAGGACAATCAACAAAATCTCATTTTATAATCTGATCTGTTGTAAGTGACGTTCAGGCACAAAGAAGGGATGAGAAAAACAAACGTCTCCTTTGTGGTTATGAACCTTCATTAACTGTTGTTTTATTGCTGTCCCCCGTCCCCCCAACTCTGACTTTAATCAGCTCCAATAAAAAGCTGCAGCTCTTCGTCCTGATGAAGGTTTTTATTTCCTCTCCTTCTCCTCCAGCAGCAGACAGGAGCGAGCGTTTGTCTCAAACTCATTTTATTCAAACCAACATTTAAAAATAGTTTCATCAAGTTCACATTCAGAAAGAATCAAAACTCTAAACAACTCATCCAAACTAATCATGGACCAGTGTCTGTACAGGGCCTGGAGGAGAAGGAGGCTGAAGGAGGTTCTCAGCAGGAGGTGAAGGTCTTCCAGAAGAAGTTCTTGCAACCGGCTTTCCTCTCTCGGGGGGCGAGCAGTGGCCCGCTGCCGGCAGCTCGTTCCAGATCCACACGGATATCTTCAGGTTCTCCTTCGGCCAGAGGGAAGTTCTCCTCCTCCAGAGCCTCATTCTCCACCTGCAGGATGTCGGACAGGAGCAGCTCCGCCAGCGAAGGCCGAGACATGTCCTGCAAACACAACATTTCTGTAAAAATACTGTGGTTTTCATATATGGAAATGCTAATAACACTACTGAAATGTACTGGAACATACTGGAGTACAGTAAAGTTTAAATATGAGTAAGAGGAAATAAAATAACCTGAAACAATCAAAACAATTGAACGAGAACAATGTTAAAGATTAGAAGTCAAATATTTGCTCCAAAACAAAAATAAAGTTTGAACAGACTCATCTTTTGAATTTATCTCTGTCAAAGATGCAGAGAACAGTGTCATGGACCCTGAATCTGGTGAACCTGGTGTGGGCAGGACCCAGCCCAAGCACCCAAATGGCTCCACACATGCTGCAGGTTACATGACAACATGGTCGTTATGTTATATCTGTATTATTGATTAGTTTCTGTTTGTCAACAAAAGTGTAAAACTTCATCTTGGTTCTTGTTTCCAAAATTCTTTTGATTCAGTCTCAGTTTCATTATCATCATGAAAAACAAAGCGTCCTCAGTTTTGGCTGGAGCTCAGACACCTGCTCAGGTACACAAAACTGTAATCAGATCCAACTTTTCAATTGTTTAACAAAGTGATTAAGTTGTTTATTTTAATCTTATTATTTTAATGTTAGAAGTTTTATTGTTTGCCTAAAGCTTGATGGGTACGTGTCTGTTTCCTGTTTTCATCGCTGCTGGTAAAATGAAGTTCATATTAAACAAAGAACTTATCGTTTTTATTTTCTTAACGCTGACGGATCAACATGTGATGTGTGCTCGTTTTAACATATTTGATGTCAAAAATCTCATTTGAATTTTCCTGATTGAAGATGGAAACTTTTCAGCTCAGGGCTTCACATGGTGAATGATAAATGATGTCGTCACTAACCTACTAATAAGTTCAATTATGTCCTGTAGTCGACAGTAGAATAAAAACTTCAGTGAAAAGGTTTTCAGCAGAGGAATTCAAATGATCCAAATGAAAAAACTGAAAATCATATTCACCCAAAGCCTTAAGTCTCAGGTCAGTGTGTACATTTACTCCAATGCTGTATTTCAGTGCAGTCCTGAGGCATTAGTACTTCATCTGAGTATTTCCATGTTGTGCTACTTCATCCTTGGACTTCACTACATGTCAGAGCCAAACCTTGTACTTTTTCCTGCTCTGCATTTATCTGATAACTTTAGTTCCTTTTCAGAATCAGATGAATCCAACAAAATACAGTCAGTGATGAAAATGGATGAAGCTGCGTTTAGAATTTAAATATTAAGACATTTTGGAAAAGAAATGAGCAGATTTTCACATGTTCAAATCCTCATGTTCCTGTTGCCGAAAACCAGTTTCCAGTATTTGTAAGAAATATTTTATGAGTTTAACAGAAGAGTTAAGTTTAATTCATGAACGGAAACTTTCCTTTCAGTGTTTTGTGCCAAACCTGGTTTGAATCAGTGATTAATAAACGAGCTCTGGTGTTTAGTTGTTCAAATGTGTAGGTGATGGTGTGGGTGAGTGCAGATGTCGGACCTGTTTGGAGCCCAGCAGCGGGGTCCGGTGCAGCAGCAGGCGGAGTTTGGAGTCTCTCTGCGCGGCGGAGGAGCAGCTGATGGAGGCGCTGAGGGAGAGGAGGAGCAGGAAGAAGCAGCGGAGTCGCGGGGAGGACAGCATCTTCATCACCTGTCTGTCTGCTCGTGTCTGTGGTCTCGGATCTTCTGAGTCGGTCCCGGTACACCGGCTCTTATAAAGCCCTGCTAACGTCACTGATCAGCGTGTGATTGGGGGGGGGGGGGGGGGGTGATGATGATGATGATGTTTTCACGTCCTCCCTTTAGTGAAATGACCCGTTGTGAGACACTTTCCTTCCTGCTGCTCCGCTGACAGAGTTTCTCAGCCCGAGGCTCGCGGTCCGCAGCCGTGACGTTTCAGACTGAATATTTTGTGCATCTTTTTATTTCAAATGCTGCAAAGGTTGATGAGCCCTGGGCACACTGTTCAGGTTTGTTCATAATTCTACCTTTACAGAGGCCAAATGAAATGAAGAGTCGACTCAGCTTCGGTTTTATTGGATCAAACCAAGTTCAGGTCTTTAAAGGTGCTCATGTCTCCTCGGCCTCTAGAGGGTCTAATGACAGCAAACTAAATCCCACCATAAGCCCTCCTTCCCGCTCTTTGCCCCTCCCATCCCATCCTGCTTCCTGTAGCTACGGAGTCCTGGTTGGGTCTAAGTGTCCAGATTCATTCACTCCAAAGGTCCAATCAGGACCATGCTAGGTGTCTAATGCTACCAGAACCAACAGGTTAGCTTTAGATGCTAACACATCCAGAAGGAAGAAGGCCACATGTGAATCCAGTGTGAGTCCTTTGGCTGCTTTGAACAGTCTCCATGTGAAAAAGCCAAAGCCATGTTAACCCTGGTTGTGCTAAAGAACGCCGCCTCTTGGCTCTGGCAGCCACTGTTTCCCACTTTGAGCTGCTGAGACTCCTCCATGGCTGCTGTTGGAAACCACTATTGGCTTCTTCTGACCCTGGCCACGTGGCAGGGGGGGCTCACTGACGGAGCGGATTTTGTCAACACAGGGTAGAGAAGCTGGAATAACAACAGAAAGGCTCTAGGTAGCAGAGAGTCATGGACGGGTGGTGGGCACGATTATGTCTCAGTTTTGCTTATTTTCATCCATGTCTGACTCAACCACTTAAATAATATCAGTTTTAAATAAGTGAAATTAATTTCGTCTTTTTTTGTTGTCTGTGGGCGGGGCCTATCACAGCACTGATGACAGCAGTTTGTCACGTCACAGCATGTTGTCATCCTGCTGCCTGTAGGTGTGTCACTGTTAACCTGCTCTCTCACACACACACACACACACACACACACACACACATATATAGCTGCTAATTGTTTCCTCACATTTGTTTGTATAATAAATGAACAGCTACAGGATGTGTGTGTGTTTAACTGAATCATGGTTCAGTAAAAATTAATCTCAAATCACTTAATCTAATAATAATACTTGAACTGAATTGAATTTGTTTATTTTGTTCATGACATAGGCAGCATGGTGGGTGAGTGGTTAGCACTGTTGCCTCACAGCAAGAAGGTCGTGGGTTTGCAACCCGGCCTTTCTGTGTGGAGTTTGCATGTTCTCCCCGTGCTTGCGTGGGTTTACTCCCATACTCCAAAAACATGCATGTTAGGTTGATTGGTGACTCTAAAATTGCCCGTAGGAGTGAGTGTGAGTGTGTGAGGTTGTCTGTCTTTGTGTGTCTCTATGTGGCCCTGTGATGGACTGGTGACCTGTCCAGGGTGTACCCCTGCCTTTCACCCAAGAGAGAGCTGGGATGGGCTCCAGCAGATCCCTGTGACCCTGGCTTTCAGGAAAAAGCGGATATAGAAGATGGATGGATGGATGTTCATGTCATTTCAATATTATAAACATAACATTGTACTTCTCTTTTCATTTTACCCACAAAATACAAAACGTCATACAATCCAGCTTTCAATGGTCATGAACGAAAAGGGAACAGGAAAAAGAAATAATAATAATAATAATAATAAGTTTTGACCATGGACCCAAAACCATCCTCATGAAAGGTATTGTCCTGGTCCAGATGGGTCTAATATGATCTAGTATTGATTTAATGTTCTGCTGTATAGGCCTTTATTGAACTCCATTTCCCATAAACCCCAGCTCATCAGTTAAAGTTTGGAAGAAGGGTTTTCAGTTTTCTTGTCATTTGAAATTGATTATTTCCCAGGATTTTATCAACCTTTTTCAGGAATCTTTTTCACTAAAGAAATTAGATAATATAATATGTCCTATGAAATGTGCACAGATAATCAGAAGATCCTGTCACCGTGGCTGGAGTCCTGTAATGGCCTACAGGGTACAGGCCTGGAGACCTGAGAGGACAGGGGGGGCCAGGGCTTCTCCTGCAAAATATTCCTCAAAACCACCACAGAGACAACTACAGAGTCTCAGGGCCTTCTGTCTAAGAAAGCATCCATGCCTCTCAGCAGCTGTACAGTATGTGTGCACGTTGTTGATCATATTAACTGATCTGACGCTGTTACTGCTGCAGTGACAGGGTCGCGTTATCCCGGTGAACCAGGTTAGAGCTGCACGCGGACTCCTGACCACAGCAGAAACAAAGACGCTCGGACTCTTCATGTCTGTGCGTTGCTCCTCTTACTGAAGAAGGGATGGGACCATAGTTCTAGGACAAAGTGTGAGGAGTCGGCTGTCCTGCTCTGACTGAACCACCTACAAGGCAGGGGTACACCCTGGACAGGTCACCAGTCCATCACAGGGCCACATAGAGACAAGCAACCTCACACACTCACACTCACTCCTATGGGCAATTTAGAGTCACCAATCAACCTGACATGCATGTTTTTGGACTGTGGGAGGAAACCAGAGTACCTGGAGAAAACCCACACAAGCACAGGGAGAACATGCAAACTCCACACAGAAAGGCCCCTGATGGGTTTCAAACCAGGAACCTTCTTGCTGTGAGGCAACGATGCTAAGCACTAAGCACTAAGCCACCATGCTGCCCGTAGAACACACCAGCACAAGAAAGGAAACAGGACCAGAATTTGTTGAGAAAGGCAATCCCTGTCAGCAGCGGAGTGTGGAGCTCTGATCTTTTCTTTAACAGCCTGACTTATATGTTCCAGGATATTTTGCATATTCCAAGCTTCTCTTTGCTCCAGTGAACCCATATGACCACCCTGTTGAGGTCATAATACTCATTCATATGTTCAGTCTGTGGGAGTCTCAATAATGAAACTTCAGTCACAGCAGTGAAAATGTACAAAGAGTTTCCTGCTGTTTCACTGCAAACACTAATCACACCTCTGCTCTGTGAGCATCATACTGAGGATCGTCCTCTGATCGGTTCTTTTCTGTGTCAGAATTTATGCACAGATTCTTCCACAAATTATTATGTCACTGTTTCTGTAGCATTTACTGAAATATTCCTGCTCCCAACGTCTTTTTACTCACTTCAGTTGGACCAACAACAGCTGATGTCTGTCCTCAACCTGACCAATGAAACACAACCTCTGCTAATGATGGACAACTGGTTACCTGAGGGACATCAGGACAGGTGAGCCATGGGCATGTAGTGTCTGGTCGTCTGCCAGATCACTGATCTATACGAATATTTAAAAAAACTGGAATTATTTGACTTATTATTTAAAGTTGGACTGTAAACTAAAAAAGGCAGAAACATTTTGAGAAAAGATGCTGGAAAGTTTGAGGAAGAGGTTGAAATTCATATTTTCCAGACAACAGGTACATGAATTTTTAAAGAACTGTCAGAATATATGAAACAGGTCTTTTAAGAAAAAAAATCTGATTATTTAAACAGAGCATCAGAAACCAACCAATATACCTGAGGAGCAGTCGAGAGTCCAAAACACAAGGGGCTCGAACCAAGCAGCACTAAAGTCAAACAGGCAACAAAACAAAGGAAAGAGACCAGTATGTTCAGTGATGGAGCTGATGGCTGGAGTAGAGACAGGTGTGGTGTGAGTGGGGGAACTGGATGACAAGGGAATGAGTAGCAGGTGTGCTGGGCAGCACCAGAGGGAAACCTGGGGAAACTGAAGACTGGATTGGAAATGATGCTCCACAGATTCCACTACTTTCCTTTAAGCATAAACTGGTATATTATAGTGACATTTTGTGAATTACACAGTCAGAACCACAGAGCTGAAGCTCTATTCTCCTTCACCTCCGTCTGAGCACCAAGACTCAAAGCAGACTGACCACAAAGAGACACATAACATCCACACAAGCAACTCCAAGGAGACACAACAATACTACAGACACACAGAAAACAAATACAGTGATGATACACAGTAACCACAAAGACTGAGAACTACTGTTTGTTTTCACTGTCCGGACTGTTCTCAGTCGACAGGCCAGACTTCAGCTGTCAGGTAGCTAACAGCAGGTGACAGGACACATTTCACGCCTGTCAGACTCTGTTACCACGGAAACAATTCTGTGACTGGTTGGATTACAGAGGCTGTCTGGTTCTGATGGCTGCTTTGTTCAGCCTGTTGAGCTTAGTTATAGGATGACAGGGAGACAGAGAGAACATATGCAGCAAATCAGAGTTTTTAATTTCAAATTATTATTCATTCATCGTTACTGCACTGAAACCTCTGGTTCTGCTCTGCTGAAGTAGTGTAACACTTATCACTAGTTTTATTTTCAGTTCTGTACAGACCTGGTTCAGCTTATTGGTCTGTGCTGTAGATCTCTGCTCTGTTTCTCCATTTATTGAAGTTATTCAATGTGATCAGCTGCTGTTTGCAGTGAAGCCATGGATGTACAGACAACTGTCCCTGGATCACTGTGATACTTAAGGAAAGTGAAAAACAGCAGGACTCTGAATGAAGTTCTGCAGTAATGAGGAGTGCTAGGACATTTCCTCTCTCCTTGTCTTCTCTTTCCTTCTTCAGATCACTGTGTGACTAACTTTATGTCAGGATGTTTCCTCTCTCACTGTCTAAACAGCTTTCCCAGAACCCCCTGGGTGTTAGTGTGGGGGAGCCATGGCGTGTGCTGACCTGCTAATCATGTGGATGAGGTGAATTAGTATGAGTGTGTGTGTGTGTGTGTGTGTGTGTGTGTGTTGGACACTCGCCTGCTGTGTCTATGCTCATTGATTAGTCTGGACTGACAGATACATTCACTTCCAGCCGTGCGTTTGATTGGTCGGCCTGCAGCGAAACGTTTTATTGGTCAACTCCTCGGCCAAGTGTCAGCAGGACGCAGAACCTCCTGCTGTCCCCTCACCCACCTTGAACCCATTAAAGGAGTGTGTCACCCATATTTACATGTTGATTAGTTGAGCTGGGAGAGGACAGAGTGAGTGAGGACAGATCAGCAGACAGGAAGCGCTCTCAGCATCATGCCGCCATGTCTGTGACACTGAATCCAAGCTGTTAATTCACTGCTGTCAGCCCGGGAGCTAAACATTTACAAAGGAGCTGCCCAGTAAAACCAGTGCAGCAGTCTCACCTGCTGGTCAAGTTTGGGGTTTTCCTCTTGGGCCCCTGGGGGGGAAGGGGAAGGACTTTCCTCCTGCAGCACCAGGTCACCTCCAGCTTTAACACTGCAGACGCCACTGCTGCTGACACTCCTGAAAATAAGGCACATGTCAGGTCTAATGGTAAGGCCATTGCTTTTCACCAGTGGTTTGCTATGCACATGCTTAGGGCCTCAATCCCTCAGAATCCCTGACAACATTGGAAGAAAGAGAGATTATAGACAGTCCAGACAGGACTCTCTGCCCCCCTCAGGTGCTGACTTGCATCTTTCTGCACAACCAATACTTACATGAAACGAAGAATCGGTGAGGAAGCCATGATGCACATGTGAACGTGTCATTAAAAGCGTGTAGATCTGTGTGACTCTGGACCTGTGTGCAGACAAGAGAGCAAAATCATATAAAAACACAGCTGCTCTGTGCTCAAAGGTAGTTATAAGTCATATTTTACCACAACAGACTGCACAACAAGCACAAACTGTTACTGAAAAACCCACATTTCAATACAATCCTGATGTGATTCTTCCTCTCACAGTGATTCATTTCCTTTAAACCGACATGGGATGAGGAAACTAAAGATTTAATACGTTCACACAGAAAAACATTTCACATTATTTCAGATGGACATGAACCAAAGTGTCCACACACACACGCACAGACACACACGCACAGACACACAGACAGACACACACACACACACACACACACACACACAGATGCTGACACATTTACACAAATTAAGTGCAGTAAAAATGAAAAAAAAAAAAGGTTTTAAAAAGGCGAATAAAAAGAACATGCTTCCTGAGGATGAATTAAAAGATAAACGCCTGCTGTGTCTTTGTTTTTAATTTTCCAGAAAACAAACAGGCCATCCCTCCCAGTAATCACCTCCGCTCCCCCATCACCTGCTGAGTGACAGACGCTCATCGCAACACAACACTGAAACACAAAGCACAAAAAAACAGCTTAACGAGATGTGGAAGGCACATTTTCTTTTACATTTGATGTTAGAATCGAGTCCAGATATTGAAGCAGGCACATGAACAGGTTCAGGGTCAGATCCACAGAAACTGAGCAGATCACAGGCGGGTGTGGAAGAAGTCCACAGTAAAAAAAGATGAGAAAAAAACGAACAAAAACCCCTGAGTTAACCCTCAGGATGTATAAAGTTTACCTCATCATCTCAGATGATCTCATCTCATCTCTAAAACATGTGGGTGCATGACAGTGTGCAGGTTAGTGTAAATACTGAGTGGTTAACGAAGGCCAGTGGAAACAGGTGTATGAGTGGGTGAGCTTAGGGGTTACTGCAGGCCAGGTAAGGCAACAGGTAAGGAAAGCAGAAGCAGATGAAAAGGCTGACAGTCCTTCTGGAATCACTCAGAGCTTTAGGCCTAGGTTTATCTGATCTCTGTCTCAGCAGAGTCTGATCACAGAGACCACAGAGAGTTCCCGGACTTCAAGTCCTGGTTTCTGTACTGACATGCAGTGTGCACTGTGGACCTTACAGACAGTCCTGCCAAAGCTGTGGATAAACAGATGGTCCAGTATGTGTGCCCTGTCTCCATCAGCTGCCAGTCCGTTTTTTGCTTCTTGCTGCTTGATGTTTAATGCTTTTATTGTGAAGTATGTTGTAATATTTGGCTGTATAAATAAATCTTGACTTACTTATTATACTGTGTATATATAAATAATAGCCCTGAACACTCAGCTTATATTTGGAAATGAAAATTGAGTGGGATGATAAAGCACTGATCTAAGTAATCTGGCACTTTTGGTTTGAGTTAATATTTCACCGTAAGTGCTCTGACACACACTCAGCAGTGTTTAATGTCTTCAAGCAATATTTGCTCTCTCTCTCTGAGCTCCATTAAAGGCTGATTAGACTGGAGCTGCTGTCCAAACACTGAAGTGTGCTGCTGTCTCCACACACTGATCACTCCCAGTGCTCCCAGTCCTGCATGCTGGGACACATTTTCAGCATGTGAACACGTCATGACCACATCACGTCCTTTTATCTTACTGGTGTATATTTAGTATAGAAAAATGTGAATATGTGAGATGTCTTTATTCTGAAGCTTTTAGTGATCTTGGCTCTATGATCTGTGATAAATGATGTGTTTTTATTTAACGTGCACCTTTTTGTTTTCATGCTTGTTCGGGACAAATGGAGCCGGAGCCACACATCTGACTGATTTCTCTCTTTAATTTATAATTACATGAATTATTCAGGTACACTGCAGCCACACAGCTGCTGATTGGTCCGTGCAGTCACTCAGGTGAAGAGCAGGGGCTCTGGATTGGTCCAGTACAGGTATGGCCTCAAATGGACACATAAAGAAAGAAGACAGGTGAGAAACTGAACCCAGATTACATGTGCGGGTCTTAAACAGGTAGTCAGATACCTGGGCAGGGCTTTAACAGGAAGTAAAGCCTTTCCAGTAAAAGTTCTTGCAGCCAGCTTTGCGTTCGCGGGGTGGCAGGTTGTCAGAGGGGTCCACAGACCGCTCCAGGTTCATCCTCCCTCCTGTTGCCATGGAAACAATCTCAGCTTCACGCTGGGCATCGGCCTCTGGCAAAGACATCTGAGCCAGCAGGTCCTCCACCGCACGTTTACTCCACTCCTGAAAAATAACAACATGCAACGGGTCTCCACCAGTTTACACCAGCTCAGAACAGTTCAGACCAGTTTGGGTTGGGAAATGTCAGAGTATAGACTTTGTCCTGCCTCAATCATAACATACTTCATAGCTGTTCTGGAGCTTTCCATGGTATCACATGATCATCCAGATAAGGTTGTAGGTGGTGTCAGTCTCTGTTGCTGTTCTGTACATTTTCTGAAAAACTGGGACCATCTGTATGACTGAAAAGTTTTCAGAACAGCTGCTTGTTGTATCTTTTCTACATACATGTTTAAAATATTACAGATTAAATGAAACACACATAAATATTAGACACATACACTATATGCTTTATGTACAAAGTTTACTTTTAACTGGTGTTTGAAGAAAATGGGTTGAAAACAAAACTTTTCAAGCCACAAACCAGATGGTAAACCATCACGACAGATGGAGCCCGCTGTAGTTCAGGCTGGAAATTACTTTATAATCACATATTCCATATATCCTAGAAAACATGTATCTCTCACCACAGTTGGCACATATCATCATTTAGCACTGATTCAAACTGACACGAGAACGAGCTGCATCCTCACTGCTATTCTGCCGCCTGCCTGCCCATGAATTGTGTTCATGTCAAGAAGTTAGTGAGAAATATGTTTGTTCATATGTGCAGCATCAAATCACTAAAATAAAATGTATACTGCATAAAATGATTGAAGACTTTATGTAAGTGTGTGAATAAGATCGAACAATAAGCAAACAGATTTACAGATTTTATACATGTGAACAGAACAGATTGTCCAAGTTAGTCACATCCATGATGATACAAATAGAATAAAATATAGTAATCAAGAGGTACAAATTATATTTGTACAGTTTTAAACACAGGGTGCAAATAAATATGTCAAACTATCCTCAGCACGTTTGGTAATGGAGAACCTCAGGGTTTGATTATGGGTCCTCCCCATATGTAAACCTGGACTCTTTGGTTTGTACCAACAGAATGACTAGTTCAGCATTTAGTGAAATCCTTCCTTGTGTCTTGTTGGCCTAGTTTAGCATTAAGATTGACAATAAACAGGGGAAACAGCTAGTCTGGTTCTATTCAAATGTTACAAAATCAACATCCCTGCATCACTAAGCCTCATTGATATCCATGTTAGTTCTTTTTTGTTAATCTGTACAAAAACTTAATAAAAAAGTAAAAATGACAGTAAGAGGTTATTTTTTAGCTGCCCATCAACCAACAAAGACTTAAAGCTGCAAAAAGTATGGCACATGGTTTTGTATTTCCCAAAATGTGAAACCTTTTTTTTTAAGTCAGCAGCGGTGAAAGAGGTACTGAGATTCTTTGCTTAGCTAAGTTTGGGAATTTCCTACTGAGGATCAATAAAGGTCTATGATTACTTTGTGTTTTGTTTTAATGTTTCTGATTGGTTGTTGGACAACTCACCTGTGACAGGAGTCCCGCACTCCGAGCTCTTTGCAGCAGCCGATGGTGACGCAGCTGCAGGTCCAAGTCCTGGTCCTGGTACTGATCCTGGTCTCTGTCAGGCTGAGAGGAAACACCGCACAGAACAAAAGCCACAAGAACCAAGATGGTGGGGCAACGTACACACTGCATACCTGCCGAAATATCAGGAGAAGAAAATGTTTACAACTGTGGGCAGAAAAGCTTCAGAAACAAAGTGTGAAAGACAAAAAGAAGTTCCTACTGTCTGCTGGTCTGGAGTCTTCTGCTGGTCCTGTCCTGGTTCTGGGCTTGTCTCTGGATTTGGTCCTGTGGTGCTGCTCTTTTCAAGCCTAAATCTCCTCCTCCTGCAAGTCATATGATGCAGTGTGTTTGACTGACAGCTGGCGGGCTGCAAGGTGATGAAAGAACGCAGACATTCAAGTTAAACAGACGTCCATTAGTCCTTATTGGCTTTAAATGGAGTCTGAACAGTAAAACAATAAAACTATCAGCAGCAGCAGCGTCTCACAGCCTCTGGCGTTCATCTACAACAAATACAACGGCAGAATGTCAGGCTGAAGAGGGGAGGAATTAACGAAGCATTCAGAGGATTAGTAGACTTCATTAGCACTTGCTGATATCTCCATTAAACAAAGAGGCGGCAGCAGCAGCAGTCGCCCACTCAACACGACTTTGTGTTGGTTTAAAATGTTCTGCTGCAGAGAGACGGAGTGGAAATGACATCAGGGAATCCCAAAAGTCAGTCACAGGAATGACTCATGTTTGTGTCAAATAAGAGTTAAAAAGGTCAAACACCTGAATGAGCTCCAGGAAAACTTCTAAAAGTACTGACCTGAGAAGGGAATGATACCTACCAACAGTCAGTTAATGTGCCTAGACTCACATTGGGTTGACAGACACTAACCGTTCCACCTAAAAACACAGGGATATTCTGATCTGCAGCAGTTTTAGAAGCAAACACCAGACTGGATGCTAACAAATGAACATGTCACTTAATGTTGCAGCACAATGTATCTGTGATATATGTTGTTTGTCATCCACCAAAACTACTTTGATCAAACTGCTGAGAGAAGAATTTTAGACTTTAATGAAAAATAAATTTAAAATCCTTCACTTTTACTCAAAAACCTCAAAAGAAGACAGCTGAGAATGAGTGACAGCTCCGAGAAGCGAAGTCACCATAAGTCTGCTTGCAGAGACTAGGGGTCATAAACCCTGCCCCCTCCATGTCAGCAGCTAAGACATGAGCCAAACTAAAAATTCAAAGTACAAATCAAACACATTTTCCCAAAGCTGGTTTCTGTCATTTTTACAGCGACATTAGTATAAAAGCAGCTGGATTTCAGATGACTGACAGCTGTGATTGGCAGCCTGATACCTGATACTGCTGCTCAGAATCTGGTGGGACAATATGTGAGACAAACAAGATGGCTGCTGCTGTATTTTTTGTATTTTGACTTCAGATCAGCACAGTGATGGTGAGTGGTGACGTGTTGTCTTACAGTCTGAAGAACAGAAGAGGTTTAACTCATTACCTGCATTTAAACATTGAATGTTTCTTGAATTTAGATCCTGAATAAATTAGCCTTCAATTTCATTTGGACGCACTAAACAGTTTCAGTACCTGAACCTATAAATTCTCCTGATTATTTGATCAAAACCAAAGTCCTGTTTTTATAGTCTAGAAAAACCTGAGGATGGAATCATAATATTGATGGATAGACTTAATATTTAAATTTTGATGGTGAGAGCTCATCAGCTCTGCTCAGAGTTGATACTAATTCAACATTTTCCAGAACTCTTAGAGTTTTGAGCCAAAGGTCAAATGTACTTCTGGTTCAAGTGACTGGACTTGAGTGACTGTGCAGCTGATCTGAATCCAGATGGACGCTGCATGTTTTATGCCAAAACAAAAAAAAACTTTGTGTTCTTCCATAGCCTGGTTCTGGGTTCGTCTCTGGTTCTGGTCCCCTCATGCTGCTCTTTGGAAACATGAGTTTCATTTCACATGGGACCAACATGAAAACTATGACCAGCAGGTGTGTGAATGTGATGAAGATACATCGAAGTTTGGATCTTCCGGTGAACATGTTTCCTGTGATGTCTACTCATCTTCCTGAACTTTCAACCAGTTTTTAAGGTTTTCAGTTTCTGGGTCGAGGCTCTTAAGACGTCCTGGGCAGGACCCTCAGTGAGTCTGGACTGCAGAAATAAATCTGACTTCACACCATCATTGTCTTCTTCTCTGGATGCTAATACACAACACATTAACAGCTGATTGCCATAGTAACATATTAACCGCAAGCAGCCGCTGCTAAGGAGCCACTGGAATGAACACACACACACACACACATACACAGGGACATGATGGGAAAGCAATGAATTTCACTCTTCCTCTCTGTGATGTGTACTTTTTTTCCACACTGTCACGACGGCACAAACATGAGAATGAGTGAAAACAAAGACACACAATCATTAAATGATGATTTCCTTAACCTGAAGTTAAAACTCAGCTTTAAAGTGATTCAGCTGCAACATGTTTTTTATTTACCTGAAGCATTTGTTAAATATTACTGCTCATTATTACAGTACAGCTCAGAAAGGCCTGCAGCTAAATACACACAAATATCATAATAGGGATTAGGGATTATTATTATTATTATTATTATCTAAACAAGCTGTGATTCTTACTGTAAGTTGACAGTCACAGGTTTGATGGTGTGTAGGAGCAAAGAAAGTGATATTTGTACATGGAAAAGTCAGTGTGCTTGTAAAGTTAAAGTACTGTATAAAACAATGTGAAAACATTGTTAAAATAACGTGAAGATACATTTCAAACATTATTTCATATGTGACGTAGTTTCCAGATATTCAACATCAGCATGTATGGGATTTACATGTGAAAACTGAAACTGCTTTTTTCAGGGTTTGAACTATTTCTGTGGAAAATGTTATTCTTTAGTTTTATCTCTGTAGAAAATAATATGTAAATACTATATTTTAAATATGAGAAATGAAGGTTCTTCATAGACTGTTTTAGTTTTCATTCATTCATTCTGTATTATTTTTTTATTGTTGTTATTTAAACTGTAAATGAATGATAAATAATGTGCCTTTCACCCAAAGAGAGCTGGAATAGGCTCCAGCAGATCCATGTGACCCTTGTTATGAACAAGCAGGTATAGATGATGGATGGATGGATGGATGGATGGATGAATGATAAATGAATATTAAATTAAATTTCACTTCCAAACTCTGTTTCGACCAGCAGGAGTCAGACAAGTCAAATATTGAGTTAATGTGCAGTATGAACAGGAAGAAAAAGTTCTGTGAAAGTGCATCTGGACACCTGACTGAGAAAGATGTGTTTCCTTCACCCTGACTCATCTCCATTAGTGTTTTTGTTTTCTGAAGTATGACCAAAAACTGATCTGATTCTGTAAAACAAAATCCTTTATTAAACTCAACAAAAATCATTTTTACAAAACAGGTAAAGCTTAATTATCTCTAATTCTGACGTCTAACAGTCACAGAGCAAGGATATTTACACCTGAAAACAAACAAGCTTTGAAATCTGTGGTTCTGTTTGACTGAAAGGGAAAAAATACTTTATAATGAAGACTACAGATCCCAGGATGCACTGGTCTGAGAAACATCCAATCAGACAGCTCCAGCCTCTGTTGCTGTGCAGCAAATTAAAAAGTACAAATCTTGTTTTTCTAAGTTTCTTAGTTAACTTCAAGTTTTCTTGGCGCTCCCCCTCGTAGCTCTAAGAGAAACTGCAGCTGCAGCAAATCATCTTCTTCTGTGGTGTTGCTGCCCTCGTCTGGCAAAAAGAGGAACTGCAGCACCGCAGCAGTGCTACTGGTACTGAAGTATTAGTAATGTTGACAGTAGAGGGAGAAATAGTACTACAGTAGCAGTAGTTATAACTACATACTAGATAATGAGAGAAAAAGTAGGACTCTGTTGCTCTGACAGATTTAGAGATACAATGGTGAACTATGTCCAGTACCAAATAGTCAAGCATAAGGAGTGTAAGTACTAGCAGTAGCTGGACTTACAGTAGTATTACCAGTGGTACTAGCAGGACCAGCGTTTATAGTATTTAAAAGTTAAAAAAAAGTCAACAAACAAAGTAGCAGTTAGAGTACTTTGAAATTGTAACTAGTAAATAATAGTAGCAGTTGTAGTAGTAGTAGTTAAATTAGGATTAATACTAATGGTAGTAGTACTGGCTGCAGTGACAGTGCTTATATTGAAGTAGTAGTAAAAGGTTGTGTAGATTATATCAACAACTGTGGTGAATATCAAAAAATTACTGTTTAAATTAAAAAAACTCACGGCGTGTATTGTACACAAAATACCACCTTACTGTAGCTGTAATAGCAGCTCATAGTACTACACCTGTTCATTGCCCTGTTAGTATCAGAGTGATACTAATACTAGTAATACTAGTCGTATTACTCCCACAATACTAGTACCATGAGTAGAAGCAGTACTACTAGTACTAATGCCTACTGGTAGTAGTACCAGTATTACTGCAGTGCTGGTAATAGTGGAAGTAAATAAGCAGGTACAGTTACTCAGTAAAGTATTTAAAATTTTTCTCTAGTACATCTCACAAGGAAGTACTTTTTACTAGTACTTTTTATTGTAGTACATGTATATGTTACCAGGTAGTAGTTTTACTTTCAGAACTGCGTAGATTGTTATTCCAACACATCAGTAGTTTTACTCTGAACACATCCCCTGAATGGATACTTTTACTTTGAATACCTGAGTACACTTTAGAGGTACTACTTTACTTCTACAGTGCAAGAATGTCAATGTAGAAGTAAAAATATGCAGAATAAAGTACTGTTACTGTCATTTAAATGACTGCAGTACATTTTCCATCAGTGGTAGTATCAGAAGCATTTTCAAGAGGAGTATCAGGTGAATTTGCAGTAGTTACTGTAGTAGTACCAGAAGAGACTATACTACACTCTGAGGTGTTCTTATGTAAAACTAAAGGGTCTCAATGAACAATTGATCAGAAATTAAAACCTTTAGCCAGTCACATTTTTTCCTTCGCCTGTTAATCATGTTCAGTTGTGTAAAAAACTGCAGCTACAGGTGATGTTGCAGTTAAACCTGCTAGAATCTGTTCATGTTGCTCAGACCAGGACAAACACCTTTTCTTCCACATTGGTCCCATTTTTCACTTATACTTGTTTACACGGTGGAACATTAAATATGCCGAACTACATATTCACTGCTATTTCTAGCAATGTACTATTGACTGTACTGATAACGAACAGTGAGTACCTCTGATACTGAAGAAAACTTAAAAACCTGATATTTCTCAGGCAGGTTTTGCAGTGTTCCAACCCCTGTACTACACAGTACTTTACATTACTATAGCAGAGGGTGAATCTGTCACACATCACAATTAAAACTCTTCTCCCACTGCTGGTGTGAAACAGCACTGCAGTAGCAGTAGTATTAGTAGTGTTAGCAGTATTACATTAGTAGTATTTACAGTAGTAGCATTCTCAGCAGCAGCGTCGGTGTTTACAGCCTCTTCATGCAGACTCGACAGTGGCTGATCAGACTGGCTGGATTGTCTTTATTGATCTGAGGCATCGGTTTGCTGCAGGAGGAGACACAGACACGCTGGTACCGGATAATAAAAATATTCTGATATTATAAACCAAATACTTCAGTACAGTTTAGAGTTTAGAGGCTGGTGCTGAAGCTTCCTGAAACATGAACAAACTGAAATGTGTTACAACAACAGGTTTAAACATCCTGGGCTTGTGGTTAAACAGGGACCCTGCCCTCTGTTGGAGCTTCAGAGGACTGCAGCTGCGTTACATCCTGCACCTCTTCAGGCTAAACTGCAAAACCTCCAAATTTGATCCATTGTGATGTTTTTTCTTTTGTACTTTTTAAAAGTGTCCTGAAGACACAATTTAAAAAAAAATCTGCTCTTTTTGATTAAAAAAAAACCTAAACTACAGAAACACCCCAGATTACAAAAACACCTGAATCCAGACATGAGCTGAGGATGTGTTAGTGCCTCCAGCAGATAATTACCGACAAGAAAGCTCTGACAAAAAGAACTCCCAGAGTAAATTGCTTGTTGAATATTTCAGATATTAATTTAGGATTTCAGAAGCTTCACTAAATAAAACCAAAGCCACACATCTAAATGCTGATGTATATTCAGTAGATGGTGGTGAAAGTGTGTTGCTGGTAAATGTGTACAGTGCTCATACCTGAACATGTCGTAGGGGTTGAGAGCAGCCAGCCAGTAGCTGTACGCATCGATGAAGTAGTTGCAGGTTCCTCTGCCGTGACACTCGATGAAAGGAATCTTCCTGAAGTGTTCCAGACAGGATCCAGGAGAGGCCAGAGGCTGACCAGACCCCTCCGCCCCCACTCCTGTTTCCTGGGGTGAGCAGGGGTCAGAGGTCAAGGCAGCAACACACAAAGTACAACAGTGATGTCTGGTTCTGGTTTATGGCTGATGGTTATTGATAATCAAAACCAGTAACGTGTTTTTGATCAAATAATGATTGGCCTGAGTCAACAATATTAGCTCACCATAACGAAGGAGTACCCAGACCAAAGAGAGTCCCACCCAGAGGGACAGTCGGGAATGAAAGTGGTCTGACTGTGGATAGCGATCACGTTGGCTGTGGCCTCACATACAGTGCACCTGTGACATGGAAGCGCTGGGTAAAACACGTTCATGTTGCTTTTGTGTTGGTCTTTGTGTGTGTGCATGTGTGTGCGTGTGTGTGTTACCGGCTTATGTAATCTTTCAGACCCTGCTCAGAGATGAATGGGACGCCGTCAGGCAGAGGTGTGTCAGTGGACAACCAATAGGAGTAGTCGTTGCGGGAGGCGTAGCGGCAGGTGTGTTCAGTGTTACAGAACAGGAAGGGCATGGTGGAAAAATGAGGCAGACAACTACCCAACGTACCTGGGGACAGAGAGACACAAGGACAAGGCCAGTTTTGTGCTTTGTGATGTAAAGTCATAGTTTTTTGTTTTATCTATTTCTGTTTGATACAATGATCATATGTCACCAGCAGTAAAAATATTACCCAGGTCTTGTCCATGAGCTCGGTTGTTCCCGTTGATGAACAGCAGTGAGTATCCGCTGTACACTCTCTCAGACCCTGTAGGGCATTCTGGTATTAAGTGTCTTTGGCTGTGTTTGGTGAACAGGAAACTGCCTCCCTTTCGTGTCTCTTCACAGGGACCCGGTGGACCTCGAATACCTTTAATACCAACTGTACCACGTGCACCTGTGGCACCTGTCAACACAGAGCAGTCCCCGATGTGAAGAACCAGAAGTATCACAACAAAAAAAATGTTTTTTGTAGATCAGATTTTTGTACCATGTAATCCAGGAAATCCTCGATCCCCCTGATCCCCTTTCAATCCAGGATTACCAATTGGTCCTTTTTTACCAGCCTGCCCTTGGCTGCCCTTACAACCTGCAGCCACAATAGACAGCAGCTCTTCTGAAACTCCATTTTGTTTCTTTGTTCCACTGTTTGTACAGTTGTGTCTAAAAATGAAAGCTGGTAGCTCTGAGAGTGAAATATCATTCCAGACTCACCTGGGGCTCCAGGTGCTCCATATAGCCCTGGGTGTCCTTGTGGTCCTAGGGGCCCTGATTCTCCAGGTTCGCCTTTGTGTCCAGGCACTGCATGTATTATAGCATCTACACTCTCCCCCCTTTGTCCTGCAGGGGAAATATTCAGGACTACTTGCAGTACATCTACGAGCACAGAGTACTTAGCACAGGAGAGTACTACAGGTATGAGCAGTACCAGCACATTGTAAATCACAGTCATTGAGGGTCAACACTTGGATGTCTGGCAGCTGTGAGTCAAAGGTTACTGTGATGTTACTGTGTTACCTGGCTTCCCAGGTATCCCTGGAGGTCCTTGTAAGCCAGCGTTACCTGGTGGTCCTTCCTCTCCCTTCAAACCTGAAACACACACAAGGAGCTCAGAATCCACAAATGAAGCGGAGCGCTGGCAGAGCTGACTGTTGGTTAGTAGTTTTACTGTAGCGTATACTGGTTATTTGGCTGGAGTTCTCACCGACAGGTCCTGGGATACCAGTTTCTCCAGACAGGCCTTTCTGTCCAGATGGGCCTCGTGGTCCATCTTCACCCTGTCAATAGCAACAACTGTATTAAATACTCAGTATTAATCCAACAGAAACTGCATTCAGTATTAAATCTCACTTTCTGTTCACAAAGTACTAGATATGTTCAGTCCTTGGATCTAAGATAGACTGGACACAAAGTGCATTTAGATTAAGTTGAATCTTTCATTGTATGTTGTAGCGATATGATGAACTGACCAGTTTGCCTTCTTGGCCCTGGTCCCCAGGGCAGCCGGGTTTTCCTTGGTTACCTGTTGAGCCTTTAAATCCCTTATCTCCTTTATAACCAGGACCTGGAGGACCAGGAGGACCCCGACAACCAGTGGGACCTACAGAGAGAGTGAGAGAATATTATAACCCAGGTGTATTACCAGGAGTAATAAACGTGAAAAGTGACTGCTATGGAAATAACAAGCCAAGAAAACATAACTTAGAGAGCAGACAATGAAAAGAAACAAACACACAACGACCATGTGCCTGACAAAAGGATAACCCAGAGCAAGGCTGCACTGGGCCTGATGACCTCAAGGGTGGCCTACCAAAACAGACAAACAAAAAAAACCAAAACAATCAAAGTTCATACAAACACAGTACAAAGGATCAACAAATCTAGTGTCCTATGAGTTGACCATTCACAGCTACACATCTACAGTCTATACAAACACACAGCAGCTCTACAAAACAGTGAGTTAACATCTAATACAAGACGAGGAACAGTGGCAGATTAATTCATAGCCACAACAGGTCACTCTAGGAAACTTTCTACAAAGTCCTGAAAGTCCAGAATTGTTGGGGAGGCTGTGTCTACTCCCTTCAGTGCAGATGTCAGCTCTCTCCAACATACTTACACATGACACTACATGTACCTTCAATTCCTGCCAAAACAGCTGAAGCCATAACAGAGACATATTTAGTCCCACATAAGGCTTTACTCAGCACTGTTTCGGAAACGTGTCAACCTTTATGCAGATGACAGTGATTTATGAGTATGTGATTTATGCTGGCTTAGCCTGGACCAAATTTAAAGGCAACAATAGCAGCTATTTTCTTAGTCTAGACTAATCTGAAACTTTAGAGTCTACAGCCAAATGCTCAGTGAAGCTGCACAACAGCGCTTCAACTACAGTACTGTTAAAAGGCTGATGGGAATGTCATTAGCTTTGCAGGCATTTGGTCGAAAATTAGCTTTTGAGCTATGTCCAGCAATGCACAGGGACCCACAATGAGTTATTTATCCTTTCTTGACTTAGGTGATCCAGAGCCATCTGAGGTCCTGTGATGTGTTCCTCATAACTCCCCTGCTTATCACCACCATGATACCAAGCAGCATGAATGCTTGAATGACGGGTGAAACTACTACCTCTAAGAGTACACAACAAGCTCTGTATCATCATTTCTGACCATGTCCTACTATCCTGATGCTGCACTCATTCCCCTGTGGACCTCCTCAACATCTGATCTTCTCAGGGCACAGAAAATTTTATACGTTTTCCAACTATCTTGCAGCTTTGACTGACTGAACACACTAGATCCTGGTAATCAGCAGCGGGTAGAGCAGGGATAGTTGGAAAAGAAGCAAGGCAGTGGCCCACGAGGACTGGACCACGAGGACCTCCTTTTGACACCTGTGGTCAACACTGACAAAAGTCAACCAAACTATTACACAAATCTTTGACCTGGTGATGGAAAGTCAGACAATCAAAAGTTATTACAATTCATCCTCAGGGAAACATGAATGTCTGAACCGTATTTCAGTGCAATACATCCAGTAGTTGCTGAGATATTTCAGAAATATTTTTTATTTACAAAGAGACACTCAATCTTGATTCAAATGAGGAAAAAAATCCTGTAAGGATCATCAATAGGAGCAACAGAGGAAGAAACCCTCTCTCAGGACAAAGAGAACTGCAATAGAAGGCATGTGTAAAGAATCAAGCAAAAGAGTAGATTTTTAACCAGTATATGAACAACATATATCCGCAAGGATTTTCAGGAGTCACCAGCAGACCTCAGCCACATGACGTTCTCCCATTGTCTAAACTTCTAAATTTCTAAACAGATGAGAATTCTTCTAAGAGCTATAGGTAATTAAACATTATGGTTAAAAGCTCCAGATCAGCTGCTAAATAAACCCCAAGATCGTTTTATCATTGACTCATAATGAACTATATCCTCACCTTTTGGTCCTTGTCCTCCAGGGGTGCCATTTTCTCCTTTGCTTCCTTGAATACAGAATCCCTCTTTTCCAGGATAACCAGGAGGACCCAAACATCCAGGTAGACCCGGAAAACCAGAGTCTCCTGCAGGACCACAGGGACCAGGAGGGCCATAGGGACCAGGACAACCCTTCTCCCCAGGAGGCCCTGAGGAGACCAGACGATGTACAGAGTGTTTTATTTCTTTGTCTGTTTGTCATTCTAACTGAACTCATAATCACACCCAAGGACTCACCAGGTGGACCTTTATTTCCCTCTGGGCCCTGGGGTCCGACGAAGGGAACTGGGGGAAGAAACCCAATCTGGATCATGAGCTGAAGCTACAAAACTTTCCTTCATTCAGAATAAAGATGCTGGTGAATCGCTGTCCAATCAGATTCAGCTCCATCCAGTTTGGTCACCTACCTCCCATGGCTCCTTTCTCTCCAGGACGTCCGGGTATTCCATCTTGTCCTTGGTTTCCCCTTGGACCAGGTAGACCAGGATCTCCAGGAGCCCCCCTGTTACCTAAAAAAACCATTGTGCAGTACTCAGGTATTAGTCTGGCAGGAAGCAGAGTGATCACTGGCACCACAATGAAACCTCTGGATTAGTTGAATTGTTCCTGCAGCGGGTGACTAGTACTGCCACCAGATGACATTTAATAGTGAAGCTCTGGTTTCTATACCTGTGAGCCCAGTGGATCCTGGCGGGCCATCATTCCCTGTAGGACCATCACGACCCTTTTCACCAAGAAGTCCAGGAGGACCTGAGGCAGACCAGCACACAGGTTAGCCAAGCTGTGCAAAACGTAGTGATATGTATTCCAGCTTCAATATGAATTTACTGGTTTTGCAGACCAAAGTACAAGGCAAGGACACTAAATTGCAGTAGTAGTAGAGTAAAACATTCTAGATGCTATATGAATACCCTGTCCTTCTCACAACTATTCCAACCTATTACCCAGCTAAACTGTTACGAGAAAAAAAAAACCTTACACACAGACATATGACACCTGTTCATCAAGTTTTCTTTTATTTCTGTCATACAACACAAATTGATTAAATATAACACATGTAGACACACAAAACCAAAATAATTCTGACTTTGGACACACTTAGGATGCCTCAATCTGTATACACCTTACCTATACAGTATGTATCACAGAATAAAATACAGACTTCATAAGCTGCAGATATTTGATGTAGAAACTGTAAAAGATCACACCTCTACATCCGGGGGGCCCAGGGGGTCCTTTTGGACCACAGGGGCCACAACCTCCCGGAGGACCACAGTTTCCAAAGTCTCCTGGTTTCCCCTTTGAACCTGGAAATCCTGGATATCCTGTCTCACCCTGAGAGGAAGAGAGAGCAGATGAAGACACTGAATAATTTAAATATGTTTTGTATCATTGGCCATTTATTTAAAGGACTTCAAGGCACTGTGTCAAAAACCTAAATCCTCTTTTACTAAACTTGATCTTGAATGCCATACAGTCTTTATTGGTGGGAATGAGAGCTAGCAGATCAGGTAAGAGAATGAGGATGAATTAGAAGAAGGGAACCATGGACGTGTAAAAGAGGAAACATTTTACAATTTTATTAAAGGGGCTATTTACACTAGCTAATGCATAAAAAATGAACAGACTGTTTCTTTTTGTGGACTGACTGGTAAAGAATGCAGGGTAATGGCAACTGTAGGCAGAATGTCTCTGTACAGGTATAGGAGGTTTGTGGTAAAAGAACGTTAAAATTCACTTGTTATTATTTTTTTAATTATTGGTAACTCCATAAATATTGAATCTGGTACCAATCACATTCCTTATTTGCAGCTCATTTTAACAGTTAGAATTCTAGTTTGACAGTGAGACTAACAGCACAAATTTCAACTCAGGAATAAAAAACATAAGTGTTGGTTTGATATTGGTGCTATTTGTTAAGATGACATCAATGATAAAAACAGATTAGGATTAGGCATCTTTATTTGTCACTATTTGTATGGTACCTTCTCTCCTGTAGTTCCTTTAGTTCCTGGTCCACGTGGACTTGGTTCTCCTTTAAGGCCTTTAGCTCCTCCTGGTCCTTTTTTTCCCTCTGAACCAGGTTCCCCAGAAGGCCCTGTACAACCTTTCTCACCTTTAGAACCTGGACAGAAAATACTGTTAGTTAAAGTGAATTAAAGTGAGATTCTGTTTGTCATGGACAGAAGTATACACTTTTGTTTTGGTCTTCATTATTTCCTGCCATCATTCCATCATTCAGTCTCCAGATGTCCACAGACTTCTTGCCTTCTCCTCTGTCCTCAGTCTTACATCTCTGCCTAGCACTTATTCCAGCAGGTTTCTCCTAACTCTTTGTCTTTGTCTGATGTGCTCTCCATGGCCTTAGACTTCTCACCACTCTCCCATAGTGTCCCTCATGTTTATGTCTGTATGGATTTACAAACCTGTTTCTGCACTCTGGCTCTGTTCTGCTCCCTGTAAAGTTTGTGCTTTGGATTGGACCTTTCATGTTGCCTTAGAATTTAGTTCCAGTTTAGAAATAATAAGAATCTTAATAATGTTATTTAATTACTGTGGTGTGAAAGGTAAACTATCTACAGGTGCAATAGTATTATCTCATAACTGAGCAACAAACGATTCAATCCCTGCATGCAGCCTGTATTCGTGATCAAGGGTTATTACCTGGCATCCCCATCTGTCCCCGGTCACCAGTGAGACCATTCAAACCAGGAGGACCTCTCTCTCCATCTCTACCAGGGTCTCCAGGAAGTCCTGAGGAAGAAACACATTAACGAGCTGTAAATGTTCTAGGGGCTATGTGTTACTTTTAGGTTTGCTGTAGACCTCAGTATTAGCAGTTGTAATCACCTTGTGGCCCAATGATTCCAAGTATACCATTGCTGCCATCAGGTCCTTGAGGTCCTGGGAGGCCCATGTCTCCTTTAGCACCAGTGTGACCTATGTTTCCTGAGTGAGACAAGAATCAGATAGATCACAGACAGCTATATTGACAGTGATCCATGAAATGCAGATGTTTAATCTCTTTTACCTTGGGTTTGTTTAACCCCAGGTAAAACCACAAAATGGGGTTTTTACATGTTTGAAGTGGTGGACAAAGTCAGGCTAGCTGTTTCCCTGCTTCCTGTATTTATGGTAAGATAAGTTAACCTGCTGATTGCTGTAGCTTTAAGTAAAGGACAGTAAAAAGTAAAGTGAAAAAGGTACAAATGGGTAATAAAATGGGCCCCAGCACAAAATTCTGAGGAACAAAGTGGGCCTACTGAGGCTTTATTGCCCACCCCAAGTAAAAACTAAAACAGGTAAACAGATTAAATTAAACAGAAAAATAAATAGAGCACCAGGCTCTCCGGGATCTCCGGGAACTCCACAAATCTCCACAGTCGTCAGGACTCCTTTTGGTCCAGGTTCTCCTGGGTCCCCTTGAGGCCCTGGAGGCCCATGTGAGCCCCTGGCCCCATCTATACCCATCTGACCTGAGAAACAGATTACAGGTTACTGTCAGACCTGCCAGACTGACTGACTAAGCAATTGGTTGGTTGATGGATAAACAGATTATAGATTAAACCTTTTGGTCCTGGTCGTCCTGGCTCTCCTGCTTTCCCATCACACCCTGGACCCCCTGGAGGTCCTGGAGGACCCATGTCCCCTCTGACACCTGCAATACACAAATATGTTGATGTTACGATATTTACAAGGAGACTGCAGACTTACAATCACAACTCAGTCAAAAGCTGAAATATAAACCAGTTTCAACAGTTTCAACAGAGCAGCTGATCATTCAGAAGGTGATTCACTAAAATACAGCTTTACATGATTAATATTAGTCTTGGAATCATTCCTTCTAATACCAATGTGAAATATGTTGGACTGAAGGCACAGCCACAGCACCTGATAAGGTACATTATTGTACCTTTGTAGAAATATTAGCATGCTGTCTGTGCATTTTGTTCTGTTATGTTTTGTTGCTGCTACTTGTCAAATTCATTTTGACACAAATCTGTTACTATTGTCAGACACAGAGACTTATGCTACAGGTGAAACAAGACACCTGGACTTCGGTTAGTGAAGAACTAATCCGGAGCTAAACTGTTTGATGCATAGATCTTCATAAAGTCACAATTTATTCACTTGTCCTTTCATTTCATTTTTATGCACTGATGGGAAATGTGATGCAGTTTAACACTGTTCTTAACTAATGTCACTTTAAATCTAGGGTTTATTGAGGTATTTTCCCCCAGAAACGATTGGCAATGTGAATTTTTCATCAGAATGTTCATTAAAAAAATGAACGCTGAACGCTAAACCGGAAACAAACCAGGAATTATGATATTCATGACTCATCCCTGTGAAGGTTTGACTCTAAGCAGAAAAAATACCAGAAATATTAATATATCTACTCACCTGGGGTTCCTGACTTCCCATTGTCCCCTCTCATGCCCTTCAGTCCAACTCCACCTACCAGCCCACGAGGTCCATAAAACCCTGGGGCCCCCTTAGGTCCCTGAGACCCCATAGCCCCCACACCTGGAAGCCCCGGGTGACCCTGCAAGCCCTTTAGGCCACAGACACCTGGCAAGACAAGATACCTGTGAGTCTGACAGACAGGTGGTCAGATATTTCAGTGTTGGGCTATGAACTCAAAGTTGGCACCTGGCATTCCAGTGACGCCCATTGGTCCTTTCTCTCCTTTAGGTCCAGGAACTCCAGGTGAACAGTCTCCAACAATACCAGCAGGACCAGGTGGACCATCTGGACCACTATCACCTGAGAGATACACCAGTTCAGTTCACTTTGATTCAGTTTGGGGATTTTCAAACCTGTGTTGTTCAGTCTGATTGAATCTGATTCAGTTTTTCCCCTTGTACGATTCATTTGGGTCTAGTGGTCGTCTGCGTTACTGAACCTCAAACTGACTTAAATACAAGGTGTATTCTACAGGCTTAAACATGTTTATGTTGCCAGTTGTGCTTTGCATCCAGGGAAATCAGTTGCTAGATGTTAAGTTTGACCTGGACTATATTTCACAGAGAAGCTTCTTCCGAACTTTCTTCTGGTGCTGCCTTCTCACCACAGACATATCTAGCCTATGAGAACTAATTTTTTCTGTGTGAAAGTAAACCAAAGCATAACAGGTTTAGCGACTCCTCCACTGATTCGGACCAAAGCTTCAGTTTCATGCTTTTGACCTGGGTTGTCTCGCAATAGTTCTTTGCCACAAGGCACTACTTACTCTACAACATCTGCAACATGAACTGGTGTGATATGAGAAACAGTCTAGTATGTACCCAACATGTCAATGAAGAGGTGAATCAGTAATGGTCTCTATGAGGACTTCTAGGAGTCTCTCAGTGACATCAGTGGATTTACTTCTAGCTAGTAGAGCTACCTTTCTGTCCTGGTGGACCTTCTTGTCCTGGAGGCCCTGGAGCTCCATCTGCTCCTTGTGGTCCTGCGTGTCCTTGAGGCCCCAAACAACCAGTGTCTCCCTGAGGGCCCAACTGACCCCGCTGACCTGGGAAACCAATACCCCTGTCACCCTGTGGTCACAGGAGACAAGGAGACAGGAGGAGGAAGACGGCAACGTTAGTTCAAACTGTTAAACATGACTTCTGTTTTTCTCCAAAACCAAAACAGGAAGCAGTGTGATGCTGTGTTCATGTCATACTGGCAGAAAGCTGATTAATCTTAATGGTCCTCTGATGTTTCTGAATCCTGTGCACCATCCGACTGGGTCTAAAGATGGACACCTTTTTTCCAGATCAACTTTTTTATTGTGAACCCACAAGATTTTCACCCCCACATGTCCAATTTTGCAGACACACAACCTTCAGCTGTCTGGTTCCCTGAACACTCACAGATCATCATCATGAAATTAGGGAAGATTTGTGCTTTAAGAGGTGATGCATTCACATGATAACATGACATCAGATATATAAAAAAGAAAACACAAAATCAGGAGATCCATCTGATATCAACTGGATTTTTATGATGAAGACTTCCTGTCTGTTTGAGTCATGTTACCTTAGGGCCTGGTATCCCTGGGGGACCTGATGGCCCTGCTCGTCCCTTCACACCAAAACTTGGTAAACCTGGAGCTCCTGGAAGTCCCTTCAGTCCTGAGGCCAGGTAAAAATGAAAGTATTCATGTTATTTAGCATCTTCAGTTCACCTAAACCCCTAGGAGTTCTCTTCACTAAACTGACCTTTGACCCCTGGGAAGCCTGGGGGCCCCTGGACTGAAAACCCTATTTTTCCTTTTTGTCCAACTGGACCAACACCTCCTGGGACACCTTGAGGTCCTGTCCCTCCTGAGACCAACAGAAAGCAGGTAAATTAGAAGGTCACCAGAAAGAGAAATAGAATCAAAGCTGGAACAGACACACTGTGGATCAACAGTTGTTTAAAATGAAGAGTCCAGACCGCCAGAACACTTCCTGCTGCAGTCAGAGATCACATACGTTTGCAGCTAGAGGTTGCATTGTAGCTAAGAAGATGATTCACATTATAAAAATGAATAAGTCAGATGACATACAGAGACAGTCGGTAGACAGGTGTGCTGCTATCTCACCTACAGGTCCAGGGTTTCCTGATACACCTTTCTCTCCTTTCTGTCCTCGATCTCCTGGAAAGGTTCTTATTTCACCCAGAGAGCCTCTTTCACCTGGATGAAGACACAGACAGACTGCTTCTTAGCACCCCTGGACAGACTCACATGGGCACTCTCACCTGGATAGATTCACCAGGCCACTCTCACCTGGATAGACTCACCTGGTAAGACTCACCTGTATACTGTAACCTGGAGGGACTCCCCTAGATGGACTCACTTGTACAGACTCAGCCTAACAGTCTCACCTGGTTTTCCAGGATCTCCTTGTTGTCCCTGTACTCCAACATTGCCTTGAGGCCCTGCAGGCCCTGGAGCACCAATACCAGGAGGTCCTGATGATCCCCTCTGTCCAGTTCGTCCTTGAGGACCAGTCTCGCCCGGCAGTCCCCTGTCTCCTTTTGGACCCACAGGCCCCTGTAGAGAAAGAACAAACCATCCTTTCAGAGTCCTGTCTGTGGTCCCACAACTTGTTACAGATAGAAATGTATTTTTTGATTGACAGATGATGAATCTGATACTTACAGGATTTCCTTTCTGTCCCTGAACACCTTTCAGTCCTGGAATTCCTTGAGGTCCATCTTTTCCTAAAACACCTGGTGGACCAGAATCTCCCAGAGCCCCTTTTTCACCTTTCTGTCCCACTTTCCACATGATTCCTGGGTCACCAACAGGTCCTGGGGGCCCTGGGAGGCCTGGTAATCCAAACGCTCCCTGAAGACAGATATAAAGTGATAAGGCAATCACACTAACCGGCCAGTCAGACAACGCTCTATTAGGAACTTCTGTTAGGTGGATTTACAGCAAGCTCCTTCTGATTGGAGAGGAAACAATGTTGTCATTGGTTTGTCATAGTCAGCTCAGCAGACTCAAAGCTCAGGTTTATGTGCATTGTACAAGTTTTATTCTGCATCAGTATTCTACACAGCTCTTAATTTATTTTACACAAATCCTATTGATCAAAATGGACCAGGGTTTGATTCTATGAGCTCATTCATTTCTTTTTGGGGTTTGTGACAAATTGTGAGTTTAATCATCATCACCTCTTGGCCAGGTGGTCCTGGGATGCCCTTAACCCCTTTGTGACCTTTAGGTCCAGGAAATCCATTAGGACCTGGAAACAGAATGACATCACACAGACAGGTGAGTTTTACCTGCTCATCACTGGACACTGGGTCAGATCAGATCCTGCTGTCTTGTGGTTTGATCAGTTTGAAATTTTCACTCCTTCAGGATCAATACTCTAATGATCAGAGCAAACAATCAGTATGACAGGTGTTTTGTGGTTCTTACCTGCCACTCCATTTTCACCTTGCTCTCCTGGTTTACCTCGAGATCCAGGAGAGCCAACAATAGCACAGACCAAGCACATCTCCCCCTTCTCACCTGACAAATGCCAATTAATGAATCAATCAATTTATTCAAAACACTCCAATATCAAAAAGTAACATAATGACTTGTGGGGTTTTTCATTACAGTCTCGTTTGGACTGTACTGTATACGCCACATATACAGATCATTTGTCATAAAAAAGTTTATACAACTACTGTACATCTATTAAAAAGCAACTAATATCCTAAACCCTCAACTGAAAACTGAGTGTTTTCTTTCTATTGGTAACCAATGTCAGTAGTTCCCCTCTACTCTCACCTGTTGGTCCTTCTTGCCCTCTGGTCCCAGGATTTCCCACCATACCTTTAGACCCTTTAGCCCCTGGAAGACCAATACTTCCCAGCCTTGAATCTGACAGACAGAAAACAGTATCAGACAGTGGTTTTAATCAAGGTAGATTGGCAGTGTCCCCTACTTCCAGTCTTTGTGCTATGCTAGGCTAAACTAGGCTAAACACATCTGCACCATACTGACTTTCTCATTCATCTCCATGATGCTTCCCTGAGGGACTCCACGTGCTACTGAAGAGAGAGAGGATTTACTGACGGATTTTTTTCTTAATGAAAATGGAGAAATGTTTTGAGAATAATTCATGTCTTAATTTCCTCATGTCTTCATTACTTCAATGGTCTTCTAGCTTAAATATGTTTAGGAAACAATTTCCAAACTTTTTTCTCACCTAAAGCATTTTGTAATTTCTGTTTTTTTGATGATGTTATTATGAATAAAGTTTAAATATCACCTGGGATTCCTGGTTCTCCTGGTTCTCCTTCTGGTCCATAACCCCCTCCCTTTCCAGGCACTCCTGGGGGGCCATTGATGCTGGGCCCAGGGTTGCCTGGTTCTCCTTTGGGGCCACTTGAACCAGGTGGTCCAGTGGTACCAGGTGCCCCTTTATGAGCCACACCTGGAGAAAAGAACACACTTTATTCACAGTCTTCCTGTCATCAGTGCAGCAGACAAGCACCCGAACACTAACTACTGAATTACTTTTGTGTTAATTACATATACACTGGACTAAATAGTTCAAGCCATCATGTGATCTTATTATTATTATTAATGATGGTTATCTGATTAATAACTGTCAGTATTAATAATAATAATGATTTAGATGGGCTATACCTGGGTCACCCTGCAGTCCAGGAGAACCAATGGGGCCTGAAAGAAAGCAGAGAAAAAGAACATTACTGATCAGATTAAAAAAACAAACATCTGGTGTCTAAAAAGATACGATGATTATCTGGTTAAACAAAACATTTCTTTTGCAACAGGCAGACTGACAGACTGAAAGTAGAACATATTGATTCATAAACATTTTTTGAGGTCAAATATTTTTAAATCCCTGATACAGTTTAAAATGTATCCATTGGGTTCTGAATTGTGCTACTGGTAAGACTAAAATAGAAATTCAAATAATTTATTTAGCAAATTTTTCATCTTTTAAATCTAATTTCAGGACCATTTTGCTTTTAAGTTGTTTTATAAATAAAATGAAAACCTCACAATTTCTCCTAAATAAGGTCCAACTGTGAATTCATTTTTATGATGGAATTTTATAAACACAATTTGGGCTAACATAGCATCCATCAGTTTTTAATTTATACAGATGAACCTTTGTTAAACACAATGAATGGATATTGGCAAATATACATAAAAGTTTAAATTCCTTTAAACCTGAACCTTTGTGTGTTTTTAGCCCTTCATATTGTGATACCTTGTTCTCCAGGGGCACCTGGAGGTCCACGAGTCCCGGGGACACCAACCTGGCCCTTCAGGTATTTGGGTTTGTAGATCGCCTGACAAAAAAATGTTATTCAGTCCTTCGGTGCTTACATGCTTCCTTACACACACACACGCACACGCACGCACACACACACACACACACACACACACACACACACACACACACACAAATATAGAGCACAAAACCAGTAAAACTTCAGACTGACCTCTCCTGGAAGACCTGCAGGTCCAGAGTCACCTTTCTGCCCCTAAAAACACAAACACTCTAAGCACTGCAAAGTACAGTGTGAAACAATACTGTTTGTAGTACTGCAATAGTACTTACTGTACTTCATACAATACTCACCCGGGTTCCTTCAATACCTGGAGGACCACAGCTCCCACGATTCCCTGGTTCTCCCTGTAGACACACACCACAAATATCAGTTTCATTTCCACAGCCCATAACCAGTTTTCGACTAAACCCTGAAATATTCTCATGTTCAGATGGGAACAGAGGATCAGTCATGAAGTGTGTTAGTTTGTTTGTATTGAAAACCTTGAAAATGCTGTAATGCAAGATATTTAACTTGTCTGGTCTTATGTTTTGACCAGTGACTGATGAATTATGTTCTGAATTTCTGCCGTCTGTTTCGCTGTGATGAAACAGTTGCTTGGATTCATGTTTTTAATAAATCAAAATGAAACTGATGCAGTGACTGTAGTTGCTGTGTGGTCAAGGTACATTACGCACATAAGTGTTTAGGGACAAGAGTTTAATACGTTTACAACCAGTTTTCCAACTTTTTGGTGATAATGGATATCTTAATATCTTAATATCCAAGCACAGTACATGAGAAATATTTAGTTACTGAAACACACAAACATTTCACAGATTTGAGTTTTGGTTGTCTTTTAAACTGAATGCTAAGCTAACATTAGCACAGGTTGGTTACCTTTTGTCCAGAGTTTCCATTGAATCCATCCTTTCCTGGTTTTCCCTGAAACACAGTCATGAGACCAATTATTAAACCTGTTTGTGGATTTATCAATAATCTCTTAATTTCTGCTGTAGGTCATGAGTTAAAGACCGATCTGATTATAGAGCTCTGGGTTCTCTGTCTCTTACTAGTGAGCCAGGGTCACCTTGATAGCCCGTCTCTCCTTTATACCCTGGTTTTCCTGGCACTCCCTGGAAGAGAAAACAAACACACACATCAGTCTGCAACTCTGATGATGCCAAAAAACAGTAAAAATGGGTTTAGTGCGTTGCTGTTGCTGATAAGTTACAGTATGGATTCTGTCAGACACACAGAGGGACAGAGTCAGGTGGCCTGTGATGACTTACAGGATATCCAAGAGAACCTTTCAATCCAATGTCACCCGGTTCTCCCTGAAATATAACAACAAAATATCAGAAACAGAGATGGGGATGTGGACTTGAAACTTGGACGCCATTTAAGTTCCACACAGTGACTTGAGACTTGAGTTCTGACTTGTCCTCAGAAGACTTGGGCCTGGACTTAGAATCCAGATATGGGACTTGGGAACAATCTTTTATTTGACTTTTTAATATTTTTTGTAGCGTGATGAGCCGAGTGCCAGTTGTCACAGACACGATGCGTCAATTCCACACACTGACCAGAGTTAACTTCTGAGCACCAAGATGCAGAGGAAGAAAACATTACAGGTGAAATCAGGTGAACATTTTCTGTTCATCCTTTACCTGTGTGTGAGACTGTGTGTTTTTGAAGCAGCCTGTTTACACTGATCACCTACTGATCAGTGCTGACAGTGTTTCTAATAGATGAAGGAGTGGTGATAATGCAGTGCATCCTTTGAGCTCCTTGGATACATCATTGCAGTTTTCTGAGCGGACTGGACAGCAGGTAGCAGGTGACAGAATACTCATTTCAACAATATGAGACTTGACTTGAACTTGGACTTGCAGGAAATGACTTGTGAGCATCTCTGATCAGTGATAACAGAGACAGACACATACAGAGACAGAAAGACTGACAGACCTTCAGTTCTTTGGGTCCTTCCAAGTACAGTTTGATTCCTTTCTTTCCGGGGATCCCTGGAGGTCCACGTTCACCCTGAAAACCAAACACAGCCGATAGTGGTGGCGATGATGATGGTGAAGAGGGTGTTTCACAGGTTAGAAATGTTGGTACATTTGTAATTATGAATGACATCCTAAATGTTTACAATCATTTCAATCAGTGTGAGATGTGACTGTCAGTAAATTTAAACAAGGACCAGCTGGCCCACCTTTTGTCCTCTGGGACCCAAGATCACTGAACTGAGACCCTCCTGACCCTGAAACATGAACACAGCATCATCAGGACCAAATCATCGCTAAAGTCACATGACCAAACAGAGCTCCTTAGTCCATCAAACATCAGCTGGATTTAATCATAATTCCTGAAATAAATAAAATCCCTCAGAGCCGCCAAAGTGCAGAGAAATATTTTTGATTCGAAAACTGCTCCACGTGAAGAGAATAATAGTGTGCTGTAAAACATGAAAGATTTAATGCAACCACAGGGGGGCACAATCCAGTGTCTTCATGTGCCGATTCCAGGTCCTGGTAAATGCAGAGACTTGTGTCAGGAAGGGCATCCGACATAAAATTTAAGCCAAATCAAACATGCGAATCACAAGCATGACTTCCATACTGAATCCGTCGCAGCCTGGGTTAACAACGACCGCCACTGGTGCTGTTGACCTACAGGGTGCCATGGAGGAATGGAGTAGGAATTATCCTGAAGGAGGATTTTGCTAGGAATGTTCTGGAGGTGAAGAGAGTGTCAGATAGGGTGATGAGTCTGAAGCTGGAAGTTGAAGGTGTGATGTTGAATGTTGTCAGTGGTTATGCCCCACAGGTAGGATGTGAGTTAGAAGAGAAGGAGAAATTCTGGAGGGAGATGGATGAGGTGATTCAGGGTATCCCTAGTGGTGAGAGAGTGGTGATTGGGGCAGGCTTCAACGGACATGTTGGTGAGGGAAACAGAGGTGACGAGGAAGTGATGGGTAATTTTGGTATGTAGGACAAGAATACAGAAGGACAGATGGTGGTAGACTTCGCAAAAAGGATGGAAATGGCTGTAGTGAACACATTTTTCCAGAAAAGGGAGGAGCATAGGGTGACATACAAGAGTGGAGGCAGGAGCACACAAGTTGATTACATCTTGTGCAGACATTTCAACCTGAAAGAGATCAGTGACTGCAAAGTAGTGGCTGGGGAGAGTGTAGCCAGACAGCATAGGATGGTGGTGTGTAGGATGACTCTGGTGGTGAGTAAGATGAAGAGGACAAGGGCAGAGCAGAGGACCAAGTGGTGGAAGTTGAAAAAGGAGGAGTGTTGTGTGGCTTTCAGGGAGGAGCTGAAACAGGCTAAAAGTGATCAGGGAGACAGGTAGGAGGGTACTTGGTGTGTCATCTGGAAAGAGGAAAGCAGATAAGGAGACTTGAATGAGGAAGTTCAGGAGTGTGTTAAGAGGAAAAGGTTAGCTAAGAAGAAGTGGGACACTGAGAGGACAGAAGAGAACAGACAGGAGTACAGGGAGATGCAGTGTAAGGTGAAAGTAGAGGTGGCAAAGGCCGAACAAAGGGCCGCGGCAGTAGAGTTTTTGACTGGGCTACTTAACAAAATCCTGGAGAGTGAGCGGATGCCTGAGGAATGGAGGAGAAGTGTACTGGTGCCCATTTTTAAGAACAAGGGAGACGTGTAGAGTTGTGGAAACTACAGAGGAATAAAGCAGAAAAGTCACACAATGAAGTTATGGGAAAGAGTAGTGGAGGCTAGGCTGAGGTCAGATGTGAGCATTTGTGAGCAGCAGTATGGTTTCATGCCAAGAAAGAGAACCACAGATGCAATATTTGCTTTGAGAATGCTGATGGAGAAGTACAGAGAAGGCCAGAAGGAGCTGCATTGTGTCTTTGTAGATTTGGAAAAAGCGTATGACAGGGTGCCGAGAGTGGAGCTGTGGTTTTGTATGAGGAAGTCTGGAGTGGCAGAGAAGTATGTTCGAGTGGTGCAGGACATGTATGAGAGCTGTAAGACAGTGGTGAGGTGTGCTGTAGGGGTGACAGAGGAGTTCAAGGTGGAGGTGGGACCGCACCAAGGATCGGCTTTGAGCCCCTTCTTGTTTGCTGTGATGATGGACAGGCTGACAGATGAGGTTAGACAGGAATCTCCATGGACCATGATGTTTGCAGACGACATTGTCATCTGTAGTGAGAGCAGAGAGCAAGTGGAGAAAAATCTAGAGAGGTGGAGGTTTGCTCTGGAAAGGAGAGGAATGAAGGCTAGATGCAGGAAAACAGAGTACATGTGTGTAAATGAGAGGGACTCAAGTAGAACGGTGAGGTTACAGGGAGTAGAGGTGAAGAAGGTGGAGGATTTTAAGTACCTAGGGTCAACAGTCCAGAGCAACGGAGAGTGTGGAAAAGAAGAGAAGAGACGTGTGCAAGCAGGTTGGAACAGGTGGAGGAAAGTGTCAGGTGTGATGTGTGACAAAAGAGTGTCAGCAAGAATGAAAGGAAAGGTGGACAAGACAGTGGTGAGACCAGCAATGTTGTCTGGTTTAGAGACAGTGGCACTGAGAAAAAGACAGGAGGCAGAGCTGGAGGTAGCAGAGCTGAAGATGTTGAGGTTCTCTCTGGGAGTGATGGCATGGATAGGATCAGGAATGAGTCCATCAGAGGGACAGCTCATGTTAGATGTTTTGGAGAAAAAGCCAGGGAAGCCAGATTGAGATGGTTTGGACACGTTCAGAGGAGGGACAGTGAATACATTGGTAAAAGGATACTGAGGTTAGAGCTGCCAGGAAGGAGGCCTAGAGAAAGACCAAAGAGGAGGTTCTTGGATGTAGTGAAGGAGGACATGAGGATAGTTGGTGTGGGTGAGGAGGATACAGAGGATAGGGTTAAGTGGAGGCAGATGATTCGCTGTGGCGACCACTGAAGGGAGCAGCCAAAATGAAAAGAAGAAGAAGTAAAACATGAAAGACTTGATTTAGATAATAAGCTGTGAAAATAAATGAAGTACAAACTGCTCTCATATCTGTTCAGCCTCAGCACACTGACCTTCTCTCCTGGTAGTCCCGGTTCACCTGGGTTGCCCTGAAACAAAATCAATAAAAAAACAACAGTTGAAACTGCTGAGCTGGAAATTTTCAAAATAGAGCAAATAACAGCATTTATAAACCAAAAAACCGAACAGTTTGAATCACACTGGGACAAATAGACTAAATATATAGCATCCCACAGACCTGATCTCAATTTTTAGAAAACTCTTGACTTTAGCTGATCACTCTCTGTCTGTGCATAGTTTTACTTTTGACTATGTTTTCCTTATTATTAATAATTTTCTTGTATTCTGTTTTTCTTTTAATTCTTTTGCTTTTGAATGTACACAGTAGCCCTAATACGCACATAAAGATGTAATGATGTAGGTACGCACAAGTCTAACAGATGTATGTGTGCTTAGATATACATGCATTTTGTTGAAAGATAACCGATGTGTAAAGTGTAACAATGTTTGAGAGAAAAGTCAATAAAAAAAAAGAATTACAAAAAAAAAAAAAAAAAGAAACTGCTGATCATTACAGATCTTTAAGTAAAGCTTGACAGATAAGATTACAGGATATCCAGCAGGTCCTGGTGGTCCTTGCTGGCCTTGACAACCTGGAGCTCCATTCGGCCCCTAAAACACAAACAGCCAATCAGAGCACACTCTCGACCAGCCAACCAGAAAGAACATCTAATTTTTGGTACCACAGCAGGCTGCTGGGCTTAATCAGTAGATTGGTTTACACATATCATAAAAATGTTTTGTAATAGAGACAATCAACCGGTCATTATGGCAAACAGGTGCTGCGATATTATACTCACATCTAAATATGGCATTCCACAGGAAAAGATAAAGCATCTAATAGAAACTGACCTTTTCTCCATCTGGTCCTCGTGACCCTATTGCTCCTTTAATACTCTCAGTGTCAGGAAACACAAACGAGTCTCCCTGAAACCAGATTCAAAGAAACAGATGAGGAGCTTGATATCACTTTCATCTCTCGTCTCCTATTTGTCATCCTGAAACAAGCAACAAGCTTTTTCCACACAGGGTTTCAAAGAGTAATGACTTGAAAGAGCTCCATGTTCGTATAACAAATGATGTTCTGCGGCGTCATGTTGAACAAATTCCTGCTCACTAGCTCCCAAGCAATGAAGGAGTCTGCAAAAATACTTCTGACAGATTAAAAAACATACCAAGAACTTTGTACCATGAATACTTTTATAAATGTCACAACACAAGTTCTCGCACCCCATGGTGTTTGCTCTCTCTCAGTATTAACTGCATCTATGGCTCAGACAAGATAAAAACATTTTGCTCTCCTACCTTTGCACCTCGCGGTCCAGGGTAACCCTGAAACACATGAACTCAGTTAGCTCTAGCTTCTTAAGGCATAGCTTAGTTTCAACCTGCAGTGATTAAAATGTCGGCACGAGTGACAGATAAACAGCCACAGATCATCCGATCAATGCTTTGTACAGGAAGTAGGCAGGACTTACTCGAGGGCCAACAGGTCCTGTAGGCCCAGGGAATCCTGGGTAACCAGTATCCCCCTGGAAGGCAAGAATCAATGCGCCACTCCATGATTTCAGATAGGCAGCGTTCACACTGCTAAAAATATGATGATTCAGCAGGTAAGCTCTACCTTTGTCCCATTGCATCCTGGGAATCCATGTCGGCCGATAGGTCCTTCATGTCCGGGCAGCCCCTGAGAAAAAACACGAAACAAGAAAATGTTATTAAGTCTTATTTTCCTAAAAAGCAACAAAAAAATCAGTCATTGCTGTGAGAGTAGTTCAACTTGTTTCCATCTGTGATTGTTGTAGAAATGTTTTTACCGGCAGTCCTGGAGGTCCTGGATAACCTGTTTTTCCTGGAAGACCCTGGAGAATATAGAGACAGACTGTTACTGAATGACTCATGTTTAGCTCCACATGTCGGATCTTTGTGTTCAGATACCAGATATTTCAGAAAAGTTAGAACATGTTGTTTGTGGTTGGTTCCATGGGAAATGAGATAAAGAAGGCTGAAAAATTAAGAACTTGTCTTCATCAGTC
Source organism: Mastacembelus armatus (assembly GCF_900324485.2). Lineage (NCBI taxonomy): Eukaryota > Metazoa > Chordata > Actinopteri > Synbranchiformes > Mastacembelidae > Mastacembelus > Mastacembelus armatus. The sequence continues at coordinate 25,349,594 of NC_046645.1, forward strand.
GTACCAGAGAGCCTTTCTGACCTTGAAATCCTCCATGTCCCTGCTCACCCTGGAAACACAAGAACAACAAAAGATTCCTACAGGTGAGACATGTTGGAAAGTTGGGGCGACATAGGTTTTAAATAGGTTTCAGAATTACATAGATGCCTGTTAGAGCTAAGCAGGGTGAACACATCCTATTTCAAAGAAAAATGGGAAGTAGAAGTAAACTTTAGGGTGTGAAGAATCATGGGAAAACTAAAGGATCAGCAGTGGAAACCAACCAGCTCACTGTCCTGAAGGGACTTTGGATGGAAAACTAGTCAGATACTTTATATCACCAGCACATCAGCAAGAGTTTTGGGGGCTGAGAATCCTTTTCTTAGAAACCCCAGGCCTGAGTGATACCTCAGGACTGTATAAATATAGACTGGCATTGATTGCCAGTAAAAAAACAGTGGTCCAGTAAGTAAACACAGTTCATTAATCCATTTAGAGTGGATTTCAGATAAAGCTATAGCCTACGATGCATCACAAGTCTTCTGCTATAAACAGCGATGAGTTAAACTTTATCTTTTTACATTTTCCTTTCAATAGCCAATAACTGCAGAGTTCACTCACTATGATAATAATAACAGCCGGTGACAAACAGCTGTAAAACATCAGTGTAGTCAAGTTCATACACATCAGAGGCTGTTTTTAGGGTCTTAGATCACAGTTCAATCCAACAGGTGAAGAGAAGAATAGCAAAACCATTTTCAAAATAAAAAGAGGACCAGGAGAGAACCCTGAGGAACGTCAAGGTCTGTACTCAATTAAAAATAATAATAATAGAAATAACAATGATAATGCCCTGTAATGGACTAGTGACCTGTCCAGGGTGTACCCCTGCCTGTCACCCAAAGAGAGCTGGAATAGGCTCCAGCAGATTCCTGTGACCCTAAATAGGAATAAGGGGGTATAGATAATGGATGGATGGATAAAGATAATAATCAGCCATTACCTTTTCTCCTGGTAAACCCTGGGGACCCTCGATTCCAGGGTAACCAGCTATTCCAGGAGATCCGTCAAATCCAGGTAAACCAGGTTCACCCTGTGGGGGACAAGACACAGGTAGAGCTCAGATGATGTGAGGATTGGACAGTTTTCTGCCTGTGGGTCTCAAACTCAGGTAAGTTCAGGTGTATCAGTGATCTTGGCAGGGTTCCAGGTGCATTCAGGTTCATTTGTGAACAGATGGATGTTTCATGTTCAGCAATGAGGAACCAGCCTTTCTTCTCCTGTTGACGAACATACCTGGGTGGTCTCAGGTGCCGCACCTGCACCACATCAGGCTGAAGCAGCACACAAAGACTTCAGACTACACTGCAGCTGAACTGAAAACATTTTACAGGCGAGTCGAACACTGACAAGCTGTGCACAAATCTGAGTTTTCCAGTAAAGCCAATGAACAACACATTCTGTTTGTTCACAAACAAGCTTGCTATTTTATATTATTCATTGAATTATTTCATTACTTAGGCCTAATTGTATTTTTACCAATACTGTTGTTTTTAAGGTTGTATTGACCACAGTTTTCACCCATAAAACCTGTTAAAGCAGAAAAAGGTCAGTATGTAAACGTCATTATTTCACAGAACAAAGTGCTTCACCGACGAAACAAATAAAACCTCAAAGACAGACAAAACACAGAGTGGACCATTTCTTATATTTGTTATTCTTATACATGTTTTTGATATTAAACACCCACAAACACAAAGATGATATGATAAAATGCAGCTTACAGTGGCAGGAAGGCAGAAGAATGACAATCACTTTTTTATCATTATTATTTTTAATTAATATTTATTTTCTCTTTATTCCTGTCTCCTCTAACAAATGTTGATTTGTTGCATCAGTGGCGACTGTAGTTTCTTATATAAATGTTGTATTTATGGAGTCATACTGGATATGTATGTATGTCTTTTATACTCCCACTATACTATACCTATGTACAATATATGCAATTATTATTAGTGTAGTTATGTATCATGGTTGTAGGTCAGATGTGTAGTTTTTAGACCAGTGTGTCTTGTTGCTGGAAATTTATGTTGTTCCTGTCAAAAAGCACATAAAAGCTTGATTTAAAAATTAAAAATACAGACTGAGAAAGTCAGAGAGCCTGTTAGACTAGTCAAACCCACAGAACCCCTGTGCCGACATAAATTAGACCCCAGTAAACACTGAAACCCACATCAGGCCTACAACAGATCCATCCAGACCCACATTAAAACCCAGACTCTGAGAGCCCATGTTCAGACTGCAGTGACAGTAGGTCGCCACAGAGGGGCAGTCTAGTATCAACACTAACTGGTCTATGACCAGGGAGTAGAACCACATTTCATGTGGGTTTTACTTCACAGTGAATGTTCTCGTCAGTGCAGCATGAAGCAGCAAAGGACAAGTGTCTCTGGAGTCTGACAATCAAACATGATTTTAATTACAGGAGAAGTAAAACGCGACGTGTGTAATAAACACACACTTCTCATAGGCATCATGTTTGGAGTGTGATGTATTAAGAACCACGTTCACTCTCAGCTGATGTCTGTGTTTCCATCACATTAGTGGTACTCAAAAGATGAACTTGTTTAAGCTGCAGAGAAATAGCACAGAAGATGCAGACTGGTCTGTCTTTTACTGCATATGATAATCTTAGACAACAGACCTGAAGTGACATCCAGTACAAGAAGATTTGTTAACATTTCAAAATGCACCTGATTTGTTTTGTCTTTCATCACTTTCAGTGGAATAAAACAGATTTTCCAGTCTGTTAATATATTGTCTCTGTGAGAGTTAGGTGTCGTCACATCCCTACTTAATATATAATTATACACAATCTATGGGCAGATTAAGATAAACATATGTGTTCAGGCTGAGATCTTCTCACCTTATGACCTTTGACCCCGCTACAGTGGCAGAAAGACTTCCCGCTGCAGTGAGACAGCTGCAGAGAAACAAAAGAGAGGAAGAGTTTATATTCATCTTTATGTGGGACCTTGTGGACCTGGGTCAGCCCTGAGCTGAGTCTCTAGCATCACCACAATCACAAACTCACGGAACGCTGCAAAACAAAAGTCGAAAATACTTCTTAAAATAATAACATAATAATAAAATCATTGATTCTAGTTGCATTTCCTCCACTGCAGTCTCTTCGGTGGTGTTGACTGTTTATGTTTGTATACAGTATATATTTATTTCTATCTGTGTGTATATTGTACATATGAAAATATTGTATTTTCTGCTTTATTATTCTATTCTATTCTCATTATTTAAAATTTTTCAAGAGTGCCTGTGTGTAACTGAGCTATTGTGACCAAGGAATTTCCCTTGTGGATCAATAAAGTTTATCTAATCTAATCTAATTGTACATTCAATCAGAATTTGTTCTGTGAACCAGACATATCCGTGAGAGAAAAATAAAAGCAGGTTAAAGGGCGAACAAGACTGAAAGGTGGAGAAGGTTTGTAGCTGCTGTAAACAAACTTTAACAAATTTATCGACCTACTATTCCAAAAAAACGTCCCCAGGTTTAAAGACAAACATGTTCCCGTTTCAGGCCAGACTGAAGTTCAGCTCAGATGTGGACTGTAGCACTGTTGTTCAACATGTTGCTTCATGATGTCTTTATCTGTCAGACATATTTCTGCATCTTTAACCCAAACATCTTTATGTATCCTACAGGTGTAACATGCTGCGATAACCTGAACCAGCAGCCAGCCTCACAGACAGGCGGATGGAGGCTTCATTATCTCCATTCCTGTCTCATGAAGCCTCGGTGGCAGGACGTGCCCACTCTGATGATTCTGCCGTTTCACGAGCTGCGCTCTCTGTGCCTGAACTTGATTTGTGCATCACATGATGTACCAGGTACCTGACCCTCATGGCCTGTTGCACACAGGTTGCAGTGGCCTTAGAAAACAGAAGAGATGATCATTTCCACTTTTTCTGCTGCTTTCTGTGCACAAGATCTAATCTGACTTCACTCTGTGTATGTGTGTGTGCGTGCGTGTGCGTGTGTGTGTGTGTGTGTGTGTGTGTGTGTGTGTGTGTGTGTCTGCCTCAGTAATAACAACAGATCAGGACAAAAGGCTGAAACTGAAAACAGACTAAAAACAACAGCCCAGACTGTGTGTGACTGCAGAACAGCACAAGTAAAAGTCCTACAAGCTAAATGTCACTTCAGTAAAAGTACATGAGTATTATCAGTAAAATACCTAAAATGTCAGACATAAAAGAAGTCGTCCAGTGAAGCCAATAGATAAAGCTAATGTTAGGTTGTATCTGCCAGAGCTGGGGGACATTTTAAAATTTTACTGTACTAAGTCCAAGCTGAAACATCACACATAGTGCAGTAGAAGAACAGAGAATGCTACTCAAGCAGTTCTGAGTTGTAGTATATATTGTACTTCGTTCTATTTTTTTTTTAAATTTAGATCTGACAGTCTCCAGCACAAACTCACTTTTTTTACTTGTCTCATCTAATTTCTGAGTCTGACAATAACGAGGCAGAGATGCTGTTGAACCTGCAGCTCTACTGCATCTGATGCAGTACAAATGAAGTACCACAATACAGTACTGTCAGTTTTAAACATGTGCTGATCATGCAGACATGTACCATGCTCTTCAGGTCACAGTTTAGCACGGACCAAGACCACGTGAACGAGGGTCAGGACTGAATTCAACCATCATTGTTCACATCAGTGTTTTCTTCAAACTGCCAAAAAGTTATAAATCTCCAGCAATGCATGCGAATCAGTACATTTTAGGGTGAACATTTGCTGTGTGGAAGTCAATATGAAGACACCCTAAGACAAGCTTGTATGTGTACATGTGCGTGAGCGCGTGTACGCGTGTGTGCATGCGGCGGGGTGTGTTCACTTACCCCCTCTGCGTATTCCGGAGCGGCGGAGCAGCAGAGCAGCAGAACCAGCAGCGGGACGCTCCTCCACCTCGGGACGTCCGGAGCCTCCATGGTCGGACAGACGCCTGGAGACTCCACGCTGTTCAGGCTGACTCCCCGCAGGACTCGGCTCGGCTCGGCTCCTTACTTCGGCTGAGTCCGGCTCGGTGCAGTCCACATAGGGGGGGGGGGGGGGGGGGGGTCTTTGCGACTGGTCCGGCACCCTCTACAACTTGTTGCGGAATGTGTATAGAGTGTGCTCAATCAAAACCGCAACATCCATTACAGGGACTTCCGCTCCTGCTCTTCAAAATAAATGTCTCTCACGCACTCTGATGTGCTCAACTCTGATTAAGATCCCACCCAGATTTAATCCCGCTGGTCCGGGGACTGAACTATACTTTGACCAACTACAGTTTCCTAACAGCTCACTTTGATTTTACACGCAAAACATCTGGTTTACCTGAGGTCTTCCTGTACCAGCAAACCAGATACAGCTGAAAAATAAAAACTAGTTGGAGGCTAATTGTGCTCATACGATTAAAACTATGGGCCACTCTGTCCCTGTATACATATAAGTATTTACTGCTAATACATTTGGACTTTTAAGTAGAATTTGAACAGGTGATTTATCCACAGTGGGATTGTTTCTGTTATTGAGTAAAGGATCTGAGCACTTCATGCTGTATGTGATAATAAATGTTATAAAAGAAAAATATTCTAAATGCAACATATTTAGAAAAGCATAAGCTTCTGGTTCAAAAGGCAAAATAAAGCATAAGTAAAACTAAAGTAATCTACGTTCTGCTGAAGTTTGACTTGACCTCGTAAATCTGAATACATCAGAATTACGACATAAAATTTGGCTTCAAAATGCAGTAAAGTCAAAGTATGAAGTACCTAAAAATCGAAATACCCAAGTAAAGTACAAAACCCAAGAAATATACCCATCTTAAATACAGTAATTGAATACAAGTACTTACTTTACAAATCACGCTTTTGTTTAGAAGGCGGACCGGAAGTGAGATTTTGCAGAGTTTGCCGCTCTTTGCTTTTTTTCCGCGTGCAGCTCCGCGGATTCAGTTTAGCGGGTAAAGGTGAGACTTTTCTGTTTGCGACTCTGACATGAAAAGCGCGTGAAGCTCCGGACTGAGCTCGAGACCTTCAGGTAAGGAACACCTGTGTGACTCACCTGAGCTGCTCTGTGCGCGTGGGCTTTGAGCCACCTGTGGATCGATCATCAGTTGTTCATGTTAATTAGCGGTTAAATAACTTATAATTATCGGCGGATGTTAATTAGCGTTAATGAGCTGAGGGGAAGTAACGGAGTACTTTTACTCACTGTACTACAGACCCGTGTGCTACTGTACTGCAGTATTTCACCCTGCAGATCATATATCGACTATTTACAGAGAAACTTCAGTAAAATCTTTAATAAAAATTGAAAAACTTCATGTTTGACTCTAAACCATTTTGTAAAAGCTTCTAACTGCAAACTTTCTCTGATTAGTGGTGGAACAATTACCAAAACTACTGCAATATCAAAGTACTGCATTACATGTATAAGTCCTGTATTAGTAACTTTCCCTATAGGACTGTCGGTAAAATGTATTTAAGGTATTGTGGGTAACTCGTTAGGTGACAGAATGGCTCCTGTCAGGGTTACAGTTTTTTGGCTTTTAGCTGGTAAATAGTGCATTTAAGTTTAGAAACTTCTGGTAGTTGCTGCAGTACTACCATACCGGTGAATGATTTGTGTGTAAATCTGTGGCTGTCATAAATTACTGCAGTAAATACAGAACATATAAATGTAATTGCGGTTTAACACATCTCCTTTAAAGTTATGCGCAGTACTGGAGATCTTTGTTTCAGTACTCTGTACACTGTAGTTTAATCTGCAGTATTCTGTACTGTACGGACTCTGTATGCTTTAATCGGGTATGAAAACTGTAAAACTGTACTTTTTGTTCCTTACCTGTGCACAGTCTGTCACGCTGAACCTGTGTACACCTGGATGTGTCTGCAGGATTTATGACATCACTGTTAGAGGCAGAGCACCAACATTATTCCCAAACAAACGCAGCAGGCAGAACGTGGCCTGTGATCTTTGCAGGCAGCTGCCGGCGGAGCACAGGCGTGATGTTCACTGTGATATTTAACGTGATGTTATTAGAAAAAACAGAATATATATTCATGAAGATGTTGTCATTAGTGTGTAATTATAGGAAAATACCAGCCGTTGCAATATTTTAATCTTAGAATGAGTCTTTTACATCTAATGTTTTACATGTTTCTACGGTAGCCCAGAATGGACACACCAAACACTGGCTCTGGACAGGAAATCACGTTTGGTTATAAAAATGATGGTCACCGTACCCTTCCTCACACCTGGAAATGGGGCGTTGGGGTTCGAGGGGAGCTCAGAAAGTTTTAATCTGCAGTATCACCACTAGGTGCTGCAAAATCTTTCACATTTTACACTTTGCACCTTTAACCCACCTGTTGTCTTCGGGTTTGACCCATTTTCAATTAATATGTGATAACTTTGGTTTTCTTCCATATAATGAACTAAAAATGACATGGATGGTTCCCTACTATAAGTGTAAAATATATGTTAATATGTTGGAAACAAGTTCACTAAAAAAGTGAAACAAAAAAATTAATGATCATTTTATACCTCATGCTTTATAAACAGTCAAAACAGAATGGGTCAATCTGACCCGGCAGGACAAAAGGTGTGTCGTATTGTCTTCATATTTACTACACACCTTTTGTCCTCCCGGGTCAAACTGACCCATTCTGTTTTGACTGCTTATAAAGACAGTCAATGTGAGTTTCAACGTTAGATTTATTGCAGGAAACTCACATTGAGTTTTAATGTGAGTTTTAATGTTAATGTTTTAATGTGGCGTTCACATGCATCAGAACAGCAGGTGAACTGATGATCAGAATTGAATCATTTATGTACTAAGCCTAATTGCTGGGTTACTGCAGCACTAGTTCACAAAGCATTTGACCTCTGGCAGCACTTTGCAGAGACCTTGAACTTGACAAGTGGACAAAACCCTAAAAAACAGTTTGTAGCAGTGGAACCTGCAGCAGTTTGTTGTGTCGTGCTGCTCTGCAAGCGATAAGCGCTGGACTATTGGTCTGTGCCTGCTTATTGTTTGTTATTGTTTGGTGTGTTGGCTTAGATTGAGTTAAGATTTAAATCCCAGACACTGAGCCACAGGTTGCAGCGTCACTGCCTCCACTGTTCGCTGCCCTCATCCTAGGTTCAGACCGACAGTCCCGCACTAAACAGGCTGTAATGGACGTTAGTTTGGAACCAATCCCCGTCCACGATGTAACACAGGTCACAAATATCCAGAATGGAGTTTTCAGAGAAGCAGGTGAAGGTGTGATGACTTCCTTGTGTTTCTGTTTGAGTGTGTAACTCTGGTACCACCACAACGTAGAACAACACATAGAAACTAAACTTCTCATGGAAAATCCAAAGTTTGGTATTTTAAAACCTATCATGAGTTACGTTCTGTCTTTCTGCTGAATGTTGACTTTTCTCAACTCTACTTTATTTGAATATCACTCAATGAGACTAGGTCAACCAAAGATTAGACAAGGCAAATTGAACAGAAGTGTCAACCGTAACCAGACAAGGCCTTTTTAAAAAATCCGTTTTAATTTTTGATTTAAAAAGTGTAGGATCTGAAACATACTAATACTAATGAAGCTGATAATCAGCTCTTACTCTGTGGGATGAACATCAGAAACATGAACTCTGTACAACTGAAGGTGCAGTCGGACCAAAATCCACTTCCTGTTGATTCACATTCACTTCCTGATGTCTCAGTTGTGCCTGGTGTAAAATCAAGAACTGGATGGGAAATAACGTCCAGTTGAACAATACCAAATCAGAAACAATTATAATTTACAGCTTCTGACTCCACTAGCAGCATTTTTAGATCTCATCTGGTCTGCATGGCTTTTCTAATAGTGCTGTAAAAACAGGCTGAAACCTGTTATTGTCCTTCAGTCAGGGAACTAAAGCTGTGAGTCCTAAACTAGATCAGGTCCTTCCTTTCCTCCGCAGATCTAGAAGAGATGCTCCATGTTCGTTTTCCAGACTGGACATTCCCTTATGTTTATGACATGAGTGAATTTTATCAGGTGAATTTTGATCTGACTGCACACGTTCATGAGAATCCCACACCAGACGCAGCTGAACAACATGCAGCTGAAAACCTGCTGAATAAACTCCTCACCTGGTGATGGAGTAACACGCTCACTCGTGTCTTTAGCCTCAGTCTTTGTGTCTCTGCAGGACAACAGCATCACAGCTGAAAACCGCCTGGAGACGGGGTCAGAGAGAAGGCCGTGTAGTGGGCGGGACTTCCTCTAAAGAGGAAAAATGCTGCTGTCTTCCTGCTCCGCCCCCAGTAGCTACACCTGGCTCTGGTACATAAAAAATAAAACACACCTTTATGTTTGTCATCACCATTGTATCGTCAAAGTCCTCAGGTCCTAAACCAGTGGTAAAAAATACTCAGTACAGTACAATAATCTGAAGTACTTGCACTTTACTTGAGTATTTTCTTTCAAGCAACTTTCCACTGCTCCTCTATTTAACTGCAGCTGTAGTTCCTTTGTAAAATCAAATATTTGAATACAAAACATGAAGAATTTCTAGTAAATATAACAGTAATTAGCAGAACTGAAACAGCTGACTCTTAGATATTTTACTGAAACATATTTGAATCATATTCGTTTGTAATTTTTAATGTAAAAACCCTCTATGGTTTCAGAAGGACAGGGCAAAGTCTCCACTCTGTTTTCTCTTAATTGTTTCCTATTTAGTTGTTTTAGTATGAACATGTGATTAGTGATGAGTCTGTTGGTCCAGGTCATAAAATAACATCACCCACCTGTCTGTTTCCTCACTAGGTGCCTCCTGATGATCCCAGTAGCTCTCGGGGTGAGTGTGTATTCTCACATTTAAAGGAACAAACCATTCATTTTGCATCTTTATACCAGATAACTACAAGCATCTAGTGCCTATCACTTCCCAGCAGCTGCTGCTTCCTTATATCAACCCATCTCTGAAATTATTAAGGTGTATTCACACCAGAAAAGTCCATTGGTTTGGTCCGGACCAAACGTGGACTTTATTTTTTTGTTTTGGTTTAGTTCACTTTCATATTGCACTTTTTGCAAGTGAACCATACTTTGTAAACAAAACCACACGTGTTGTTGCAAGCATTGGACAGAGAAGATATGGGCGGGGCAAAGCAAAAATGCAGATGTAAATGAAAACAAACAGAGGTTTTGCTCTTCTTGTCGGCATATTTATGTTCTAACAGCTGAAAATGTGGGACCACCTCTTGGCATGGGTCTCAGTCCGCTTGTTTGGTCCAGACTAGAGTTCACATGTTTGTATTTACACCTGCACAAAAGGTCCGGACCGAGGGGGTAAATGAACTGTGGTCCACTTTAACTGGACCACAGAGAGCAGGTGTGGTAGTCTCATTGGCACAAATATGGTATTCACCCAGTCCAACATCCACAATAAATGATCAACAATGCTCCAGTATCCCAGTACAAGGCAAAGCTGCACCTGATGCAGCAACAACAGTCAGTGTGGACTAAAGATGATAACAAAACTGGTTCGTCAGCAGTGCAGACACAGGTAGGCCATCACATTTGGTAGTTCTTCAGGAGGTGCATCTTCACAAAAATGAACCTTAATATACTATATGATAATATACTATATTACATTATTTATACTGATAAATCTAATAGATAGAATATTGTTTCGATGCTGACATTTGCACACAGATGGCAAAATGTACATCACACAGATCTAAGAAGCATAAATTAGCCTTAAAATGTGGAAACATGGATGGAGGACACATGGAAGTCAACTGTTCCACGACAAGCAGATGATGCTGATCTTTGGTCGAGGTCGTCAGGTTCAATTTGAGATTAGCACTGTCATCGTCCAATCAGCTGCTCCACCTGTTCAGCCAATCAGTGGCAGCATATATGGAGGGGTAGTGGAATGAGGCTAAATGGATGATAGCGAGAGCTGGTTTGTGTATGCAGTTGGAGTGAAGGTGGAACGAGGATGGAGGATGAATGGATGAAGGACAGAGAGAGGATGGGTGGATGATGGATGGGTGGAGGATGAGTGGATGAAGGAAAGATAATAATAATCCATTTTGTTTGAAGCGCCTTTCAAAAAACTCATGGTCGCTTTACAAAGACAATAAGAAACAATGATAAAACACGATAAAACAATAAAAGAACAGTAAACATGGAGCAGTGCAGTTACAGGGAATATGATATTTTGAACAGGTGAGTTCTGAGTCTGGATTTGAACAATGGAAAAGAGTCGATGTCGCGGATTTCCAAAGGTAGTGAGTTCCAGAGTTTGGGAGCAGAGCCATGGTGCTGAGGTGAGCAGAGGGCACGGTGAGGTGGATGGAGGAGGAGAATCTAAGGGAGCGGGAGGACGTGGTGATATGGAGGAGGTCAGACAGATAAGGGGGGGCGAGGTTATGATGGCCTTGAATGTATGGAGGAGGAAATTGAACTGAACTGAATTTGACCGGTAGCCAGTGCAGATCTTGTAGGACGGGGGTGATATAGTGAAAAGAGGGGGTTTTGGTGACGATACGAGTGGCTGAGTTCTGGACAAGTTGAAGCTTATGGAGGGATTTGTGAGGGAGACCATAGAGGAGAGAATTACAATAATTTATACGGGACATAACAAGGCTGTGCACAAGGATAGAGGTGGAATGGACGGTGAGGGAGGGGAGGAGATGATTAATGTTTCTAAGGTGGAAGTATGCAGACCGAGTTATATTATTGATATGTGACTGAAATGATAATGAGCTGTCAAGGATGACACCCAGACTCTTAACGTGAGAGGAGCGGGAAACTGAGGAGCTGTTGATATTGATGGAAAAGCTGTCAACTTTAGAAAGTGTAGATTTAGTGCCAACAAGAAGAATTTCTGTCTTATCAGTGATTAATTTTAGGAGGTTTGAAGTGAACCAGGAATTTATTTCGGATAGGCAGTTGGTGAGAGAGGAGGGTGGAAGTGTGGAACTGTGTCTGCTGGATAGGTAGAGCTGGGTGTCATCCACAAAGCAGTGGAAATGGATGTTGAATTTGCAGAGAATTACCAAGAGAATTACCAAGTGGTAAGAGGTAGATGATGAAGAGAAGGGGCCCCAGGACTGAACCCTGGGGAACACCTGTGGTGACGGGGGAGGGCTGGGATCGGAAAGTTTTGAGTTGGATGAACTGAGTAAGACCTGAAAGATGTGAGTGAAACCAGTCGAGGGGGTTGTGAGTGATGCCGATGGAAGATAATTTGATGAGAAGAATGGAGTGAGAAATATTGTCGAAGGCTGCACTCAGATCAAGGAAAATGAGGATAGTGACTAAACCGGAAACCGGACTGGAATTGTTCATAGAGGTTGTTTTGAGTTAAATGGGAGTGGAGTTGAGTGGCGACTATTTTTTCTAGTATTTTGGAAATGAAAGGTAGATTAGAGATGGGGCAGAGGTTATTGTAATTGTTGGGATCCAAACCATTTTTTTTTTCAGAATTGGGGTGACAACTGTAGATTTGAAATGTGAGGGAACAATTCCAGCGGTGAGAGAGGCATGAGATGGCAGATATGAGTGGGAGCAGAGAGCAGATGCAGGATTTGACCAAGGCCGTGGGGAGGGGATCGAGGTGACGTGGAGGGCTTGGATTGATGAATGAGGTCTGCAATCGCTGAGGCATCAGGAAGTTGAAAACTGGAAAACGGCTGACAGTGCACAGGTTGTTCAGAGTGGGGGAGAGGCGGGGAAACAGGTCTTAGATATTGTGAATTTTCTCAATGAAAAACTGCATTAGGGAATTACAAGTGTACTGTATTGTGTACTTGTGTTGTGATTTGGCGCTATACAAATAAAATTGAATTGAATTGAATTAAACTGTAGCAATGAGCGTGGGAGTGGGCCCAGGCACACACTAAACATTCAAATTAACCGTAGGCAGGCACGGACAATGGCAGGACTTTCCACTTCTCGTGGTAAATTATCACGAGACCTCTTCCACGGGGTTGACAATCCCAGGAGGTGTAGAGTCATTGAGTTGTGAAAAGTCACAGGGCTGTTGCCACTTTTCATTTAAACACAGAAAGTCAAACTTACGATCCGTGAGTAGATCCTGGATAAGATGACCCTTGCTCATAAGTGAGTGAATGTTGAGGAGACAAAGTTTGACCGAGGTGTCATGTTTGTCAGTAGTATTAGCCGACCTAGCTAGGCTGGCTAACACGCTGTGATCAACGGCCCATCCAGTGCTTCTGGGGGTGCGAGGAGTAGTGGACCAAAACGGACTGATTGCTTTGGAGTTGTCATGGTGGAAGGTACGACGAGACCCATGATGGATGTATTTCCGGTGAGGCAGGAGAGCAATGTCCAGGTGGAGGTGGAGCGCTGCTAGTGGAGGCACAGACAGTTGACCACGGAGTCGAAGGAGCTCAGCAGCCGTGTATTGTATACCTGTCATGGGTTGATGGACGAGTGACAGGAGAGACCAGGCTAGTGCAGACAGATATGGAAGTTGCTGGTCCACATTGTGAGCTGTGGCGGCCGAGAAGGTGTCGTGAAGTCAGGTAGTGTCACAGGCCAGTAGGCTAATGGTGTCTGTTATGGATTGGTTTAAGCTTGAATATACACCGAGGCACAAGGTGGCAGCTAAAACAACGATATACCGATGGAAGATGAAAGATTAAAATCCCACTTGAACACGGTCCCACAACTGCACAGTCCGTATGGTCGTAGATCATTAAAAAACGTTAAAAGTTGTGAGTAGCGGCAGCCAATTGCGCCAGCGTCCACCCACATCCGGGATGGAAGGATAGATGATGGATGGATGGAGGATATATGGAGGATGACTGGATGGATGACTGAATGGATGGATGAATGGATGGATGGATGAATGGGTGGGTGGATGAATGGATGGATGCATGTCAGACAGATGGTGGATGGGTGGATGAATGGATGGATGGATAGATGACGGATAGATGAATGGGTGGATGGATGGATAGATGGAGGACGATGGATGGATGGAGGTGGTGACAACAGACAGCCATGATGGAGGAAAATCGAGGGCGGATGGTGTGAGCGCAGACTGAGAACAAAGTCGTGACAGCAGATAGAGTACATTCCTGCTGCTGATAGCCACGCCTGACTGAAAACCTCGTTTACACAACGCCGAAGGAATGTGGCTGCTAGACAAACATTGCTGCATGCTGGGAAACTCACTGTCTGGGGCCCACAGAAAAAACACACTCAGTATATGAACAGGGACACTCGGTGTGGGATTTATAACAGGGGACAGGTGCTTTTTAATGAGTCATATTAATGTGGATTTATTACTTTATTATTTGAAGCACACTGACCTAAAAGCTGTTGAATCGTAATAATAGCTGATCATTTCAAGCACCAATTAGATACTTCACTGCTATTTGGACAAATCCATTCACCCAAGGGATGGATCGATTTACAACACTGTTGGATGAGCAATAAAGGGAGTGCAGACAGACTGTCTTTTTCAGATTATATTTCTTACAAGAAAAGGAGCAAGCCAGAATAGAACACAATCGATCAGAGTCTTCTTCAGTTGTTCCCCAGTTGCTCAGCTCCTATTAGGCTGAGGCCGCTACTTATACAGACATGCAAAGTAAATGCAAATAATCGTTCACATAATCAGATAAATAAGTCTGTACTTCCCTATTGTTCTACAAAGCGATTCCCTAATAAAGCTATATTCTAAAACTCTATATTCTCATTCGACAGTCAACCATCCATCCTGGGTGTGCTCTCTTATACTTGTCCCTTCCTCACACCTGGTGTCCTAAGGAACCTTTCTCCCAGATACTTCTCACCAACATCCTTGAGAACACTGTGTCCCTTAGTGTCAGACTATACTAGGTCAGGAAGAACATGAACATCAGATATGATTATGAAAAACACATGAGCCTTGGTGAACTCTGTGAATCAACCTGTAAATGAAAACCTGTGAAACCTGCAAAAACCAAGAATACAGTAAGAAACAATATAAATCATAATCAGTAATAATCAATCATTGAAACTCATTTTTCCATTACAAACACAATTTGTTTTCTGCTGAGCATAATAACGTGGATGGATTTTCTCAGATCCAATCCAATTGCTTTTCTTTTTTTCAACAAACGTTTTCATTCATTTTCACTTCAACAAATAACAGGTGCAAAACAGAACATTCACAGTAAGGCTCATCCTAAATATGTTACATCTGACAGCGAATACATTAATAATATTTGCTGACAGTTTACAGTCAGGGTGAGCATACCTCCAATTGCTTTTCTGTTGATGAATTGATTAGTCAGTTATCTGCAGAGTTAGCTGTGTAAGTAATTTATTAATGTGGCTGTAGGATAGCTAACCTAATCAGTGATCAATCAAATTATTTTCCTGCTAATCACTAACATCTAGTCTATAGAGAAGTAATTACTGACTGTAAACACATATTAACAAATATGTTTTGTTATATAGCTAACACTAACATACTACTACTACTACTATACAGTGCAGAGCAACAAACACGTACTTACCCATGTGGTAAATGAGCTTATACTCGTAGAGCACTCAAAGCGTTTTTTACCAACACTTGCCCATTTCTCTGACACCATACTACAGTAGAACAACTGGTGTTTCAGTGTCTTGCCCAGTGACACTTCAACATATGGACCAGTGAGGAGGATCAAACCACCAACCCTCTGGTTCATGGTCGACCTGCTCTACCACCTGAGGCACAGCCACTCAATTGGTGGTGTTTATGTTTTTGTTAGTTGTGTTAATGTTCTGGTGGACCCATCACATTATTGTTTTTTTGGATCAACACAGCAATAACAGTTTATGTAAACAGTAAACAGATGTTTACTTTACGTTACTTCCGTATGTGAACGTATGGAACGCGATGCAGGTGTACTGTGTCTTCCTGTCCATCCACATATTGTTTCTATTTGCTACAACCTAAAATGAAGATCATGGCAAGTGGACTTCTAGTTTTTAGGTAGAAATGTTTCACTAATGTAAATAGACCCTGAGTTGGACTGTTGGTCTAACGACTCTCACCCCATTTGCATAATGAGCCTATTTGGGCTACGGATGGAATGAAACCAACCTGAAGGACACACTTGAGTTTCCATACCAGCTTTCTCTGAGACGGATGAAGCTACTTGGATGAGTTTCGACCTAAAAAATAGCCCTGACTCAACCTCTGGACTGAGAATCTTCACAGACAAACTACGTCAATAAAGAATTTTAGGAATATTCAGACAGTGTAAATTTTAGGAATTTTAGGAATATATTTCGCTTGTACACACACACACACACATAAACAAAGACACACTACAGATAGAAGACTCAAACATACAGCACATTGTACATAGGCACAGCACCACATACTTCAGGCTGTACAGCTCTGGGTTGAGCGGAAGAGGCATCCGCCTCCTGAATCCTCCTTATGATGGCTGCAAAAGCTGGGGTTCTTGGGAGATGCTGGAGTCCTTATCTTGCTGCTGTAGCTTGTCCACATTGTCCACCCCCATTTTGTGGCATTATAATCCATTATAGTTTGTTACTTATGAGTACCATATTTTTGCCTTTCTTTGGCATATAGAACAGTAGTCAATAGCTGAGGTGCGAGCTCTGTTCTGAGGTTGCTGATGGTCAGTCTCCTCCTTCTCTTTAAACTCAGACTCTGAAATTATAGTAATGTGACCTTTATATTCTGAGAACTCTTCCTCTTCATCATATTCCAAAGCTTCTTTCTCTTTTTGAGAAGATCATTTATAAGGCTGTCTGACCAGAGAATCATTTTTGACTTCTGGACCAAATGTGACAAGGAGCCACTCAGGCAAAGCATACACACCCTGACAAAAGTCTTGTCGCCTATCCAAGTTGTAGGAACAACAAATAATAACTTGACTTCTAGTTGATCATTTGGAATCAGAAGTGGCTTATATGGAAGGCAAAGGCCTCTAGATTACGCTTATTTTACCAAAATAAAATCTTATCATGCCTTGATTTTTAATTATTTAATTAAGACAGAAAGGTCAGACTTTGCTTAGACAAAAGTCTTGTCACATCTTTAAAGGATTCAACCAATCACAGATTAGAGCGTCACCTGTGACAAACACTGTCATTAACACATTCCCAGGTGTGTAGAAGAAGAACCCCAGCACACCCAACCTTCATTTGAAATGCATCCTGACCTGACAGCATGCCAAAGATTCAACCACACACCAAAGTGCTGATCATCAAGAGCCTGAATACCAAGTCTCCTGCTGAGGTGGCAGACATCTTTAATGTATCTAAACATCAAGTGGAGAGGATAAGAAAAAGATTTGAAGAAACTGGTGATGTTCATGACAGGCCCAGGTCAGGCAGACCCCGTAAGACAACTGTTTGACAGGACCGTTTGTTGGTTCGACAGTCCAGGGCCAGCTCTTCTTCAACTGCAGCAGAGCTACATAACAACAGGTCACCAGAAACCTCTGTATCTACAAGAACAGTTTGTCGAATTCTCTCACACAGTGGTCTACATGGCCGAATTAGTGCTCAGAAACCAGCATTAAACAGAAGACAACTAAAAAATTGTGTTGCATTTGCCAAGGCCCACAGCTTGCAGGAAGGATGGACTGTGGAAAAGTGGCAGAAGGTTGATTTTTCCAATGAATCATCTATTGAACTGCATCCCAGTCATCGCAAATACTGCAGAAGACCTATTGGAACCCGCATGGACCCAAGATTCACACAGGTGGAGGAAAAATCATGGTTTGGGGTTACATTCAGTATGGGGGCGTGCGAGAGATCTTCAGAGTGGATGGCAACATCAACAGCCTGAGGTATCAAGACATTCTTGCTGCCCATTACATTCCAAATCACAGGAGAGGGCAAATTCTTCAGCAGGATGGCGCTCCTTTTCATACTTCAGCCTCTACATCAAAGTTCCTGAAAGCAAAGAAGGTCAAGGTGCTCCAGGATTGGCCAGCTCAGTCACCAGACATGAACATTATTGAGCATGTCTGGGGTAAGATGAAGGAGGAGGCATTGAAGATGAAACCAAAGAATCTTGATGAACTCTGGGAGTCCTGCAAGAATGCTGTCTTTGCCATTCCAGATTACTTTATTAATAAGCTATTTGAGTCATTGCCGAGACGTATAGATGCAGTCCTCAGTCATACACAATATTAATTCTTTTTCCACTGCACCATGACTTTATGTTCTGTACTGTACATTATTTCTGTTAATTGACAAGACTTTGGTCAAAGCAAAGTCTGACCTTTCTGTCTTAATTAAATAATTAAAAATCAAGGCATGATAAGATTTTATTTTGGTAAAATAAGTGTAATCTAGAGGCCTTTGCCTTCCATATAAGCCACTTCTGATTCCAAATGATCAACTAGAAGTCAAGTTATTATTTGTTGTTCCTACAACTTGGATAGGCGACAAGACCTTTGTCAGGGTGTGTATGTTGTGTCCCAGCCCCAATGGGACAGAATGGGTCCTATAAAACAAGAGGGTAAAATGTGCAGAGGTGCCAGAAATGTACCAATGTTGCAACTTTATGTGGGAATAGCAGGCACAGAAACACAAATTCACACACTCATGCACACACACGCACACGTAACACACACACACACACACCAAGAAGACCCAGGTAAGAGGAGGACAGAGTGAAGGTACAGAGCACCCACGTTTTCAACCCAGTGTACCCAAATTAAAGGAGCCAAGACCAGAGTCTGGGGTTGAAAAAATAATTAACAGTGTAATTTTTCTTTCAGCAAACTTTGAAAACAGGTCCCCCAGACCCAAACACTACACAGGGGTTCTAGTTTGTTAAGTGACATGTTAACAAATGTGTTTTTTTATTTGTAAGTAACAGTAACAATCATGCAGCAGTGGAAGAAGTACTTAGGTCCTTTACTGCAGTAACAATATAAAAGACCACAGTTTAAAAGTCCTGCATTCAAATGCTACTGCAGTAAAAGCCCAAAAGTACCATCATCCAAATATACTTGAAGTATCCAAAGTAAAAGTAGTCATTGTGCAGAATGGCCCATTTCACATGAATGTATCTGATATTATTGGATTCTAATTATTGATGGATTATTGTGTTGATCACTTTAATGTTGGAGCTGGTAAAGATGGAGCTGATGTTAACTACCTTATATACTTCTAATTTGAAGTACTTTATATACTGCTGGGTAGCTGACGTTAACTACCTTATATACTTCTAATTTGAAGTACTTTATATACCGCTGGGTAGCTGACGTTAACTACCTTATATACTTCTAATTTGAAGTACTTTATATACTGCTGGGAAGCTGATGTTAACTACCTTATATACTTCTAATTTGAAGTACTTTATATACTGCTGGGTAGCTGATGTTAACTACCTTATCATACTTCTAATTTGAAGTACTTTATATACTGCTGGGTAGCTGATGTTAACTACCTTAAATACTTCTAATTTGAAGTACTTTATATACTGCTTTGTAGCTGACGTTAACTACCTTATATACTTCTAATTTGAAGTACTTTATGTATTGCTGGGAAGCTGATGTTAATTACCTTATATACTTCTAATTTGAAGTACTTTATGTATTGCTGGGAAGCTGATGTTAATTACCTTATATACTTCTAATTTGAAGTACTTTATATACCGCTGGGTAGCTGATGTTAACTACCTTATCATACTTCTAATTTGAAGTACTTTATATACTGCTGGGTAGCTGACGTTAACTACCTTATATACTTCTAATTTGAAGTACTTTATATACCGCTGGGTAGATGATGTTAACTACCTTATATACTTCTAATTTGAAGTACTTTATATACTGCTGGGAAGCTGATGTTAACTACCTTATATACTTCTAATTTGAAGTACTTTATATACTGCTGGGTAGCTGATGTTAACTACCTTATCATACTTCTAATTTGAAGTACTTTATATACTGCTGGGTAGCTGATGTTAACTACCTTAAATACTTCTAATTTGAAGTACTTTATATACTGCTTTGTAGCTGACGTTAACTACCTTATATACTTCTAATTTGAAGTACTTTATATACTGCTGGGAAGCTGATGTTAACTACCTTATATACTTCTAATTTGAAGTACTTTATATACTGCTGGGAAGCTGATGTTAACTACCTTATATACTTCTAATTTGAAGTACTTTATATACTGCTGGGAAGCTGATGTTAACTACCTTATCATACTTCTAATTTGAAGTACTTTATATACTGCTGGGTAGCTGATGTTAACTACCTTAAATACTTCTAATTTGAAGTACTTTATATACTGCTTTGTAGCTGACGTTAACTACCTTATATACTTCTAATTTGAAGTACTTTATATACCGCTGGGTAGCTGACGTTAACTACCTTATATACTTCTAATTTGAAGTACTTTATATACCGCTGGGTAGCTGACGTTAACTACCTTATATACTTCTAATATGAAGTACTTTATATACCGCTGGGTAGCTAATGTTTACCTTATATACTTATATATAAAGTTATCAGATAAATGTAGAGCGGGAAAAAGTACAAGGTTTGGCTCTGACATGTAGTGAAGTCCAAGGATGTAGTAGCACAACATGGAAATACTCAGGTAAAGTACAAATACCTCAGAATTAGCGGTACTTGGTAAATGTACTTACTTTCCACCACACCACCATTAACAAACCTGAGTCTTACTACACAGTGTACACTAATGTGTATTCTCTCAAATAAATGTTTTTTATTGTATTGCAAACAGCAACAAACACGTTTGGTGAAATGCGAACATAATCACGTGGTTTGGCCTCGGCTGCAACAGCAGTCAGTGTTTTGTGTGGAACAGAGTTAAAGGTCTGATTGAGTCATATCTGATGAACAGAGGCTGCTTCACATGTGACCTCATTCAAATGGTTCAAAAAAGTGTGTGGGTCAGAAAAATGGTGCATGATTGTGACTGAATTATCTGATAAACACACACACCTACACGTCTGTCTGCTTCCTGAGAATCTCAGAGATGCTTGTCTGTTCCAGCAGTGTGTTTACATTCCTCACCGTCTGAAAACAGAAAGTACATCATAAAACACAACGAACTGCTGCAGTCTGAACATACATGTCTACATCTTTGGATGCTTCTAAAGGTTCTCCCACAGTACAAGATACTCATAGTCATAAACCACCACAAGTCCACAAAACGTGTAGACCAGTTGGACAAACTCCTACCATGCCTGTAGTATCACTGCAGACTAGTCCTCTTGGATCTGAGGTTGTCATGATTCCCCTTTGGGACTTCCTGCCAGAGGACTCTTGTTTTGTAATGACTTCCTGTTTTCCCCCCGTTCGGGTCTCTGGCAGCTTTGTGTAATTATGTTCATGAGTTTCACCTGTCCCCGTTATGTTCACCTGTGTTTCGATTACCTTATGTGTTCCCCTATTTATACCTCCCTTGTTCCTGTGTTCCTCGCTGGATCATTGCGTGCATTGCGTTGATTGTTCTGAACAGAGTGAGTTACTAGTTGCACGGAATGAACGAGTTGAGTTTTGTGAGTATTGTTACTTACCTGTGTGTGAGTGTCTGGTGTCCGCCCGTGCCGGCCTGCCCGCCGTGTGGCGGAGAATATTAGTTGCTGCCTCAAGTTTGGGAAATAAAGCCTTTGTTGTCCTGCACCTGGGTCCTCACCTCTCCTCCTTCACACCACACGACCCGCAACACGTGACAGAGGTATCTGGCCCACTTTTTAAAATACTTGTTACCCATAATCCCAATCTGAACTCAAACTCCCTGGGTTCTTCCTCATTTTAAGTCACCTCACTCTGTAGATACCTCAGAAATTGTTTCTGGTCCATGATGAAGGATGTCTCACTTCCCTTATTGCTGTTTGAAAAAGTGAGGAGCAAGGACTCAAGACTATCCTTCACTGACGTCTTTCATGAACAGACATGCCCCTTTAACAGAAATAATTTGGCGATGATGGATCAGAAGAAATAAACATGATTCCTCAGTTTTGCATCTTGTGTTTTGTCTTTGCATCTTCTGTGTGTGACAAAATGAGGAAGGATTTAAGATGATGGGATAAGTCCATCTAAAGCACTACACAGGGTCAACAAGAATCTCATCCTCAACTGGGGCTGTGCACTTGTGTCACTATCAAGTGTGGTATCTACCAACAAGATGCACTGTCCCTGCTGCCGTTCTGCAAATGTCTGAACCCCCTCAGAGAAATCATCACCAACAGTGGTTACAGATAGCAGCTAGGGAATGGAGCAACCATCAGCCACCTCCTGTACATGGATGACATCAAGCTGTAGGCCAGGAGTGAACAAGACTGATCCATACCACTAGGATCTACAGCAACAACATTGGAATGTCATTCGGACTGGATAACTGTGGTCAGATGGTAACAATAAGAGGGAAGGTAGTCAGATAGTCAGTAGATTGTACTACCAGAAGGCAACATAGTGGATGTTGAGGACAGCTACTGTCGTAGAAATTTCTGTAAGTTGAGAGTTGCTAATTCTCAGGAACAAACACAAGTGTGATGAATCATCTCAGGTTTAATCTCATGCGCATGGAGAGAAGATATCTCTAAGCATTCTCTGACTTTGTGTTACAGTACTCAGGTTTATATATGTTTGACAAGAAAGGGGTGGACTAATCTTGAACAGACCCCACATGTTTGTTCAGGTATCTATCTTCAGCCTTCTTACCATCAAAGAAACAAATTGTTGGCAGTTATTTACAACCCTCTACCCTAAAATATTAACCCAATAAAACAAACAAAACTACATACAACAAATAGTACATACAACAAATGGTTTAACCCCCACACTACAAGTACCTTGGAATCCCACAAGCAAATGGGAACCATGAAGAGGCCGCAAGGAGAGCAGCAACTGCCAAATCCCTACAAAGAGTAAGGAAAGTCCTGAGAAGTCAGCTCAATGGGAAGAACAAAGTCTGGACACCAGACAGTCAACACCTATGCCCTGCTGATCATCAGAAAACCTGCTGCTATAATAACCCTACCAAAAGAAGAGGTCGAGGCCAAGAAGCAAAGAAGCTCTTCACAATTGCATGGAGGGTTTCACCCCCAATCTAGCATTTTGAGACTGTACACTAAGAGGAAGGGAAGAGGCTGAGGACTAGTGAGCATCAAAACCACTGAAATGGAAAGATCCATGATCAGGAAGATGGTGATGATGTGCTAAGTGAATATCTCAGGCAGCAGAAACCCCAAGAGATGGAAAAAGAAGAGCAAGAACAATCATGGCAGGACAAACCCTGCATGGCATGTACCACCAGCAGATAGAAGAAGTGGCTGATACTGAAAAGTCCTACCAGTGGCTGGAAAAAGTTGGACTGAAAGACAGCACAGAGGCACTAATCATGGCACCACAGGAACCCTAAACCCTAAGTGAAAGTGAGTGACTCATATGGCCAAGTATGGTGACCCATACTCGGAATTTGTGCTCTGCATTTAATCATCACAAAGTGCACACACACAGTAGTGAACACACACACACACACACACACACACACACACACCATGCACACACACCCAGGAGCAGTGGACAGCCAATGCTCCGGTGCCCAGGGAATAGTTGGGGGTCCGGTGCCTTGCTCAAGGGTCTCACCTCAGTCGTGGTATTGAAGGTGGACAGAGCACTGGCTATTCACTCTGCGCCACCGACAATTCCTGCCGGACCTGAGACTTGAACCTGCAATAGGCTGGGGTCTATCACACCAGGTAGGACCCCAGATGCAGGCTGTGCAAAGATGCCCCTGAGACAATCCAGCACATAAGAGCAGGTTCTAAGATGCTAGCAGGCAGGTTATACATGGAACACCATAACCAAGTGGCTGGCATAGTGTACAGGAACACCTGTGCCGAGTATGGGCTGGAAGATACAGACTAAAAAATTGATGATGGCTAACCGACCAGACATAGTGGTGGTGGAGAAATAGCAGTAGGCCACAGATGTAACAATCCCAAGTGATAGCACCATCAGAAAGAAGGAACATGAGAAACTCGAGAAATACCAGGGGCTGAAAGAAGAGCTAGAAAAGATGTGGAATATGAAGGCAACAGTGGTCCCTGTGGTATTCAGTGGTAGCTGCTCGAACAGATCCCAGGACCAACATCTGAGACCTCTGTCCAAAAGAGATACTATGCAGGACACTCACAGGGGCAAGTGGGGAATTTATATATATATATATATATATATATATATATATATAGGGTAATACGAAGGCTGAGTGGTTAGCACTGTTGTCTCTATGTGGCCCTGTGATGGACTGGTGACCTGTCCAGGGTGTACCCCTGCCTTTCACCCAAAGAGAGCTGGGATAGGCTCCAGCAGATCCCTGTGACCCTGGTTAGGAATAAGGGGATATAATAATGTGTGTATATATGTATAAGACTGGTACTGTATGTACTTGTATTAGATACGTTATAGATACTGTATGTATATATAGAGTATATACTGGTACTGTATGTATATATATATATATATATATATATATACATACAGGTACAGTACCAGTATATACTGTATATATACCACCATCAATGGAAAGTGTGTCCAAACTTACAATATATGTATATATACAATATATATATATTTCTGTACATAAATCTTCAATTTTAAATTTCATTGTCATCTTCCTATACCTGTATACAACACTTGTAAATAATGTTTTTTCCTTGCATTTCTGAGTAGAGGTTAATTGCATTTCATTGGCTTCTGGCTGTACCTGGCACAGTGACAATAAAGGTGAATCTAATCTAATCTGGGTAAGGTAGTTTACATGTGTGGTTGCAGGTCTGTAAAGGTTCTGAATTTGCTTGCAGTCAGATGCCTCACCTCAGACTAGGTGGATAGAGAAGAGATATTTGACATCAGCACTGCAGACTCATGGGGGTGTGAAAATCCTCCAGCACTTGCAGGTGGTGCAGAGGCTAAATACACGCTGCTTCTCTGCTGATCATGGACAGTATACTTTTTATTGTTGGCAAAAGAGATGTCAGATTTCTGAGGTGATGGGTTGAGGCGTTGTAGTGACGATGTCGCTGCAATCATTTGCTGTGATGCTGATGTCATGGTGATGTTCTCTCTTTGTTTCTAGGGTGACCAGATGGAGCCATGTGCTGGTCAGGACTGCTCCACCTGTCAGTGTTTTGCAGCCAAAGGAGCAAGGGTAAGACTCCACCCACTCAAATAGCAGCCAATCAGAACCCAGCTGTGGCATGATATCATCACAGCTGCAGAATCTTGTGACACCCTGAAAGTCAGTTTTTTAAACCACAGACCATGACGAGACACACCACAAACCACACAAACACACACACACACTCTAATAATGAACTACTTGATGGATGAGTGTTAGTGAAGGAATCTGTTGGAGTTAAGTAAGCAGCTGTTTAATTTAAATTGAGTCAGCAGATTCTTCACACACACACACACACACACACACACAGAGTTGATGTCATAGCTTTACTCTTCTTCATGTCTGAGCTTCTGTTTCCAGAAACATCTTTTAGATTATGTTAAAAGATAAAAACAAAACGACCCAATAACAGCCAATAAAGTTGTCATAGCAACAGGGTTACTAGTTGCAGTGTGAACCAGCTGTTTCTGTCCAGTTTCAGTGCGGTCCACAAAATTGTAGTCCAGAGGTTTCTGGGCATGTTAAAAACCATAGTGGACCTTATGTTCATTCACACCATCACAGCGTGGTCTACATGTTTCTGTACACACCGCTTTGGTTAATTGGTTATTTCAGAAACCAATCGAACGGCTCATAAACCATCTCATGGCGGTCTGCTGTCTACAGCTGATCAAGTAAACAACAGCTTGTATAGGTCACCCTGTCGTCCAGGCCACAAACTGAGACTGGCCTCCAGTCTATGTATGAGTTTTGAGGTGTGTGTTAGTGTGTGTATATGTGTGTGTGTGTGTGTGTGTGTGTGTTTGTACAGCTGGGGGCAGCAGAGAGGCAGAGAGGATTGTGGGAAGGCGTCTGTCCCAGTGATTTTACAGTTCGGTGGTTTCAGAGAAAGAAGGACAGGGAGAGGCCTAACAGAGATCACAGCTGTCACATCTCATCACACACACACACACATACATATTACTGCTTCACACTCACCGATTCACACACTAACACACACAGCACCAGAGCCTGACTTGAACATCCACCCGTTCTTATTGATCACTATTGATTTATGGCTCCAGCGAGTAAGTTGCAGATATCCTTCACAATCAGCACAGGGACAGTTGATACACCGTTTGTAACACACCATTATGTAGTTGTGAAATCATTTTTAACACTCACAGCTCTAACACTAACACAGCTCCATGTTTCTGTCAGACGATTTCTGACCTGTGCCATAAAATCCTTATTTGTATTCCTCTGTGAATGAAACTTACCCAGAAAATGGAGCACCAGGGAAAACTTTACTTATAAGGTGATGTTCAGGGTCATGTATAGGTTGCACCCACTAGGCTGAAACAAGCAATTTATGACAAGCCTGTGCAGAGAAAAGAGTTTGGTGAATAAGAGCCTGTTTATGAGAAGCTGTTTTGCATGATGCCCAATGTGTAAAATTAAAACACCATCAGATCATTTTTGTCGAACAAAGAGCCTTCTTCCTTGTTTCTGGAAAATCTGGACATCTGGAAAATTATACCCTCATTGTGTTCGTGTGATTCTAATCTGATGTCTGCTGATGTAAAGGAAAAATTCTTTTGATTTAACATCCTGTCTGTTCAAACACTCCTCTATGTGTAGTGCTGCTGTGTCACACTGCCCTCCTGTGGTCAGAAACATCTACTAAGAACCCCTGTGTCACTGTGTAAAGAACACTCTCTCAAGAACCCCATGTCAGCCCCAGTCGGTTTATTAGGAACCCCCGTGTCTGACCCAGTTGGTTCATTTGGAACTTCTGTGTCTGACCCAGTCAGTTTATTAGGAACCCCTGTGTCAGACCCGGGCTGACTAGAAAAAACCCGTATCTATTCTATCAGGTTTCATCATTCTGTCAGGTTCTGACATGTACCGTAACCGTAACCCATCGAAGGCCAAATGGTTCATACGTTCTGACACAAGCACTGGCTGCAAAACGTTCTCTGCTGGTGTATGAGCAGAGGTGCCTTTTAGGTTTAACATGTTCTACACTTTCTACAATGTGTTTTCAGACTGTTTACTACACTGGTGCTAATGGCTTCTAACAAAACAGAACAGTTTCCCTAATGTTCTATTAGGTTCCAACACTTTATGTAAGGTGATGTCAGATTCTGGTGCTACCAGGTTCTAACAGCTTCTGATCATATTTTATCAGGTTAACATGTTTCACTTTGACAGGATTTACCAGTTTATATCTGGTTCTTTCCAGTTCCAACAATGTTTTTGTTTCCCCCAGGGCCTTCCTGGTCCGCTGGGTCGGCAGGGCCCTGAAGGCATCTCAGGTGCCCCAGGCCCCTGGGGTCCTCAAGGTGAGAAAGGCCAGAGAGGAGATGAAGGGCCAACAGGAGCTGAAGGACCAAAAGGAGATATGGTGAATAAACAAAGAATTAACATGGTTCTGGTTCCGTTTGATTGGTTTGTTGAAGATCAAATGGCCAACACGCTGATCTGTAGTGATGACATCTCTGTTCACGTTGAAGAGTAAAAATTTGCAAAACCTGTTGTTTTGTTGGTTAGTTTGTCTGACAAATCAAAGGCCTTGCAGACTTCACATGGTCTCTAACGCCACCACCCTGGCTTAGAACCCAAACTGCACTTAACTCTGTTTGGTGTTTAGGGACCTTTCGGCCATCCTGGATTTCCCGGCTTAGGAGGAGTTCCGGTAAGAAGTTTCATCTCTATCAGCTCCTCTGATTGGTCCAGCTGTAATGACATCAGACTGTCAGCATGTATTTGTTTACTCAGGGTCACCCGGGTCCTGCTGGAGGTCCTGGTTTTCCAGGTCTGGATGGATGTAATGGGACCAGAGGAGATAAAGGAAATCCTGGACTCCCTGGAGAACAAGGACGTATTGGAGAACTGGTCAGGAATATTAATATACATTCAATCAAAAATAGAAGAAACATGTACTAACAGCATACAGCGTACTGTGGTATTCTGTAATCACCATATTAACCGTTTTGTTCTCCAGGGTTTTCCAGGACTGAAGGGATTTCCAGGAGAACAATCAGTCCACTACATTCAGTACCCTGGAATACCTGTAAGTATTTTGTCCTCTGATCTGATTAGATCATTAATGATTAATAAGGTGGAGCTGCCCCCAGGTCGGGTGCCTCCTCAGAGCCACCAGATTTCTTTCTTCTCCCATTGAGAAGAAAGAAAAAATGCAGTTGTATTTCACGGATCTTAATTATGTGTTGTTCTTTTCAAAGATAAATTTAACGCAGTAAAAAGTACCACATTTCTCTCTAGAAGGCAGTAGTGTAGAAGTATTAATTGGTACAACATATAAATAGTGAAGTAGAATACAAATACCTCAAAACCTGATCTTTAGATGTTTTATTTTGTCCGACAAACAGTCCAGAACTCAGATTAAGTTTCACTGTGACAGAGAAAAGCAGAAAATAAGAAAGTGAATCTATTGGACATTTTTATTTTAAAATGACTTAATCGATTGATTATTAAATGTTGCAAATTTGCTGTTTCCAGTACAATGGCAGATTATGGGATGTTCAGATGCTCTGTCAATGATGACCTTCCTGCTAATTGATTGTTTCCCCGTGTGACATGAAAAACTAATGTACTCTGTCTGACAGGGGGACCCTGGGCCCTGTGGACTTCCTGGTCGGCAGGTGAGTAAAACACGTAACGTGATTTGTTTTGAAAACTGGGTAGAAAATGTGTTGGATTAGGTTCAAACACCTTATTTGAGTGACACGCTTTAATTCAAAGTCTGAAAAATGGTTTCTGATGCAGCGAAAACATCTATCCAGCGTGGTTTGTGGACTCTGTGGGAGAAATAAGTGCACATGAAATTAAGACCAGACGATGACATCAGCTCAATAAGGCAACAGAGCTAAAGAAAACATCATGTCCCTGAAACAGAACATCATACTGGGCCCATACTGGGCCCAGGAAACTGTTTCAACACAGTAAAAAAAAAAAAAAAAACTGAACCAGGTGATTTCACAGATGTGCTAATCACAATTAGCTCAGTTACACAGATATTGACTGGATTCAGGAGTGCAACAGGGGGACTTCTGGCCTCAGTGACCCATTTACAGTCCAGGTAACTGAGGTGTGAAGAAGTGGATTGCGATTTAAGTGTCACTCAGATTTGTGTTGGCGTCTGTTGTGGCTGCAGGGTGAAAATGGTCGCCCTGGTCCAATGGGATTCATGGGTCCTGCAGGACCGGACGGAACCTATGTGAGTCACAACCAACTAGAAACACATCTGATTGTGATCATTCTCATTCTAATGTAGTTTACCTGTTCCTAAATCACATTTTTAACTAACACATCACTGTAGCATGCAGGCAGCTGAACTGTTCATACAAGCTCATATGTACACACAGTACACACCGTATGTATGTTCCCTCAATATCAGCCTCTCTGTGCAGGGTCTGCCTGGTCAGTCTGGTTCCAGGGGTCCACCTGTAAGTACTATATATACACTGTATGTATGTGTACGTGTACACACATACATATACACACAATACTATACAATAATACACGTGATACAAATACAAACACCATGTATTATGTTTTACGACAAACAGGTTCCCTTATGAAATTATATAGTGTCCTTGTTGTTTTCTGATTGGCTCCTGTCCTGTGACATTATTGAGTAATGGTTCTAGTAGTAATAAGTGTAAATGTCACATCTGGTGCTGATGTAACAGGTGCTGATGGGTTTGTGTTTCAGGGAGAAAATGGTCGGCCTCTGCCTGGATTTAAAGGAGACGAGGTACAAATATTCCCACTTAAGAACGGTTGTATTCTGTCCCCGCCCACTCAGTGACATCACTGCAACTGTTTCTCTGACAGCTGGGAAACACCTGCAGTGACATCAATGCATTGCAGTGATTTTAAAATACTACTACTTCATTACATCACAATCTGTAGTACTACTACTCTGTGCTGTATGCTGTATGGCCAGCAGTAGTCACAGCAATACTGTTATATCCACAGGGGGAACAGGGGCGTCAGGGGGAGTCGGGGCCATTTGAGTACGTCAACCCTCCAGATGATCTGTACATCAAAGGAGAAAAGGTGGGCAGAGATCATCATGTTACAGCCAATTACAGCACAGCTTTGTACTGTCTGTCTTGCTGCAGATCTGCTGTTCTCTGAAGTTGTACTGTAGTTATACTATGTCTTACTGCAGTCCTATTACTGTCTTATGGGCATTCTACTGCAATTTTACTATACAGTAGGTCTAGTTCTAATACAGTTTTAGTGTGTTCTACTGTAGTTCTACTGTAAATAACTTGTTCTATCACACCATCTGTGTGTATCCTGCATGTTCTATGGCAATTTCATGTTTCCACCGACTCAATTTGGTTCTGCTGGTTCTACTGTTTGGTTCTGGGTATAACGTTTGGTTCTGCTGGTTATAATGCTGGGTTCTAATGTTTGGTTCTGTTGGTTATGATGCTTGGTTCTGCTGGTTCTAATATTTGGTCCTATTGTGTATAATGTTTGAGTCTGCTGATTCTAATGTTGGGTTCTGTTGGTTCCTTAGGGTTCTAAGGGGACTACAGGACTCCGTGGAGTGCAGGGACTGCACGTAAGTTCAAACCTCTGAAACAGAATCTGGATATTTCTGGGTTCATACAGTTTTTTTCTTGATAAAAGGTTCTACATTTGGACATAATTTAATCAGTTTGCCAACAGATCAGAACAGATAATTATTGATCAGGTTTTGATTTTTGGAATGTTTGATGTGTGTGTGTGTTTTAGGGTATCAATGGTTTTCCAGGAATCAAAGGAGAGAAAGGAATTCTGGGATTACCTGGACCTAGGGTAAGTAACCATCTTTACATTATTGTGTTACTCAGTAAGAACACAAACTTTTATTTCTGATCCGTAACTCCCGCTTTCGCCATTCACGCAGGCAGAACAACAACTGATTAACTTTTTTCCCTCCCACACTGGCCACATCCGGTGCTATCAAAATAAAAGTTCTAGCTTCCTTCTAATACACAATAAAAGATATTTGACTAACTGAACACATATAGAACAGAATAGCATACTGTAAGTCAACAATTGATCTGCAGTGATCAGTTCTCGTCGACTCCATGTGGCCTGGAAAACCTGGAAAGTGTCAGAGCAGCAGAGTGAAACTAAATCCATGTGCACAGTGTGAAGAACTGAATTAGAAACGGGTGGAATTTGTCCTTTCACAGAAAAAGTCGATCAGATCATGACGTGTTTCCAAGAATTCTCATATCCAGATCACCAGTGAATCATCAGTGTCCATATAAATATGCATGAATGCATCTGTGTGTTTCAGGGATTTCCTGGTAACAGTGGCCTGCCTGGACAGAAAGGACCCAAGGTGACTGACCTAAACAGAAACCTCCACTTTGTAAAATATAAAAAAGTCCTGAACAGCTGTATTAATAGATGACAGTGAAACCTAACATCTGTCACCTGTTGACACACCTGATTGCCCTTTGTTTAGAGAAGCTGCGTTTTAACTGATGATGTTTTGTGCTGTTGAATAAAAACATGTTTCTGAGCAGTAAACTTATCAGACCCATTTAACAGAGCGTCTTTGTGCTTAATGTTAGTTAACGATTATTAGTTATTTAAACACTTTTGCTAAAGCAGCAGAAATTTTTACTTTAAATATTGATTACTTCATTCATACCAAAAAATATGATAAACATTTTTACAGTTCTGTCAATGTGAAAGATTCTGGTTTATTAATAGTATAAGTACTTCAAGTTCTAAATGTCTATACTAGCAAGAAACCTGGTTTTTATGAACAATCCACAAACAGGGCATGCAGTGAACAATGATAAATTTCACCTCACCACCACACACAGGAACAGCCCCAGAATGCCAAATATGGTCAAACAGGCTCCTCTGATAATAATGAGAAGAATAAAGCTAAAAACATCACATGAAAACAATCCTTTAGCATCACACGCATCGCGTGGTGTAGGCAGGACACTGTGCACTCATGGCTGATAAAAGGAGGTCACAGGTCTGGTTTTGATTTTGTATTTGAAAGAGCAGTGGTCAGATGATGATGAAATGTAACTCTTGTGAGAAGCCAGAGCTGGAGAAATCAGAATTAATGAAGACAGTCACCTGATAAACTCCCATCAGCCAATCACCAAACAGGATTTGACATGATTTAAAGAGGTGTGTTTGTGTTTTCAGGGATTTCCGGGAAGTCCAGGTCTCCCAGGGCTGATTGGACAAAACGGTCCAAAGGTCAGTAAGTGGGTCGTGTGTGTATGTGTAAGGGTTTTACATGTGTCTGCTGTGTAACACCATCAGCTCTGTGCTGACCAATCACAGGCAGGTGAATCCAGACACCTGAGCTGTTTGACTGCAGTGATTTCAGTCTGCTCTGTCTGTTCCCAGGGTATGACAGGAGCTCCAGGTCTGAAAGGTTTCCCTGAGGAGACATACATCATACACAGAGGTACCGATCAGCTGATGAATGATCAAATGTCAAATTCTGTCCGTCTGCTTCGTATGATTATCATCACTGTTGCTAACTACATCATGTTTTCCAGGTTATGATGGTAACCCTGGAGCCCCTGGATTGAGAGGCCCTCCAGGACACATAGGTTCAATGGGAGTGTGTGGCCTCCCAGGAGTCCCTGGCAGATCCATACCTGGTCAGTACCTGCAGCCCATGAGCAAGGCAGCCTCACAGGTCCTGATGTCCTGTTTATATTTTCACTTTATAAACAGATTTAAGGCAGAATGAGATGGAGAGACAGAAGTTCTCTGTTGTTCCTTCTCAGGAGCACCAGGTGTTGTGGGTCCAAAGGGAGTTCCAGGAATCAAAGGGGACAGGGGAGATCCGGGTCAGGTGTCAAGTGACAAACCTATACCTGGAGAACCTGGAAAACCAGGATATCCTGGATGCAAAGGGCCTAAAGGAGAACCAGGGAGTCCAGGTACCAATGAACATAATCTAAAGTTATTTCAAATACAGAGGATATGTTCATGTTTTCATAATAATGCAACCCTTTTACGGCTGGTTATAATGAGGTAACACTATTTAGTATAAGACCCCTTTACTTCAATTAACATTATGGTAAAAGAGACATTCTAATGTATAAAATCTCTGTCTAGGGTAAAAGTATGACTTCCACCTTTAAATAAATAATGAAAGGCTTCTCTGAAATAATATGAACCAATCAAACACAACGTGTACTTAAATATAAATTACCTTGAAATGATTATTTTGCAGTGAGTCTTACAGTACAAAAATCAAACATACACAATAAATGCGAGTTTTTGTATTAATTAAATGCAAAACTGGTTAACAGAAATTTATACTCCAAAAAGTATTTTCACCCCCAGGGAAAAGTTTAGATGTTAATGTTCTGTCTGCGAGTGCACTCTTAGTTTGTTTTATATGCAAGCTTGCAACTAACGTTGGCGCGCGTTGGAGCTCACATCCATTAGGAATTAATCATCGGTAGTCCTACAAATCTAGAAAGAAAAAACGAATCCCTCACAGTCCAAGGAACAAAGAAAAAATTGGTATACAGAATCCACTTCCCTTACTGACTTCTTCAGCGCAGGTGAGTTCAGAATCTCCAGCAGCCACACCGTCTCTCCTCCCGCTTGGCTCCGCCGTAATTAATACAGACACGGCGATGCTAACATTAGCTTAGCTCTTTCAGCTTCATCCTCGGAAACAGTTCAAACTCACAATCTCGCAACGCAAGTCGTCCACGAGTCCTCCACTGTCCTCCGGAGCAAGGGGAAACAGTCCAGACTAACTTAATCCCGGCTCTAAACACTTTTTAATTCCCTCAGCGTGCACTAGGCTTCAGCGAGCATCACCATTTTCCAGTTCACTCTCTTTTCGCTTACTTCTCTTCTTCTACGCGTACAGTACGTTTCTGCGTCCTTACGTTACACACAGTTTTTTTTTTAAATGAATTTGTTTATTTATTTAATTTAACAGTTTTTAACACTATGCAAATGCATATTTTAACTTTTTAATAAAAACAAATTATTTAAATCAAAATGAAATACCATAAATGCCTTTATGCACTATCATAACGAAATAATATACATTCTTGTGAATATATCAAACACAAAATATCCTGATATGCTCAATATTCAGGTTATTACAATAATAATTATCATTACAAATCACTTAATGTCCTGCTGTTTCTCTCAGGTGTTTACTGTCTTCCTGGGCCCCCAGGACAGACTGGAGACAAGGGCCATCAGGGATTCCCAGGGTCTCATGGTTTAGCTGGGATTAAAGGTCAGTGTCTGTAGTCTGACTGAAATCTTGACTGACTGATCCGGGTAAGCGAATCACTTTTGTCTTGCAGGCGTGTCGTGTTGTGTGTGTTGTGTGGTTCGTCTGCAGACTGGCGGCAGACTAGCTGTGGTTTGGCACACCTGGGAACCGGCTAGACTTTGAACGGTTCACTGGCTGCTGCATTCCGGTGCTGGTCGGGTACCTTTCTGTTTTGACCGGTGTTTGTTGCTATTTCCTGACTTAGCGCTCGTTGGCCTACCGGTTAGCTTAGCTAGCTAGTTAGCTTGCTAACATGGCCTCTCCCTCTCTCTCTCTTTCTTGCTCGGTGTGCCACATGTTTAGTTATTCCTCTACCTCCTTTAGCGATAATGATACCTGTATTAAGTGTAAGGTTCTGTTAGCCTTGGAGGCGAGGATCACTGATTTGGAAGCGCGGCTCCGCACCTTCGAACAAAAGCCAGCTAGCCTAGCCCCGTTAGCTGGTGTGGAGCCACCGAGCTCAGGGTCTGTTAGCGGTCCAAGGGCAGCTCCGGAGCAGCCCGGAGAATTAGCCTGGGTGACGGTCCGAAGGAAACATACTCCTAAGCAGAAGCCCACGGCTCATCACCTGCCTGTTCACGTTTCTAATAGATTTTCCCCGCTCAGCGACACACCCGCTGAGAAACCGACTCTGATAATTGGCGATTCCATAGTCAGGAACGTGAAAATAGAGACACCAGCGACCATAGTCAAATGTATTCCTGGGGCCAGAGCGGGCGACATCGAGTCAAATCTGAAGCTGCTGGCTAAGGCTAATCGTAAATATGGGAAAATTGTTATTCACGTCGGCAGCAATGACACCCGATTACGCCAATCGGAGGTCACTAAAATTAATGTTGAGTCGGTGTGTAACTTTGCTAAATTAATGTCGGACTCCGTAGTTTTCTCTGGACCCCTCCCCAATCTGACCAGCGATGACATGTTTAGCCGCATGTCGTCGTTCCGTCGCTGGCTGTCTAGGTGGTGTCCAGCAAACGATGTGGGCTTCATAGACAATTGGGCCACTTTCTGGGGAAAACCCGGTCTGATAGCGAGAGATGGCATCCATCCCACTTTGAATGGTGCAGCTCTCATCTCTAGGAATTTGGCCGAGTTTCTTAGCCGACCTAAAGCCTGACAATCCAGGGTGGGGACCGGGATGCAGAGACTCAGTCTAAAACGCTTCTCTGCAGTTTCCTTAGAGCCGCCGCCCCCTTCAAACCACATAGAGACTGTGTCTGCCCCTCGAACATATAAATCAAACAAATCAGAAGTTAACAGAAGAGGAGTTATTCATAAAAACTTAATAAAAATTAAGACCACTCCTCTTATTGAACAGAAAAACAGAACTGTCAAATGTGGATTATTAAATATTAGGTCCCTTTCTTCTAAATCTCTGTTAGTAACTGATTTGATAACTGATCACCAAATTGACCTACTTTATCTTACTGAAACCTGGTTACAGCAGGATGAATATGTCAGTCTGAATGAATCAACCCCCCTCAGTCATAGAAATTATCATGTTCCTCGAAGCACAGGTCGAGGTGGAGGAGTAGCTGCAATCTTCCAGTCAAACTTATTATTAAACTTTCATCCTCAGAACAGTTATAACTCATTTGAGAGCCTCACTCTTAGTCTCTCACATACAAACTGGAAAACACAAAAACCAGTTCTACTTGTCATTTTGTACCGTCCACCTGTTCCTTACTCAGAGTTTTTAACTGAATTCCCTGACTTCCTGTCTGATTTAGTGCTTAGATCAGATAAAGTCATTATAGTGGGAGATTTTAACATTCATGTAGATGTTGAAAATAACAGCCTCAGCATTGCATTTAATTCTATATTAGATTCAATTGGTTTCATTCAAAACGTTAATAAACCCACCCACTGTTTCAATCACACCCTTGATCTTGTTCTGACCTATGGCATCGAAATTGAACATCTAATAATTTTCCCCCCAAATCCTGTTTTGTCAGATCATTCTTTAATAACTTTCGAATTTAAAATGATGGATCATGCAGCGTCTGGAAGAAACTTCCACTACAGCAGATGTTTATCCGACAACGCTGTTAATAAATTTAAGAAAATGATTCCATCTTTATTTGCATCTATGCCAAGTATAAACATAATGGAGGGCAGCTGCCTTAATCCTACTCCCTACCAAATTGATCATGTTGTTGACAGCGCTGTAACCTCACTGCGTGAAACGCTTGATTCTGTAGCCCCTCTGAAAAAGAAGTTAGTGATTCAGAGAAGACTAGCCCCATGGTATAATTTACATGTTCGTACCTTAAAGCAGGCATCACGAAGGCTGGAAAGGAAGTGGCGTTCCACAAACTTAGAGGAAATTTTTCTAGCCTGGAAAAACAGTCTACTAACATATAAAAAAGCTCTCCGTAA
Source organism: Mastacembelus armatus (assembly GCF_900324485.2). Lineage (NCBI taxonomy): Eukaryota > Metazoa > Chordata > Actinopteri > Synbranchiformes > Mastacembelidae > Mastacembelus > Mastacembelus armatus. The sequence continues at coordinate 25,386,484 of NC_046645.1, forward strand.
AGCCAGAACTGCATACTATTCATCACTAATAGAGGAAAATAAGAACAATCCCAGGTTTCTTTTCAGCACTGTAGCCAGGCTGACAAAAAGTCACAGCTCCGTTGAGCCCAGTGTTCCCTTAGCTCTCAGCAGTGATGAATTTATGAGTTTCTTTACAAATAAAATCACAACTATTAGAGATAAAATTCAGCAGATGCTTCCTATACCTGCAATAAATGAATCTTTTACTACAGTAGCTCTTGAATCATCTGTAGGACCTCAGTTATGTTTAGACTGCTTCTCTCCTATAGATCTCTCTGAATTTACATCAGTAGTTGCTTCATCGAAATCATCAACGTGTCTCTTGGACCCCATCCCGACTAGACTGCTTAAAGACACCCTGCCATTAATGAACTCATCTTTATTGGACTTGGTAAATTTATCTCTAGTATCAGGCTACGTACCACAGGCCTTTAAGACTGCAGTAATCAAACCTTTACTCAAAAAGCCTAGTCTTGATCCAGGAGTCTTGGCTAATTATAGACCAATATCTAACCTGCCATTTATTTCTAAAATCCTAGAAAAAGCTGTTGCTAAGCAGCTATCAGACCACTTACACAGGAATGAACTATTTGAAGATTTCCAATCAGGATTTAGAGCACATCATAGTACAGAAACAGCACTGTTGAAAGTTACCAACGATCTTCTCTTAGCCTCAGATAATGGACTTGTTTCGATACTTGTCCTCCTAGACCTTAGTGCAGCATTCGACACCATTGACCACAACATCTTATTACAGAGACTGGAGCATGTGATTGGTATCAGAGGAACAGCGTTAAAGTGGTTCCAATCCTATTTATCGGACAGATTCCAGTTTGTTCATGTCCATGATGAACCTTCCACACGAACAAAAGTTAGTTATGGAGTTCCACAAGGTTCTGTGCTAGGACCGATTCTGTTCACCCTGTACATGCTTCCTTTAGGATATATCATTAGGAAGCACTCTATTAATTACCACTGCTATGCGGATGACACTCAGTTATATCTATCTATTAAACCTGTTAACACAAACCAGTTAACCAGACTTCAAGCCTGTCTAACTGACATAAAGGCTTGGATGACCAGTAACTTTTTACTTTTAAACTCGGAGAAAACAGAAGTCATTATATTTGGGCCTAAAAATCTCAGAAATAACTTTTCTAAAATTATAGCTACTCTAGATGGCATAGCCCTGGCCTCCAGCACTACTGTAAAAAACCTTGGAGTTATTTTTGACCAGGACATGTCCTTTAACTCACACATAAAACAAATTTCTAGAACTGCATTCTTTCACCTGCGCAACATTTCCAAAATTAGGAACATCCTGTCTCAAAATGATGCAGAAAAACTAGTCCATGCGTTTGTTTTCTCAAGGCTAGATTACTGTAACTCATTACTATCTGGATGTCCTAATATCTTAATAAAAAGCCTCCAATTAATCCAGAATGCCGCAGCCAGAGTCCTGACAGGAACTAGCAAGAGAGATCATATTTCTCATATATTGGCTTCTCTTCATTGGCTCCCTGTAAAATATAGAATAGAATTTAAAATCCTTCTTCTCACATACAAATCCCTTCATAATCAAGCTCCTTCATACCTTAAAGACCTCATAGTACCATATTATCCCAATAGACCACTTCGCTCTCAGAGTGCTGGCCTACTTGTGGTTCCCAGAGTTCTCAAAAGCAGAATGGGAGGCAGAGCCTTTAGCTATCAAGCTCCTCTCCTGTGGAACCAGCTCTCAGCCTGGGTTCAGGAGGCAGACACTCTCTGTACTTTTAAGGCTAGACTTAAAACCTTCCTCTTTGACAAAGCATATAGTTAGGGCTGGCTTCAGGCAACCCTGAACCATCCCTTAGTTAGTTATGCTGCTATAGGCCTAGACTGCCCGAGGACCATCGGTGCACTGAGCTCCCCTACCCTACCCTACCCCCCCCCCCCCCCCCTTCTCTCCCACCTCATGTATATTCCACCATTGAATGTTACTAACCTTGTGCTCTCTCTCTCCCCTAGTTTGTGCTCTCTCCCTCCCTCTCTCTCTCTCTCTCTCTGTACCTTCTGCAGGTGTCCCTGGTCCTGGAGCTGTTTATCGCTGATGTGCAGTTACTGGCCCCACCAACTTGCAGTGTCTATTTGTTGTTTATTTTTGCTGTTCTTTTCTCTCTGCTCTATCCACTCACCCCAACCGGTCGAGGCAGATGGCCGCCCAAACTGAGCCCGGTTCTGCTGGAGGTTTTTTTTCTTCCGTTAAAGGGAGTTTTTTTCCTCTCCACTGTCGCCAAGTGCTTGCTCATAAGGGAATTGTTGGGTTTTTAGTTTTAGTTTTTGTAAAGTGCCTTGAGATGATTTGTATTGTGATTTGGCGCTATACAAATAAAATTGAATTGAATTGAATTGAATTGAACTGATGGACAATGTGGACCAGTGAAAACCAGTGAAGACTGGGTGTCTGTGGTGTCACAACAGGATGACATTCATGGAGGAATCTTCTCTATTTGATATTAAGTGCAGGGTTTCCTTTGTGTTTTTAAAGAACATTTATAAACTTTATAAAGCACTGCCTCCTTTAGTTTTTTGTCCTCAGAACAAAACAACAAACCCTGATCACAGAGACCTGTGGCAGTTGTCCTGGAAAAAAGCACTTGGAGGCAAATCTCAGGTTATAGGATTGCAAGTTTAATAGGCAAAACAACAGAGCATACGATCCTCAGAACGGGTCAATACCGATTGACCCCAAACACAGAAAATGATCAGCTTTTATATCCGTTCAGCAGCATTAATTTATACATGACAATCACTCACAGGTAAATCATGCCGGCAGGATGGCATACGTAATATAATTATTGTGTCTATGACTTTTTGTCTGCTTCCTAATGAATACAAATACAAATACAAAGCTGTGTCAAAAGTCCTTGTTGAATTCACACAGGTCACACAGGGAGCTAGCAGACATTGTCTGTTACATCCACACAGCCATGAAGTCTGTCAAGGTGTAAATTTCCCTCACAGCAGTGAATTAATGGGGTCATTTAATGGGGTGTTTGGTGTCTCATTATGCCTTTCTGAAGACCTAGTCAAAAGTTTACTGGCAGAATATTGGACCACTTGAACATGATCCAGGTTTTGGTTTCTGCTCTACTCTGACAGGTGATGGAAGAGTTACAAGCACATTTGCAGTATAATTTGGAGGTTCTCTCAAATGGTAAAAATTTGCAATGGAAACAGGTATACACACCTGAAGGATTTTACAGATGAGTGGAAGGAATCAACACCTTCCTGTACTAGAGGCACAAGAGTGACAGAAACATTAGTCAGCCATATAATAGAGATATTATGTTACCTTTTGACAGTCCGTAGAGATGTAGGATCAAATATCACCTGCATACGATAAGATACAACAGCTTATTTAGGAAACCTATTCTAAGACAACAGAATAGGACCATACTGCTTACATCTCCTGCTTTTCTTTCTTTTCATGTCATTGTTTTATTCTATCATTCAATTATTTATTGCTTTGTACAGCACCTTGGACAACAGCTGTTGTATTAATGTGTGCTTTATAAATAAAACAAACAAGTCAATTCATTAGGACATTGTGGTTTATGGTGTCAAAAGCTCCAATAAAATGCAACAGTACCAAAGCCAAAGTACCAAAACAGGCCTCAATAGACCTATTAGAATGGAAGAAGGATGCAAGCCATTCCCTTTGGAGCTCCACAAACTGATTTTACATTTGTTTTTAAATCCACCTGTGTGTTTCAGGTACTTGTGGTGACTGTGTTTGTGGCCCTCCTGCTATACTCAAGGGCCACATGGGAGCTCCAGGAGACCCGGGGGATCCAGGATTTCCAGGAGGCACAGGGGCCCCGGGGGCAAGAGGAGAGGAAGGTTTACCTGGGGACCATGGCGAGAAGGGACAGCAGGTGGGTAATTAACTACAGATCAGAGGTCAGCGGCCTGAGGTTCATGGTTTGTTGCTTCAGTTTTGTGTTGTTTTTTGTCTTACTGATTATTTTGAATGCAGGGTCAGAGTGGATTTCCAGGTCACCAAGGGTGTAAAGGGCATAAGGGAGATTTCACAGTGGTGGATATTGTAGGTGAGTTCATCAGCTGTTTGTATACGTACTTCATCTGTCCTGAACTCCATACAGCAGCCAGTACAATATGTCAGGTCAAACCTCAGTTTCTTTTTTAAGTCTCATGTTTATTGACCATTAGCCATTCGCTGATTTGAAAATGTAAACAATTCATGCAGCAAATATTAATTTTGGTTGTTTATGTAATTTATGTGTTTAATTATATACTCCCAAATGTGTGTAAATCACAATAAATTCATCTTGTTGCAGCTGCACCATAATTGATTCATGCTCAGCTCCATATTAGGACTGACGCAGAGATTGTGACTAACGTGGACAAAAGAAACTGAGATGCTTCTGATCAGGCAGAAATGTATACAGGTCAGGTCAGTCTATCAGTGGTTCTGGTCGGATTTCTGCCTCCAGGTGAAAAAGGAGACCAGGGCCAGCAGGGTCTGGTTGGCAGGCGAGGATTCCTAGGAAGAAGTGGAAGCACAGGGCTCCCTGGTGCCCCCGGAAACCCTGGACCCCAGGTCAGTCAGACACTTCAGGTGTGCTCAATAGGTGTAAACCTGCATCCATGCCACATCCACACAGAAGCAGAATGGGACAGTACAATGTACATAGGGTTACATGAGAAACAAAACCGGTACTGATCATGAGGTATGTCAGTCCTGGGTGACTGCGGCTCAGTAAGTCGAGTCGCTTGTTTGCTAGCCGAAGGGTCAACTGCTCCAGTTTCCAGTCAGCTTGACAGAAAGTTGGATTTTTTTTTTTACTCACACAGTAAATCTAAGCTAGACTGCTATGCGTCTAACAAAAGTTCCTGATCTTATTCCTTTAGATATGAATGACTCCAGGAATATTTCTCCAGACCACTGGTTTTCCTCACTGGTGTAATGTGTACAATTAAATTATATTCCTCTTCAGTGTAATCTGAACACACAGATTTTGGGGTTTTTGCCTCTATTCCCCAGTGGATCGAGGAGAGGTGGACAGCACATGGAGGATGTAGAGAGATGACATGCGACAAATGTTGGCACAATGTGTTTGTGTATATGGTTCTGAAGTGCTGAAGTGTCAGCCTGCTGTAACACTACCCTCGGCATGAATCTAAGATCAGAGGATATGTTTGTACTGCTCCTGTTATGAACTCTACAGCCTCCAGGGGACGTTGGCAGCGCTTTACGCTGCTCCTGCTCAATGTTGTTCCTGGTCCTGCTGTTGCATCCTCGTCTTTAAATCTGTTCCTTTTCAGGGTGAGAGTTTCCCCAGCTGTCCTGGAGAAAGAGGCTTCCCTGGACTTGAAGGGTCAAAAGGATTCATAGGACCTTCAGGGCCCCCAGGACTAGGAATAGTTGGAGCCATAGGACAGCGTGGGAGCCCTGGAGACCCAGGACCTCCAGGATTCCCTGGTCCCCAAGGGCAGAACGGGCCAAAAGGTAAGACCTGAAGTCATCGTTAAATTAATACTCTAAAATCAGCAAAAACAACTTTAACAACACATTTTATTTCCTGTACACTCCTTTAAATTCTCAATAACTTCACCCATTTCACAATGGACCGCTCCGCCTTCCTGTAGGTGATACACCACCCTGTGTACCCAGAACTACTGGTCCCCCCGGAGAGAAAGGAGACACTGGAAGCTCAGGTAAAAAGCATCTCTAATATCTGCTTGACTTCCTGTCCACCTGTCTGTCTGACTTAACCTTCACCTGTTGGCTCACCCGACTGTCTGACTGTCCAGGTTACACAGGAACCCCAGGTCCTGCAGGTTTTCGTGGCATCACTGGACCTGATGGAGCTAAGGGAGACAAAGGACATGCTGGACTTCCTGGACTTCCTGGACTTCAAGGTTCCAGCGCATACGTGTCAGATCTGTATCACACCTGTCCTTTACAGAAAAAAAAATAAACATCTTTCCATGTATCTTCTCTTCCTGCAGGACCTCAAGGTTCTGTTGGAGACACTGGAGAAGAAGGGGCAGAAGGCTTTAGTTATGGTGGAGATCCAGGTACACTCACCTGTGACTGTGTGACGGTTTGACACATTATCCAAAGGTTCAGGTGACACTAAAACTGTCCATTTTGAGTTGTTTCAATGAAGCACGGATTCATACAAACCCAGTATGTTTGGTTCAGGGAAAGCTGAAACTCCAGTGTTTTTACCTTAATGTAAAATGGACGTAACATTCCTGCAGGCCCCCAAAACCTCTGAAGAAGCTGGAGGCAAAAAAAGCTTTTGTTAGTGTTTTGGTTCACTTAAATTTTAGGGAATCACCATGGAACAGAACAAAAAAAAACAATGATCAGTATTTGAAAACTGTGTAAAGGGGCGTGTCAGTCTGTAACAGACCAATGTATCCTGGGTTAAAGCTCCTCAGTCGTCGCTCCTCACAGCAGAAATAAGAGTTTTGAGACGTCCTTCATCATGGTGGACTGGGACAACTTCCAAGTCAACCATGGACCAAGGAGTGATAAAATAAGACAGTTGAGATTCAGCCCATGTTTTCTGTATCCTGTTAACTAATGACACACCTGAGATTTTGTCTCCTGGCTACTATTATGAAGATATGGATGAAGAGCAACTCCAGGTACTCCGATTTCCTCCAACAGTCCAAAAACATGTATATCAGGTTGATTGGTGACTCTAAATTGCCCATAGGAGTGAGTGTGAGTGTGAGTGTGTGAGGTTGTTTGTCTCTATGTGGCCCTGTGATGGACTGGTGATCTGTCCAGGGTGTACCCCTGACTTTCACCCAAAGAGAGCTGGGATAGGCTCCAGCAGATCCCTGTGACCCTGGTTAGGAATAAGGGGGTATAGATGATGGATGGATGGATGGATGGATGGATGGATGGATGGAGAGCGGAGCAAAATATCCTGCACTGAAACTGCTCTGTAAATAGTGAACTTCCACAATTAGTTGGTAACAAGACAGTTCCTGTCTGAGAAAATAACTAAAGTACAAACATGACAACACTGGTTTGGTCTTCATCAGCCTTGTTTAAAACATGTTTGACTGTGTGCACCAGGCTCTCCAGGGCTCCCAGGTTCTTCTGGACTCAGGGGCACTGCAGGGGACTCTGCTGTTGGCGATTCGGGACCAATTGGCTTTAAAGGATCACAAGGCTTTCATGGACCTAAAGGAGTCCCTGGCCCCCTTGGCAAGAATGGACAACAAGGTGAATTACTGCATCTGAAATGTACAGTGGAGTTCATAATAAAATGTATAGCAAAGACTCTTCCATCATTTCATCTCTTAGTTTGGTGTACATAATGGTGAGTCGTTAAGATTTGAGAAAATATTTTTTCTGTAGTGGAGCCATGCTTTGACCAATATAAACTGATTTCTACAGTGTGATGACAGAAATTTCTTCAAGTTGATTTTTAAGAGAAACTCAGCTGCCCAAACATGGCTTTACAGAGACAGTAATGTTTCAATTTGTAGAAACCTCACAGGAAAATCCTCTGACAGCCTCCAGTTTCATGCCTTTAACCATCTGGAAAATGTGTCAAAACATTCATTATATTCCAAAGATCAAGTGTTTCACAAGAAAGATGTGTTGAAAAAAGCCAAAGAAAAACAAAAGAAAGGATTCATGTCAGAATATGTCGCTCTGTGTTGAAGCAGAAATCAGATTCACAGTGTAAAAACACAAATTCTTTTTTCTTTCTCCAGGAGTCCCAGGTTTGACTGGGGTCCCTGGAGCAAAGGGCCAAAGAGGACAAGATGGGAGACCAGGTATACCTGGTTGCAGAGGCCCCTCAAACAATCTCTGTGATAGAGCTAAACCCGGTTGCAGGGGCCCCTTTGGTCCTCCAGGACCTAAAGGATGCACAGGTTTGGCTCCTACATTTCTCCATGTTGTGTTACACAGTTACAGTCACGTACAGTCATGGCCAAAAATATTGGCATGCCTGAATTTCTGTCAGAAAACAAACCACTTGTTCCAGAAAACTGTATGTGTATTTATTTTGTTTCGTTTAGATTGCCCCTGCTTTTCCACAATTTTGTTTGTTTTTTCTCCATGCTCACTGTGTACACACTGACACACAATACAAAGGCTGACACGACCATACCCGACTGTAATTTCTGCATTGAGTTTAATTACAAATTAAAAGGGCATCACATGCTTCAAATACAATTATTTCTGAAAATATTTTGTCCTGCCCATTTTTTGAGTTGTCTTTAGAAAGTGTCAGATTTGGTTTTCTCTGATTTTTTTTGTTTGCAGCAGTTTCCTGGGAGAAGTAGTGCGTTATCTGACAGGAATGCAGTGGTGCCAATATTTTTGACCATGACCGTATGTGAGAGAACATCATAATAGCTTTTCTGTGATCTCATTCTGTTTCTATACAGGTTGTCAGGGACAGAAAGGTGATACTGGGGAGATGGGTCCTCCAGGTTTTGGTCCTAAAGGACCTGTTGGTAAACCAGGCCCTCCAGGCTTCCCAGGGTACCCAGGTCCTCAGGGTCCCCCTGGCCTCAGTGGAGACACAGGACTGTGTGCACCTGAAGGTCAGAAAGGTGAGCCCCTCTGTCAGACACACCTGTGCTTAAATGTTTCCTGGGGACAGTTTCACTGACGTTTTGTCTGTATGCTTCAGGTGTGGCAGGATCCCAAGGCAGAGATGGAGAACGAGGGCCCTCAGGAAAGACTGGAGTCCCTGGAGCCCCAGGGAAGACAGGGGAGAGGGGATTCAATGGACGAGATGGATTTCAGGGATATGATGGGCAGAGAGGAGAAAAAGGTAAACACTAAGTGAGTACTACTGCAGTATAATCTCTCTTGCAGTACTAGTCCAAAATAATTATGTACCATTGTAACAGGATGCCAGGTTAAGGGTTTAATGTTAAATCTATTCATACGGAACAAAAACCTGATGAGACAACGGAATGGGTAATAATAATAATAATATAATTTCCACCTTAAATCACTTTAAAAACTCCCCCGTGTCCACTACAGGCTTTAAAGGATTCCCGGGGCCTCCAGGAGACACCATACCTATCCCCATCAAAGGGGAGAAAGGAAAACCAGGAACCTGTGGTATCAAAGGCTTCACTGGATCACGAGGTTAGAGTGACATCATGACTCTGTTTTGTTACCTCAGAGACCAGTGTCAGGCTGTGATGTCACACAGGAAGGGTCACAACCCTTTTAAATTAGAGGTTTGGTGTTGCATTCAGGTAGAGTTGGAAACATGCCTGACACTGCATATCAATCCCAGAGGTTTAGACTCCTGAACTGAGAAAACTTTAACAGTGTGTCTGTAAACCTGTCTCTGAAAACAGTTCTAAGTAAATATCAAAAAGCTCCCGGAAAGAAAAGTATATCAAAATGCTATTAGTGGAGCGAGGAGTCCAGGTCAGATGTTGAGGCGATCTAAGACAAGTCAAGTTGAGAAAAGATGAGCTGAGACGGGGTGGGGCAAGAACAAGACAAGTATATCCTAAGGGGAGAAAAGATCAGTCACGACATTTGCTGGCTAAACATGTGCTGACTCCGTTTGAAGTTGAGAAGGAGGATGAGGGTGAGTGCAAGGCTGTGGGTAGGCAGTATGTACCAGTGGTACAAAACATTATTTTGCTTAATTGTTTGCCAGTACTACAAATTGCCAACCAAAGCCAGCAATGACACATTGTCAATGCAGAATTCCCATGATGCTCTGGAGGTCTTTGAGCACTAACATCAGACTAATTCTCCTTTTCGACATCAAAAACTCACTCTCTACAGGGAGTAAAGGTGTGCAAGGACCTACAGGTAACCCAGGGTATCCAGGCATCCATGGGTTCCCTGGTGTCGCAGGGCCCCAAGGGCCCACCGGGCCATTTGGCAAACCAGGAGCCCCAGCACCACCTGGATGTCAAGGACCTCCAGGATTCATTGGCTTCCCTGGAAAAACGGGCGATCAAGTAAGATGAGTAAACGACTTCATGTGTTAGGACAGAGAAAGTACATATGCTTTACCTGAGACTAGATACGAAGTACAGCTGCTTGTCACACCTGTACAGGTTGGACATTCCAACTGTAAGTGGACATAGTTGTTACTTTAAAATCCAACTTTTAAAGGTCTCCAGCATCTACAAGCAGAGGACCAGACAACTCGATTGTTATCCTTCATTTGAAGCTAAATATTCAAGAATATTGATCTGCTGTTGTTTGTGGTTGCAGGGAGACCCAGGATATCCAGGTAAATCTGGTCAACCTGGCCACCCAGGATGTAATGGACCAAAAGGTAAATTCACATTTCAGTCATGAAACACAAAGACAAACTGATTTGTACTGTGCAGGATACTGTGTAAGGTTTGTTTTGTCTTTCAGGCGATAAAGGAGACTCTGTTGGTTGTCCTGGTCTACCTGGAAACAAGGGGCCTCATGGAGATTCCGGGCCTCCAGGTGATGATTTAGTTCTGGTTTTACAGCAGTGGGGCAGTCTGGCCCTTTGATCATTTTGGAGCACCATGGTTTGTAAACCACTACTGAAAACCAGTTTCTGTATAAAACAACTGTTTTTCTTTGCTTTCTCTCTCAGGATATCCTGGACCTCAGGGAGCTCCTGGAGGACCCGGTTCCAATGGGGCTCAAGGACAGAAAGGATGCAAAGGAGATCTAGGCTACGGTGGAGACCCAGGTGAACCAGGTAAAGAGACCCACCTTTGTTTGACATTTACTTTGTAACAAGAGATGAGTCACGTGACTCCCAACCAAAACCACAAAAGACCAGCAGCTGTTCAGTCAGTCTGGGAGCAGAAGGGGAGGTAAACAGGACTCTGAAGTGAGATGGCCATGTATAGGCAAGGCAAGCACAATTATATAGCACAATTCATACACAGAGTAATTCAAAGTGCTTTACAGAAATTAAAAACTATTTAAAAATACAAAAGCAAAAATCAAAATGGGAAACAGCAAATAGTGATGAGCCATGTTTGTAGGCATGCCACCGCTTTGTCACCATATTTGCCCCTCATGATTTCAACTATCGGACCACGCTGACCCATATTTGTGGGTCCCCTACTTTCAGTTTGTCCCATCCCTGATGGACTAAAAGTACCTCAACACAGACTATCTGCGGAGAGGATCCTGAGTCCCGGACTCTTACGTCTAGGATCGAGTAGACTAGAGCCGGAAGTTCCGAACCCTTTATTTAAGTCTATGGCTGTTTAGACCCGTATTCTAAGGATAACACTAAAGCGCCTGGGTTCCTAACCCCTGAGTCCCTGACCCAATTGGCTTTAGATAGAAGGTTCCTAACCTAATCAACTTAGAGTAAACCACAGTTGTCTTACCACAGATCAGAGCATGGCAAAGAAGAAACTGGAATTATTTAGATGCAGAAAAACAGTATTTTTGCTTAAAGCACGTGGTTTGAGCAGAGTTTAGTGTGACATAAGCCCACACCTTCTGAAACATCTATTTGGTACCTGGCCTTTATTTGTTCATGCCAACCATGCCCCATTATCTGCAGAGTTTGTATGTTTCTGTGTTAATAAACTGCAGTTTGAAATAAAACAAGCTGTTTACCCTAATCTGCTCTGTCTGGCTTATTCCAGGCGTAATCGGCCCCCCAGGTCCCAGAGGTTGTCCAGGTCATCCAGGTGCTGCTGGTAAGGCAGGTCCTGATGGTCCTCCAGGTTTGCAAGGCTGTCAAGGACTCAAAGGTCAGAACTCAAATCCAGATGTGTTTGAACTCAGTGAGAAGCAAAATGTGTCTAGCAAAGAGAAAAAAGTTAACTAAGCATTTTCTTTAAGGGAGGAAGAGCTACAACTTCATTTTGCTTTGAGCATAAACCCCATCTTCAGGTAGCTATCTGATCAGGGTCAAGAAAAACTCATTGGTAGTGGTCCCTCAGGAGTATCTTGTATCATTTCCTGTGTCTTTTCCCTGCCACCATATGATCTCTTGCCCTGCCCCGTGTTTCATTTACACGTATGTAACCCCCTTTACCACACGGCTCGTTAGAATGAAGTAATCCTATGCAATATGGGACCCCTTTACTTCATTAACTCTATGGTAAGAGAGACATTCAAAAAAAACAAATCTGTCTAGGGTAACTGTATAATTTCCAATCTTAATTAATGTAAAGCTTCTTGGAGTAATATGAACCAATACATATAACAGGATACAAATTTACCTTGGAATGATCCTCTTCCAATGTGGGTCTTACAGGAAAAAAAAAAAAATCAACCATACACAGTGATGGCGTTTTAAGGTGTTTTTTTTTCCTCTTTTCTTTTTATATTATCCAAATGCAAAATTAATTAACAGAATTTTATACTCAACAAAAAAAACAGTTCTACACCCATGGGAATTGTAAATTCATAGTTTGTCTGCGGGTGCACTCTTAAGTTATTGTGTATGCAAGCTTGCAATTAGCGTTGGCGCGCGCTGAAGATCACGTCCATTTTGGGGTCCAACCTTCCGTACTCTACTTCCCTCGGCGCAGGTGAATGCAGAGTGTCTGGCGGCCCCACCGTCGTCTCTTCTGCTGGCTCCGTGGTAACCACTGTAGACACGCGATGCTAGTGCTATCTTAGCTCCATCAGCGTCGACCTCGGAATGGTGCAGCCACTCACAACCTCACGGCGCGAGTCGTCCCCGAAACATCCGCGGTCCCTCGGAGCAAGAAGAACTGAACAGCTGACCTAAGTTGTGTCCCTAAACGTGTCCCTAAACACCTTGTCCTTCCCCTAGGGTGTGCTTGCTCCCAGCGAGCGTCGCCATCTCCAACAACTGTCTCCCGTTTTTTTTCTTCCGTGTCCGCCCCCTGCGTCTTCACGTCACACGCCAACACAATAATACAAAGAAAATATACATCTGGGTGGTTTCCTCCTTTACTGAAATCTCTATACTCATACCAGTTTCCGTTTTTTCATTATGTAATTGCATGTTTTAACTCTTTAGGAAAAAGCATCAAATTATTTTAAATCAAAATGAAATACACTAAATGCCTTATGCACTATCATAACGAAGTAAAAAAAAAAACCATTCTTGTGAATAGATCAAACACAACATACCCTCATAGGCTCAATATTCAGGTTATTACACGTATGTTATTACACGTCTTTATTATTCTACTGCTGCGCTGGCAGCTATTCCTCGAGCCGCTATATTCCACAGCTGCTCAGCCGTCTATCACTGGCAGCTGCCCGGCCAACACCTGACATCACCTGCCTGCAGAGGCCTCCCCAGTTCCATTTCTTTGATTACCCAGGAGCAGTTGCCCACAGGTGGGGCCTCTCCTCTGCCAACACATACAACAGACTCCCTCGAGAGTTTCACCTGCTTCGTCCCCTCTGGCACTTTTCCGCCACCAGTTTTCTGACACTGATCCGGTCGATTGATTTTTTTTTTGTACAGATGCATGAGTTTGTCACAATAAGTTTACATTTGGCTTTTTAACAATCTTTTATTGCATCAGGTCCTCCAGGACCACCTGGTCTTCATGGACTGGATGGACTGAAAGGAGTGAAGGGGGACATGGGCTCTAGAGGTATGATTCTTATGTATTTGTTGTAACAAGATAGCTATTGGTCCACAGCAGATATTTGGTCAAAGTAGAGTTCAGCACCCTGACTTTAACCCAACTGGTCCCAACAGCACATTGTTCAGACTGTTTTATTGCAGAAAACTTTGGCTTTGGTTATTTTCAATTTTTTTGGGGAATTTATTAGTTTATTACATCACTGGGACTCTGGGAACTGGGAAATCAAATTTCCTCTAAATGTCTGTCTCTCTGTTCAGGTCTGGGTGTGCCTGGTCATCCAGGTTTTGATGGTATTCCTGGGAGTAAGGGTCCCTCTGGTCCGCCAGGTCACAGCGGTCTGTCTCAGGATGGCCCACCAGGACCCAAAGGCCCCCAAGGACCCAAAGGTGCAGTAACATAAACACACAGATCCATCCATAGATCAGAAATGCTGTGTGTTTCTTGGTGAGTAACATGTATGTATTCGTTGTTGTAGGACCTCCAGGTGGTTGTGGACCTCCAGGTAAACCTGGACCCGACTGTCAGGATCCAGTCAGAGGCCCAGTTGGAGACCCTGGTTGTCCTGGACCAGATGGAGAGCCAGGTCAGACTTTAACATTTATGTTTAATAAACTTTAACAGATTAATCACACTGAATGGCTTCTGAAGTGGGTTTGGTGATTCAGGTTTTATTGGCGAGGTGGGGGATCCAGGTCCAAACCTTCCAATGGCTGGGGATGATGGGGACAATGGGGATCCAGGTTGCCAGGGGCCCATAGGTTCAAAGGGGCAGCCAGGGTACTCAGGACATCCAGGCATCACTGGACCTACTGGAGCCAAAGGTCAGACTCTCCATATATCTGAGAGATATGTTTATATGAAGATACCTGACAGAACTGAACTCTAACTACAGGTGTACTGTAGTTACACCTGTGCGTGATGTAACTGTGATTCAGTCTGAATGTGGTGGGTTTTTTATTAGAAGTTCCTTTCCCTTCAAATGGTGGATTCTTAAAGACCTGGTAGAGGCCTTGAGTCTTCTTTTTTCTTAGGCAGTGTCTACAGAGGCCAAAGTGAGAATGTGACTTTTTAAAATGTATTTATGCTCCATCATAAAGCATTACAAAATATGTTAACCTGTTAGCCCCATAACCAGCAGAAACCATCATCATCCTCAAACCCAATTTTAGGAAAACTAAACACAATTTAAATAGCCACATATTGAAACCAAGCTGAAGGTACAAGACCTAAAATATGTTGTGAAAAATCCCATAAAACACATGCTAATGCGACATGCACCATTTGAAAGCTAACACTAAGCAGATTCCAACAATACAAGTCCAGTTTCTCTACCACCAAAACTCACTGAAAGACCAGCTCAGGAACTGCAGAAATAAATATCAAGTTATGAAGCGATGATAATGAATTTTGTCTCACCTTTGTTGTTTTCTGTACACAAGTTGTTTTTATGTAAACAAAGATTTTGGTTATGTCATTTTTGAGCAGTAGTCTTAAAAATGGCCCAAGGCCTAAGAGGTTAAAAGTGTGGAGTCCAGTTTTGTCCAGTCCTTAATGAGACAGTGGTGATAATGAAGTAGAGGTCGACTGATACTGGTTTTTCCATAATAATCGATAATGATTCGACAATAATCAGGTCAGCCTATGGCCAATATGTGATGCAGATTATTGTAGGTCAATATAGAACTGGATCCAGGTATTTTACCAACTTGGCACTGGTTATTTGAACCCATCCCTAAGTCTTGGTGTGTGAATTCAGCTTCTACGACTGTATTTTTGTGAGGATGCCTTAACATTTACTGTCACTTACATACTGGTGATAAAGTCTGTATGTGTGTTTCTGTCTATATCAGGTGAGAAAGGGTGTCAAGGGATTATGGGACAACCTGGTAATCGGGGCCCTACGGGTAATTACGGTACCACGGGGCCTCCAGGACCAAAAGGACCTAAAGGACTGGAGGGACCAAAGGGAGAAAAGGGAGGAGTCCTGCAGTGCTCCCGTTACCCTCCAACCCCACTTGGCAGCCCAGGTCCACCTGGCCCCCCTGGTGCACCTGGAGCTATTGGCCTCCAGGGAGAAATTGGCCAAAAGGGATTCAAAGGTGAGAAACAGGAGGTGGACCAGCTCCTAATCAGACAGTAATTGGTCTTTTCTCAAATTTCACAGCAAACATCATAATAAAATTCACAACTAGTTCACTTAATTTTATTGCCTGCCTTTTACCCAGCAGACAGTGGGTAAAAGGCAGGTCCCCGCTGGACAGATCAGCAGCCAATCACAGGGAGGATACACTGAGACAGACACACTCACATTCATACCTACAGGCAATTTAGAGGCACCAACCAACCTAACCTGCATGTGTTTGGACTGTGGAAGGAGAAAACCCACACAGACACAGGGACAACATGCAGACTCCACACAGAAGGCCCCGGGTCCACCGGAGTTCAACCCCACAACCTGCTGCTGGGAGGAGACAGTGCAATATGAATATACTAACATCAGTTTCAGTGTCTGAGTAGCTGATTATGTTGGTTGATGTGTTTTAGGTATGAGGGGGGACAGTGGGGATGTAGGACTATTAGGTTCTGTGGGGTCCCCAGGCCCAGTCGGAGACCGAGGAGAACCAGGGCCGCAGGGGGAGACTGGAGTAGGTGGAGCCAAAGGTGAGATCTCCATCTATCTGTCTGTGCCTGTGTGACAGTCAGACACTTATTAATATTCATTTGATTCCATTTTTTGTTAGCTTCACATTGTTTGTTTGGTTAATGTGAATTGCAACTGACAAACAGTCCAATAAACTGAAATAAATACAAGTTACTCGAACCAAATCGGTGAACTTCATCTTGTTGTGTTATGTTATACTGACTGTAGCTGCAACACTGTCAGGAACACAATGTTGTGCATCTTGCATAGGTCAAAACATTTGTGTTCCCCTACAGATGTGGATCATGTTTGGAGCCGCTGTGCAGCTGTTCTTTGTATCATTGGTGTAGATTTGTTTTATTGATTTTTGATGAACTTTCTGTTTTGGTCTTTGTGTCTCAGGTGATCGTGGTCAAATAGGTGACCCTGGTCCTCCGGGACCATCCAGAATAGTTAACTCAGGCTTCCTGTTGGTGAAGCACAGCCAATCAATGACAGTTCCCACCTGTCCATCAAACATGAGGGTCCTATGGAGTGGATACAGCCTACTGTACCTGGAGGGTCAGGAGAAGGCTCACACTCAGGACCTGGGTATGTGTCGGAGAAATGAATGAGTCTTCCAGACAGTGTTCCTGATTTGCTCACACCCACATCTGCACACAAAAACTAACAATTGTGTTAAGGGAGCGGCTGGATATATTTGCCACTAAGTTCGGTTCTGTTTTGATTTGCAGGTCATGCGGGTTCGTGTATGCATGTCTTTTCCACCATGCCATTCTCCTCCTGTAACACGGCAGCATGCTCTTACGCCAGTCGTAACGATAAATCGTACTGGCTTTCGACGACGGCAGCAGTGCCCGCTAAGCCCATGGATGGACACGCCATCGAAGCGCACATTAGCCGCTGTGTGGTGTGTGAAGCTCCTTCCTCACCTGTCGCACTGCACAGCCAGACCTCCTACCCACCAGAATGCCCCCCCAACTGGAAGAGCCTATGGACCGGATACTCCTTCCTCATGGTGGGTACTGCAATACTACCTCTACTGCTAAAGTCAGTTCTAATACTTATATACAATACTATTGAAAATGAAGTAGTGCTAGTACCACGTCGATTGTACTGCTGCTACAACTGTCAATACAAAAAACTTTAAAGATAAAAAAGATTTAACTAAACTCAAGTCTGAAATAAATGTTTTAGTTTAAAGCTCTAAATTAAAATGAACTTCAAGTTGAAACTAAACTAGACTAACTAAAATAAAATAAGTGAGAGCACCGAGTCCCTGTTCTCAGCTGAAACACGATGTCTGTCTGAAGGAAGTGAGTCCAATGCCTGATGATATCATTTCCTGCGTGTGTTGCAGCATACGGGTGCAGGTGACGAGGGTGGTGGTCAGTCTCTGACATCAACAGGGAGCTGTCTGACGGACTTCAGGACCCAGCCCTTTGTGGAGTGCCAGGGGCCCCGAGGAACCTGTCACTACTTCTCCAACATCTACAGTTTCTGGCTGACCAGAGTGGAAACGTTCAGTTCCACCTCCAACAACCCCTCCACCACGATGGTTGAAGCTTTGCAGCAGAGGGAGAACATCGGGAGGTGCAACATTTGCATGAGGGAGTGAGGGAAAGGAGCACCACCTCCTCCCACTGCATGAGGAAGTCGGGAGCCACTTCACCTCCTCCTGCTGCACAAGGGAATGAGAAGTTTCACCTCCTGGATGGAGGACTGAGGAGACTCTCCACCTCCTCAGTCGTGAATGAGGAACTCCTTCTCCACCGAGGGGGAACAAGACTTATCTGCTTTTGTCTGTCTCTGTGAGGAGAGACTGTCATGTTTGAGAAATTGCTGGTCAGCAGGAGAGAAAACCAAACGTCTCAGATCCTGAACTGACGTTTTTAATCTTAGGTTTTCTAACAGTCAGGATATGAGGCCTGTTTCAGAAAACCTGAATTTACCTGTGATTCGGTGATCCAGTCCACTTCAGACCAGGCTCACACACAGGCCTGATTAATCCTGGATCAGCAGTCACAGTTTAGTAACCACTGTGTTTTGTCCAGTTACTCCATCTAATGTGGCAGTAATGGTTTCAGTTATATTGTGTTTATGAAGATTGCCCCTCATATTGTTGGAGACATTTGATGAATATATATATACGCATCGTTCCCTTTCATAGACAACCTCACAGATTTTCATAAGAGCAGTTGTCTGACAGGACAGGTCAGACATCACTACGATACAAGCGATACAGGGAGCCGTGTGCTGAAAGCCCCACAGATGGTCTGGATCAGGCTATGTTTTTAAATTTGCAGCAGGAGCTGAAGATCAGAGCACAGCTGCTGTTTAGACAGGTGCATTTGGCACCTGGTCTATATTACGTTCCTTGGTCACAGGAGAAGAATTCTATGAAATTAGCAGGAACATAAATCACCAAAACACGTGTCAGTCTCCCACAGTATCAGTGTTGAGGTACAGTCACAGTGAGTTGTGGTTACTGTCAGCCAACTACACCTCCTCAACCTGGGTCAGCCAGCATGAAACGTGTAATGTGAGGTGGACTCTAGCCACACTTTTTCCAGTTATCCTGGATTTTGGAATTCAGCTTTTGTGAAACAGGCCTCTAATAAACAAACGGTTCATCTGAAAAAAAAAAGCAGATGGGCCTGAAAAATTCCTTTTGTAACTTATTCACTTTAATGTCAAAGAAACTGAAGCAGCTGCTGACCTGTAGCTGTGTAATGATATAGGCTGATGTTTATGATTATTGATCAGCCTTTAGCTGTATTAGTGCCGACCTGTTGGACACATGTTGTTTTCACAATATTGTTATTTATTGATCATTTTAACCAAACGTTAATTTAGCCACAGCCCTGTTTGTAGATTCATCTGTTATCTCAGTCATAACCTGGTCGTTACTCCATTACCAATAATGATTAACTCACTTCCTGTGATGTCACATCCTCTAACAGCTGATTGGTTGGTGGCATGACATTCTCTCCTCATCGCAGAATGACAACAAATTCCTAGCCAAACTTTAGCCCCGCCTCCAGCCCTGAACAGAGCCCAGCCAGAACTGCACTATATTCTGATTGGTCAGCTAAAAATACATTCTGATTGGTCAGCTGGGAGGCAGTGACTGCATGTCATTGGTCAGTCAGTATTTTGTTAATAAGTAGGGAAAGTATTGCATGAGAAGCTGTGAATATTTCTGAAATTTGGACACATTTTTGTTCCAGTTTCCTTTCAGACTAGACGTGTTGGGAGCTCCTTTTTTAAATGTTTTTAAAGTTTCAGTGTAAAAACTAAACGCAGTGCTGACGTCTGCACTTAGATTTCAACCAAAATGATTTCAACTCAAGGCTCTTTTAACCAGGTGGGTAGTGACAGTCACGTTACTGAGTCCAGTATCTGAACAGGACGACCTGCAGCACAGAACCAGAACCAGGACAGAACCCAAAGCTGATCTTCCACATTCATCTTAGAAAAGTTCCTGCTTGTCCTTCACTCACTTTATTCAGTTACTGTTCCTTTGTTATAAACATCACTTCATCTGTCTGACTAAGGTCTACAGTTTCTGTCACATACAAAATTATGAGCATTTTCAAAATCAACAGAACAAACTGATGGAAAAAGTCACTGCTTGTTTTGAAATTTAGTGTGAAATCTTGAGTGGAGATTTGGTGCATTCTGTCTGGTTTCAGTTCAGTCTTTATTTAGGTCCTGGTCCTGGTCCTCCATTATCTGTGTGATTTGTAAATATGTTTGAACTCAATCGTTTTTATAGTTTTACTGTAAATGTATTTATTTAGCCTGAAATTTCTGTTGGTGCTATTTGATGTTTCATTTGTTTTTATTTGTATTTTATTTTGGCAAGTAATAATTCAGTGAAGCCCCGCCCCTCTCCATCCTCTACCAAAATAAAATGACAAAACTATGTGTATCCATGTGATAAAAAATGGACAGATGTTTCATTTTAATTGTTTATTTGTATTTGTATGAATTTATCAAGATTTAAGATGAAGTTGTCGGTAATAGTCACACCTTTAAATGCTAATTTCCCCGCCCCTTGGTGGGAGGTATGTATGACATCATATATGGTCAGTTTCTTTTCTCAGATTTGATTAAAGTTGCAACTTGTTTCTGATGTTTTTTGTGAATACTGGGACTTTTACAGGTAAATCAAATGTCCAGTTTCACCCTTTACATGGCAGTACAGTTGGTTAACCCATTACAGTGGCCAATTAACTACATTTCCCATGATGCTTTAATACAAAACACTGGCCTATGTTTTTTCAAATGTTGAACTCAGCAGATGAGTAAATCCTTATTAATCTGAGACTAACAGCTTCAGGAAGGATTTAAAAATATCAGGATGACGAGGGGAAGTGTCACTACGTCTTCATTGTGTTTTTACTGTATTTAAATGGGTCGGTGATATTTTAATCTGTAAGATGAATCTTCTCACTAACATTTGTGAAACATTTTACTCTGTGGACAGAAAACTCTTCAATAAATCACATCAGATTTTGATTCAAAGTGTTGATTTTACTGTTTGATCTCTATCATTTCATGACACGTCCTGGTAACTTTCCCTCAGAAGAAATTATGATGGTTTCTATCAAAATAAGACCTTTAGTGTCAGATCAGCCATGAGAGATTTTAAAATTGAACTAGATAACCGTGAGAAAAAAATTAAGTAAAATTTTCAATAATTATTTGTAAACTATCCATAAAAAACACAGATTGTTAGTAAGTAGCATAAGAGAGGTGCCTTTGTGTGTGTGAGGTGTGAAATGCATGTGCGTGCGCATGGCCACAAATGTGTGCGTGCACATCTGTGCACGTAGTGGGTGTGTCGAGTATGTTCAGTGGGTGGTTCCTAGAGTCCTAGGTGTGTGTCCTGGCTGTGGTCCGCATCTACGGGTCCTGCGGGGTGTGATGTGGGCTGGACTACTGGTGGATAAAAGGGTGTTGAAGTTTCTCAGAATTTTCACTAAAGAGCTACATCGTCTATCGAGTATCTGTCAGTCATGGACCGCAGTGAGCGCGCCGCCCATCTCGAAACCGTGAATAACATAGGTATGTCTGGAACTGCTGTGAGGGGTACCACTACTGTGCACCACCACAAGGCCAGACATGTTGAGACCGAATTAGCACTTAGCAATAGTGTTCATGGGCACAGGTGGGTCTGTGTACACGATTTAGTGTGTCACAGTGGTGGAGTGAAACAAGTCCTGAGCTGTACAGTGTTCTAGCAGATCGTTTCTCCAGGCGTTCAAAGAACTTTATTTTTCTGAGTGTTTGTGAAGACAGGGAGACCATAATAATGGAGTTTGCACTCGTACCCCATCTCTCATAGAGAATGCAAGTTGTGGTTTAAAGCCTATGTTTTTCTTCAGTGGTGTGACTGGAAGACTATGCAGCAACTGTTTAGCGATACTAACAAGTGCTGTCAATCCAGGCTCACACATAGGCCTGATTAATCCTGGATCAGCTGTCACAGTTTAGTAACCACTGTGTTTTATCCAGTTACTCCATCTAATGGGGCAGTAATGGTTTCAGTTATATTGTGTTTATGAAGATTGCCCCTCATATTGTTGGAGACATTTGATGAATATATTATTGCAGCTGTTTAGAAACAGCTGATGAAGTTACTATTGTGTTTCCAGTTAAGTCTGGGTAATATATAATGTCCTATAACGTGTTTCTGACGCATCGTTCCCTTTCGTAGACAACCTCACAGATTTTCATAAGAGCAGTTGTCTGACAGGACAGGTCAGACATCACTACGATACAAGCGATACAGGGAGCCGTGTGCTGAAAGCCCCACAGATGGTCTGGATCAGGCTATGTTTTTAAATTTGCAGCAGGAGCTGAAGATCAGAGCACAGCTGCTGTTTAGACAGGTGCATTTGGCACCTGGTCTATATTACGTTCCTTGGTCACAGGAGAAGAATTCTATGAAATTAGCAGGAACATAAATCACCAAAACACGTGTCAGTCTCCCACAGTATCAGTATCAGTATCACAGCTGATTGGTTGGTGGCATGACATTCTCTCCTCATCGCAGAATGACAACAAATTCCTAGCCAAACTTTAGCCCTGCCTCCAGCCCTGAACAGAGCCCAGCCAGAACTGCACTATATTCTGATTGGTCAGCTAAAAATACATTCTGATTGGTCAGCTGGGAGGCAGTGACTGCATGTCATTGGTCAGTCAGTATTTTGTTAATAAGTAGGGAAAGTATTGCATGAGAAGCTGTGAATATTTCTGAAATTTGGACACATTTTTGTTCCAGTTTCCTTTCAGACTAGACGTGTTGGGAGCTCCTTTTTTAAATGTTTTTAAAGTTTCAGTGTAAAAACTAAACGCAGTGCTGACGTCTGCACTTAGATTTCAACCAAAATGATTTCAACTCAAGGCTCTTTTAACCAGGTGGGTAGTGACAGTCACGTTACTGAGTCCAGTATCTGAACAGGACGACCTGCAGCACAGAACCAGAACCAGGACAGAACCCAAAGCTGATCTTCCACATTCATCTTAGAAAAGTTCCTGCTTGTCCTTCACTCACTTTATTCAGTTACTGTTCCTTTGTTATAAACATCACTTCATCTGTCTGACTAAGGTCTACAGTTTCTGTCACATACAAAATTATGAGCATTTTCAAAATCAACAGAACAAACTGATGGAAAAAGTCACTGCTTGTTTTGAAATTTAGTGTGAAATCTTGAGTGGAGATTTGGTGCATTCTGTCTGGTTTCAGTTCAGTCTTTATTTAGGTCCTGGTCCTGGTCCTCCATTATCTGTGTGATTTGTAAATATGTTTGAACTCAATCGTTTTTATAGTTTTACTGTAAATGTATTTATTTAGCCTGAAATTTCTGTTGGTGCTATTTGATGTTTCATTTGTGTCAGGCAGTCCCAAGTGCTATGCATACCTCATACATCATGGAAAAAGACAGGTCAACATGTAAAGCCGTCACACTGAATGCAGTCTTAACTGTGCCATTAGCACAGTTAAGACTCATGAGTCTTTGTTAGGGCTGGTGAAGTAATTTGTTGCTGATCAGAGATCAGCCAATTCTGAGACCATCAAGCGTGATAAAAAGAAGTTGCATCTGAAGAATGACACAGTTGTGAAGAAAGTCACTGTTGTTTGCAACAAGCGCAAGGTAGTGTAGGACTACACAATGCTGTCTCCATCCATCCATCCATCTTCTTCTGCTTATCTGGGGCCGGGTCGTGGGGGCAGTAGCCTAAGCACAGAGCCCAGAATTCCTTTTCCCTGGACACTTCCTCCAGCTCATCCGGGAGGACACCAATGTGTTCCAGCCTAGCTGAGAGACATAGTCCCTACAGCGTGTCCTGGGTCTTCCCTGTGGCCTCCTCCCGGTGGGACATGCCCAATACACCTCCCCAAGGATGCGCCCAGGGCACCTCCTGAATAGATACCTCAGCTGGTTCCTCTTGATATGGAAGAGCAGCGGCTCTACTCCGAACTCCTCACCTTATTTCTAAGGGAGCAACCAGCCACCCTGCAAAGGAAGCTCATTTCAGCCACATGTATCTGAGATCTTGTCCTTTCAGTCATGACCCAAAGCTCATGACCATAGGTGAGAGTAGGACTGGTAAATTGAGAGCTTCGCCTTTTGGCTCAGCTCCTTCTTCACCACAACAGACCAATACATCAACCATATGGCTGCTGCTGATGCACCAATCCGTCTGTCAAACTCACGTTCTGTCCTTCCCGCACTCGTGAACAAGATCCCAAGATACTTAAACTCCTCCACATGAGGCAGGATCTCTCCCCTGACCTGGAGATGGCAAGCCACCTTTTTCTGGTTGAGAACCATGGCCTCAGACTCGGAGGTACTGATTCTTATCCCAGCTGATTTGCACTCGGTTGCAAACCGGCCCAGTGAACGCTGATGTTCCTGGCTCGATGGAACACTCCATCATCTGCAAAAACCAGTGATGAAATCCTGTGGTCCCCAACCTGGACCCCCTCTGGCCCCTGACTGCACCTAGAAATGATGGGCGAATCAGCCTCCGACTCCTCAGCCTCTGCTTCCTTTATGGAAGACGCATCGGCGGGGTTGAAGAGATCCTCAAAGTATTCTTTCCACCATCTGACAATATCCCCAGTCGATGTGCAGAGCACATTTTGTCAGATTTGGTCAGAGCAACGGGTGGGGTTATTATTAACAATTGGCCAATCAGAGGCTTGCACTTTTGCGTTTGATTAAAAGCATTGTAGTTTGTAGTAGTAAAAATTGTAGTTTTTCACTAACCATGCATAAACACTGTTTTCTCAAAGACACAATCATGTATGAACATGCTGCTCACATTATTGTAGCCCAGTTTGTGCTGATTACAGTGTTATCAGACTTTAGACATTAATATGTTTAAATACAAATGAAAAAAGCGCAAATGTCAGGACATGTCAAAACTTGTCCAGGGCCACCCTCATACCCCAGAGGGTTAATGGTTCTGTGATGTGAGTAACCTGAGCCAGTAATTCAATTCAATTCAATTCAATTCAATTTTATTTGTATAGCGCCAAATCACAACACAAATCATCTCAAGGCACTTTACAAAACTAAAACTAAAAACCCAACAATTCCCTTATGAGCAGCACTTGGTGACAGTGGAGAGGAAAAACTCCCTTTAACGGAAGAAAAAACCTCCAGCAGAACCAGGCTCAGTTTGGGCGGCCATCTGCCTCGACCGGTTGGGGTGAGTGGATAGAGGAGAGAGAAAAGAACAGCAACAATAAACAACAAATAGACACTGCAGGTTGGTGGGACCAGTAACTGCACATCAGTGATATACAGCTCCAGGACCAGGGACACCTGCAGAAGGTACAGAGAGAGAGAACAGGGAGAGAGGGAGAGAGCACAAACTAGGGGAGAGAGAGAGCACAAGGTTAGTGACATTCAATGGTGGAATATACATGAGGTGGGAGGAGAGAAGAGAGGGGAGGGGAAGGGAAAGGGAGGGGGGTTAGGGTAGGGAAGCTCAGTGCACCAATGGTCCTCGGGCAGTCTAGGCCTAAAGCAGCATAACTAAGGGATGGTTCAGGGTTGCCTTTACCATGAACAAGCTTTGCATAGAGATGGAGATAAGCTTTAGGTAAACAAGGTTTGTTGTCAGGGCCAAGCCATATCCCTTTTTTGTAATTTTGCGCCAGAGTTTCTCCACAAATTTTTTTATGATATACTTGCTAGTGACTGCATGGTTGACAAGTCAGCCTGTAGGTTGAGTTCCTGTGAAAGAGAAAGTTGAGTGAGGTGAAACATCTGAACCATCGTGGCTGCAGCTTTGCAGTGGCGTCTGCTGCTGAGTTTCCTGTAGAAATGGGATCTTTTTTGTTAGTGTGAGCTTCACACTTCATAACTGAGATCTGTTTAGGCAACAGGATGACATCTAACAGAGCTGAAACAAGAGCATGATGTGCAATGGGTGTTCCAGCTGATGTGAGGAAGCCCCTCCGTCTCCACAGACAAGCATAATCATGGACAACACCAAAAGCATACCGTGAGTCTGTAAAAAGCAACCGCGGGACCCACCTGCGAAAAGAAGACGTTTCGTTAAGCTGTTGCTTTTCTCTTTGTTTAGAGCTAGGGACTAGACACTACCAGGTAAGTAGACTAGACGATCTGGCAACTGGCTGAGAGAAATCGGGAGCTTTATGGGGTGGTTGAAACCTGGAACGCCCCCTTACTCCTGCTGCACCTGCAAAAAAATTGACAGACGGACAGACACGGAAGGAGAGGGAATGAAAACACGCGAGGAGGGAAAAAGAGACCGAAGGAGGGCACAGCACCCCACCTGACAGGCGGCTGGTACTGCCGCCTCATGACAGCCTTCTCTTCATCTTACTTTCCCTCACCTGTCCTTGTTTTTCTTTCTCTCTTTCTTGGACAAAGACTTGTGTTGCTCTGCACTCTCTCTTCTCTTTTAAGTTTATCTTTTAAACAAAGTTAACTGTTGACTACTCAGACTAAACTCCACAGGAAACCCCAGCTCCCACTAGTTGCTTACAACTTGCGTTGTACTTTTTTCTAATTTCTTCATTTAACAGTGACAATGCAGTTGGTAGACCAAACCCTGGCCAGGCATTAGCTTCTTTCTTAGTACCCAGTACTAAACCCATTACTCTAGTAGCCGTTCTCCCTTGTTATCTTTCCTCGTGGGACCCAGTCCCTTACTGTGTTGCCTACTACAGTAATTAATTACAAAACGGTCTTTATTAAGACAACCGCGGGACCCAGTCCCTTTTGACTCGTACAGTCTACAACAGTAATTACTTACAAAACGGTCTCTGTTAAGACAACCGCAGGACCCAGTCCCTTTTGACTCGTACAGTCTACAACAGTAATTACTTACAAAACGGTCTCTATTAAGACAACCACGGGACCCAGTCCCTTTCGACTCGTACAGTCTACAACAGTAATTAATTACATAACGGTCTCTACTTAAGACAACCGCGGACCCAGTCCTTTACTTGTACAGCATACAACAGTATTTGATAACACAACAGTTCTACTAAGACGACGTCTCGTCAACTACTCAACCACATAGTGAGTCAGCGCTTTTCCTTACCGTAACATTACCGGTCTGTCTGTGTTTCTGCCGCTCTGCCATTGGTCCGTACTTTTGTTTCTTGGGTTGGAGCGGTGGCCCGGGCTCCTTAGGATGAAAGCTATTTACTGTTACTTTCCATCCTTCAGAAAATGATCAGCTTTTGTATCAGTTGAACAGCATTAATTTACACATCAGTCACTCACATGTAAATCATGCCGATAGGATGGCATACATAATATAATTAGCGTCTCTCTGACTTTCCGTCTGCTTCCTTGTGACTACAAAGCCATGTTAAAAGCCTTTGTTGAATTAACATAGGACACACATAGACATTTGTCTGTCAAGGTATAAATTTGGAAATCCCATTGGTGAAGCCGGGGATGGGATGGACAATGATGAGCTTGCAGAGGATGTGGATACAGCTGGGGGGGCCCAGGGCAGTGGAGGGGGCACCATTGAAGGTGCTGTTGAGGGGGGATCCTTGGCTGATGAGGGGTCCGTTGCTGGTGTGGTGTGAGTGTTTACTTCACTCCTCTCTTCTCTCAGAGGAGCCTTTAGCTGTTCAGACGGCCATCCAGACCCAGTCTCAGAGAGTGGAGGAGGTTATCCATTAGCCGTCTCATTCCACTCCTGCTCAAATATGGGCCCTTTCCCTTGAACAGGTCATCACGTTGCCAAAACAGGTTGAAGTTATCAATGAAGTGCACTCCTCTTATCTCACAGGCCTTGGACAGCCATGTGTTCAATGCAAGCAGCCGGCTGAATTTATTAATCCTCCTGTCGATGTTTGGGAGAGGTCCACTGACAAATGACTGGATTTTCAGTTTGTCAAGTTACTCTAATAATTTACAGAAGTCCTCTTTTAAAACCTCTGATTCTCCCTTTCTGGTGTCCACGGCACCCACATGCAGGATCAGCTGTTTGACTCCATGGTGTTTTGAGATGACCTGGGGGAGGAGAGCTGATATATCAGTGACCATGGCACTTGGGTAGCTGCATGTAATAATTCTGCTGTTGTTTATGTCACTAATAGCACCGTCTCCAAGCAGAAGGATATCTCTGTCCTTCACATTTGTCACAGGTTCTTTGTATCTGTTTCTCTGACTGGCTCCATGGCTCCTGTTATTAAAGTTATTGCTTTTTTGGTTTTCTGTCATTGCAGACATTTCTTGCTCAATAAGATTTAGTTCAGACAGTGGTTGAAACCTGTTACTGAGCTGTATGTTTGTTGATGCTACATGTGGTCCTTGGGTGCCATCATTCTTCTTTCTAATTCTGTGACACTTTGGCTTGGCACCAGGTTTATGCCAGGCCACTTCATTTTGATCAATTCCCACTCTTGAAAGTTTTGGGAAAGACACTGTATTGTCCAGGTTCAGAGTAGTGTTTTGGTCAACATAGCACTTATTATTGATAGTAGGTTTTGGCTTCTTACCACTGGGTCTGAACAGAAGCGTGTCGTGAAGTCCTTTTTCAGATTCCAGAGCAATTTGTAACACATTGATTTCCTGAAGATATATCTGGCAGTTTTGGCACAATGTGTTTTCTTTTCCAGACGTGTTGAAATATAAACAATCCATGGCTGTAGTCCCTCAATGGGTCAGATTAGTTGTTAAAAATTTTAGTTGTCTAAAATTCCAAGTGCAGTTAAAAAGGGGTAAAAAATTATATCATAAAATCATTGGGTAAAAATAAATGAAATAAAAAGGAATAAAAGCAAATTAAAGCTGGCAGAAGCAGGAGCAAGCAAAAAGCGTCTGCACTCTTCAGAAGCAGGAAGCACACACAAGGAATCATGCACAGGGTGAACAGAATCGGTCCTAGCACAGAGCCTTGTGGAACTCCATAACTAACTTTTGTTCATGTGGAAGGTTCATCATGGACATGAACAAACTGGAATCTGTCCAATAAATAGGATTGGAACCATTTTAACGCTGTTCCTCTGATACCATGCTCCAGTCTCTGTAATAAGATGTTGTTGTCAATAGTGTCGAATGCAGCACTAAGGTCTAGGAGGACAAGTATAGAAACAAGTCCATTATCTGAGGCTAAGAGAAGATCGTTGGAGACTTTTAACAGTGCTGTTTCTGTACTATGATGTGCTCTAAATCCTGATTGAAAATCTTCAAATAGTTCATTCCTGTGTAAGTGGTCTGATAGTCTTTTTCTAGGATCTTAGAAATAAATGGTAGGTTGGATATTGGTCTATAATTAACCTAGACTCCTGGATCAAGACTAGGCTTTTTGAGTAAGGGTTTGATTACTGCAGTCTTAAAGGCCTGTGGTACGTAGCCTGATACTAGAGATAAATTTACTAAGTCTAATAAAGATGAGTTAATTAATGGCAGGGTGTCTTTAAACAGTCTAGTCAGGATGGGGTCTAAGAGGCACGTTGATGATTTAGATGATGCAACTGCTGATGTAAATTCAGAAAGATCAGAGTAAACAGAAGTTATTGTATTCGGGCCTAAAAACCTCAGAAATAACTTTTCTAAAATTGTAGCTACTCTAGATGGCATAGCCCTGGCCTCCAGCACTACTGTGAAAAACCTTGGAGATATTTTTGACCAGGACAAGTCCTTTAACTCACACATAAAACAAATCTCCAGAACTGCTTTCTTTTACCTGCGCAAAATGATGAAGAAAAACTAGTCCATGCATTTGTTACCTCAAGGCTCTATTACTGTAACTCATTACTATCTGGATGTCCCAGTATCTCCATAAAAAGCCTCCAGTTAGAATTTAAAATCCTTCTTCTCACATTAAAAATCCCTTCATGTTCAAGCTCCTTCATACCTTAAAGACCTCATAGTACCATATTATCCCAATAGAGCACTTCGCTCTCAGAGTGCAGGTCTACTTGTGGTTCCCAGAGTTTCCAAAAGGAGAATGGGAGGCAGAGCCTTTAGCTATCAAGTTCCTCTCCTGTGGAACCAGCTCCCAGCCTGGGTTCAGGAGGCAGACACACTCTGTAATTTTAAGGCTAGACTTAAAACCTTCCTCTTTGTCGAAGCATATAGTTAGGGCTGGCTTCAGGTAACCCTGAACCATCCCTTAGTTATGCTGCTATAGGCCTAGACTGCCCGAGGACCATCGGTGCACTGAGCTCCCCTACCCTAACCCTCCCTTGCCTTGCCCTCTCTTCCTCTCCTCCCCCTTCACATGTATATTCCACCACTGAATGTCACTAACCTTGTGCTCTGTCTCTCTCCCCTAGTTTGTGCTCTCTCCCTCTCTCTCTGTTCTCTCTGTACCTTCTGCAGGTGTCCCTGGTCCTGGAGCTGTATATCGCTGATGTGCAGTTACTGGCCCCACCAACCTGCAGTGTCTATTTGTTGTTTATTGTTGCTGTTCTTTTCTCTCTGCTCTATCCACTCACCCCAACCGGTCGAGGCAGATGGCCGCCCAAACTGAGCCCGGTTCTGCTGGAGGTTTTTTCTTCCGTTAAAGGGAGTTTTTCCTCTCCACTGTCGCCAAGTGCTTGCTCATAAGGGATTTGTTGGGTTTTTAGTTTTTAGTTTTTGTAAAGTGCCTTGAGATGATTTGTATTGTGATTTGGTGCTATACAAATAAAATTGAATTGAATTGAATTGTTTTCTGCAAATCAACAAATATCTCAAAGAAAATCTCAAAATACTGATCAGAAAATCAAGAGAAATTAAAGGCTATACAAACGATACAAACAAGACACTGTATTCAGGCAAAGGAGGAAAGAATATATCAACGCACGCTACAGAAAAGACAGTGGATTTAAAGAAAGACAAAAGCAGTATATGAACATCTGCTACAGTAATGACAGTAAATTTAGAGAAAGATGGAAGAAATATATGAACACCCGCTACAGTAAAGACATTAAATTTAAAGAAAGAACCAGGCTTCAGATTTAAACAGAAACAAGTCATGAAGCATCTAATGTTGGAAAAGTATAGAAGCAACCTTGCATTCAGGATAACACATAACACGAGATGTGCAATGAAAATTAAAAGGAAATACAGATGGATGACTAGACAAACACAGGAGACTGACCACCCTTTGATCAATCAGGCAATATCAGTGTTTTGGTCACAAATAAAGAATGGTCCCACATATGTTTGCACAGTCTGTCACAAAGCACCATTTTCAAACCAGGTCCGACCCTGTATAAGGTCAAATTACACCAAACATCCTGATGTGGTGGAAGCATGCATAACAAGAAAATATGTTCATGTTTGTAATGATGAATGCAGAAATCAACAACAGTGAAAGGTGCCTGATGAGAGAAAGAAAGAGTGGATTTGTTACACCTGCCATAATTACCTTAAAAATGGAGCCATGCCCGCACTTGCTCTTGTAAATAACTTGGAGCTTGTTGAAATTCCACCTGAACTGTCTGACCTCGACATACTGGAGAGACATCTCATAGCAAAGTGAATACCATTTGCTAAGATCATTCCTCTTCCCAAAGGCAGACAGACAGCAATACGTGGTAATGTGGTCTGTGTCCCATCTGAGGTCCAGGAAACAGTGAATGCTCTGCCCAGACTGAGAAGTGACTCACAGGTCATGAGAGTGAAACTGAAAAGACGATTGTGTTACAGAGGTCATCAACTGTTCCAGACTGAAACCTGGTCTCAACTTGTACAGGCTCTGCACAAACTGAAACAGATCCATCCACAGTATGAGTATGTAAGTAGAATTCCTCATCATACTTCCTGATGAGGAAGATGATGATGAGGATGAAACAATGGATGATGATGAATATGGAGAAGATGATCTCATGGAGATAGAGAGATGTGAGCATAGTGCACTACATGAGACAGAAAACAATCCCGAACATGAGCAACAAAACTCTGACAGGCTGCATGATGATGATGAAGCTGAGCAGCAGAGAGATGATGAAGAACAGGAAGGTGACATGCCCAATGGAGGTTTTGCTCTAGACTCATGTCTTCAGCCGCCTGATGTTGCAGAGGAAATATTATGTTTTAGTGAAGGAATCTACTCTGTTGCTCTTGCTGAAAGAAACAACCCAGTCAGCTTTTTCCAAACACCTAAACTGGAGGCCATGGCTTTCCCTGTTCAGTTCCCTACAGGTCAAAACACACTGGATGAACAGAGACGTATTAAATTAATACCCAGTAGTTATTTCAAATCAAGGCTTTTCTGTATCGATGAACGCTTTGCCAGAGACACAAACTACTTGTTCTTTGCTCAGTTTGTGACTGAAATACACTTGGCCACCTCAAGCATGACTATTCAGTTACAGAAAGGAAAACCTGTGACCAGAGATGGACGCAAAATAACCTCAGGTATGTTGCAAGACAAACAAGAGGTTGAGAGACTGGTGAGGAATAAAGATGCAGTCAGATTCACGCAGCCACTGAGAGGAACACCAGCTTATTGGGAGAAAACAACCAGAGATCTTTTTGCCATGATCAGACAGTTGGGAACTCCTACATTCTTCTGTACATTCTCAGCAGCTGAAATGCGTTGGCCTGAAACTGCCTCTTTCAGTTTGCAGCAGCTTCTGGCTCGATGCAATTTAACACTGAGTATGAACAATGCCTCAATGTGATGAACAAATCCAGTGCTGTCATACTGAAATGTGACCCTAAAGACTGTTGGATGAACGGATATAATCCTCATCTGCTGGAAGCCTGGAATGCTAACATTGATGTTAGTTATATTCTCAATACCTATTCTTGCATCATTTACCTGACCTGTTATGACCGGCCTAGGGGTTACCGGTGTGTAACATGATGTGAGTTTCCTTCCGAAACTCTTCCGCTCTCAACAAAACCCTCACGACTACTAACTCTTAAAGAGAAAGATATTTATTTACAAATGAACAAAAACAGAAACTGAAAAGCAACGGCGAAACTGGAAACTACTAACAAAAACGCTATAATAGCCCTACGTTCTCTAATAAAGAAAATCAACAAAAGAAAAATCACAGGGTTTCTTTCCCTGGACTCCTAACCAAAACAAGCAGGAGAAAAAAATGAAAACAAAAACACCTAGACTTCTTCTTACCGGTTAACAAAGAAATAAACAGTGCTCGCTATATACAGGGTGTGGGTTATCAAACATCCTTACCCAAAATAAACTCTACAAACTTTCCACCACGAAATAATTTACAAACGACTTTCAAAATGTTTTCCCCTAACGACGGTTACGACTCTAGCTGGCTTGGGCGCGGTAGAGATCGGAGAAGAGCTCTCTCTTCCGGGACTTGGTCGCAGCTTCTTATCGTCATCTCGGAAGGTTGAACCAATCAGCAACGTCAGGTCCGCTTGACCCGACCAATCACGAACTCCACTGGTCCACGCCCCTTTCCTTTCATACTCACATACGCACCTACACAGACTGGGGAGGAGAGAACTAGCAACCACACATACCACAAATTCACACATAATGACCCCAAGGGTCATAACAGACCAGCTACATAACCAAGAAAGAAGCTGGACTGTCTGAGTATCTCAAAACAGTCATCCAGAACTCTGACAGGGAAAGCGTCAATGAATGTGATGAAATGAGGGCAGTCATGCAGGCGTATTCAAAAAAGAGAGAGATCAGTGCTCAGGAGTGTGTGACTCGTGCATGTGGCATTAACATGAAGAAGTGTTCACGTGGTGTCGTATTCATACCGACAGATGACAATGCAATCCCTCTCGTACCTGGAGAACACAACACCAGAATGTGCAAATGTGTGGATGACGTCTTTGACAAATACAAATGCAGACCTGAAACTCCAGAGTTTGAGTCGATGTGTTTGGCTGATTTTGCCGCTACATGCAGGTTTGTCTATGGCCAACAGACCAAAGGTAAAGATGTTCTGCCCCTGCTGAATGAGATGGGATTTGTTCAGAGGAGAAAAAATGATAAGCCTGCTATCATCAGATTTCACCGCCGCTCACAGGAAAAATATCCTGAGCAATTTTATGGCACATTACTGAAACTCTACCTTCCTTTCCGATCAGAGCAGGAACTTAAAACACATCTTCCCCACATACGAGTCCTTCTATAACAGCTACCAGGGTCTGACCGTCCTGAGAGTGTCAAACAAATTGTCAAACAAAACAAACAAACAAAAACTGAACCAGAAACAAGCCTGTGTGTTCTATACAGTCAGAGACTGGTGCATAAAACGAGTGAAAAGGAGGAATTGTTTAGTAGGTTCTTTAGGATTTCCACAACACCCAGGATGGTGTATCGGTCAGAATACAGAAGAATGGAGAGGCTTGTGATTCTTCTAAATCAGGTCAAACCTGTTGTTTATTGATTGGTTCGTAGTATCAGAATTAGTTCCTGAAACAAATATAACAAATATATATGTATCACTAAATCTGTAGTAAATGGCAAATATCACATCTTCCAAACAAATAAGCCCTGAGTTCACAGACAAAAATGATACTCTCCCAGAATATGCGGTTAACCTGTTCTGAACATTCAAAGAACACCAGTGACCCCCAGTGGTGGAAAAAGGGTAATGCATAATGACACCCGCGACTCTGGACGTTAATGCGGTTTGGTTATTAACTGGACATTACGCATGCACTCCAGCGTAAAGGAAACGATTAATACAACGGTTAACATTACCCTTCATAGTTACATATTTACCACTGGGCACATGCCTTACACACTCACACATGTTACAACTCACCACTCGTATTTACAACAGAACAACGTAACAGACAACATTAACTTACTTCCGTCAATGACTTGACACTCGAACACCACGTGAAACTGATGTACAGTGAGGAAATACACTTAACCAGGTGTCATAACTATCGCCACTCAATTTGTCCGATCGCTATTTCCCAGTCAGACATGCTAACAGCTTACTAGCATCATGTCCGGTGTTACGTCACAGACGTAACCTATCACAATACGGGAGCCTTTTATACAACGAGTTTGTGGCCTAAATCCAGATCAGTGTTTCTTTTACATCAATGATGGAGCTGGAACAGGAAAGTCACATCTCATCAAATGCATCCACTCAGAGGCATCTAAGATACTGAGCAAACTGCCGAGACATGCCAAGGAGGCCGACATATCCAAACCTACTGTCCTGTTAACAGCTTTCACTGGAACTGCAGCCTTTAATTTATCAGGCACAACACTGCACTCTCTGCTCAAGCTGCCGAGAAGCCTCAAGCCTCCATTTCAAGGACTGGGTAACCAACTGGATGAAGTCAGTTCAGAGCTGATAAATGCTGAAATCATTATCATTGATGAAGTGTCCATGGTGTCAAAGGCCCTTTTTGCTTATGTGGATGCCAGACTCAAACAGATCAAAGGCAGCCAGAGACCCTTTGGAGGGATGTCAGTAATAGCTGTTGGAGACTTCTATCAGCTGCCACCAGTCCGACAGACTAAACCTCTGTGTGTACATGACCCATGTGAGACTGACCTGCGGCAGGAACCAGTGTTAATTTTGACAGCAGATTTTAATTTAGTTTTAGTCATAGTCTTTTGACTGAAATGCAATTTTAGTTTTAGTCATATTTTAGTCATCTGCTTTGTTTTAGTTTTAGTCGACTAAATAGCATAAGATTTTAGTCGACTAAATCTACTGTAGATTTAGTCGACTAAAATATATTGGGTTTAATTTAGTAAAACTATTGTAATATACAAAATATTCTAAATTAAAATTAAATGAAAAACAAGTTTCATTAAATATATGAAATATGGCCTTTCCATAAAAGACCAAACATTAGATATGCATCGTTTATAACTTGCATATGACATTCTTCATTCTTTAAAGCAAAAGGTCAACTCCAAAATATTTAAGAGAAAAACTGTATTTAGCAGTAATGCCATTGTATCAAAGATGAAACTGACCCATATATCTTCTCTTTGTTTTCTCCAGCTGTTTCCATTTCATTATAGTTTAAGTCAGACACAAACCCAGTGTAGGCTATGATGATGTCCTGTACTCACGCATCCCACGTCACTAGGTGGATCAGTTACTTTTCATATGTGCGTCTAAGAAGATTAATTCTGATTGGATCTTTTCTAAAAACGTCCCTCACTCACATTTTCATCTCGTGTTTATTAGTCAACGAAAATGTCAATATATTTTTATTTAGTTTTCGTCGTCATCACTTAATTTTTATTTAGTTAACGTCTCGTTTTCATCAGTGAAAACTTGTAGTATTGAAGTATTTTCATTATAATTTTCGTCAACGAAATTAACACTGGCAGGAACACTTTCAGATGATCACTCTGACTGAGATCATGCGTCAGAAAGATGATGTTGCCTTTGCAGAGATGCTGAACAGGATCCGTGTCAAAGACAAGTCAGATGAGTTGTCTGAAGCAG
Source organism: Mastacembelus armatus (assembly GCF_900324485.2). NCBI lineage: Eukaryota > Metazoa > Chordata > Actinopteri > Synbranchiformes > Mastacembelidae > Mastacembelus > Mastacembelus armatus. The sequence goes on from NC_046645.1 coordinate 25,422,591, forward strand.
ACAGACCTTGGCTGTCACAAGCCGTCACTGAACCACAACTTTGTCCAACTGATGTCCTGCATATTTTTACAACCAATAAACAGGAAGATGCTCACAACTCTGCAACATTAACTCATTTCCATTCTCAGACCATTAACATCGATGCAGACGACCCACGAACTGGCAGAATGACAAGACAAGCCAACCCATTTAAAGGAGGCAGGAATGAGTTACGAGACACACTACAAGTTGCTGAGGGAGCTTGCGTCATGCTCGCCAGAAACCTGGATATTTCTCAGGGCCTAGTCAATGGTTCATTTGCTACTTTAGTCAGAGTAGTCAGCTCTGAACAAAATGGTCACTTTGCTTGGGCTCAGGATGGATAATGAAACATCTGGAAGGAATCGCCATAACAGAGCACCAGGACATCCTGCCAATCTAGTGTACATAGAGAGAACAGAGGAGAATCTGAAACAGAAAGGAGTGGTACGCAGACAGTTCCCCATTAAACTGGCCTTTGCATGTACAATTCATAAGGTTCAGGGTATGACAACCCAATCAGCTGTGGTCTCACTAAAGTCCATTTTTGAACCTGGCATGGCTTGTGTAGATGTCAGCAGAGTGACCTCTCTCAGTGGACTCCACCTACTGGACATGGATGACAGTAAAATATATGCTAACACAGAAATAACTGCAGCCCTGGAGACCATGAGACAAGCCAACATGGACGACACGATGCCTCTTCTTCAGATCACACAAACACTGAACAGACCTGACACTCTGACCATTGTCCACCATAATACAGAAGGGTTGCCTTCTCATGTCAGTGACATCAAGAGCCATCATGAACTGTGTCTGGAAGATGTTCTGTGTCTAACTGAAACTCACCTCCAAGGCTCCTTTGTTGCAGAGAGTCTCCATTTAGAGCAGGGGTATTCAACTAAAATTTAAAGAGGTCCAGTTAGAGAAAATTTCTTGAAGCAAAGGTCTGGAAGATCATAATGTCTAACTAGTTAGTGTGATATGTATTTAAGTAGCCTAGTAGTTTTATCAACATCTGCATGTAATGAATACCTGACTGTCAAATCAAATGAATTCAGTACAATTCAAAAACGTTCTGACAATATTTATTGTCATGTAACACACAACTGAACATATATGTATGGCTGTAGATATGTATAATGTTCTCTCATTAACTAAGTTCTCTCTCTTTCTCCGTCTCACTTTACAGTTTCTCTCCCTTTGTTTTCTACATGTATCGCTCTCTTTCTTTTTCTTTGTACTGTCTTTTCATGTGTAACTTGCCTCTAGCTCTGTTTACACTGTAGAGTCGTAATGTTTACCGCCTGGGATGCACAGACTTGATTGGCTGAGTGGTATCACGTGGGATGGCTCAACTCGCATGCAATTGGTCTGTGCGCTTCCACTACTGTAAAGTCTAAAAAAGCTGCGCCGGTGGAAATAGAAGCGCCCCGATAGGTTTTAAAATCACAATCTTCTGTTTTGGCTGTACGTCCGGGTCCGTATGGGGCGGCTTCTGGGTCCGCACCCGGACCGCGGTCCGCCTGTTAGTGACCTCTGCTTTAGACCAACCACAACATCATGCTGCTACAGCTGCACTGTCACACAACAGCAGACCCATCACTGCTGGACACATGTTTCTCTTGCCAGTGTCCAGGTTTCCTCAGAAAAGACCATAAGGTACTGTTTGTTTTTTTATTACAAACTCACAAATCTGTGCTTATTCATGCATTCATATTGTGTCACTTCGAGTCTGATGACAGGGTTGTTGCTTTTGTCTTTTATTCTACAGGTATATATATTTCAATTACAGTGTTTTCCATGAACTTCTTCCTACAGGAGCTTATTCACTGTGGTTTGTCCACTTCACAGTGAAGACCCTGAGAACTGCACAGCTCTGCAAAACTCCTCTATAAAGTGGCAGTGGATACAAAAGGGTTTATTGCCTTGCAGCAGTGTTGAAGGTAATTAGATTGTGGAAGATTTTACTTTTGAATCTGTTTGTTAATTTTATTGCCTTTAGTTTGTTACAAGATCTTTCTGTTTCTATTGTCAGGATGAGCTCCATATTGCTGTCTTCATCTGTACATCCACTGGTCTAAACAGTTCAGTTCAGTGAATCCTCAGCACGTTGCTGCAGGGAAACACCTGCCCACCAGTAATCACTGTCACCTTCACTGTAACAGTGTTTTCTCTGCAATTTCCTACCTAAATAAATTCAGAAGGTAATAATTTTTGTTTATTGTTTATTTTGATCTTGTCATACAACAGCCATACATCAATCCATTATCAACTGCTTATCCTTCTAGGGTGGCAGGGGGCCTGGAGCCAATCCCAGCATGCTGTGTGTGAGAGATAGGGTCCACTCTGGAGAAGTCTATCACAGGGGCATGTGTGTGGACTGTGGAAAAAGAAAACCCAAGCCAGACTGGGGAGAACAACTTAAAGATCCAATAATATTAACTGGAGGCAATGGTTTTACAGCAACCTGTAATGTCAAAGGTCACAAAACAGTTTACATCTTCAGTAACCTGTTTTCCAATAATGGACAGATTACTAGTGGACAAAATGAAGAACAGGAAACCAATTTAAAGGCACCATATTCAAATAGTTTGCATATTTTGTATTCTATGACATATTTTTCATTATTTTCATTGCACCATTTCATTGATTTTAATTTTATTCTATATATATATACATATATATATATATGTATGTATGTTTCACGGAGACCTGGCTTAATGGAGCCAAACCGGACAGCGCGCTCCATCTACCCGGATTCCAGCTGATCAGAGCGAACCGCAACTCAGACGCAACAGGGAAATCGCGCGGTGGTGGGACATGCTTTTACATCAGTGAGAGGTGGTGTACAGATGTAACAGTGTTGAGGAAAATCTGCTGTCCTGACCTGGAAGCGCTTTTCATTAACTGTAAACCCTTCTACTCGCCGCGGGAGTTTTCCTCGTGCGTTCTGGTCAGTGTTTACATTCCCCCGCAAGCGCGCGTGTGCGACGTGCTGCATCAGCTGGCTGAGGAGATCGCAAACACGGAGCAGCAACACCCGGACTCTGTTTTAATCATCCTCGGAGACTTTATTAAAGCACACTTGATCCACGAACTGCCCAAATTCAAGCTGCACATCAAGTGCCCCACCAGGGAGGGCAATATTCTGGACCACTGCTACACCACAATAAAGGATGCATATCACGCCGTCCCCAGAGCAGCTTTAGGACTCTCTGACCACTGTCTGGTCCACCTCATACCAACATACAGGCAAAAGCTCAAATCTGCTAAGCCTGTAGTGAGAACTGTCAAGAGATGGACCAGGGAAACAGCAGGAGCTACAAGCCTGCTTTGAATGCACTGACTGGAGTGTTTTTGAAGCTGCTGCCACAAACCTGGACGAACTCACGGACTCTGTTACATCTTACATCAGTTTCTGTGAGGACATGTACATTCCCACCCGGACCTTCTTAACATACAACAACGACAAACCGTGGTTCTCTGGAAAACTCAGACAGCTTCGTAAAGCCAAAGGAGATGCCTACAGAAGTGGTGATCGGGTCTTGTATAATCAGGCCAGGAACACACTGAATAAGGAGATCAGAGCAGCTAAGAGGAGCTACTCCAAAAAGCTGCAAAACCAGTTTACAGCTAACGACTCTGCTTCAGTGTGGAGAGGCCTGAGGACAATAACCAACTACAGGACTTCATCCCCCTCCTCAATAGGCAATCAAACCATGGTGAACGATCTGAATGAGTTCTATTGCAGATTCGAATCACCCCCCACCCGCTCTGATTGTCCTCCAGAACAACCTTTAACACCTTTAACACCTTCAACCATTAACCCCCTCACCCCACTCCTATACTTCAGACCAGTGTGGACGATGTGTGTCGGTTCTTCAGGAAGCAGAAGAGAAGGAAAGCACCAGGACCAGATGGGGTTTCACCAACATGCCTCAGAACCTGTGTTGACCAGCTGGCTCCCATCTTCTCTCTGATCTTCAACGGATCACTGGAGCTGTGTGAAGTCCCTGCATGCTTCAAACGCTCCACCATCATTCCCATCCCCAAGAAGCCAAAAATCACAGGACTCAATGACTACAGACTGGTGGCTCTGACATCTGTGGTCATGAAGTCCTTTGAAAGACTGGTGTTGGCCCACCTGAAGAACATCACTGGACACTCCCTGGACCCCCTGCAGTTTGCCTACTGATCCAATCGGTCCGTGGATGATGCAGTCAATGTGGGGCTGCACTACATCCTGCAACATCTGGACAAACCAGGGACTTATGTGAGGATTCTGTTTGACTTCAGCTCGGCGTTCAACACCATCATCCCATCACTCCTCCGGAGTAAACTCTCCCAGCTCTCCGTTCCTGACTCTACCTGTCAGTGGATTACAAGCTTCCTGACGGATAGGCAACAGCTAGTGAGGATGGGGAAATTTACTTCTGGCTCCCGCATCACCAGCACCAGCGCCCCCCAGGGGTGTGTTCTCTCCCCACTGCTCTTCTCCCTCTATACAAACGACAGCACCTCCCATGACTCCTCTGTGAAACTCCTGAAGTTTGCAGATGACACCACTGTCATTGGTCTCATCCAGGACGGTGAAGAGTCTGCATACAGACAGGAGGTGGAGCAGCTGGCTTTCTGGTGCAGTCACAACAACCTGGAGCTAAACACGCTCAAAACAGTGGAGATGGTTGTGGACTTCAGGAGAAATGCACCCACCCACTCCCCTCTCACCATCATGAACAGCACTGTGGCACTAGTGGAGTCATTCAGGTTCCTGGGCACCACCATCTCTTAGGACCTGAAGTGGAACTTCCACATCGACTCCATCATCAAGAAGGCCCAGCAGAGGTTGTACTTCCTGCGCCAGCTGAAGAAGTTCAACCTTCCACAGACGCTCCTGACCCAGTTCTACTCAGCGGTCATCGAGTCTGTCCTGTGCTCCTCCATCACTGTCTGGTTTAGCTCCGCCTCTAAATCAGACATCCGAAGACTTCAGAGGACAGTCCGGACTGCTGAGAAGATCATCGGTGTTCCCCTACCCACCCTCCAAGACCTGTCCATCTCCAAAGTGAGAAAAAGAGCTCTAAAATCACTCTGGATGCCACCCACCCAAGCCACCACCTCTTCCAGCTCTTACCCTCTGGCCGGCGCTTCAGAGCTCCAAACATCAAGACAGCCCGGCACAAAGGAAGCTTCTTCCCTCAGGCCATCCAATTCTTAAACTCATAGCTCTCCACCATTCCCTCCTACCACCTGCACTATGTCACTGGCACCTTTTTGCTCTTTGCACACCAATTAGTTCCCCTTACATTCTGTCTTCAGGTTATCTGTGCATTTTTCTTTAGTTTTTTGCAGCATTTGTTTCTGTAGCATTTATGTTTACTGTTTGATCCTTTGTAGCGTTTGTATTTATGTCTATTTGCACTGGAGTACCCCCTGTACCTAAACAAATTCCTTGTGTGTGTGTGCACACACTTGGCAAAAAAGCTCATTCTGATTCTGATTCTGATATATACACTGCTCAATAAAAAAAAGGGAACACTAAAATAACACATCCTAGATCTGAGTGAATGAAATATTCTTATTATATACTTCGTTCTTTACATAGTTGAATGTGCTGACAACAAAATCACACAAAAATTATCAATGGAAATCAAACTTATTAACCCATGGAGGTCTGGATTTGGAGTCACACTCAAAATTGAAGTGGAAAAACACACTACAGGCTGATCCAATTTTGATGTAATGTCCTTAAAACAAGTCAAAATGAGGCTCAGTAGTGTGTGTGTGGCCTCCACGTGCCTGTATGACCTCCCTACAATGCCTGGGCATGCTCCTGATGAGGTGGCGGATGGTCTCCTGAGGGATCTCCTCCCAGATCTGGACTAAAGCATCCTCCAACTCCTGGACAGTCTGTGGTGCAACGTGGCATTGGTGGATGGAGCGAGACATGATGTCCCAGATGTGCTCAATTGGATTCAGGTCTGGGGAACAGGCGGGCCAGTACATAGCATCAATGCTTTCGTCTTGCAGGAACTGCTGACACACTCCAGCCACATGAGGTTTGTGACCATTGTCTTGCATTAGGAGGAACCCAGAGCCAACCGCACACAAGGGGTCTGAGGATCTCATCTCGGTACCTAATGGCAGTCAGGCTACCTCTGGCGAGCACATGGAGAACTGTGCGGCCCTCCAAAGAAATGCCACCCCACACCAGTACTGACCCACTGCCAAACCGGTCATGCCGAAGGATGTTGCAGGCAGCAGAATGTTCTCCACGGCGTCTCCAGACTCTGTCACGTCTGTCACATGTGCTCAGTGTGAACCTGCTTTCATCTGTGAAGAGCACAGGGTGCCAGTGGCGAATTTGCCAATCTTGGTGTTCTCTGGCAAATGCCAAACATCCTGCATGGTGTTGGGCTGTAAGCACAACCCCCACTTGTGGAGTCTGTTTCTGACCATTTGAGCAAACACATGCATATTTGTGGCCTGCTGGAGGTCATTTTGCAGGGCTCTGGCAGTTCTCCTCCTGTTCCTCCTTGCACAAAGGCGGAGGTAGCAGTCCTGCTGCTGGGTTGTTGCCCTCCTACAGCCTCCTCCACGTCTCCTGATGTACTGGCCTGTCTCCTGGTAGCGCCTCCATGCTCTGCACACTACGCTGACAGACACAGCAAACCTTCTTGCCACAGCTCACATTGATGTGCCATCCTGGATGAGCTGCATTACCTGAGCCACTTGTGTGGGTTGTAGACTCCGTATCATGCTACGACTAGAGTGAAAGCACCGCCAGCATTCAAAAGTGACCAAAACATCAGCCAGAAAGCATAGGAACTGAGAAGTGGTCTGTGGTCACCACCTGCAGAACCACTCCTTTATTGGGGGTGTCTTGCTAATTGCCTATAACTTCCACCTGTTGTCTATTCCATTTGCACAACAGCATGTGAAATTGATTGTCAATCAATGTTGCTTCCTAAGTGGGCAGTTTGATTTCACAGAATGATTGACTTGGAGTTACATTGTGTTGTTTAAGTGTTCCCTTTATTTTTTTGAGCAGTGTATATATAAACAGATCATTTAGTTGTTGATAATTCTGGCTATGGATAATTGTAGGTAATTCTAGTTTACACATGCAGGTAAATGAATTAACCCAGAGGAGAGGACAGATTTTTAAAATAGTCATTAGAGTGGGGTATCAGCTGGTAGGTATGTGAAAGTTTCCACATGTGTGTACTTAGCTTTGGGCTAATCTAAACCCAAGGATATAGTCAGCAGTCATACTGTGTACTGTATGTTCAACACAGAGGACAAAAATAAATTGCTGGGTGTCAGGGGGCTAGACAGATTACAGTTATCTACCAATACACAATGCATAATATTTTGGTTAAGTTTTTTTGTTGGTAACTATATTTTGATGAGCTGTAGGGGTGGGGCAGGGGTGGCAAACTCTGGTCCTCAAGGAGGCCATGCCAGACATTTCACAATAAAAGTTAGTTATTTGTAAGAAGTTATTATACTTTGGTTAAGTATAATGAATATTCAAATAAAGTTAAGATTGTAATCTAAGATCACTTGAGTCTCCTGTAGCACAGTGTCCTTTCAAAATAAAAGCCTTTTTATAGCCTTTTTTTCCAAAATAAAAGCCAACAAACACTAATATGAGCTTAAAATGGACTTTGTCTATTGGTATACAGTTTTAGGCACTAACGTAGGATGTTTTAAATGTCAGGCATGGTGTTTTCTCCCAGGAGGCCATGTCCGGCCTTTCACAATAAAAGTCTAGTTATTTGTAAGAAATTATTACATCTTTGTAAAGTATAATGAATATTCAAAATAGAGTTAAGATTGTAATCTAAGATCATATGAGTCTCCTGCAGCACTTTGTCCTTTCAAAATAAAAGCCTTTCTATAGCATTCTTTCAAAAGAAAAGCCCTGAATCAGTAACATAACCTTAAAATGGACTTTTGTAATTGGCATACAGCTTTAGGCACCAACTGAGGCCATTTTAAATGTCAGGCATGGTGTTGTGGTGTCCACAATAAAAGTCTACAGTTATTTATATGAAGTTACTCTAGTGTTACAAAGTATGATAATTTAGAATTAAAGTTCAGGTCTTAACTCAAGGTCACATAAGTCTCCTGTGGCATGCTGTCTTTTCAAAATAAAAGCCTTTTTATTACATGGTTTTAAAATAAAAGCTAAGAAATGCTAATATTTTCTCTTTTACAGCACATTGTTTCTTTCAGCCTTTTGACCAATGCATATCAGTTTATTCTTTACTTAAACTACTTTGTTTCCTTCAGTTCTTCCCTTTTCCAGTCTTTCCTTCCATCTTCTCTTTTTTCTCCATAAGAAAAACTTCCTTCAAATATTCCTGATTTCGTTACACATCATTTACCTTCTGTATTTTTCTGCAATATTTATTGGTTTAAAAACTACACTATATAGTCTTTCTACAATGTAACTTTTTTGCTGTTTCATTCTTCATTCTTTTTTTTTCTTTAACTCATATTTGATTTCTTGAGTTCTTCCTTCCTTCTCTTCAATCCTACTACGAAATTCCTGCGCTTTTTTTTAACACTTCTTTCTTTAGCAATTTCTACATCATATCATTCTCTTTCCACCCTTTTCAGCAATGTTGAATAGTTTATTTAGGTAAACAAGTTAGGTTTCCAGCTCCAGTTTAACATTTCAGCTTCTTCAGATTCAGATTCTTCAGCAATGCATTTCAGCCATTTTCAGCATTGTTGGACAGCTTCATTCAGCTTTCAGCATTCACACGCATCTTCCGCAGGAAATGCAATTTGTTTTCAATTTTCATTATTACGTTCATTTTCATTATTACGTTTAACATTTTCATTATAAGGTTTAACATTTTCATTATAAGGTTTAACTTTTTTATTATTACGTTTAACATTTTCATTATATGGTTTAACATTTTCATTATAAGGTTTAACATTTTCATTATTACGTTTAACATTTTCATTATTGCACGGTAGGCCGACATGCACGCCTAAACAAAGACACACACACGGTACAGACGGCTGCGCAACCAGCAGAAAAAGAAAAAGCTCACAAATCTGTCAAATCACTCACCTTCGACAGCTATGACCTGAGGGGACTTGACCCACAACCGGTTAAAACAACATCTGGTAAATTATAGTTTCTCAAAATAACTTTTTCAATGAACAAGGAGTGTTGGTAAAACTCTGAAAAATGTTGAAGTAATTGAAGAAAACTCACCATTTGAAACACCACCTGACATCTTACAGAGTACACTGACAAAGGACCATTACAATTCGAATCAGATGTGCCCCGCCATGTCACACCCCACGTGACCAAGAGCTGCAGACCACACCCAGATGATGTCACTGCAGGATCCACACAGGGAAACAGGATTTGGTCTGTGCATGCGCTAACTGATTAATAGGAGTGGATGCAAACAATAACACCAATAAAATTGAAGAAGTACCTAAAGTTTACAGGTACAAAAATAAAAATATTAAACCTATCAGCTTCATTTTCTGGGGTGTTTTCATCAGCAGGTGTGTTATGTAATAGGCATTTTTGACTCTGTTATACATTACCCAGTATTCAGTGTCATTTATTATTGTTTGCCAGTAGTATCCAGAAGTGACCCTGTCTGTGGTGGCCTTCCTGCCATTCCAAATCCCAATACCAGGGTTATTGTGGCACTTATCTTTCCTCCTCTTCTGACAGCATAACTAGACGTAGATACTGTCCACTGGGCCCAGAAAAGTCTGTTGTCTGTTGGAAGATAATGGGGGAAGTTTCAGTTGTAACTGCAGCACAGATTTAACGAATATAGCTTAGAAGTTAATAACATATCAATATCATATGAATTTATCTATCTCAATCTCAAATATTGCTTATAAAATAACCTTTACAACATTTAATGATCCTTATAATCACTTTGCTTGGTTCTACCTTTAATTATGAAGTTAGGAGATGTCTTCTTAGCCACTTTAGGGTTCTAAGATCCACATTGGAGGTAAGATGACCTTTTAAAAGTTAATGAAGATCTGGAAATGAATTCACCCAATATATAAAGCAATGTCAAATTATAAATGCCCTAAATTTCAGTGCTATATTCATTGCACATGAGCAATTTTTTTTCTTTTTTCTCTATTAATGTTATTTTAACAATTCATGTACAATCGAAAAATGAAAAATATAACATAAATCTTAATGTTGCTTTTTTTGTTGGAGCAACATTACATTAATAACACTGCCATAAAACATCTTTTCCAGCCACCGCATGGGCAGAACAATTCCTGTTTCCAGGTACGGATCCTGCAGTGACAGATATCACACCTAGGACTCTAGGAACCACAGACTCTAGGAATCATACTTACAGTGAGTGAGTGGTGAGTGGGTGTATTCACTTTTGTTGCCAGCGGTTTAGACATTAATGGCTGTGTGTTGAGTTATTTTGAGGGGACTGCAAATTTACACTGTTATACAAGCTGTACACTCACTACTTTACATTGTAGCAAAGGGTCATTTCTTCAGTGTTGTCACTTGAAAAGACATAAACTATTTACAAAAATGTGAGGGGTGTACTCACTTCTGTGAGATACTGTATGTTTAAAATAAATTTTAAAAGTCAGTTAAAATATCTAAGTATGAATAAAATATCTGAAAAAGAATAAGAATATATACATATGTATGTATGCATACATACTATACACACACACACACACACACACACACATATATATATATATATGTATACATACATACATAATTTGTACATTTGTGCCAAATCACGGACATTTCTGGAGAATATTCACCAGCATCACCTGTGGCCAACTCATTCAGAACAGCTGCTGGACTTTGACTTTTAAACCTGCTAAAAAAGATCTGAAACTCCAGTGACATAAATTGGGAATTGTAAAATAAAAAATGTCACAGATTCTCCTTCAAAACAGCAGCATTGTTTATCAGGTTTTAAAAAGCCAAACTGTATGTGACAGATGTAAGGCACGGAGGACAAAGCAGGAGTCAGTGATTGGATGTGTTTTATTGTCATTTAAAGATGATTTCTGTACACAGAGATTCATAAAGTCACATTTACAAGACACACATGAAAAAGTCCAATCTGAACCTCAACTGAAAAACTGCTTTTTTTTTTTCAGAACTCAAATGTTGGAGTGCCCTTAAAGAGACACTGCATTGAAGAAAAGATGGCGATTTTTATTGAAGTGAGCAGAGTGACTGACAGGAAAGCGATAAATAAAAACTTATCGATGGTCTGAGAAACAACCAGCACAAATGATATTCGAGTCTAGTTAATGTGCTACAACAGGCTGAAGCATTAAAGACCATGAACCACTAAAATAAGAGAAGACCTTTAATCCCAATTAGTCCTCCCTTTGTCTCTGCTGAGTCTGTAGTTCGGTCCCTCAGATCTGGGCAGAGTGAGACGTCTCCAAATATTCAGGTGTACACGTGAAGAAGAATCACAAACCTCACAAAGCGCTCCACTTTAAATACGCAATCAGTACGACAGAGACTTTGGCTCGTACCGTCCAATATGATGTCTTTTGTTTTTATTATGTGCAACAATAAGTTTTCATCATGAAGTTTCTCCAGGTTCTCCAGGTTTCATTTCTGGAATTATACACAAAACTCAGAAACCCTGAAGGGTCACGGACTAGCCCACATCCTGGTGCTGGTTCCAGTTTACTGGCCCTGGCTGTTTAGGAACTAAAGAGGACCTTAAGGCTCATAAACCCCTTCAGTCCAGAGTCCAGCTCAGCACAGAGAACTGCTTTCCTTCCACTGATCCTGGTTAAAGTGCCTTTCAGCAGCAGAGGCCAGAAGTCCTGCAAGAAAATGTGGCGACAGCTCAACGCTACAGACCAGGTTTCGTGGAAAAACCAGCAAACGTAGGAAATCGTGTGCCGAATGTGACTTGGTATGATCCTGTTAAAATGTGAAAATCAATGTGAACAAAGGGACAAAGCCAGTGTGAGATTAAATCACATTGTCACAACAGCATTTAAATCAAAACTGATTTCAGATTAAATCACCATTTAAACAACCAGTGAATTTCACCCTAAGATCTGGATTAACACACAACTGCCAGACTGACAGGGGAGGAGTGCAGGATGATTTCTGGTGATTCAGTGTGTCTACATGCTACAGCTCTTGATGCTTCCTGTTCAAAAATTTCAGCTAAACTCTCTGCTTCAGTTTCCATTGGAATCAATGATGGTCGTGGTTTCTCCAGCTCCCCAGACTCACTGGGCTCCCAAGGATCTGCCTCTGTATGTGTAAGGACTTTTGTAAATGTGTCACTTCAGGAAACTAAAAACTAAAAGAGTCAAACTGATTCAGAGTTCATGTGGTGTCGGTCTCAGTCTGGAGGTTGAAACCACATCTCCTCTGTGTTAAACAGAGGAGATGTGTAAATAGATTAATTAACCCTAAAACTACCACAGGAGTCTGTTGGACCTCAACCAGCAGCTCAGAGGATGTCATCAGCGTTTTCCCGGACAGGCATTCGGGTTTTTCGACGACGTGGTCGCAGCGTGGTGAAACAGGACGAGGCGGTGAGGGCGATGCGGCTCAGGCCTACATTCAGGCAGTGGACCTCTGAGGTGACCGGCACCTCAGAGAAGAGGGCACGATCCCGGGACAGTCGGACAGAGCTGCCGTCGCCGCTTTCGATGTCTTTGACAATGTTGAGGATCTCCTGACGCTCTGCCTGTCGAGTCATCCCCCGGATGTTCAAGATGGCTGACACATGCTTCTTCCTGAACATAGAGGGTGGAGGGGGAGAGTGAAGAGAAGGTGTCAGTCCTGTGTTTCCACACAACTCAAACAGTGTCACAAACTCAACCAGGGGCAGAACAGCCTCCATTTATCACAGACAGGCAGTTTGTTCAGTGAATGCAAATGTTCACACACATACACATACACACACACACACACACAAACTACTGGAAGTCGGCCGTGTGTGCAGCATTTCTTTTTGTTAAAAAATTCATCCATAACAATCAATAACATCAGTTTGGATCAACAGCTTTCACAAACTACCTTCCAATTGACTTCCACTGCTTTTATTTCAGTTCACATACAAACATCCATCCATCCATCCCCCCTTATTCCTAACCAGGGTCCCAGGGATCTGCTGGAGCCTATCCCAGCTCTCTTTGGGTGAAAGGCAGGGGTACACCCTGGACAGGTCACCAGTCCATCACAGGGCCACATAGAGACAAACAACCTCACACACTCACACTCACTCCTATGGGCAATTTAGAGTCACCAATCAACCTGACATACATGTTTTTGGACTGTGGGAGGAAACCAGAGTACTTGGAGAAAACCCACACAAGCACAGGGAGAACATGCAAACTCCACACAGAAAGGCCCTGATGGGTTTCAAACCAGGAACCTTGCTGTGAGGCAACAGTGCTAACCACTAATCCAATACAAATACAGCTGAATTTATTGTGTTGACAGATAAACCTACAGACAATTTGTAATAGTATAAATACAGCAGGAATATTCTGCAGACTGAATAATATCTAATGTGAATCCAGATATTTTCCATAGGAACAGACAGAGAGCAGTGACACTCAACCAGTCAGGCGTTTTGAGCTTGATTAAACTGAACCTCTCAGTGTGTCCCTGAACACACCACATGAAGACAAAGATTTGGAAGTGGTGGTGGTGGAGGGATGGGGTTCGTACCTGACATCTGGAAACTCTCGGACCAGGACTCCCACCTCCATCTGGATGGAAGGGACATCCTCCAGCTGGATGATCTCTGAGATGTGGGACAGGGCGCTGTCCAACCAGCTGGATGGAGACTCCTGACAGACAGAGGACAAACATGAGACATGACCAGGAACCTTCAACCACACAAGACTGTTTCTCCACCTGATTTGAAGCCCCTGGACTGGTGCTGTGTCTGTGGAGCAGCAGTGGAGGTTTTACTAAGTGCAGCCACAATGAGCTCCAGTTTTCCTGTGAACTGACTCCTCTGGTTTAAATCCTTGGATTTTAAAATGGATTCCGGAGTTTTTTCTTTCTGCTGTGTTTAAACAGAGTCAAAACTAAATTAGCTATGTGAAAATGGAGGAAGTCAGAAATGTTGCTGTGGGTCTGATAGAAGGAAATACCCTAACACCAGCATGCAGGTCTGTTTGGGAACCAACATTAAAGCTTCAGGAGGACAAGTCTGTACCAGGATTAGGTTCCATTTAGTCAAATTGTCTCCATCAGCACCAGCAGAACTGACTGGAATCAACTGCATCAATGTTTCATGTTCACGCCCCATTTGATCCGGTTCTGCAGCTGAAGTCCGTTAATAATACTGAGAATTGACAGTAACGGTCCTCTCTGTCTCCTCTTCATGCATGTTGACTGTTTAAAAAAAAGATTCTGATGTCCACATGATGTTCACATGACTGTGTGTTCTGTGCATAGACCCAGGTTTCTGCTGCAAACACAAAGAGCAGCTCTGCTCGTCAGTCTCACACTCACCAAGTCTTTGAACAGCACGTTGATCTGTCTGCCTTCGTCTCTGAGTCTGCCAGCCATCCTCTTCCTCATCTTCATGGAGGTGCAGATGATCCTGCCCCGCATGACCGAGCGCAGGTACTCCGTCACCACCCGGCGGTGGACCTCCGCCACCAGCATCTTAGGGCGAGAAACACAGGGTCAGACAGAGAGAGAGAGAGAGAGAGAGAGAGAGGGGGAACAACATGACGAAAGCTTCAAATATCACTGGTCACATAATATCATCTGTCCGTGCACACACACACACCATTGTCTGTGCACACACAGATGAGTGTAAACATGCACCTGGTATGGGGGACTGTCCATCCTGTGATACTTCTTGAAGTCTTCTTTGATCACAGCTTCAATGTGCTCATAAGGCTCTGAGTTACTGAGCCACTTCCTCTTCACCAGCCGCTCGAAGAATGGCTGCAGTGCACGCACGCACGCACGCACGCACGCACGCACGCACGCACGCACGCACGCACACACGCACACACACACACACACACACACACACACACACACACACACACACACACACACAGAGATCACTGCATGTCATCATCATTTTTATTTCAACAGGAACATGACATCGTCCTCAGACTTCAGGTGCGCGTACCAGAACATTCTGGACTTTGTGCCTTGGGTTTTGTCTCTCAGGCCACACAAAGACAGCTGACACATTTTTAATGAGAGGTAGAGGTATTATTCTAGAAAGGCAATAACCCCAGTTTCACCAAAGTAGCCTAAACTAAACCATAAAACAACCTAACATTTCTAAAACTAAATCAAAGAAAAATATGTCAAACTACAACACTGTATAAAAAACCATCTTCAAACCTTCTTCTAAACCAGATAACTACATTTACATGACTCTGGTCTGAAATAAACTATAAGATAATAACCTATAGTGACCTCAAACAACAAAAACCTGTGACTGAGGGACAGACTCTGACTCCAGCAGCACAGTCACACACTGACTGTCTGTGTCTGTGTCTGTGTCTGTGTCTGTGTCTGTGTCTGTGTCTGTGTGTGTGTGTGTGTGTGTGTGTGTGTGTGTGTGCGCATACCCTGATGTGCAGGTACAGGCGTTCAGACAACACTCGGACTCCCTGCTGCACGATGTGATCCAGAGCTCTGTTGGCTCGACGCAGAGAGTCCTCACTGACTGATGGGTCACACTGAGCACAGCGCTGCACAAAACCTCTGCTCGCACACGCACACGCACACACACACACACACACACACACACACACACACACACACACACACACACACAGAGTCTTTGAGCATTAACTGCTGGAGCAGAGCTAACATTAATGTTACAGGTGAAGAGACAAAGGAACAGAGGTGCACTCAGGTGTGTAAACTTTATCACAACAGTATTATTTATATGACTATTTTTCTCACTCTGTTAGGGGCCCACAATGAATGATGATGACAGGCGATATGAGCAGAGGAGGGAGACGTTAAAACAACCACATGGATTCTGATCCGACCGTTCTGACGGCGCTCGCACACTCACACATCGGATAGGAATCGGATCTAGGACCACATATACAGGTGGCCCAGATCTGATCTGAGAACACCTGGTTTGGTCTGTTCACACTGTGGGAACATCAGGTCTGAGTCAGCTGTGTGTGTGTCTGTACCTGAATGGAGGGCAGCAGTTGACCAGGGCAATGGTTTTGGACACGTATCCGTCCTCGTTGTCTCCAAACATGCCACCCTGCATCCCCTCATGGAACATCTCCACTTTACGCTGGAAACTAAAGAAGAAAAAACAGTGGGTATTAACCTGTAAAGAAAAGCTCAGTGTGCTGGAGCCATGTGAGCGCACCTGTAGAGGAAGTCAGCGAGGCCGTTAAGGCTGCACTGAGCCACTCGAGAGCCCAAACTCCTGTTAATGGAGGCTGAACGCTCCAGATCCACCTGCAGCCTCTAAAGACACAGAGAAAAAAGTGAGGACAACACACCTTCAATTTGCTGTGTGAGGGTTCAGACTGGGTTTTAAGGACAAGGTCAGACTAGGGTCAGATCAGATTTAGAATCTTGTAGGAGCCAGGGTCAGGTAAGAACAGGGTCAGGTGAGTACCTGTATGACGTTCTTGGCCAGAGTGATCTGATACTCCTCGATGTGCAGCGTCTCCATCCATCTCTTCTCCTCCTCATCCAGGACCTGACTCAGCTCTGTGGTCACTTTAGCCTGCACAGGAAGGAGCCAGACATCAAAACAAACACACCCCAACATCCAGAACGAGCGACAGGACGTTCAAATGTTTAAGCCACAAACACTTGTCTTCTTTTTATGTTACTTTGATGGTTATGTATTTAAACAGTGGGGTACTTTTATTTTTCACCAGGACTTTTTCTTGTATTTGTACACGGTTGATGATTTTTACTTGCAGAAAATATATGTGACAGCCCCAGTGTGGGTTGGAGGTTCATGAGAAGCGTCTCACCCTGACAGAGTTGAGACAGTCCAGCTCCAGCCTGTCCACGGTCTCTGACGACAACAGAGGACTGAGCTGAGAGCGGCTGAACGGACTCGTGATACACACTGTCCCCAGAACGTCCCTGAAACACACACACACACACACAAAAAACATGATGTCTAACACACAAACTCTCTGGACAGCAGGACCCAAAGCTCCAGCTCCGTCAGGGTCTCACGCTGCTTCAACTTGTGTACAACTTCAGAAAACGAGGAAACACTTGGAGTGACTAGAATTAATACTAAGATGTGACTCAGACTTTTCTTCAGAAAAAGGACAGAAAGTCAGAGAGCAGCACCGAGAGAAACACAAGCTGATTTTCTGATTGTCCTGGGAATGAAAACGATCTGTTGCTGAGGGAGTCAAACACTCTGGCCCTGCTCACTGTTCTGGAGAGAGACAAGAGTCACTAGTTACTGATTAAAGCATTTATTCTGTCTTCACAGAAGCAGGACATTCAGGTCCACTAACAACTGCATGAAAAACCTGAGAAGCAGAAGCAAAAAATGTTAGGACTGATCTTCAAACCATGAACTCCTCAGACCCACAGCGAGCTGCTCTTCTCTTGAAGCTCCTTAATGCTATTACAAAATAATTTAAGGAGCTCATATTCCAATCATAACCTCAGATCACAGGACACATACCTGAGTCCCAGAGACTGGAGAAAAGTTTCATGTTTTCTGCTCCAGATGCTCAGAAAGAAATATCAAAATAAAGAGACTGTAACTTTATAGTCAATTATTTTTTCTTCTTGTTTTCATGACAAATTGGAGGCCCAGACGTCGCTGTGAGCAGAGAGACACTGCAAACAGAGACTGTAAACAGTGACGGCCGTTCCCAGGGTCTATAGCTGGTTTTTTTGGAAAAAGACGGGCCTCCCATTGTTAGTGAGGAAAAACCATGTGAGCCAGTGCAGCGGTGTGGCTCCCTGCTGAAATGTAGAGTAATTTAAAAGCATAGATGTTGCTGCAGCTCCAGGTGTTTCTGTCTGTACCTGTTGTAGATGTTGTGCAGCCAGTCCAGCAGTGAGTAGATGTCTGTGATCTCCAGCTGGTTGTCAGCAATGTCCTCCAGTCGCCTAGCAACCGCCTGGTGGTAACTCTGCACATACACCTGACAGGTCAAAGGTCAAAGTGCATTGTCAGGTTTAGACCCCATGGCGGCGCTAAAGTAAATCATAAAAGAAAATCTAATCTATTAGGATAACTATTTTTTTTTCTGTTTAAGGTGCAAATCTCAAGATACCCAGCAGTATATAAAGTACTTCAAATTAGAAGTATATAAGGTAGTTAACATTAACCAGTGAATATATTGGTAAAAGGATGCTGAGGTTAGAGCTGCCAGGAAGGAGGCCTAGAGGAAGACCAAAGAGGAGGTTCTTGGATGTAGAGAAGGAGGACATGAGGATAGTTGGTGTGGGTGAGGAGGATACAGAGGATAGGGTTAAATGGAGGCAGATGATTCGCTGTGGAGACCCCTGAAGGGAGCAGCCCAAAGGAAAAGAACATCAGCTACCCAGCAGTATATAAACTACTTCAAATTAGAAGTATATACGGTAGTCAACATCAGCTACCCAGCGGTATATAAAGTACTTCAAATTAGAAGTATATAAGGTAGTTAACATCAGCTACCCAGCAGTATATAAAGTACTTCAAATTAGAAGTATATAAGGTAGTTAACATCAGCTTCCTAGCGGTATATAAAGTACTTGAATAAAATAGTTCAAATAGTGCTTGAAAAAGTACTATTTGAATGCAGTACTTTTACTGGGAACAGAGGATTTTTACTCTGTGGTATTTCTACTGCAGTAAAGGATCTGAGTACTTCTTGCTGCTGCTCTGTATTATTTCCCTTCATGGATCTGGTGGTCTGACCTGGAAGGGCTGGTACTCTTCCGGGTAAATGGAGACCACATTCCTGTTGGCGGCCCCCAGGTCCTCCACCACCCGGGCCCGGAGCCTGTCCAGATATCTGTTCAGCTCTCCGGCGGTGAACTCTGTTCTTTGAGGCAGAGAGCTGTCGGCCGCTTCTTCCACCGCCTGCTTCCACCGCTGCTTCAGATGGCGAGGCCTCGGACCCCCAGGGGCCGCTCCCTCACTGAGGCTCGAGTCTTTATCGGCCTGCTCCTCCTGCTGCAGTACCTACACACACACACACACCAACAGGTGAGGTCTGTATTAACACCATCGGCCATGACTGTTGCTATGGCAGCAGTAGCACTCACCTGAACCACCAGGCTCAGGTTGGGCCCCGCTGTTGGGGACCGCAGAGACTCCCTGACCACGGCCCACAGCTCTTTCTGCAGCTCCTCATACAACAGCTCCACATCCTTCGCCTTCCGCCGCCCACCGTCTTTGACACTTGGGCTGCTGGCGTCCTCTGGCTGCGGTGCGGCGCCTCGGTCGTTACACTCCTGCTCCAGCTCCAGAATGTGGGAGTCGGCCAGGAACAGGTCCCGCTTCTTCACCAGCTGCAGGATCTCCAGCACTGAGGGACATACACAAGGAAACACGGTCACACAATGTTTCTGATTCTTCCAGCTGCGACTAAAACCAGATGTCACCACGCAGCATGTCTCTAAGCTGACAACCTCAATTTCATGATCATCAGAGCAGGAAAGAATAAAACATTTCTTCAACACAAGAGTCTCACAGCTTTTTGTTATCTCCAAAACACATTATTACATCATTCCAGATTAAATGATATTAGTTTAAATGATATTAGTTATTTTAGTTTGCAACAGCAGTTTCATCCTGTTCCAGAAGCAGAATAATAAAACACAATATTAGAATAATACAGTTACAGCAGTCAGGTGTTTATTTTGGACTGATATATTCTTCTCTCTGTGATGGTATAAAATACTTCAGTCTAAGCACTGGCCTTCAGTATAATTTTGATGTACTTGTAATTATTTTATAAAAGAGCAACAAGATTCTCCACAATAAAAGCAGCTGTTCTTCAGAAGAGCCCCAGGAGTGTCAAGGCGGCAGTATCAGCCTCCTGCCACAAAGGGCAGTGCTGCCTCTTCCCCTTCCTTCCCTCGTGTGTCTCGTTCCGTGTTTGTATGTCTGTTAATTGTTTGCAGGTGGAGCAGGAGTGAGGAAGGGGATTCCAGTATACACCTCCCCAATAAAAGCTCCGGTCTCCTTCAACCAGATTGCCAGTTCATCTAGTCTGCCAGCTCGGTAATACTTTGTCGCTAGCTTCTAAACCTTATGCGAAAGACAACAACTAACTCTTTTTCAAACCGCAGGTGGCGTACAGCCGCAATCACTCCCGGCGAGGAGGACGCATGTGTGTAGAGTTATTTATCACTGACACATCAGAGCTCAAGAGGAAACAGGATCACAGAAACTGAGCAGGAAACGATTTTCAGCAGGAAAAACTGAATTTAATGAACAGGTTCAGCAAAGAGCAGGAGGGTGAAGCATCTCAGAGTGAAGTCTTCAGGGTGAACACTAACGAGTTGAAAACAGAAAACTGTTCGCTCCGTACACAAAATAACTAGTTTTGATTTCCAGTGACCAGATACCAACTGGGAGTCCAAGATCCAGTTACCCTAACACATTCATGACCCAACACGTCCAGACGGTCAGAGAAACTGAAGTGATTCACAGCAGCGACATCAATACTTTGCCCTCCGGGTCTTCATCACTTGTGACATCTGTTTCTAAGATCTGTAGAGTTTATTTATTTTATTTTTCTGTAGAGTTTATTTACTTTATCTGTAGCGTTTATTTACTCTATGTAGTTTATT
Organism: Mastacembelus armatus; assembly: GCF_900324485.2. Lineage (NCBI taxonomy): Eukaryota > Metazoa > Chordata > Actinopteri > Synbranchiformes > Mastacembelidae > Mastacembelus > Mastacembelus armatus. Next base: position 25,443,394 of record NC_046645.1, read on the forward strand.
TACTTTATCTGTAGAGTTTATTTACTTTGTGTAGTTTATTTACTTTATCTGTAGAGTTTGTTTACTTTATGTGCAGTGTTTTTTTTATTTATTTTATCCATAGTTTATTTCCTTTGTGTAGTTTATTTACTTTATCTGTAGCGTTTATTTACTCTATGTAGTTTATTTACTTTATCTGTAGCGTTTATTTACTCTATGTAGTTTATTTACTTTATCTGTAGAGTTTATTTACTTTGTGTAGTTTATTTACTTTATCTGTAGCATTTATTTATTTTGTGTAGTTTATTTACTTTATCTGTAGAGTTTTACTTTATTTATGTGTAGAGTTCATTTACTTTGTGTAGAGTTTATTTTATTTATTTTATCTGTAGTTTATTTACTTTATTTATGTGTAGAGTTTACTTACTTTAACTTAGAGTTCATTTACTTTATGTGTAGAGTTCATTTACTTTATCTGTAGAGTTTATTTACTTTATTTATCTGTAGTTTATTTACTAGGCCATCCAACTCTTAAACTTATAGCTCTCCACCATTCCCTTCTACTACCTTCACTATGACACCGGAACCTTTTTGCTCTTTGCACACTAAATTAGTTCTCCTTACATTCCGTTTTTAGGTTGCACCTTTTGTAAGCACAATGGACTCTTGTTTGGTCATAAGTTATCTGTAATTTGTTTACTTTTTATTATCTGTGCGCTGTTTACTTTTGTAGCATTTGTATTTATGTCTGTACCAAAACAAATTCCTTGTGTGTATGTGCACCCACTCACACACACTTAGCAATAAAGCTCATTCTGATTCTGATTATCTGTAGAGTTTATTTACTTTATGTGTAGAGTTTTATTTTATCTTAGTTTATTTAATTTATATGTAGAGCTTATTTACTTTATCTGTAGAGTTTATTTATTTACTATATGGAAATAATTACATATCTGAACAGTTTAGAAGGCAGTGACAAGCAGGGCTCATTTGTCTGCAGTGACTGAAACTTTGCACAAAAACTAAAGAGTAACTGAGAGTGAATTTCAACAACAAAACAACTGCAGACAAAAACAAGATGCAGTCACTCATCACATCATTATACTGCAGTGTCCAGATAATACACACATACACAATGTTACATCAGGACACACACACGCACACACACGAAACAGGACAGGAAACATCTCATCAGCTGCTGCGTCAGAGCAGGCTTTCTCCAGGGCTGCTCTTTCAAAATAAAAGCCTTCTGCATGTGTGTGTGTGTGTATGTGTGAGGATGTTCCAGATGTTGTCGTCACATTTGTCCACCACGATGCCAACAGAGGAACAGATGACACACACACAGACAGACACATGCTTCTCATTTTGGGTGAACACTGGAATAAATTAGATTTTTTATCTTGCAGTGAAAAGGTCAGAGGTCACAGGTCAGCTCCAGGGCCATTGGTGCTATGGCAGCAGGCTTAGGAATTGTGTGTTCATTCTTGCTGCCTGACAATAGAAGCTTGCTCTCGGCCACCGTGGCAGCTGAGCAGGGAAATTGTTGGATCACTAAGAGCCGTTCAGCTTCAGTGTTTCCCGTCGCTCAGTCCTGCTCATGTCCCGTAAACTACTCTTTGTTCTGTACCACGTTCACACCCCAGGCACCAAATCCTGATGATCTGTCACATACCTGTGGCCTCTGCTGTCGGGTATCTGCCAAACCCATACACATGTATTTTATTTTGTCTGATCTATCTTACTATTTATTATTTCACACTTTTATTGTTTGTTTCTTTTGTGTGTATGAAATGTGCTGTAAGAATAAAGTTGTTTTTCGTTTTCTGCCAAAATACTGAGCTGCAGATGTGGTCTCACACACACACACACACACACACACACAGTAAATTAATCCATGAGCACCTTCAGCCTGGGGCTTGTAAAACCAACACACACACATCATAACTGCAGTGTAAATGCCCTCAGTCCTCTCCTGTCCCTATACATGACGTCATGTGGTAGTCCTCTCCGAAACACAGCTTTTATTGTTCAGCCTTCACAGGAAATCTGTTCCAGGTGGCTGGATAAGCCCCGCCCACCTTCGCCCTGTTCCACATACCAGCATCAACACCACCTCCACCCTCTGTCCACTTCACTAAACCCCTATATCCACTGTGGACTCAAGACGAGTAGCAGCTGCAGCCTTCACTGACACGCTACACAGGACAAAACTGCCATCTCCTGCACTCACTTTTTATGGACTTTTGGCAACTATGACACCAATATCAACATCCAACAGTCACAGCGATCAGTTATTTTGTGTCCAATAATCCTCATTTTTATTAGTTTCAATGACACAAAAATGATGTGGCCAAACACACAGTTTGAAACTGAAGCTGCTGAGAAGATTTTACCTGCTCACATTCACCTGGAGAGAGAGAGAGCAGCTTTTAAATGTGCATCTGTGTGAGTTCAGGTACATTTAATATCAGTGTGTGAACAGGAGCAGCATTGTGTGCAGATGTAATATGAACTCTGTTTTCACATTTTTCTCCTCAGATGGAGGAGAGCTGTTTCTTTTTTGACCCAGATTCAACCAGACTTTCTGAACAGGAAATAAAACAGTTCCCGATGGCATCAATTATTCTCACGTAATGTGATCATTAAATTTTGTTACCTGTGAAATATCAGGATCTGGGAACTGTTGATTATTTTCATGATATACGAAAATGGCTGTTTATTAATTTCATGATAGTTTATTAATGTTTTAGTGGAACAGTTGCACCAACATTTCAAACTGCCCAAACCTCATTATCAGCATTTTAAATCTGTCACGTCTTTGCCTTAACGTTGTTCAGGAACTAATTTTGGTGGAGAAATATTAAAGAATCTGTATCAGTCAGTCTTTACTGTACATAGAAAACTTTGTGGAGAAGTTCGTCTTCTCTAAACGTTTGTGAAATGTCCCCTGTGAGGCTATTAAAAACCACAGTGTATTTCAGTTTGTGTGTAAAGTCACATGACGTGATTACCAGCCGCCTCAAACAGGAAGTCCTCCAGCAGCAGATAGCTGGTCAGGAACAGTTTTCTGGTTCTTCAAACCAGTCAGCTGCTCCCACAGTGGAGGACTGGTCCTGACAGGCTGACAACACACAGTCACTGAGGGCAGCAGTTGGTGCTTCACACCCGTTTAAGGGTCAGAAAATATCGGCATGATCCACCGCTCTGACTTGGCCCCAATTATCACATCTGACTTGTTTTGGTAGTTGCTAAAGTTGTGTCTTTTTGTAGACTGGGAAGAGTCTTGATATGTGAAGCTGAAGCTTATCAGATGTGAATAAAAAAGTCTGCTCCTCACACTACAGAGTGTAGCATCTTTAAGAAATGATCTTTGGCTGGATACATACACCAGCTTTAGGAGAATGACAGTGAAATTATTTGTTTGTGGTGGTGAAAGAAGCTGCTTAACTAGAGATTAGTTGCCTGACAAACAGGACTGAAACACCCACTGTTGGCACAGCACACTGAGCCTATTACAGATGCATGTAATGATCAGTGAAACACGTATTAACTTTCTCTGTGAATCAGTTGACAAAATGTCCAAAAATTAAGAGAAAGGTCCAACACACTGACCAGCATCATGTCTTCAAACACTGTTTTCTGTCCAACCTGCAGTTAGTCTCAAAACTCAAACAACAGCCGAGGTCAGGTCTTTGTCTAACAGCCTGAAAACTCAAACACATTCATATTGATATTCAACTTATAAGACTTGAAAACACCTGTTATTGTTTTTATTGTTGTTTAATGAAGCAGATTTAAACCTGAAACTGAATGAAGGTGAATCCACCTTCGAATGAACAACAAACTACAGAGTGAGTCTCAATCATCAGGCACAAAGTTTCTGATGAACTCGGACACAAAGGATAAAAAACCAGAGCACCATAAAGACCGACAGCCCAACGTTAACCTGAGAGTGGTGCGTTGGTGGATTTTAAGACACTAAGGGGACTCCCTGCTTCATATTTCAGCTTCCAACTGAAACTTGCAGTAACTCGCCCACACACAAGGCTGCAGAGCTGCTGCCGGTCTGAGCCACCAGGACTCTGAGGTAACATGACCGTGGATTAATGAAAGGCACACAAACAGGAGGTTGTGAGTGGTAAATTCCACAGTGGTACGAGTGTGAAGAAACTAAACCTGTGTTTCGTCACAACCATCCTCTTCGAGGTCAACATGAGTCCAAGAACAAAGCAGTCACCTTATCTCGGGCTCTGAATCTGAGCTTATGTTCCAGCTCACCTGCATCAGCAACTACAGGACACCAAGGTCAAATCTGAGACATGTTAAAAATCAGAGTTCTTCACGGGTCCATTCGGTCCTGAGGTACCGAGACCCTTAAAGGTCAGGTCTAAATTCTACTCAGTCTAATTGGGTCAAGTCAGGTTTCACAAATGGACTTGAATACACCTTGTATCAGGTGATTCTCGATGTAAAAGAGTCTGAAATCGGATGAAGAGACAAAGAGCTCAGAGTATTACAGACTCACCAAGGACTATGGGGGTTTTTTGGGCACAGACCCTGAAGTGAATTATATACCCCATGTGGTCTGGAATCATCAGAAACCCAAGGAGGAGCTGGGATGTCTGGGTTTCCTCCCTGCCACCTACAAATTGGTCCTGATAAGGATGAAGGACTGATTTTCAGAATTTGCCTGGTTCTAGTTTGAGTCCTGACAGTCCAGTTCTATTTTTTTCACCACGTGAGTTCATGGGGGCGGAAGCAGATCAGGAGCCACAGACGCTCCACAAATCTGTTGGCGTGAACCAGGAACAGCCTGATTTGGAAAACACCTTCTCTGATAGCAGTTTTATTGAAGTGAATCAGAGATGAATAACATGGAAACAAAAACCATCACCAGCCGACCAACCATTTTACTAATGACCACACAACACAAGCACAGAACAGTTTTCTCAAGATTCTGATGTGGAAACAGCTCACTTCCTCTAAGATGCTGAACCCACGAAGCATCTGAGCTGCTCTCACACAGTCTGGCCAACCCTGTGGTGGGTTCTGACCTGATATTTGGTTTTGTTTACTGACAACAGTGTGGTATATTTGCAGGTGTTCAGATTGTGTTGAGGAGATAAAGGTCCTGCACCTCAGTCCGCCGGCCTTTATCAAGATGGCCTGGATTAAAAATTTTACTGCTCACGTTTTTTTTGTCTTTCACCTGATTGACTCTCACGCTTCTTTCTGATCGATCAAATAACACTTGCGGCCATAGTAAGACCATATCTGACACCACGAGATGTAAAAAACTACAAAAGTACAAGAAAATCACTGAAACTTCTGTTCTAGTGTTTTTCCTGGAACAGAACCAGCTGCAGTTAAGTTTCTTAAAACAACTTTCCACATCAAATGATTCCAAAGTTGTAGGTGAATTTCTGGTGGAAAAGTGAATAAAACCCATTCTTGAGTGAAAATAATCTGGTGTAGTCTCTGTATGCACCATTTCAGCCCATTAGGTAAAAAAAATGATGTGAAGCACGCTGTGTTTATTCTGCAATGGTTCAGAGCATACCACCAGCTGCAGATACTCATCGCACTCAGCTGAGCAGAACAGAGATCTTGGCGGCGTCTGATGCTCTGCTGAAAACAACAAAAAAGCAGCAGCAGCAGCAGAAACAACCCACCGTGACTGTCTGAGCCAATCACAGATCAGATGCCCCAACTCACCTGAACTCACCACAGGAGTGAGGAAGTCCACGACATCATTCACGATGAGTCTTTTTATTCCCTGCAGAGATTTATCTGAGTTTGCAGCTTTGAGGATTTGGGTTTTTATGAATTAAAGGACAGAGAAGATAAATGAAACTGGTTCTTTTGTTCTTGGTTTGGTTCACGCTCTTTGCTCACAGGTGTTTAATGGTCACTTTGTGTTTGTTCCTGCAGCTGTTTCACAGTTTGTTTGGTTTGGGATTTCTTTTTCTCTGTACAGGTGTTGGGTTTATTTCACATCTTTGTGGTATACAGCTATTTGATTTTATCTGCAGCACAGCTCTAAGTGTACACTGTGACGTGCAGGTTTATTTCTTTACACAGATTGTCAGGTCTGTTTGTACGTGCATCACTGCTGTGTATGATTTCCACACAGCGTCGAGCAGAAACCTGATCTGCTGATATGCTGGTTTAGTAGCATCTGAAAACAAGCCTCCACCTGAACCTCCAGAACTTTCTCTGCCCTTCATGCTCAAACTAACAGTGAACCTTCTCTTCAACTTTGCCTCAGCATGATCAGTGCATTACAGCAGCAGTGTGTTTTTCAGGCTGGTCCTGGACCAGGTCTCCACCTTTTTCACTACATGCTGTCAGATTCCCAGGCCGGGAGGAGGACAGTAATAACAGCTGCTGACCCACTGAAGCTTGTATTGAACCCACACCAGTTTCCTACTTTCCCTCCTGCTCAGACGCTGTCATGGAAATAATTTGTCAAGCAAAACATCTGAAGACGTCACCTTGGACCTTTTTTATAAACCGAAAGAGTAACTGAGGAACAGTGTTAATTTGACAGCAGATTTTAATTTAGTTTTAGTCATCGTCTTTTGACTAAAATTCAGTTTTAGTTTTAGTGATATTTTAGTCATCTGCTTTGTTTTAGTTTTAGTTTTAGTTGACTAAAATATATTGGGTTTAATATAAGTGTAATATACTTAAACTATAGTAATATACAAAATATTCTAAATTAAAATTAAATAAAAAACAAGTTTCATTAAATATATATGGAATATGGCCTTTCCATAAAAAACCAAAAATTAGATATGCATCCTTTATAACTTGTATAACGTGAAATTGACCCATATATCTTCTCTTTGTTTTCTCCAGCTGTTTCCATTTCATTATAGTTTAAGTCAGACACAAACCCAGTGTAGGCTATGATGATGTCGTGTACTCGCGCATCCCGCGTCACTAGGTGGATCAGTTACTTTTCAAATGTGTGTCTAAGAAGATTAATTCTGATTGGATCTTTTCTAAAAACGTCCCTCACTCACATTTTAGTCTTGTTTTTATTAGTCAATGTAAACGTCAATATATTTTAATTATAGTTTTTACTGAATTTTTTTTATCGTCTTGTTTTTGTTTTTGTGAAAACTTGTCGTTGATGAAAATATTACAGCACCAAAATTAACACTGCTGAGGAAATACCTGACAAATGAATTGATAATGAAAATGAACATTAGTTGTGCTTCTTTATCTGCACAGTGTATTAATTTTACTTGTCCAGTCCAAGTTTGACACAGTGGGAGAGTAAGTGTTTTAGCATGTAAACAAGGGTGTGGAGGAACTGGGAACACACACTCCAGTCATTCATTACCAAACAGCAGAGTAAACAGGGTGCGATAAACAATAGGCGTCCTTAAAAAAAAGTTTCCAGGACTGGCCCAACATTTCTGTCACACACTCACTTCCCGAACACATTCCAGCATCCTTGTGCAAATTCCTGGAAAATTAAAGCGTTGCTGCCACCAGCCTGTGTGCTCACACCGCCCTCTGCCCCAATCTTATCGGTGCCGAGCTCTGAAATAACCACAGACCTGGATAAGATCAGAGACCCTGTTGTGAAAACAGACCGCACCATAAAACTGGACATCACACACAGGAGAGTCCATCTTCGTGAAAACTTTGTGAGACAGAGCAAATCTGGTGGAAATCCCCTCAGCAGGATTGGAGATCCAGTCTGTTTCATTACAGACACGTCTGTCTGCACCCTACACCAAAAGTTACACAACAAGAGGAAAATGTGCCAGAAAGATTGTGACACATCAGAACATAATATGTTCATCAATCGCCATCGCGTTTGGAAACTGGACAAGCTATGGAGCAGGATGTTATGAAGTTTCATAAGTCAGGAAACAAGATCCACCTTCAGACATGTGGACCAGATCTCACTGAGGATGATTCAGAACCAGTAGGATCTGCATCAGCACCAGCTAAAGCTTTAGCCTCTCTCATTCATTCTCTCACACACACACACACACACACACACACACACACACACACTCGACTATAAATAAAACAAACCAGCTTGTCTCAGGACACAAACTGCATCATCAACAAATCAGTCCCACTTCCTCCAGAATTCATAGCAAACTCACAGCTCTTTGAGTCCATCCTAATAAAGATAAGGTTCATCCATGAGATTTACCTCACATGCCCAACTTTACCCATCCTGAACTTTCACACATCTGAACCCAGAAACAGGTATAAAGACATAAGGATTTCACATCAAACACGCTGCCACCAGTTCTCAATAGTTTATACACAATGTAAGTTCCTGCTGAATTTTAAACAAAATGTTTTAACAAAAAAAAAAAAAAGCTGGACTGATTTTTAGTATTTTCACCTGCGAGCTGCTGTTTTGATTGTTGTGCTTGTTTTTGTGTTAAAGTTGCAGTGTGTAAGATTAACAGGGATCTAGCAGCAGAAATTATGACAGTATTTATAAAAACCTTTTTATTAGTGTCATCACCTGAAAATAACCTTTAGCTTCAAATTAGTTTTTTTTTTATCTACATAAGGAGCAGGTCTCCTTTCACAGAAGCGGCCATTTTTTTCTATTATTCGCCAATAGATGTCACTAAATCGCTTTCTTTGTGCACTTTCTTTGTGCTTGTTTCATAGTTGTGTTGAACAAACTAAATAATTCGTGATTAATGTGGACTCTCAATTTCCACGCGTGCTGGGTGATGAAGCTGAATTTGTCTTCGTGGTTTTCTTACCTGACAGCGGCTCTCGTGGCTTCACCTCCACCACCACCTCCTCCTCCTGCACCGACTGCTCATCTGGGCCCTGGGACGTGTGGTCGGCCATGGACTCCCTCTTCAGCTTCCCCAGTCCCACCATCTTCATAAAGGAGAGGCGGCGGCTGGTGGAGTCGCACTCGCTTTCTGAGCAGTTCATCTCGCCGTTGGTGAAGTCCTTTCGAGATCCGATGGTGTCACGATATTTACCCGCAAACCTGGGAAGAGCATGAGGAAAGAAACTGAAACTCTGCTGATCTGTTATAAAGTCCCATGACCCTTTTTACCTCAAACAACTCTCCTCAACCTGATTTTCCAACCAGTCTCCTCGTACTTCTTTATCTTCTAAAACGCCCATAAACACTCAACATTTACAAAAAACAAACATTAGCAAACACTGAGGGAAACAAACTCTGCTCTTTCAGTTTCCCCTCAGTCCTTTTTATCTTTGTTCCCTCATCAACTGCTGCCACTATCCTTCAACGGACTCCATTCCTCTAAGTTACTCCAGCACGTCCTATGTTCCCTGTATCCCCTGAAAACCTCAACACACCCCCAACTCCATGATTCCTATTTACCCCAACATTCTTCCATCATCCTCTTCACTTACACCAAGTCCCATCCTCCCAGTTTTCCACAGCAAACTGAACTGTCATCATTCAATTCAATTCAATTCAATTTTATTTGTATAGAGCCAAATCACAATACAAATCATCTCAAGGCACTTTAACAAAACCTAAAAACTCAACAATTCCCTTATGAGCAGCACTTGGCGACAGTGGAGAGGAAAAACTCCCTTTAATGGAAGAAAAAACCTCCAGCAGAACCAGGCTCAGTTTGGGCGGCCATCTGCCTCGACCGGTTGGGGTGAGTGGATAGAGGAGAGAGAAAAGAACAGCAACAATAAACAACAAATAGACACTGCAGGTTGGTGGGGCCAGTAACTGCACATCAGCGATATACAGCTCCAGGACCAGGGACACCTGCAGAAGGTACAGAGAGAACAGAGAGAGAGGGAGAGAGCACAAACTAGGGGAGAGAGAGAGCACAAGGTTAGTAACATTCAATGGTGGAATATACATGTGAGGTGGGAGGAGAGGAAGAGAAAGGAAGGTATGAAGGGATGGGAATGGGGGGGTTAAGGTAGGGGAGCTCAGTGCACCGATGGTCCTCGTGCAGTCCAGGCCTATAGCAGCATAACTAAGGGATGGTTCAGGGTTGCCTGAAGCCAGCCCTAACGATACGCTTTGTCAAAGAGGAAGGTTTTAAGTCTAGCCTTAAAAGTACAGAGAGTGTCTGCCTCCTGAACCCAGGCTGGGAGCTGGTTCCACAGGAGAGGAGCTTGATAACTAAAGACTCTGCCTCCCATTCTGCTTTTGGAAACTCTGGGAACCACAAGTAGACCTGCACTCTGAGAGCGAAGTGGTCTATTGGGATAATAATAACAAAGATTTAGATGAAAGAGACCTGATATTTAATAATCCACATCTGACTGTTCTGTTTTTCTGTTCAATAAGAGGAGTGGTCTTAATTTTTATTAGGTTTTTATGAATAACTCCTCTTGTGTTAACTTCTGATTTATTTGATTTATATGTTTGAGGAGCAGACACAGTCTCTATGTGGTTTGAGGGGAGTGACAGCTCTAAGGAAACAAGGCATTTTAGACTGAGTCTCTGCATCCCGGTCCCCACCCTGGATTGTCAGGCTTTAGATCGGCTAATAAACTCGGCCAGATTTCTAGAGATGAGAGCTGCACCATTCAAAGTGGGATGGATGCCGTCTCTCGCTACCAGACCGGGTTTTCCCCAGAAAGTGGCCCAATTGTCTATGAAGCCCACATCGTTTGCTGGACACCACCTAGACAGCCAGCGACGGAACGACGACATGCGGCTAAACATGTCATCGCTGGTCAGATTGGGGAGGGGTCCAGAGAAAACTATGGAGTCCGACATTAATTTAGCAAAGTTACACACCGACTCAACATTAATTTTAGTGACCTCCGATTGGCGTAATCGGGTGTCATTGCTGCCGACGTGAATATCATCACTTTACTTCATCCCTGGATCCCATTTTACCTCGACAAACTTTCCTCACTCCTCTTAATCTGTTTATCTAATCCCTATTTATCTTACCGAAATCCCTTCATTCCTTGGTACCTTAAAAATTCTCATGGTGCCTCTTAACTACAGCAAACTCCCAGCATCCTTTCACCTGAACAAACTCCCATTTTTGCTCTTCACCCTGAAAAGTGTCTCATCCATTATCAACCTCTAATTCTGCTCATCTTTTTTTCAACCTGCCCTCATCCCAACATTCTCAACAAAGGTCCTGTATCCTTTTTCAAAATCATCTTTCTATTTTAAACTCCTATCATCCCCCTTTACCTCGACAGGTTTCCCATAGTCCATATAATAAAACATCTTAACATTAACCCCTGTAATCTTCTCTTGAGACTTCTCTTGAGCCTGAGTCCTCAAACCCTCATCTCACCTAAAAAAACAGTTTTTGTCTGTACCTGAGCAGACTTCCTTCAGAGCTCCTCCTTCCCCTTTTCTTCTTCTGTCCAGGTGAAGGTGTTTCCTGTGGGGAGGGTGTGGCACTTCCTCTGCTCTTCCCCGACAACCTCAGGTTCTTGCCCAGCTTTCCCAGGTTCTTCAGTGGGGACATGAACTTTAACGATCCCTTCCCCGATCCCCCACCTCCTCCCCCACTACCTTTTTTTCCTTCGTTGGCCTCGTTCTCATCCTCCTCATCCTCAAACGGGCTGCGGTCTCTCGGCACATCACCATCCAGCAGCGAACTGCCGGGAGACCAGTGGTGGTCTACGTTGCCATGGATGCCCTCGTCATCGTCGTCATCAAAAGGGTTGTGATGGTGGGGGGTTATGTTGAGGCTCATCCTGCGCAGGATCAAAGCGTTGTCTAGAGTCGGACCACCACCTTTCAGGCGCACTGGGAGGTTTTTGAGGATGGGCATGATGGAGCTGGAACAGGGGGGAAGGGGAGAAAAGAACCTGGGGAGAGAAAGCACAGAGATCAGTCATCAATGGGAAATTAGGTCTGAAACCAGGTGATATCAGCTTTATCAGCTCAGTCCAACACCCAACTGTGACTAAAAAGTTTCTGCTACTGTCAACTCCATACAGGCAGTGAACAGCAGGAGAAAAACAAATGAATGTTAAATTGCAACGGAAACAAAGGGAATCATCTGACAGATGAGTTTACTGATTGATGAAACTATGAGATGCAGGCAAAAGCTGGAAACGGCTAAAAAGTGAAAGTTAAAGTTACTTTGTCAAATGTAGTTTCCAAACAACACTGTCAACATTCTGTGGAGCTGATGATAAAGTTCATACATTTAAATATCATGTTTTTGTTGTAATACATCGTCAATGAATCAACAATCTAATTCTTCATTAATCTGTTGTGCAGCCGGATCATGTGACACACACCTATAAAAACAGATGTTTCTGATTAATTAATACAGAACAATCAGTACTCAGAGATCAATCTTTGAACACATCATGCTGTGTGTGTCTGCTGCCTTTAAGTGAACACACCCAGACTGACCCTGAGTGACCTCCAGGTTGTTGTGAAATAGTGCAGACACCAACTAACCGGTCCAGCAGGTAAAGTTTAACCTGGAAACAGCTCAATTCCTGATTTTATAGAATGGCAACAGCAAATGCTTATTTCTGATTGGCTGCCAGGTGTTTGCTGATAACAACATAATTAAGCTCTAACTCTAACCTTCGCTCTAAGTCAGAGCTCAAGGTGCGTAAACCTCTAGGTAACCATAGCAACAGACCTGATGCTGCACTACAAATGCGTTGTAAACGTGGATTCAGGTCTCACCCAGTTATAAAGCAGCTGGTTGGCTCCCACAGCCATAAACCGTCAGACCATAAACGGATCAAACATTAACCGGATTTCACTGAATACAGATCAGCTCTGTGTCACAGCCGTCGCTCCCGGAAAATGTCGTAAAGATTAAAGACAAATCTACCTCCCAGGCTCAACAGGAAAATACTGAAGAATTTAATCACTTATCTGAATGCACCAGTGGAGGCAGGAAGTTCAGGGCCTGCAGCGGAAACATGTTTCTACAGACACAGATTAGTAAAACTACTAAATTAGAAAATCTCACAGTATTCTGTAGGTTCTACTCACCATCAACGTCACTCGGGCTCTTTTTTATTTGTTCTGACTATTTAGGGACACAAATTATTTATTTTTGCTAAACAGTTTTGGGGTTTTTCTGTAAAAAAACTGCAGCCTAATTCAGTGATTGCTCTTTATTACAGCCCTGACTATTTTACTCTACTGCACTTCAGAGGGAAATATATTAACTTTATTTACATCATTACTTTAACAGCTGTAGGTCACAGGTACCTTTCAGAATGATTCTTTTAAATCTACATAGGGAGCGGGTCGCCTTTCACAGAGGCAGCCATGTTGTGCCGCCTTGTTTCTACAGTAGCCCAGAATGCACAAACCCAACCCTGGATCTAGATGGGGAATCGTGTGTTGTTTTAAAAGTACTCAGACGCTTGTATCCGGCAATCTCAGTACTAGATACCAATAAATCTGTTACATTTACACATTACATGATTTTGTAGTGTTACTAAATATTCCTAATGTATTGTGTGTTATTATTACTTATGTAAAAGGTCTGAACACTTCTTCCACTGCTCTCCACAAACCAGGAGATATTTAGTTTACAATTAAAGGAGAAGAAAAACAGAAGACATTTAGCTTTAAAAACTTCAGGGTTAATCAGTCGTCTCAGCAGTTGCTGATTAATTTTCGGTTGTGTGACTGTGGACGTCTCTCGGGGTCTGCTTCAGTGTGTGTAGGTGAAGTGGGAGCGGATGTTCATGTTGTTGGTTTCCAGTCTCACCAGCTAAGGACATACTGCTGCTGCCAGAAATAGACACATACACACACACACGCACTTTCCATAAGAGTCAACATACTTGTGAAGGAAGGCAGTGGACACACACACTGGTACTCAGCATGTGGGGTAAAGTGGGAAGTGATTCAGTGGTGTTGGTTCCATAAATACCCAACAGCCCTGGCGGTGGGCTCAGGAAACCCACACGGAGCCCGGTGGAGCTCAAACACAACCTGTTTTCTTCAAGAGGGTCGCAGGGCATCGCGGAAGCTCCTGGACCCAAACAATGGAGCGGAAAGGACAGCGATAGCATGACGGACAGAGCAGAGGACTCCAGGGTCTCTGCTGCTCACCGCTGGGTGTGGTCCACCCACCGCCTCCACAATACCACCACCAGGGTAGTGCTCAGGCCTGATCTCTGCCTTTTAAAGCAGTGGTCAGACCTGAGGGCCAGCTGAACGTTGCAAAGTCTGGACCACAGGGTTCAAACTTCGAGGCGCAACACAGATCTTTTAAAACTAGAGCTGCAGACACAACTCAGAGGCCACTAAAGTACTTTAAAACAGTGCATGGTTCTGTCAGTAATCACTTGCATTCTCAGAGTCCGATCTCTGAGAAAGTGAACACACAGACATGAAACACATATGGATGTGATTCAGTGTGACCTCCACTTCCTGAGGATCTCATTGTCTGTGATGTCCCCCCACAATAAACCTCCAGAAATCCACTTAGAAACCAAAGGAAACAGAGGCTGCAGAACCTCATTCAGAGTCCTGCTGTTTTTCAGTTTCCTTCAGTCTCACAGTGATCCAGGAACAGTTGTCTGTGCATCCTTGGCTTCACTGCAAACAGCAGCTGCTTCTATATGAACGTGCCCAACCTCAGTTTTACACGTCAAATGAAGGTGGAGAGGTTGCGACCTTTCAATGTCACAGGACATGAAGAGGAAACCAGGAGGAGGAGATATCCAATCAGACGGAGGCGTGGGCCTCAGACCTGACCTTCAGCATGGGCACATTTCATGACGAGTGGCCGTACCGATAATCAGCTGATGTACGTCTGCTGGAGGAAACAGTTAAAACTGAAACACACAAACAGGAACTGTTTCGTAGAAGGAGCTGATGTCTGGCTCAAACTTTATCAGCAGTTCCTTTTTTAACTAATTCCTCCTCATTTTTCTGTCCATCAGCTGCACAAACACACCGACTACACCCGAGGTCCACATGAAGTTCCGACCAGTGTGGACTTTGTGGCGTCTATTTTACTAGAAAACTGATTACGATGTCACAGAAATAAATAATTTCCCTGGAATCATCGTCACAATGTCAGGAATAGGAAACCAGCGGCCACAGCAGCCTTCAGCTAAAGCTTTTTTAAAGCTATCTGTCCTCTGGAGTTTGTAATGATCCTAATACAGATCCAAATCTTTCAAAGTTTATCTTATTTTAAAGAAATACACCACCAAATGAAGGACAGCCAACTTTGCAGATTTCTAATAAATCAGTTTTTATGCAGTGAGACAGAAACGACAGAGACACCTGGTCTGCAAACACAGACAACTAATAAAAATCATCTGCACTCTGCAGGAAAGAGCACGTTTCGATCCTGTCTGAAAAATATCAACATCTGGATCATTTCAGAAGGATCATTTCAAAGTGAAGTATGAGGCTGCAGCTCTGCTTTCCTTCTGGCTGGATTCACGTGTTTACTGCTGTGCTTTATTCCCCGTGTGCTGAAACACAAAGGTATTGATTTCAAAGGTGAACACACACACTCAAACACACAGATCTGTGTTGTGTCTTTACTGGAATCAGTTGCTGAATCACTGGATAAGTGGATGTTTAGCTATAGAAACATTTTTCATCATGTTCCTGGACTCAGACTAATGGGACACAATGTTCCCACAGGTGCACAGTGAGCTGCCATCTCTTCCCACAGGGTCCCATCCTTTGTGGCATCTATTTTTTATGATGTGTTGTGTTGTGCTGTGATGTCTTGTGCTGTGCTGTGTTGTGATGTGTTGTGATGTGTTGTGATGTGCTGTGATGTGTTGTGCTGTGTTGTGATGTGTTGTGTTGTGATGTGTTGTGATGTGTTGTGTTGTGCTGTGATGTGTTGTGATGTGTTGTGATGTGTTGTGTTGTGCTGTGATGTGCTTGTGATGTGTTGTGTTGTACTGTGCTGTGATGTGATGTGTTGTGATGTGTTGTGTTGTGCTGTGATGTGCTGTGCTGTGATGTGTTGTGATGTGTTGTGATGTGTTGTGTTGTGCTGTGATGTGCTGTGCTGTGATGTGTTGTGATGTGTTGTGATGTGTTGTGTTGTGCTGTGATGTGCTGTGCTGTGATGTGTTGTGATGTGTTGTGATGTGTTGTGTTGTGCTGTGATGTGCTGTGCTGTGATGTGATGTGTTGTGATGTGTTGTGTTGTGCTGTGATGTGCTGTGCTGTGATGTGTTGTGATGTGTTGTGATGTGTTGTGTTGTGCTGTGATGTGCTGTGCTGTGATGTGTTGTGATGTGTTGTGATGTGTTGTGTTGTGCTGTGATGTGCTGTGCTGTGCTGTGATGTGATGTGTTGTGATGTGTTGTGTTGTGCTGTGATGTGCTGTGCTGTGATGTGTTGTGATGTGTTGTGATGTGTTGTGTTGTGCTGTGATGTGCTGTGCTGTGATGTGTTGTGATGTGTTGTGATGTGTTGTGTTGTGCTGTGATGTGCTGTGCTGTGCTGTGATGTGATGTGTTGTGATGTGTTGTGTTGTGCTGTGATGTGCTGTGCTGTGATGTGTTGTGATGTGTTGTGATGTGTTGTGTTGTGATGTGTTGTGATGTGTTGTGATGTGTTGTGCTGTGATGTGTTGTGATGTGTTGTGATGTGTTGTGATGTGTTGTGATGTGTTGTGTTGTGATGTGTTGTGATGTGTTGTGCTGTGATGTGTTGTGATGTGTTGTGATGTGTTGTGCTGTGATGTGTTGTGATGTGTTGTGATGTGTTGTGATGTGTTGTGTTGTGATGTGTTGTGCTGTGATGTGTTGTGATGTGTTGTGATGTGCTGTGCTGTGTTGTGATGTGTTGTGATGTGTTGTGATGTGTTGTGATGTGTTGTGCTGTGCTGTGTTGTGATGTGTTGTGATGTGTTGTGATGTGTTGTGATGTGTTGTGCTGTGATGTGTTGTGATGTGTTGTGATGTGTTGTGTTGTGATGTGTTGTGCTGTGTTGTGCTGTGATGTGTTGTGATGTGTTGTGATGTGCTGTGCTGTGATGTGTTGTGATGTGTTGTGATGTGTTGTGCTGTGATGTGCTGTGCTGTGTTGTGTTGTGATGTGTTGTGATGTGATGTGTTGTGATGTGTTGTGTTGTGATGTGCTGTGCTGTGTTGTGTTGTGATGTGTTGTGATGTGTTGTGTTGTGCTGCGTTGTCGTGACTCAGTACATCAGCTCATCCTGTGCAGATCTTCCTTTGCTGCCAATCGGACATTAGGAGCTTTGGGAGGTTTTATCCACAGCTGACAGATATTTATCAGTCAGGATACACTAAGTCTGACTTCTCTCTTAAATCCTGTGATATTAACATCAGGTTGCATAAGTTTGCCTGCAGGCAGGAGACAGATGGATGACAGGGAATGGTGAAGGGATCAGCACCACGGACTGACGGGTCGGACAGAGAGCTTTAAATGTTGTAGGTTTGTGACATCACCCGTGAGCAGAGTCTGCACCGAGCTGCATCTGTCTTTCATCAGCTAAAACTGTGGGGTCAGCAGCAGGAGGGAGGATAAGCAGCCGTATTATCTTTGCTACAGGAGGAATATGGCTGTTTAATAACTGTCGTGCAGCTGGGCTGAAGGGTGTGATGCTGCTGCTACAGCCTGACACAACCTGAGCCCACATCACAGCACAGCCTCATGATGTGAGTGGTTTCAGTATGTTCACTACAAGCACAGTTTTCTGCAGGCGTCTGACCGTGGGACTGTTTGTGAGCTTAGAAATCCTGAATCTAAACTCATGTACAGACTGTGTGTGAATGTGTGTAGAAATAATGAGGCTCCTGATTGGCTGTTAAATTAAAGCAGGGCTACAGCTGACAGTTACTTTGCTTGTCTAATAATTTGCCAGTTTCACTTATAAAACCTCAAACAGTTAAAATGTCACTTGACCAGCATCAACAACCGCAGCAGAACTAAGTGTGATGTACATTTGTGTTTCTTTCTTTCTGAATCTCTACTTTTACAGTGCAACAGAACCACGAGTGACCTATGTTTACATTGATTCATCAAACACAATGTGGCACCAGAAACCGCCATTTTTAAGTTAACCTGCATGTGTTTGGACTGTGGAAGGAGAAAACCCACACAGGCACGGGGACGACATGCAGACTCCACACAGAAAGGCCCTGGGTCCACCAGGGTTCAGACCAAACACCACCATGACACTGTGTCACCACTTCTACAGTGCCACCCTTTCCTCAGCATTAGCCACCACATTTGAGAAGTTGGAAACAACAAGTACAGAAACAGGTCACTGTTCTTACCTCATTGAGTGTGACATATAACATACTGTAATGAAACATGCATGAAGCTGACTTCTCTCTCTGTTGACGTCAGAAACACAGATAGAGACGTGACAGAGTGACATGTCTTCACTCACAAACAGTCTTTGACACAGTCCAGAGCTCGTTAACCGTCGACTGAAGTTTCACTGACGTGAACGACCCACAGCTGAGAGCATCTGCTGCTGCAAAACAACCAGAGCAGTTTGAAGGAGATTTGTTAGGGCTGGAGTATTTTGCTGATCCAGAGTCCCTGATAACAGCAGGATCAGTCCTGGGTTCCAGTCTCTGAATAAACAATTCGTTACGCCCATGCTGACCTCAAACTTTTCCAGGGACTAACTAAAGAGGCACCTAACTCGGCTGTTGCCTTTAACGCCATTTTCCTGATTCCCACAGGTGAGTACAGGCCAGGAGAGTCCTGTGTAGCTCCTGGTCTTACTACTTTCTTGTTCAAAGTGAACCTGACCTTCAGCGGAAGGTCAGTTGTACACAAGAAGGTGAGTTCTGAGGCCTGCTGAGCGAAGGTGTGTCCGTCCTGTTTTATGACGCTCAGTGAAACGTCTAATCTGTGGAGACAAACGGGATCAGAGCAGCATCGTCTCAGGGTAAACATTAACAAGACCAGGCCCAGGGAAAGTGGTTCTTTTTCTCACTGCTGCAGATAAAGGGATTTACTTTTAATCATTCAGCACGAAAAGGGAAGCCACGGGGTTTATTCATCCTGTGATTCCTCAGACACATGTGGCCTCAAGAGTCCTGTTTGATAAAAACTGAAAGACACAGGGTGATTGTGCTGCAGGGCTGAGCGTTGAACCCGGAAACCTTTTAAACAGCAGTAGGCTGTGGGTTATTTTCTTCTTCTTTGGTTATGTGAAATTAGGATGTTGCTGTTTGTAGATTTTACTGCTACTCTTTCAGAATTTCCACAAACTGTCAAATGTGAAATGAAATCACCGGGTTATTTATATATTTAATCTACAGGAGCAGGACGCTGTAAGAAGCTCTCAGTGCAGGTCGCCAACACCACAGATGACCCACAGTAACAGGGTCAAAGGTCAAACAAGTTCCTGTGCAGAGCAGAAACAGAAGTTCTGATGTTTTTGAGTCACTCAGCAGGAAGTTAAAATATTGCAGTCAGCTAGGGGTGGGGTGGGGTGGGGTGGGGGGGGGGGCTGCGCCTGGTTTTCCATTACAACAAGCATAGATTTTGTCTTGTATGGGCTCATTCATTCACAGCCTGTCAGATGCTGCGAGGAGCAGGAAACGTTAAAATCAGAAAGTAGCGACAGGGACAGACAAAGATGCCGTGGACTCTGTCTACTTGCTTTCATAACTAAACTTCCTGTAGGAGTCTGGAGATGCCATGGTGAAGGCCATGCTGCCTGGTTGACCGGTGTGGATGGTAAGTCAGTGATGAGACATCCTTTGAGGTGTTGCACTGACCTCCACATCATAGACAACAGCACCCTGACTTTGAGGAACTGGGATGAAATCCTCAGAGTGACTGTCAGACCTTACACTGGTGCAATGGGCCCTGGGTCTTCACCCTGGTGCAAGACTGTGGCCGAGCATGTAGGCCAGGGGTGTCAAAGTCCAGTCCTTAAGGGCCACTGTCCTGCTTGTTCCAACTGTGATCGGTAATCGATAATCACCAATGGGTAGGGCAGGTAAAGATGGAACAAGCAGGGCAGTGGTCTTGGAGAACTGGACTTCCTCTGGTGACAAAGGCATTGATGACTGAAACACGTCACAAACATCGCCGTACCCACCACTGAGGTCCCTAAGGTCTGGACCTTGGTATTTTTTATTTGGGTGCTGTAAATAATTTGTACTGCATCAATATAACTGACTTTATTGATAAGGGACTTTATTAACTGAGCGCTGGTACATCATCTCTTTACATGAAGACAATAATCTCAGCAGCCTCTGGATTTGTTGCTTTACAAACTAACTTTAATAAAATTCTCCTGACGGGGGAGGAGGGGGGCACTAAGCTGCAAAACTGAACGTGTCTAAAAGCAAAACCTAAAGCAGAAGAGAGTTTAACTAAAAACTGTGGACTGGCCCTTTGAGTGATTAGGCTGTTAGAAGACAACAATGAAAAGACTTGATGAGGCTGAACTTTTGGAACTGTGGAGACGATACTGTGAGAAAAAGAAAGAGGTGATGGAGGTAGACTAACATGTATAACACAGCCATAATTATGGCGACCCTCCACGACAAGAGGCAAATATATAAATCTAAAATATATATCCCAAATATAAATACGTATTACAACAGAACAAACAGCAACAAAATATTGCACATCATTGTATCAAGCACATATTTAGTGACTTCATTTAGCCTGTTTAGGTCTCTACTCTTTGATAAGCTCAGACTTGTTAGAATAAATGTGTCCAATACAATAATTTCCTCAGGTTTTTCATAACAGGCTGTATTCTATAATAATAATGTATACAATATGTAGTATATTTATTAGGCAAGTTTTCACAAATTGTCCCAAAAATTAACAGTTATTTTTCAAAAGTTCCCTCCGTGAGGAGCATGTCCCGGACCCCCCTTGCTTTGATGACCTCGGTATTTCTTAATCCCTGCGTACATTCCTGGTCACAACCCTCAGTAACATGATCTGCTCAGGCTGAAAGATGATGCATGTGAAAAAGTGACAGGTCTATTCTGAAATAAACAGCACAATCCTTCCCGCGCCCTGACCCGGAGGTTGGGAAACTGCTGCTTACACCTGAAACAATCCTCCACCCTGAGTCTGTTAATCAGTCACATTTCCTACGGTCTCAAATGCACCGTCTGCTGCTCAAGGTCAAGGCTTTATGGAAAACCTCCAAGCAGCAGGTGACTGTAGTGCTCAGTTCTGAGCCGTGTCCTTCTACCCTTTGAGCACCGAAGTCCCTCAGACAGACCAAATTCTGCACATATCCGCACAAATCAAAAACACAAGTTTTCTTCAGCTGAATCATCTGAACAGTCAAGTCAATGCACCAATTGCTCTGATCATCAAGTCATTATTTAAATCGTTAGCCTATTCTGAGAAAAAAAATCAAGAATCCAGTTTTCCGTCCTCACATGTGAGAATTTGCTGTTTCATCAGCTTTTTCTTGGTGATATATTTGTGGATTTTGGAGCAGTCACCTTGAGATTTAGTAAAGAACATTTTCACTATTAATCTAAAGGATCGTCTAGTTTTACCAACAACAATTCAGGAACAGCTCTAACACCGTTTCCTTCCACAAAAACCTGAACCGTCAGAGGGATTCTGCTGGTTTGTTCGGTCTGTGCTGCATTAACACCAACCCACACTAGACGCTCTGCATTTGGACATGAATGCATTTCAATCATTCAGTCCCGAGGACCCCGCAGACTGAACAAAGTTAGGAAAAGTTCGGGAACCATCGCTGGTTGTGGACTTACAGCGCGGATCCATGGTGGCGACACAGCGGCTCACGCTGTCTTCAGAGTCCGGACCGGAGCGACAGATGCGCGGACACACAGTGAGACGTTGAGAAGGAGAAGTGGACTCCAGGCAGATCCGGAGCAGCAGCGATTCAACTCAACCAGGAGACTAACAGCACCCGGTCCGTGCAGCCTTCAGGTGGACGGAAGGGGGCGGCGCAGGAGAACGGATTTGTGTCAGGTGGGTCCAGCTGGAGCATTGACCGATAATGAGACAACTGGCCCCTGGACACGACACGTAAAAGGTCCCCTCCTACCGGAGCAGGACACCAAAGGACTGGGCGCTTGTCATCATGTTGTGCTTATTTTTAGTCTCTGTGGTTTTGTGGATTTGAACTAATACTTGAGGTCACACAGCCCAGTGCTGTTTTTTTCTGAAGGTGACATGTTTTTCACCGTTTAGCTTCAAACTGGGCCACAACCAACACGTTTACACAGCTTGTTCTCTTTAACATGAGCCCAGTCCTGTACCATGATGTTTGAACCTGAGGTTTGCTGTGTGGTGCCAACACACATCCACAGTCCTCAGCTCGTAACCCTGATCTAAAAGAGCCTGTTGGCTCTTGTTCTTGTTTTTGAGTATGAACAAGGTTTGTTTGCTTTTGTCACCTTTGTTTAACTACAAGATGTATTTTTAAAAATCATCAGTCCTTAGTGTTTTACAGACAATCATCAGGCACTTTTCAGTCACTGAGTGTGTGTGTGTGTGTGTGTGTGTGTGTGTGTGTGTGTGTGTGTGTTTGCATTGTTGTATCTGGCAGTCATCAGTCAGTCAGCCAATAAACGCACACCGTTCATGAAAGAGCTGACACAATACTCATTAACTCTGAGCACAGGTCAAGTCTCTCTCTCTCTCTTTCTCTCTCTCTCATACACACACACACACACACACACACACACACACACACAATGACACTGTCACCTTGTCCAGAGTCACAGGAGACTAGAAACAGCCTGAACATCAAATCCTGCTGATTAGGTTCAAACCAGCAGGTTTTCACACACTAAACCAGTCGGTCAACAGGCTGAGCAATAAAATCTAAAATCAGCTCTTTGTAACAACAGACAGACAAACCGTTAGAGGTAAAACAAAGAACTAACTTTTAAAGACGCCTCAGTGCCGCAGTAAAGTTTTGGTCCTGGCTCGGAAACCACATTAAGCTGGAAGACAATCAGTTGCCATGGATACAAGAACAATGATTGGATTAACTTTATTTAAATCATCTGATTTATCCCAAAGGAGAAACTCATTTGTTGCCACGACAGCAAAGGTTAAGGACAAATATAAGATACAACGAACACACACTACAATAAAAGCTGTACATTTATTGTCATGGTTACACCACGCAGTAACCACCCTGTGAAGGTGTAGGAAAAGCAGTCGTCACAGTTGCCATAACAACCACATGTCAAAGTTAGCACAGTGTGCTAAGTAACAGAATCACACGTGCAACCACCAGAGGGCGCCGACAGGCAAACGTGAGAGTCACTGTCTCCGTTAACCTTTGTGGCTCCTGAACACACCATGAACACTGACTCTGTTCTAGGAACCTAAACTGATCCCTGACTGTAAAAACTCATTTCAAACATTATGACAGCTCTGACAGCGACCAAATAGAAAACCTGTTGTCTACACGGCGCCTGTCATCTAACCCAGAGAACATGTGGGGGCCTTTATGCTAGTCCATGTACCATGGAGAGAAATCCGATCCTTTATTTGACCACCAACTCATCCCAGCCACTGCCCCAACATGGCTGTTGCATAACTGTTCACCTTATCTTACCACACAGATGTGAATGCACACATACAACCAGCCACCATGGCCCCTTCTGACTGCAGTCTCATCTCAGTGCCCACCAGAGTCTCTTAGCACCACTCTGAGAAAAGCCTCTTTATTCTGCTGCTGAAATGGTCAGTCAGCCAACAACAAACAAAGACTGGGAGGCAGGACCAGGACCAGGTTCAGGTACAGAAACAGGCCCAACAGCTACATTGGTAAGTCCTCAGCATGAACAGTCCACAGAGGAGCTGCAGTAGCCGGCAGTTTAAATGCTGCTCGGCTGAAGAGGAAACTGGGTGGAGGTGTGTGAGTGGGTGGGCTACTCAGGTGTGGCTTCTTGAACTGGTGCATGTTTGGAGTAAATGAGTTTTACTGTGGTGGACAAATTAACAGAAACACCTATTAGTATTACACAATACAGGACATTGTTGTAAACCAAACTGTTTATAGGAACCACAGCTCTAATTCCAGAGAAACATGTCCAACTGCTGCTCTTTGTTCTTGAGAGAGGATCTCACCTGGTCGAGCAAAGTGACGGCACAAATAAACGGAACAGGTATGTGCTCTGTCAGAGTCACCTGGATCAAACTTTGTAAAAAAAGTTTCACATTGTGGTAAACACTCCGCTGGGCTTTGTCTTTTTCATCTGTTGAAAATCTCCCATGTCTTTACTTTGCATTGTTCTTGACTGTGGGTTTTCCGCCTCTCTGCTGTTTGTGTTTGTGATGAAACAAACCTAAATCTGAATTATTTCCTGAAACAGAATTGGGTGAGAGGTAACTGTGTGAAACTGTGACTCTAGAGTGAAACCAGAAGGTCTGTGTACGGGGAAGTGTTTGGATCAGTGTGTCAGGGGAAAGCTGTGCAGCTGAGTCAGCATCTGCAGACTGCAGGCAGTGTGTGTGTGGTTCTAATGAAGGATCAGATCCAGGCTGTTCACAGGCCAAACTGGTCCTCACATGCCTGTGTGTTGGCAGCCGCCTGCCCCCCTCAGATTTTTCACATGTATACAAATCACTGTGCAAATGATTGTGATTTAATCCCCGATCCACACCAGTGAGGGTGAACACCAGATACAGCACAGACCCCCAGCAGTCTGATACGTTTGCAATGACTGTTATGTTCATGTGTCATTTGGAAACAACTAGTTCCAGTTGTGGAACGAACTGCTGGTTTTTAAAACACATCTCGGCCTCACAGACACTTATCATCTATCGACAGGAAGCAGGTCTGGTGTTTACATCATAATTACTTCCACCCAGCATGCAACGGGGCGCTCCTTGGCATGGTTTCCAGTAAGTCGCAACAACTGGACAGACTCGTTTGGAGACATCAAGTTGTATCGATGACCTGGACTGTATCAATTTGTCAGTACTCGGGTTTGTGTTTCTATAGTTGTGAGGACAGCCCTGATTCCCTAACCCTAACCCCAGCTATCACAACTAAACCCCTCACCCCCTCACCCCCTAATTTATTGCTGCAAAACAAACAAAATAAAATCAACTCAACTCAACCCCACTTGACACTCAGGTGAGGAAAATACTCTCAGAGCTGAGCAGCAGGAACAGGAGACGTGAACTGCCCTCAGGAAGTCGGGGCTGGTGATTTCTGGAAACCTTCTCGTTCAGGTTTCAGGTGGATTCAGGTCTGTTAGCCTAGCATAGCTCAAAGCCAACAAGTAAACAACAGCTGTAACCATGGCAGAAGGAGACCGCTCATGAAGGACATCACCTGATGGATGTAGACTGTGTCAAAAACCTGAACCTAAACTCAATTCACCTTAAATCAACCTGAAGTAGAACTCAAGTCACCTCAAATCAGCTCAGACATGAAACACAAATTTTGCAACTCAGTACCAATCGCTAAAAGCTAATTAGCACCTTCCAAAACATAAAGACAGTAGGTCAAAAACAGGAGTTGGGTTGTAGCTTATTTATCCATAGCACTATACAATGTAAATAAAACTATATAGAAAAAACACGGAGCTTCTATTTCTGAGTCAAATCAGGTGACACTGTGTTTATTAAAGAAATTTATGCTTTACATTTTATGTACAGTATATTTTCATATTATTCCTGTCTCCTGATTCAGGTTCTTATATATATGTTGATGTTTCCAAAAACTAGACCATGTTTTCTCTTTCATTTGTTTGTGTTTGAATAGAACGAAGCAGGGAGGATCCAGACTCAGAGTAAATGAGCAGCTCTCACCTTTTTCTTCTCTTCAGTGCAGAACAAAAATAATCCAGGAATCTTCTTCAAAAGTGTGACATCACTGCATCCACACAAAGAGTGTGTGTGTATGTGCGCACGTGGTTATGTGTGTGTGACGTCAGCAGCTGATTGGCCAGTTGTACTCCACAGTTTGTCCTGCTGTAGTGTTCCGTCTGATGTTTCTGCTGGGTTCTTTTCAGATTCACCGAGGCCTGAGGTTCCTGTAGATGGTTCTGCTTTCCTCAGCTGGATGTCTGTTCTAGGTTCCTTCTTCCTCTGCTCTGTTTGTCAGGTTCTACTGGTTCCTACTGGGTTCCCTGCTCTGCTCCCTGTGCCTCTGTGTCTTTACTGACTTCTATCCGTCTCCACTTGCTCCTGGTTGAGCTCTCTTGGAGTTCTGCCTGTTGCTTCCTGTTTGGTTTATTTTGTAGCCGCAGCAGGAAACGGTCATCTTTTCCTCTTCCTCCCCCTCCTCTGTAGACCCCCAAAACACACAAACAAACACACACAGGGCCGGTGCTACACACTGGAGTGCTGGTTATGGACGGCCCCAGCCCCCACACAACTGCCACAGTCCTGTAGTTTTTGTGGTTGTTTAGTTGTTATTTGTTGTTTAGTTGTTATTTTTGTGGTTATTTAGTTGTTTTTGTGGTTGTTTTTGTTCTTTTCTTTCTTCATCTCTTTCTTCCAGGTCACTTGTCACAAAAGACAGTTTGCTGAGTATTATTATTTATTTGCACATATCCACAATAAAAGTGGTGCCATTTTAAATCATTGCTGAAAGCTGACAGCTGTAAGCACTGAGCCTGTTAATTAAATTAGCAGGACTAGACATATTGATGTATTGTTTTAATGTAAAAGTCTCTGAACCCTGCGATGTGTCTGAATGTGTCTCTGAGGGTGGGACCATTTATCAGTTATTTGTTTCTACAGTTATTTGTTGGTTGCATAGTTTATGTTTATTTCATATTTGTTTATTTAGTGAAGACCAGCCTCACACCAGATTGTTTCAGTCCAGCATGTTTCCTCACAACAGACAAAAAAGGACAAAAACTGTGTGAGCTCACATTAAAACCTTCAGACCAGCATCATCTGTGACGCCACACAGATTTGGAAACTGGTCCCAGTTTAATAAACAGCCTAAAGAAATTGGACATGCAGGCTCATAACTGGCAGCACATGGACAAGAACAAACTGTTAAAATGAACATTATTCATATTTTTAAAGATCCAGAAATTTCTTGTGAGGAGAAAAAAATCAGCTTAATTACATTTTTTACAAGATAAATAGAATAGTTTTTGGGAAAAACACACAGAGACAGTTTTTTTCTTCAAGTCAAGTCAAGTCCGGTCTGTGTGGTCCGGACTCAATCAGGATTCAGGGCCCCCCTCCACAGTGTTGTCACTGAAAACACAGAAGTAAACAAAACTGAAAAATAGTTAAAATTGTTTCAGTTATTTAAGTAAGAAAAGCCAAATATTCTGTTTTCATCATAACTGAGAGTAAATGAAACATTCTCTGTTTTAGACTTAACCAGACCAGGTAGTTTTTCTGTCTTTTCCCAATATTTCATGACAAACAGGATTAACTGAAATAGCAATCACCAGATTAATCAATAAAGAAATGAACCATAAGTTGCTGCCCTGATTACCAGCAGCAGAGTTCACTGTGATCAGCTGCTGTTTGCAGTGAGGGAGATCAGGTATAATGAGACTGTCAGGACCTGTAAGTCACACACAGTGTGTTCACATTTCACTCAGCTGTGCCCTTGAGGACCAGCTTTGACTCTACAGACCAGATCTTGTAATTCCACCTTTGTTAAAACTCCACCCTGAACAATGAGCTAAATTACAGAGGACCACAGTGAAGATCTTATTCCTCACCTCCCACGGTAAGGAGTTTAAGTATACACTACTGCACAAGTCAGAAATGTGTTTACAACCTGCTGTAAAACATGAATAATGAAACAACTCTCCCTGCTAAATGTCAAATGTAAATACCATGTTAGGCCCCAGAAAACACACACCAGTGAACTTTATACCAATTTAACCCAAACAGTTCAATTAGTAATGATTGTATCGAACGTGGCTCAGGATATGTGGATGTGTTCTGAACTCTCTCCCTTCACAGATGACGTCAGCGTAAAGTTCCAGCTGGACCTCATGGTGTGCTTTAACACCAGTCATTTCTGTTGTATATGTGAGAGATAGATTGAATCAAGTATACCTATAAAGCCTCAGTCATCACTGCCCTGACAAACCCGTTGTAGACTCCGAGTGCTGCTAAAGACCAGAGCAACTGGAATGGTTCCAGCACACACAGACCCATCAATCCACATGGGGGGTCACGCACCCACTGGCTAACTACCTGTTAGAAGACCTGCGCCTCCGTCTGCGGCGCCGCCGTCTGACAGCAATAATGATGATGATGATGATGCACAGCATCACCATGAGGAATACGATGGGGATTATGAGGAAGATGAGATCTGAATGAGAGGAGGAAGAATGATGAAGATCAGGAGCTTTGACCCATCCCAGATAATATTTGAGGGGTGAAGTTTAGGCCTTGTATTTTAGTTTGGTCTGAGAAACACAGGGTGAATGAGATGACCACTCTTGACCTCTAACAGTCTGAAGGTAAAAATAAACACATTGTGAAAGGAGAGATAGGGAATAAATACAAATACCTTTATTGCAGTTGCATGCAGGTGCTGAAACATGAGGTATAGAATATTAAAAAACATTTTTCCATGTAATGTCACAGAGGTAATGTACAATAAACATATTTCTCCTCCTCTGAACAGCGACTGTAGTCGTGGATGGACTACCTGACAGGTAATAAAAAGATACTTTGTAACTACAACTGGGTTTCTCATGTTCATTCTGCCTCTTTTAAGTCTTTGCATGATCCTGAGATTGTACTTGGTGACCCCTTTCAATAATCTATCCATGACTGTAGAATATGTGGAGTTAAACTGTAACTATGAAGTTGATATTTATAAAAACAATAAAAGGTAATGTTGAAAAAAGTGTGAGTACCTGAAGTCGCTGTAGGACTGGTTGTATTAGTATTATTGTGGGTAACTGGAGCTGAAGCACCTGAAATGAAAATCAGTAATACTGATGAACCTTTTTAGATTAATGTAATGCAGGCACAAAAAATGTACACTGAATATAGTTATGTCTCTGTAAGAACAGTGAGTGTAGTATGTAGTAACGAGATGGTAAAATATTTATAAAGAAGATGTGAGCTTACCTAAAGTTGCTGCTGGCTGACTGGTTGGTTTAGTTGGTTGAATCTGTGGAATACTGGTGACCAAATTATCTAAAGTATAAACGCAGAAATAAAGTGTAACATTCTGTAATAAATTTAACAATGTAAAGTTCAACAATAACCTGCCATCAGCATGTATTGGAGCTGATGTTCAAATATACGCAGATGATGCAGTTTTATATTATATATATATATATAAATATATAAAAGGAACAGCTGCTTTATGTTTGGAATTTGTCCTGACTATTTGTTTTATTGTTATTTTAATGAATAATTTCACACCTGGCTAAGAGATGAAACATCATCACTGACAAAGCAAGTTCATCATTTCACTGTTGGTATATTTATTTGTTTATAGATGTCAATAAGTTGTTATATGCTGCAGGTTCATTCAGAGCTACAGCTGTAACAGCAACATGTACAGTGAGTGAAAGGAGAAAGCAAAGATAAAACAAATACCTTTATTGTTGTTGGTTACAGGAGCTGAAACATCTGAAACAAAGATCAATAATATGAATAAACCTTTTTAGATGAGAGTAATACAGGTACAAGAGTATAAGAGCTGGTCAAACATTTCTGAAAGATAATGTACAGTACAGACGTGTTATTACCTGAAGTTGATGAAGGCTGACTGGTTGGTTTAGCTGGTTGAATCTCTGGAACACTGTTGAGTAAATTATCTAAAAGGTAAACATGGAACTAAAGTGAAAAGTTCTGTAATAAACTATAATGAACATGATCATCTAAAGTCCATCAATACCCTGCCATCAGCATGTGTATGCAATGGTGCAGTTTTATACTGTATAATGATATGGAAGAAACTGTGATGACAGCAATTTCACAAATGGCTCAGAGATGAAACACCATTACTGACAAAGCAAGTTCATCATTTCAGTGTTGGTATATTTATGTGTTTACAGATGTCAATAAGTTGTTTTATGCTGCAGGATCATTCAGAACTACAGCTGTATCAGCAACATATAGAAACAAATACCTTTATTGTTGGTTACAGTTGGTGAAACACCTGAAATGAAAATTATTGATATTAATGAACCTTTTTAAATGAGCGTAATACTGGTACAAAGAATGTACAGTAAATAGTTATATGTCTCTGTAGGAACAGTGGTAGTACTATGTGAAGGATAATGCAGAAAAAGATATGGAAGATACTGTAAAACGAAAGAAATGTAGAAAGATAATGTAGAAGAAATGGGTTATTACCTGTAGTCGGTGCAGGCTGACTGGTTGTATTAACTGGGTTAATATCTGAAATATTGATGTATAGATATATAGATGACCATATATAAGATAAACATGGAAGTAAAGCAGAATATTCTGTAATATTACTGCAATAAATGTGATAATGCCAAGTTGTGTTCTGCTTGTGTTCTTGGAAGCAACAGCATCTTTAAAACCTGGTGTAGCATCTATCAAGTCAATTAGCCTGATTATCTAATAATTATGAAAATTATGTTTTAAGATTAAGCTAAGTTATGTTAAGTTAAGATTATGGACCTCTGGTCAGTACACTTGGGATAAATTACCTTTGTCTTTTTGAAAGACACACGTCTCAATAGTGGTAAGAACATGTTTGAAAATCTATGAACAAAAAATTAAAATGATGCATCTGAGGAATAATTTATGGTGTTCACAAATATACTGACCTACAAACAACTTTGCAAACAAATTCAAGGTCACAGAGCTGATAAAATGAGCTTCCTGTGGAGATGAATGTCTAAAAATAGTTTCTTGGCATTTAATAACATATTATTAACAGTGTGTCTGATGTGTGATTTATATAGCGGTCCAGGTTCATGCTGATGACATGCAGCAGAGTGAATGATCCCATTACTAACCAGCACTTACCATTATTCAGATAACGCGTGAGTCTTCTGCACGTGGATGTTTGTTATTTGGAACTTAAAAATATGGAAGTTATGCATCTAATTACCAGATTGTGACTTGTAAATAATGTCACTTAAGTTGTAATTATGACAGAGAAACTCTGACTCACATAACTCCAAATACCGCTTCCATTTTCCATGAGACTGACAGATGATCTAATCTCATCACCCAAAACTGATGAACTGCCCCTTTAACCTCAGTGGTGCCTGATGTTATATTCTTACATATGTTCCTGTCAGTGCAGTGGGATTCACAGGCCTCCTGGGTGTCGAACATGTCTATGTTGGCCACACAGTGGCTGACGGAGCGCTCACACCTGGAACTAGTCCTGTTGCAGACAAATGTGGGGCTCCCAGGCAGGCAGCCGGTGGCAGTGTCAGAGCAGTTATCTGCAGGGAGACGCAGACACAACACAGTCACACCTGGTAATCACCTGCTGCCACAGATTCTAACCTGTGATGGGAAAACTGCTGCTCAGCAAATCAAACAAAAAACATTAATCTGTTAAATCTCACAGCATGTGAGCAAGTGCAGAGCCACTGAGATACTAACAAAGTACTACACGGAAATACAAGTGTGAGATATTAGTACTTAACCTGAGCATTTCAATGTTGTGGTACTTCATCCTTGGACTTCACTACATGTCATTAGTGACATGTACTTATTTGTACTTTTTCCTGCTCTACATTTAACTGATAACTTGAAGTATATAAGGTAGTTAACATGAGCTACCCATGAGTATATAAAGTACTTCAAATTAGAAGTATATAAGGTAGTTAACGTCAGCTACCCAGCGGTATATAAAGTACTTCAAATTAGAAGTATATAAGGTAGTTAACGTCAGCTACCCAGCGGTATATAAAGTACTTCAAATTAGAAGTATATAAGGTAGTTAACGTCAGCTACCCAGCGGTATATAAAGTACTTCAAATTAGAAGTATATAAGGTAGTTAACATCATCTACCCAGCGGTATATAAAGTACTTCAAATTAGAAGTATATAAGGTAGTTAGCGTCAGCTACCCGGCAGTATATAAAGTACTTCAAATTAGAAGTATATAAGGTAGTTAACGTCAGCTACCCGGCGGTATATAAAGTACTTCAAATTAGAAGTATATAAGGTAGTTAACGTCAGCTACCCAGCGGTATATAAAGTACTTCAAATTAGAAGTATATAAGGTAGTTAACGTCAGCTACCCAGCGGTATATAAAGTACTTCAAATTAGAAGTATATAAGGTAGTTAACGTCAGCTACCCAGCGGTATATAAAGTACTTCAAATTAGAAGTATATAAGGTAGTTAACGTCAGCTACCCAGCGGTATATAAAGTACTTCAAATTAGAAGTATATAAGGTAGTTAACATCATCTACCCAGCGGTATATAAAGTACTTCAAATTAGAAGTATATAAGGTAGTTAGCGTCAGCTACCCGGCAGTATATAAAGTACTTCAAATTAGAAGTATATAAGGTAGTTAACGTCAGCTACCCAGCGGTATATAAAGTACTTCAAATTAGAAGTATATAAGGTAGTTAACGTCAGCTACCCAGCGGTATATAAAGTACTTCAAATTAGAAGTATATAAGGTAGTTAACGTCAGCTACCCAGCGGTATATAAAGTACTTCAAATTAGAAGTATATAAGGTAGTTAACGTCAGCTACCCAGCGGTATATAAAGTACTTCAAATTAGAAGTATATAAGGTAGTTAACGTCAGCTACCCAGCGGTATATAAAGTACTTCAAATTAGAAGTATATAAGGTAGTTAACGTCAGCTACCCAGCGGTATATAAAGTACTACAAATTAGAAGTATAAGACCGCTGGGTAGCTGACGTTAACTACCTTACATACTTCTAATTTGAAGTACTTTATATACCGCTGGGTAGCTGACAGAGATATGCTGGAGCCTATCCCAGCTCTCTTTGGGTGAAAGGCAGGGGTACATCCTGGACAGGTCACCAGTCCATCACAGTGCCACAAACAAAACAACAAATTAAATATAAGCCGTCCTACCTTTATCTGAGGTGTGCACGGGGAACACGGTAAACTGGGTGCTGTGGTCTCTGGGGTACAGGAACCAGCCCCGGTTCAGACAGTTGACCAGCAGACAGTGGTATGTGGCCACCAGCACCATGTGACAGTCGGGCTCCGTGATGCACTCCAGTCGGCAGCTCTCCTCGTCCCTTGTCTCTGCGGGCCGGATCAGACTGAGGGTCCCCGAGACGAAGCACTGCGCCATGTTTGGGAGCTGAGCCTGACCGGGCCAGACCAGGACACCAAGCAGTAACGGGTAGAACCAGAGCCCATACACTCTGTGCCTGGCCATCCTTCAGCCTCACACGTTCTTTCCAAACAATCAGAGAAAAGCAGATTTTCCAGATCAAAATTGAAGTTTTCTGTTTTACCAGGACAGAGACGACGTTTATACTGCTGTGC
The DNA here is from genome assembly GCF_900324485.2 of Mastacembelus armatus. Classification (NCBI taxonomy): domain Eukaryota; kingdom Metazoa; phylum Chordata; class Actinopteri; order Synbranchiformes; family Mastacembelidae; genus Mastacembelus; species Mastacembelus armatus. Next base: position 25,476,669 of record NC_046645.1, read on the forward strand.
AGGCTTTATGTTGTCTACAAGAAATTTATTGGGTCCTGCCCACATTCCTCTCACACAGATCTCTAATTACCTTAATTACAAATGTTAAACATTGTTGTCATATTCTGGGAGACAGGTGTTTCACTTCAGATTGTAATTAAACATATGTCGTCTGAATTTCAGCGTTCCCATAAAGGTCAGACTGAATATGTGGTCCACTTTCCAGGTCACGGGCCAGTCAGAGCTCAGCAGGTGAGGTGGTGGTGTCTTCAGAGCTAGAGGTTTGCAGCTGTACTGGAGGAAGAGCTCAAACAGGGACACATCTCCTCCATTGGCTTGACACCAGCGATCCCACAACCTCTCCTGCCTTCTACGTGCTACTCTAGATTTACAAATCCTTACTAACACAGACTCCTCATACAACAGGACAGAAACCAAGTCAGACCAAACCTGACCCAAACACGACGGACTCCATCTGATCATTATATTTTATTACAATTCCATATTTGTAATTAGAAGCCTGTGAGTCAACAGGAGTCACTGCCTGCTGACTCCACAACCTGTTGGTCTGGTTTGGGCCTAATTAGAAACTTTAGAGACATGATGGCAGCACCAGAGGGGAGGAATAAGCCGCTGCACTCCGGTCCAGTGACCAGGATTTCTGCCAAAACATTCTATTTACTTAAACAAAGCAGGGTATAAAATTGAGGTTATTTCTAATATTATATTTTTCACCACAGAAAATAATAAAACACATAAGAGAAATGTTTTTAAATTACTCAGCACAGTGAAAACAATAGAATTTCTGGTTGTGTTCTTATTGTGGTGACAATTGTAACTATAACAAGTTCTGCTAAAGTGTTTCATCTTCTCTTGTTATTGTGGTGTGACTGACTCTAAACAGCTCTCTGTAGAAACAGCAGATCAATTTGTCTGCATGATTGATTTGGCACAAGTTTCATGCCAGATGTCCTTCCTGACACAACCTCAGTAGTTGAGGATAGCAGCCCCTGGTCTTCCAAGTTGGTCTCCCATCCAAATACTAGCCAGGCACAGTCCTGTTTATCTTCCAAGACCGAATGATATAAGGCACTCACACTCCGGTAATTTACACTAATCCAGTATGATCTAGTGTAGTCTAAACTAATCCAGTATAATCTAATGTATTCTAAACTAATCCAGTATAATCTAATGTAATCTAAACTAATCCAGTATAATTCAATTCAATTCAATTCAATTTTATTTGTATAGCACCAAATCACAATACAAATCATCTCAAGGCACTTTACAAAAACTAAAACTAAAAACCCAACAATTCCCTTATGAGCAAGCACTTGGCGACAGTGGAGAGGAAAAAACTCCCTTTAACGGAAGAAAAAAACCTCCAGCAGAACCGGGCTCAGTTTGGGCGGCCATCTGCCTCGACCGGTTGGGGTGAGTGGATAGAGCAGAGAGAAAAGAACAGCAACAATAAACAACAAATAGACACTGCAAGTTGGTGGGGCCAGTAACTGCACATCAGTGATATACAGCTCCAGGACCAGGGACACCTGCAGAAGGTACAGAGAGAGAGAGAGAGAGAGGGAGGGAGAGAGCACAAACTAGGGGAGAGAGAGAGCACAAGGTTAGTAACATTCAATGGTGGAATATACATGAGGTGGGAGAGAAGGGGGGGGGGGGGGGGGGTAGGGTAGGGGAGCTCAGTGCACCGATGGTCCTCGGGCAGTCTAGGCCTATAGCAGCATAACTAACTAAGGGATGGTTCAGGGTTGCCTGAAGCCAGCCCTAACTATATGCTTATATATATAATCTAATCTAAACTAATCCAGTATAACCTAATATAATCTAAACTAATCCAGTATCATCTAATGTAATCAAAACTAATCCAGTATAATCTAATCCAAAGTAATCCAGTATAACCTAATGTAATCTAAAGCCATCCAATATAATCTAGTGTAATCTAAACTAATCCAGTATAATCTAATCTAAACTAATCCAGTATAATCTAATGTACTCTAAACCAATCCAGTATAATCTAATGTAATCTAAACTAATTCAGTATAATCTCATCTAAACTAATCCATCATAATCTAATGTACTCTAAACCAATTCAGTATAATCTAATGTAATCTAAACTAATTCAGTATAATCTCATCTAAACTAATTCAGCATAATCTAATGTACTCTAAACCAATCCAGTATAATCTAATCTAAACTAATCGAGTATAATTTAAAATAATCCAGTATAATCTAATGTAATCTAAACTAATCTAGTATAATCTAATGTAATCTAAACTAATTCAGCATAATCTAATCTAAACTAACCCAATATACTCCAATCTAAACTAATCCAGTATAATCTAATCTAAACTAAACTAATCCCGTATAATCTAATTGAATCTAAACTAACCCAGTATAATGTAATCTAATCTAAACTAATCCAGAATAATCTAATCTAATCTGGTAGTAGGTCTGAAAGAGACATTCACATGTGGCTGTTTTTTGAAAGGTAACTAAATCCATTGTTAGATCAGGGTACAGTGTGGACGCACACAAGACAAGACTTTCTGCACTTTGCACAACTATTCTCTGTTGACACTAAACTGTAATATCTTAGACTCATATCTGTTGTCCTGTTATCCACACTGTGAGAATATGTCTCCACACAGTCTGATGACACATTTTGGAGTTAAGGAGACGTCATACCTGGGCACAGCAGCAACATCCATTAAAATGCAAAGAAAAAGTACAGATTCACTTTGTTTTGTCATCAGTGTCTGAAAGTTTTTAATTCTTTGACTTTTTTTTGAGCGTACAGGAGGTCGAGCCTGTGTGCACATGTTTTGCTGTTAGACAGGACAGGTATTCTGCTACAGGTCACACAGAAACCAAACTAATGTTTTTTATTATGCCAGTAAGAAAAACCACTGACTGCATCTTTAAAACTGTAAGACTTCTTTATCTTTAAAGTTCATCAGGGTGTTAGAGGCTTTAGGATCGAGTCTTTCTGAACCACACAAACACAAATGTGTTGTTATGTGACATCTGCTGATTCAGGAAACTTTTACTTACAACAGGCCAAAACGAAACACAGCTAATGAATCTGCGGCTACACAGTGACCTCGGTAACACAAAAGGTTCAGACATAAACGACCATCCCACTTTTGTTTTTTCACGTTTGGTCTGACAAAGTCCTGACTGAGCCTGTGGTGTCTCTGTGTGCAGCATCATGTCAGCGAGGTTCAGACGTACGCTTTGGAGCTGCTGCTGTCGGAGGCTGGAGCCACTCTGTAGATGTTCTGACCTCGGCTCGTTGTGGAGTAGTTGTATGAAAACTGCCTGCAGGGTGCACAGCACACACATGTAATGACACCCACAGCAATAACCATAAAGCTGATTCACTGTCATTGAAACAAATAGCTCTATGTTTGTGTGTGTTTGAGAAAGAATCCAGGTACAATGCACAAACCGTTAGAATTCACTCTCTCCTGTTCCCTAAACAGTCTCATTGTCCAACAGTGGAATCAATTCTGTTAAATGTCCCAGTTTATTACGAAAGTTTTAAAAATCCCTAATCTGGTGTCATTTCAGGGAATACTGCAAAATGAGGCTGCTGCTCTCTGTGGGAAAAGTCACAGCGCCCTCCTGTGGACACAACTCACCCGGTACTACATGTAGCAGAGTGTGTGCCTGCTCACCGTGCAGGGGGGGCAGGAGATGTCCTCCTGCAGGAGCAGCACAGCAGAGACCCCCCCAGTACAGCCAGAGAGGAGGCCGCCCAGCCCAGGTACAGTCCAGTCCCCAGCTCGAACCTGCAGCAGCAACACACAGTGAGGTCAGCATCTTCATCATCATCATCAGCATCAACAGGGAGTGTTTGTGGTGACAGACCTGACTCCGCCATACAGCGGGTCATAGAAGTCGTGGATGACTCTGCCGGCGTACCACGATACTGCAGTAAGACTGAAGACGCCTGGGAGGGGAAACACTGAGGTGAGGTCACCAGGTCACAGTAAGACAGAGTCTCATCGGGGCGTGAGGTCACAACAAAGGCCAAAGAAAATTTTGATGGTAACCTTTTGTTTGCGTACTACAACAGTTTTACAAAATTTGAATTCTTTTCCTTCCTGAAATTAATTGCGACTTTTATTTTTCCTGTCTGACATTGATGCATGTCCAAAAAGAAATGCAGGTTTTCATTATAGAGAGTCTGCAGCAGGAAATGAAAGCAGACAATGTAGTTAGTTGTTCACAGCAGGGACTACATTTTGTCTCCTCTGAGAGGAGTGATTGTCCACGTACCCGACAGGATGAACATGATTCCTCCACTCAGGGCGATCTGGTCTTTGATGTGCTCCGAGGTTCTGCCAAGCTTGGTGCACCTGAGTCCCAGCACAGAGACGATGATGGAGGCCAGACCGACAAGCAGGGACAGGATCATCAGAGCCCTGCAGGCCTGCAGGTGAGCTAGGAATCACCACACAGTGGTAAAAACTACAGCTGTTGTTATGTCACCGTTTTTTTAGGTGTTTTCCACTTGGAAACATCCTGCAGTTGGCTGGGCTCAGTTAACAGCTAATTTAAAGCAGAATTACCTGACAACTTTGGATTGGAATCTACCGAGGAGGGTTTCATGAATAAAAACACTTCAAACACAGGGTGCTTATTTATGTGTTCCCCAAATATTGTGTGCATTAAAAAATAATTACTCATAGACCATTGATTTATTTTCAGAGGTTTTCTGTGCAAATTCAAAATAAAATCCAATCCCCTCCTTATCTGCTCCTTTAATTAGAGGCTTATATCAGTCACTACATGTACTAAATAAATATCTACACTACCAGATTTATCATTTACTGATATTTTTAGAACAGCATGAGTAACATAAATATGCCTTCTATTTGTACAGAACTGGTTTTACGAAAGAAAAATGAAAACGTAATTTATGCACTTTATGCAAGAATGGAGAATGTCAATGCCAAAAAATATTCACAGAATGAACATGAAATTTGAACATGAAAAAGTACATTTTGTCTCAAATTATTCTTTATCTGTCTTCAATGTGGAGATTATTAGGCCAAAGTGTCCCCATCAGCAGCAGAACTGACTGTGATCAACTGCTGTTTGTCACTGGATCACTGTGACACTGAAGGAAACTGAAAAACAGCAGGATTCTGAAGGATGTGCTACATTTCTAAATTGATTTCTGGAGGTTGATTGAGGAGGAGCATCGAAGGTATCAAGATCCTCAGGAGATGGAAGAATAAAATATAAGTAAAAAACCTCATAATTAATTCAGAAAAATTAAAAATGATAATTACAATCCATTACCCATCCAACTAAAATCCCATTATTGGCTCAATTACATTAACGGTTGGTGAATTAATATCGGTGATAACTTCAGAACTTGAAATAGGCCCAACACTAGTGGTTTTTTAATGTTTCTTTTTATAGTTCTGTTTCTACAGTGTCATACATGGGTCCAGGTTGTGCTGGACACATTTCCTCTGTAGCAGTACAATCAGTGTGTGCTGCGTCCTCACCTGGAAGCCCCAGCAGCGTCTTGAACTTGCTGCACTGGATCGAGCCCAGCGAGGTAGCGGCGCAGCTCATCCACAGGCCTTCAAACTGCCACTGACTGGTTGTGACCGACTCTGCCTGACTCCTCATCTTCCATACCTGAGAGGAGGTGCTGCTGGACTGCAGACACCAGGACACCACGCCCAGAATCAGGCCCATGACCTGCAGGCCCACTGCCATGCTCAAAGTCCCTACACACACCTGGAAACACAGCAGGTCAACACCACCAACCAGCTCCGACACTGAACAAACTTCAGCACAGTAAGTGATTTTTAAGCTTCAGGGGAAAAGAGATCCAGCAGTTGTACAGTAGCACGATCATCCCGTCAGTGTGTACATTAATGAGAAATAAAATGAACTTTTTTGATTTTGGCAAATGGCTGCAATGACACAAAGAGTGAAACATTTAAAGGGGTCTGAATACTTTCCGTATCCACTGTATATATAACAGATATATATTTATGTTTCAAATTGCATTCAAGGCTAAAAGCATTGTGCTAATCTAATCTAATTTATCAGGTTTTGGTCACTGACACATTATCTGTGTTACTACCACAAAGTAGTAACATTAGAACGAGACAAGGAGTATTAATGATCTTATTAGGCTTAAATTCCAAGTATGATGTTATTCTATAGTCTGGCTATTACCAAAAAGACCATCACAGTGTTACAGTATCTCTCTCACTCTGAATATCTCACCAATATATAGTTTCACTTATAAAAGTTCAGTAAAAGAGCTGCACTGCAGGTTCTTATAACAGAAGAAAACAGTACATTTGTCAGTGATGGATGTACACTTGTGAAAGGAACAAGCAACTCCTGGTCCTGGTGGGCTAACCAGCACGAAGATTAGAGAATGGTGCCATCTATTCTTTGATGATTACATCACTCAAACAGTACAAAATGAAAAAAAGGAATTTAGTAACAAACAAAGAAAAAAGTGAAAAATGATGGATTATCTGCCGTCACAGCCACAGGGTCTGTGTTCTTACCGTCAGCTCAGATTTGGAGGATGAAGTGAAGTTTTTCCTGGTTTTTGTCAATTGTCGCTCCAACTGTTTGTCAAGCTTGTTTTTGTGGGGTTTTCGGTGTGAACCTGGTCTGAGGACTGTTGGCGTTAAGGGTCGATGAACTCTGGAAAAGGCCGAACAGCCACTGAACATACATCACTGAACACACATGACTGTTCAGGAATCCCAGTTTCACCTCTGACTCTTGTTTGTTATGAGCAGGACTTTTTAATACTTTTCCTTTTTTTTTTACCAAATGAGTACTTCACTGTAAAACTGATCAAAAGATTGAAATGAAAACAGTGAAAATAATTGTTTGCTGCCGTTGAACAGCACAGCTCCTATTATTCGTCATGAGTATTTTTATCTTCCTGGCAACGTTTTTCCTTGTAGTAGAGGCTGTTGTGTGTTGTACAGCCTGTGTGCCTCACAGCTGCATACAGAAACTAAACTCTCACTCACTGTCTGAGACGGTTTGTGGACTTTATACTGATGAGAGTTCCTCTGTTGACTAAACTGACATCACGTTTGCAGGTCACAGTCAACTACTTAGCCCGAATATTCCAGTTTCGGTCAGGTTTTGTACTTAAAGATCAGTGCAGGATTTTTCAAGTCAGTGACGATGAGTCCATATACACACGGGAATGTTTTGTTGCTGAAGCAGCATATTCATATGAACTATGAGCACAACAAACCTACACATCTACCAGAAGGTTTCAGGGAGAGCAGAGTCAAATGTACTAAACTGACAGTTTGACGTTTGTTCTCAGATCAGATCTGGGCCACCTCCACATGTGGTCCTAGAGCTGATTCCTATCCGATGTGTGAGTGTGCGAGCGCCGTCAGAAGGGTCAGATCAGAATTCATGTGGTTGTTTTAACGTCTCCCTCCTCTGCACATATCGCCTGTCATCATCATTCAGTGGGGGAAACATCAACATGGAGGAGGGGAGCAGTGGAGAGACCAGGACGCTTCACATTGGTTGGACATTTATGGAGAAGCTTCTGATGGAGCCAAACTGGAAGGAACATATGGGAACCCAGCAGCTTTGGAGGAAACTGCGCACAAATGACGTTGTAGTCTACATTTCAGTTCAGTCTGTGCATGGTGGCAGTCTACAGAGTTAATATTTTTGAAACAATAGCTTGTGAAAATTTAGTTTGATCAGGGACATTCCTACCCATGACAAATGTTCACGTGACAGTGAACATTTCATGAATCAGGGTACATCAGTCAGCCTCGTTTTACAATTTTCTTTGAAGGAAAACCAACAAACAAATAAGCAGAAAGATGAAACTCTGATTTTTAAAGTGAGTCCATGCATATAAAACCTTTACTGTAACTTGTTGCTGCTGCTTGTTCTGGTTTTAACCATGTGTGACTCCTAAAACAGCCAGTGCTGAATTCTTTGATTGAAATACACACAGCTCTGTCAAACACTGACTGATAGAAAAAGTTAGTCAGTTTCCATCAGGGCCTTCAGTGACTGAGTCTGGTTCCAGTGCGATGATTAACTTCTGTCCTCGGTTTGATTTCTTTATTTGAGCTTGAGTTTTCAGGTCCTGTTGTCATGGTATTTTGGGGTTCAAGAAAAAAAAAAACAAAAAACAACTGAGTCGATTTGTTTTTTTAATGGAAACAAAAAGTGAAGAAAATCAAATAATTATTTTTATAAATATGGACATGACTCCACCAGCAGGCTGTGTCTCTGTAAGTCCCATCTGCTTCCTGTAACCTGGTTCTGGTGAAGCCGATCAGTGCAGGGATCCAGGGTCTATTTGCTGCAGCTTCTCTCTCTGCACATCTGTGCATCTAAAATGTTTCTGTTCATCAGTGCTGCTGTCTCTGCGTCCTACATGGCACCTCCCTGATCGCCGCCTCTGCCTGGTCCTCCTCGAGTTCTGAAGTTGTGCCAAATTTTAACAAATGGTTCTCGGTTCTTCCAGATCAACTCGTGGCCGAACAGGACATACCAGCTGGAAGACAGGGGGATCAGAATCAATCCAGTGCAGAGATATAAGACCACGTTCAGAATTCTGGGCATCTGTGTTGGTTATGTTGTGTATTGTTACATGGTTTGTCAATAATAAAAAGATCATTATAAGTCAATGCAGATCCAATCACAGCAAATATGACTCATAAGAAATGTGAGTTAACTGTAACATTAAAAGATGAATCCTCAGCAACTATTTATGGATTTTACTCTCTCGTGTTTCACTGAAATATCTATGTCACATTTATTTAGTGTTACAGATTTAATAGTAACACTTAGCATTTGGAATTTTATTGTCATATATGAAACTGTCATTGAGTTTTACAAACCACCAGATGTTGCTGTTCTTTCTTTGTCTGGAGTCCTGAAACCTCAAATTTTGCCCCAGAGCTTCATAAAGCTTCATCTGCTCATCACGTCACCTGAAACACTTCAATAAGTAAACTGATTGGTTGACTTGTGACTCACATCCCAAACATGGCTCCACCTAAATGAGCAGCATGGTCAAAAAACTTCCATCCCAGCACCAGACCCGCAGTGTCCATGGCAACGATAGCCTTCAAGGCCTGCAGAGACATGGAGAAGGAGGATCAGTTTTTGGTGAGTCAAGGTAACCAGGTGAGCCAGGTGCAGGGATCCTTACGTTGGCAGCAGTGAAGGTAAACATGGGGAGGAAGATGATGGCCAGTTTGGCTTCGGGCATTTTGGTACAAACAGCAGCGAGGATGGCCATGATGGCTCCAGACTGAAAATACACACACAACAAGAACAAAACAAACTCAGAGTCTACATGAAGCCACACAGTCTGGACTCAATGCAAATCGTTTCTGATCCCAGTACAACAGAAAAGGAAGCAGTGAAGTTGTTGCTTACCGCTCCAAGAGACGGGCCGAACCTCCCTGTGGCCATCTTACTCACATAACTGACAAACGTAGAAATAACACCTGGACAGACACAAGCAAACATTAGTGACTGTGACAGCAGACACACAGAAGCTGACTGATGATCATCACCATCTCCAGACACCACACCTGCAGACAGGTACACGGCCATGAACTGCTCTCTGCCCAGCATGGACACGGCGCTGCTGGAGAAACTCCAGAGGACGTACATGTTGGCAGCCAGGTGGAAGAAAGAGAAGTGACTGAATGTGGAGAGAAGCATCGGGGAGCACAGAGTCTCTGCAGGAAAACAACAAACAAAAACAACAACAGCAGCAGAGTTTGAACTCCTTTCATCAGTGTTTACTGGGCGTCGGTCACAGTGTGGAACCACGAACACACCACCCTGAGGACCACGGAGCAGGCACACTCACTGGACGTAGGGTTGGAGGTGAAGTATCTGATCATGGAGCGTTGCAGAGACGGAACTCTCCAACAGCAGAAGACTATGGCGTTAGCAGCTATGATCCCTGGGCGAAAAATAAAACACAAATGGGGGTCAGGATTGTACGAGGTCTGCTGACGATTCTGGATGTTAATGTGGACTCAGCCTGTCTGCTGTCACAGCTCAAGCTGAAGGACACAGTGTGAAGTCCTGCATGGATTTTCTTTCGTTTTGCTTAATGTGTCAGATATGTTAAAAACAATCAACAGCTGTGTGAAAAAACCCTAAAAAAAACTACTTGGCAAATAATTCCTGCTCTCTGTTCTTTGACCTACAGAGTGTAAATCCTGCAGCAGCAGCTGTTGTAGACTGTGTGTGTAGGTCTGTTCCTGCTATTAAAGGAGCTGGTGCAGGTTAGTTTGGTTCTGTAGTTTTCTTCCAGTGTGATCAATATGAGCTGGTGAGAGAAAGAACTACAACATGGAACAAACTGAGGCAGGACAACTTTGTCTCCTCAACATTTTCAAACACACAAATAAAAATACACCCGAAGTTAATGTGCCTGTGTCTCTGTGTGTGTGTTGTCTCACCTGTGACTGTCTTCTGACCGTCACTCAGGTTGTTCCACCATTGGTTGACCTGAGACACAAGCAGCCAATCACATGAGGGTTAAACAAGACACTTAATCCTCCAACATGACAACACAACAAAAAAAACTATTTCATGCCCCTTATAACATTCTCCTGTTCTTTCTTTCATGTTTGAACATGTGATGCTTTTGTGTTTCTTTTACCTCAGTGTGGTGAGGAAGAACCACGTGAGCCAGTGCAGCGGTGTGGCTCCCTGCTGTGTTTTTAATTGTTGTCTAGAACATAATGGAGGTCTACGGTATAGACCGATAAGCTGAAGCAGGTTCTGGATTCACACACATTACGCTGAGGACACCACATTAATTGGTGCTGTCAGTCTCTGGATGGGGTTTGGACTGAGTAACATACACACACAATCACCAACTGTGACCTTAAACCCCCTCACCTACTTGGATTTTTTTTTTTTAAACCCTGCTCACCTCTTTGCGGACGTCCCCTCGTTTCTGAGGTTGCAGCTTCTCCAGCCAATCAGCTCTGATCTCATCAAAGTAGCTCTGGACCCGAGACTTGAGGGACTCATACTGCCAGATGGCCGCTGAGCCGAAGGCGCAGCCTGTAAACTGACATGGCATTAACACCTGCCCATGGCATCACCAATGATGTCGCCTCCAACACCAACAGGTAGACATCACCTACCCCCACAGTGAAGACCAATGGTCTAAAGAGCCGACCGAAGGCCCGGGGGGGGCCAGAGGGAGCCTGCTGGTCCCACTGTGGGGCAGGGGTCCGGCGCTGAATTGCAGCCTCAGAGGACTCTGTGTGGGGGGGTCCCGGCTCCTCCGGCACCACCCTCTTGGATTCAGGTTTCCTGGTGGCTTTTTTGAAGCCACATCTCTGCTGGATGGTGAAATGCCACCTGCTGGACGGGCACAGAACATCACCTGAGGAGGTTTACAGGCACACAAAGATCTGCAGCTAATAGACTCACTAAAAAGACTAAAAATGAACACTTCCACAAATCCTCATGTTCCAGCTTCTCACATGGGAAGATTCCCTGCTCATCTCTGTCATGTTTAAAACAGAAATTAAAAATCTTTGTGCTCTGTACTTTTGCTCGGACACAGCACGCCTGAAGACATCACCATGGATTTCACAAAGCTGTAGCTGGTCTAGTTTTACAATTAATCAAGCAGATAATGAAAATGATTATTAGTTACATAAATGTGCTTGTAGTAATAGATTCAAAGCTATAAAGTCATTAAAACTGGAGATGTTTATTTTTTTATATTAAATTATCCTTGAGATTTATAGAGATTCAAGAAAAAACTGAGTTGCAGTCACACCTAAATATTCAGCACGAGAAAATAGGAGCAAATAATCTGTATTTACAAGATAAAGACGTCTGATCTGTGTCGAAGTCAAAGAGAAAAATAACTTCAATACTTTTAGTTTAATAATACTATGACAAGCACACATCCATGAGAAATGAACTCCAAACTAGTAGAGCACCATGATCAGAGACCTTTAAAATAAATGTCTTAGTTAAATATGTTGTGGACACATACTGTATCACTTTGATGGTTTTATTTGTTTTCACTGACTGTGCTTTGTGTATTTATGTCGATGCTCGGTGTCCCCGGTACATTTAATTTCTGTGTTCTGTTAATAAAGGAAGAAAAACGATTTATACCATATCATATCATATCATATCATATTATATTAGATTTAAAGATAACAAAACGCACACAATAGGGATATAAAGCTGAGAGTTAATGATTAAATTACGCAGATGTGTCAAAACTAAACAAGTAAAAAGTCACAAACAAACAAACAGCAGTTAGCCTTGTTAGCCATAGAGCTAACGTTAGCTCGCTAACAAAAGCCTGGTGCCAACAGCAGATGTTTGCACCTCGCTCAGCCGGAACAGGGCCCCTCTGTCCGGCTGTGCTCACTAACCTGCCTTCCTTCGCAGAGCTCCGTAAAACGCCTTGTCTAGTCAGTCCGAGCAAGACGAAGCAGCTCCTCCACGCCATGTCGGAGCCCTACGACCCCTACCTATCAACCCCGGACCAGTCCTTCGTTTCCGGGTCAGCTCGAAGCGCCATAGGTGGGGGGGGCGGAGCTACAGCACTCCCTGGAGGTCGGAGGCCGACACTACACAACCGGAAACACACTATTTGCAGCACGAGTATATCAAGTTTATTTTATTAATTAAAAAATGAAATATTCTCACATTGATTCATTTCAGCGGCTTTTGCTGTCTGAATAATTTCATTGTTTTAAATATGTTTGTGCATTTTCAACATCTGCCTCAAAAGCCTCATTGCTAAATACCATATTCACTCTGACGTTTCGGTTCCACCTTTCGTTTATGTTTAATCACGTGCGCAGTAAATAAACAAAAACATTCAGTTGGGCTCCTCAACGAGTCGCGCTTTTATTTTGAAGGCGGCGAGCAGCGGAAGCGTAGCTGTTGTTTCCGGCGATCGTGTGTGGTGTGGCTCGGCTCAGCTCGGCTCGGCAGGGACCAACAGCTCTGGTACCAGTAGTAGTGAACCTGTGTGTGACCGAGGAGGAACGATGGCGGCCCCTGCTCTCTCCAGCCGGTCTGGCTCGGCGGGCAGTCTCGGGAACAGCCCCACTCTGCCCGCCGGGAGGCTCCCGCACGGCGGCGGCGTCGGGCCCGAGCTCGACTTCAGGTCGGCGGCCCGCATGGAGGACCTGAACCGGCTCATCCAGGAGTTCAGCAAGCACGACCAGCGGGAGTACGACGACCAGCGGGCCCTGGAGATCCACACGGCCAAGGACTTCATCTTCTCCATGCTGGGTGAGCGGCGGTAACGGTCCTGCTTCCAGTCAGAGGGTGGGGGCGGTGTTATGCTGAGTTCTGCCTGCCGCGATTTGCCTGCACCTTGCGGGAGCGCGCTTGACCAAAGCGAAAACTCCCAACCAACAAATTCTGAGGCAAAGGACTGTTTAAAGGCATAAGTTGCTTTTTTCTTGTTTATCAGCAATGATAACATATCCCAAACAGATCCCAGCCTAATTGTAGTTTCTGAATGTTTAAAGTCATCTGCGTTATATTGGGCTAAACTCTGTTTTAAGTAGTGTTTCTGCGTTAAGAACTCAAGATTTGCCTGAAATCTGCTCGCTTTCCAACGGCTGGATGTTGCTAAAAGCATTATAGAATTGTTGTGAGTGCATTATTGTACTATATTATTAGATTGCTTGAAAGTTTGTACCGGAAAGCCAAATATACCCAGCATTACTGTCAATTAGTTCTCTAAGCTTTGAAGTATCTCTCAAATTCCTATTCTATTTCACTTTTTCCAGCTTTACACATGTTTTGTCATCTGCCCCTTCCAATCCACAGTGATGGCAGAGGTTCTCTGTGGATCTGTGAAAACAAAAGGAACAGTGCTGACATATTAACACACTTTCACTAACGAATCTATGCAAAGGAAAACTGGCACTGCGGAGATCACATTCTAACTTTCACAATTTGGAACTATGGAACTATACACAGTTTAAGCAAGGAATCACACATGTATGTACCAGCCTATTTGCTTTAGATTCAGTGTTTGAACTGTTTGGGCAACTTCACAACCTAAAAAATATTTCCCTTCAAAAATAAAGGTGATGTATCCCTTAAAAAAAAATAAAAATAAAAATAACCACACCACCCCCAACACAATAAAAAATATCTTTAAAAAATAGAAGACTTGTTATAATGTTTAAGATTTAATTCAATTCAGTTTTATTTGTATAGCGCCAAATCACAATACAAATCATCTCAAGGCACTTTACAAAAACAAAAAACCCAACAATTCCCTTATGAGCAAGCACTTGGTGACAGTGGAGAGGGAAAACTCCCTTTAACGGAAGAAAAAACCTCCAGCAGAACCAGGCTCAGTTAGGGCGGCCATCTGCCTCGACCGGTTGGGGTGAGTGGATAGAGGAGAGAGAAAAGAACAGCAACAATAAACAACAAGAGTCCAGTATACTTGTTTAATCCAAGATTAAACTCTTTTCAACATAATTTTTTAAGGAGAAATAATGTTATTTCCGAGAGAAAATGTATTAGTGTAAAATGTTAATGTGTAGTTATTTGATCTTATTTATTTTAGCTTTGTTTTAATTAGTTTTTTCTTCAGATAAAGCTAAATATCTAAATAAATAAATGCACCCACACTAATGAATCTTATGGTTTTAATAATAACTGGGACTATTTCGTCATGACTTAATTTTATACATTTGATAATATCCAGCCTCATATCAACAATCTGTCCTGCATCCACCCCTCGCACTTAAACTCAACAAGTCACATGTTTTATGAGCAGATTTTTACATGTGAATTTGACACAAAACATTCAGTGGTCATCCCTAAAAACCTTATTCTACCATAACGATCAGTCTATAAAGCTTTTCTTAACAACATCCAGCCGTTGGAAAGCGAGCAGATTTCAGGCAAATCTTGAGTTCTTAATGCGGAAACACTACTTAGATTTTAACCCAATAAAACGCAGATGACATTAAACATTCAGAAATACAATTAGGCTGGGATCTGTTATTATTGCTGATAAACTGAAAAAGCAACTTATGCCTTTAAACAGTCCTTTGTCTCAGAATTTGTTGGTTGGGAGTTTTCGCTTTGGTCAAGTGCGCTCCCGCAAGGTGCAGGCAAATCGCGGCAGGCAGAACTCAGCATAACAGCAGTCGTAGGCATCCAGGCAAACCTCCACCTGCTCCGACTTGCAGCTCCTGCTTTGTTGGTTTGTGCATGACTTTAAAGGTTAAAGAGCAGCCGTGATGCTCGTTTCATGCCCAGGCTCCTACACCTGTGCACAGGTGAGATGCACCGATACGGACCGGCTGCACCGGCTGGTTCCTCCCACCATCTAGCTCCTGTTTGGTGGATGCGTTGGTGAGCAGCTAGCACAGTTTAGGTTCCACAGTGTTACCAGTCTGATCTGTCAGTGCTGGAGGACTACAGGTTTCTTGTTCGGCACATTTACTGCTGTGCTGAAGGTGTTTACAGATCCAGTTTGCTGCAGGACAGAATCAGCTTTAATAAACTCTCCTAACTCTGCCCCCGAGTGATCCAGGTGAGAGATCAGACCCGAGAAGTCCAGTCTGAGATTTGTCCCACATTAAGGCTCTGCACAGAGGTTTGTAGCTGAGCCTGGTCCAGGTTTTCTGCTGGAGCTTCATGCCCTCAGCTCCACAGCAGGTCTGTGACATGTGGGCACCAAAACAACCTCCATCATTATCACAGCAGTGTTGGTGAATGCTGCAGAGGACTATCAGACTGGGACACAGCAGTCGTTGGTGCTGGTTCATGTCTGTTGTGAAATGTGAGGGCAGGGAGCCCAGTGGACGTTTCTCTCTGTGTGACCAGGTGACGTCAGAGTCCAGCTGCTCCCACATTGCAGAGCCAGCTGCAGCCTTTCTGCACTGCTGCCATCAGAGCTCAGGGAGACGCAGCCAGTGCAATTTGATATTTTATAGTGACAGGTGTGATGTGTGAAGTCCACTGAAAACAAACATGTTTAAGTCCCTCCTAAACTGACGAACAGGCACCTGTGGTTTTACACTCAGTTTATCACCATAACAGGCCTGCTGTGTTTCCAGCCTCATTGATAGGGTTAAATGTAAATATCGGGAATCATCAATCAATCCATTGATTAATAAACATTTTGAGTGGTTCAACTTTTAAAGCAAAAGGAAGAGGCTGTTATGGCCAATCATGTACTGCAGAACTAGTTGTTGGGTTTATGACATCAGTGCCTTGTTTCTGCTGTTTCCCTCGAAATCATCATAACCAAAGGCCCAAAAGGTTCCTGGTTCTCGTAACTGTTCCTGTTCTAGCTTTTCACCTGGGACACTAAGACACTGGAAGAAATGAGGAACTAGCAACTTCCCTCCCGAGCTGTGGCGGAGGGATACGTGTGAGCAGTAGCTTAGTTGTTGTGAGTCTGTGCTTGTTTCTCAGGTCGAGCATGGAGTTGACCTGAGTGAATTTGTACTTTGCAGGTCTGATAACTGGATGTTTGTCCAGATTTGTGGATTTGGAAGATGAGTAAATCCTCCTTTGAGTCTGTGTTCGGATTATATTTATTATTTCGTCGCTCCAGCTCTTCGTCCTGTTTATTTATATCTTATTTAGGTGCCACTGTCTTCATTTATCCAGGGTGTTCTTACGGAAAAGACACCTCCCCATTGAAAGCTCAATGTTTTAAATGGTCTTGTTTTAAGACCAATGTGAACACATAAATCTGTTCCTCCTACAAATTTTTTTAATGATTTATTATTCTCACTGACAACGATTCCTAAAAGCTTCTTCAGTGTAAAATCTTATGTTACATTCAGCTGATGTAAATTGGGTCCAGATGAGACAAAGAAGACCTTTGACTTCTCAGTTTTCTAATGGTTCATAAGGCAGGCCCAGTCTGACCTTAACACATACTGGGGCATCATTGGCTGCATTGTGGCTGTTGTTAGGTGGTGTTCAGGGTATTCACAGTTTGTTTATGAATATGCAGCATGTGATTGATGTCAGTGAGTCTATCTGATGTTCAGCGCAGCTTTAAAAGGTTCAATTACTTTGAGCTGCTGCTGAGGTTTTGACGTGAGACGAAGATGGTGAGAGCGACGTCACTCCACTTTAACAAACAGCACTAATAATTCTGTCATCATGGCCATAACCGAAACATTGTGAGAGGAACAGGAACCATGGAGGATGAACTGCAGGAATGTGAGAACACTTCAAATCAGAAAGATTCATTAACATACTGGATCTCCTCCAAGATCCAGATTAAAATAGTCCAACACACATACAACACACTGAAAAAATGTCCAAGTGACAGAGCTGCACAGTTAAATTTAGGCATTAAATGCTTTTATAGCCAGACACTGAAGTCTGCCAACACAACTCACAGATTTGTTTCAAATCAAAATCTTTTTACTGAAAATCAGGCGTCTCATTCTGTCTGATCTCAGCACAGAAATAACAACATTCACCAGAATGTCCAGAAAAACAAGTCATAATGTTCTCACAGCTTCTATTTATTGCTCACAGTGTGCATATGAATTTCCTCTCAGGTATTGTGTCTTTGAATTTGTGTAAAATACAAAAAATGACCCACACACTCTTTAAGGAGCACCCTGTATGTATTTCTAACATTAGTCTTTAATAACATCACTGTGTGTTTTGATGTTCACTGTGTCCTGTTGCTCATAGTTTCAAATTGGTCCTTCCTCAACGATCAACATTAGACTTATTATTTTTTCTCTGTATAATTTAGATACATTTTCTCACTCAAAGTGGGAAAGTTCAGTTTTATGCTGATTAGGGCTGTGCAATTAATCAAATTTTGATTTTGATTTCGGGTCTCAACGATCATAAAAACTATGTAATTGAGAAAAAACGAGTTAAACACAACTCTCTCAGCCTATACTGTCAGTGAAACAAGTCACATGTGGTATCTGGTAGCATTTAAAAGTCAGCATGAGTGAAGATGGTGGAAAGAGAGCAGCCACAGAAGTCTTTGGTCAACAAAAGTTGTAATTCAGTAATTCAGTTGTTTGGATTCGAAGAAGCAGACGTGGATTAAAAACATATTATGTGCAAGATTTGCTACGCGGTGGTGTCGACATATGACCAACTAATAAAAAAAGTACCAAAAAACTCCACTGTATCCTGCCTTAATGACTACCGCCCAGTAGCGCTCACCCCCATCATCACTAAGTGCTTTGAGCGGCTGGTCCTGGCACACCTCAAAACCTGTCTTCCTGCCACACTTGACCCTCATCAATTTGCTTACCATCAGAACAGGAGCATGGAGGACACAGTTTTCACAGCGCTGCGCTTAGTCCTCTCTCATGTGGACAATAAAGACACCTATGCCAGAATGCCTTTCCTGGACTTTAGTTCAGCGTTTAACACCGTCATCCCTTCCAAGTTTTTCACCAAACTACTACTACTCTCTCTTCGCCTATGACTGCAAGCCTGTATATAGTTCCAGCACAATTATCAAGTTTGCAGATGACACCACAGTGATCGGACTCATCAAAGACAACGATGAGTCAGCTTATAGAGAGGAGGTGGACCGTTTAAGCTGCGTGGTTCGCCGGAAACAACCTGCTGCTCAACACTACGAAGACCAAGGAGCTCATAGTGGACTACAGGAAGGAGAAAGGTGACACACACGCACTCAATGGAGAGGTGGTAGACTGTGTCACTAGCTTCAAATTCCTGGGTATCCACATCTCCGAGGATCTCCCTTGGACTACCAACAGCTCCAGTCTGGTCACGAAGGCTCATCAGCGCCTCTTCTTATCTTATCTTCCTCATTGCATACATCTAAATCATTTCACTCATTGTATATAACGCCTCTGAATACTGCACTTCTGGTTAGATGCTAACTGTATTTCATTGCCTTGTTCCCACATGTGCAGTGACAATAAAGTTGAATCTAATCTAATCTAAAGACACACTCTTCAGTGCAATGCTGAAGAGTATTGCTATTTATACATCCATCCATCCATCTTCTTCCGCTTATCCGGGGCCGGGTCGCGGGGGCAGCAGCCTAATCAGGGATACCCAGACTTCCTTCTCCCTGGACATTACCTCCAGCTCTTCCACGGGGACGCCGAGGCGTTCCCAGGCCAGCCAGGAGACATAGTCCCTCCAGCGTATCCTGGGTCTTCCCCGGGGCCTCCTCCCGGTGGGACATGCCCGGAACAACTCCCCAGGGAGGTGCCCAGGAGGCATCCGAAACAGATGCCCGAGCCACCTCAACTGACTCCTCTCGATGTGGAGGAGCAGAGGCTCTACTCCAAGCTCCTCCTGGGTGACCGAGCTCCCCACCCTATCTCTAAGGGAGTGCCCGGCCACCCTGCGGAGGAAGCTTATTTCAGCCGCTTGTATCCGCGATCTTGTTCTTTCGGTCATGACCCAGAGCTCATAACCATAGGTGAGACTAGGAACGTAGATTGACCGGTAAATCGAGAGCTTCGCCTTCCGGCTTAGCTCCTTCTTCACCACAACGGACCGGTACAATGACCGCATTACTGCTGCCGATGCCCCGATCCGTCTGTCAATCTCGCGTTCCGTCCTTCCCTCACTCGTGAACAAGATCCCGAGATACTTAAACTATTCCACCTGAGGCAGGATCTCTCCCCTGGCCTGGAGATGGCAAGCCACCTTTTTCCAGTTGAGTACCATGGCCTCGGACTTGGAGGTGCTGATTCTCATCCCAGCCGCTTCACACTCGGTTGCAAACCGCCCCAGCACACGCTGGAGATCCTGGCTTGATGGAGCCAACAGGACAACATCATCTGCAAAAAGCAGAGATGAGATCCTGTGGTCCCCGAACTGGACTCCCTCCGGCCCGTGGCTGCGCCTAGGAATTCTGTCCATAAATTTAATGAACAGAACCAGTGACAAAGGGCAGCCCTGCCGGAGTCCAATGTGGACTGGGAACAGGACTGACCTACTACCGGCAATACGAACCAAGCTCCTGCTCCGTTTGTACAGAGACTGGATAGCCCTCAGCAAAGGGCCCCAGACCCCATACTCCTTGAGCACCTCCCACAGAATGTCACGAGGGACCCTGTCGAATGCCTTCTCCAAGTCCACAAAACACATGTGGAGTTGGGCAAACTCCCATGAACCCTCGAGCACCCTTGAGAGGATGTATAGCTGGCCGGGGCGGAAACAGCATTGTTCCTCCTGGATCCGAGGTTCGACGTAGACAGGCACGACACGATCCTCCTCTCCAGCACCCTGGTATAGACCTTCCCCGGGAGGCTGAGGAGTGTGATCCCTCTGTAGTTGGAACACACTCTCTAGTCCAGTCCCCCTTCTTAAAAAGAGGAGCCACCACTCCGGTCTGCCAATCCAGGGGTACTGTCCCTGAACGCCACGCGATGTTGCACAGGCATGTCAGCCATGACAGCCCAACAACATCCAGAGACTTGAAGTACTCGAGGCGGATCTCATCCACCCCCAGTGCTTTGCCGCCGAGGAGCTGCCGAACTACCTCAGTGACTTCGGCTTGGGTGATAGATGGATGAGCCTTCGAATCCACAGCCCATGCTTCCCTTATGGAAGACGTGTTGACAGGATTGAGGAGATCCTCGAAGTATTCCTTCCACTGTCCGACAATATCCCCAGTCGAGGTCAGCAGCTCCCCACTTCCACTGTAAACAGTTTTGCTAGAGCACTGTTTGCCCCTCCTGAGGCGCCGGATAGTTTGCCAGAATCTCTTTGGGGCCGACAGGTAGTCCTTCTCCGTGGCCTCACCAAACTCCTCCCATACCCGAGTTTTTGCCGCCGTCAGCAGCTTCGGGAGTCCCCCAAGGCAACCAAGCTCGCTAGGACTCCTTCTTCAGCTTGACTGCATCCCTTACCTCCGGTGTCCACCACCAGATTCGGGGATTGCCGCCACGACAGGCACCCGAAACCTCTACGGCCACAGCTCCTAGCTGCTGCGTCGACAATGGAAGTGGAAAACATGGTCCATTTGGACTCAATGGTCTGATCTGGTAGAAGCTGTCTTGGAGGTGTGAGTTAAAGACCCCTCTGACAGCGGGTTCGGCCAAACATTCCCAACAGACCCTCACAACAGGCCTGCCAAGTCTGTCCTGCTTCCTCCTCTGCCAGCGGATCCAACTCACCAACAGGTGGTGATCAGTTGACAGCTCTGCCCCTCTCTTCACCCGAATGTCCAAGACATACGGCCGAAGGTCAGACAACACGACTACAAAGTCGATCATTGACCTCCGGCCTAGGGTGTCCTGGTGCCACGTTCACTGATGGACACCCTTATGCTTGAACATAGTGATTGTTTTGGACAAACTGTGACTAGCACAGAAGTCCAGCAACAGAACACCACCCGGGTTCGTATCAGGGAGGCCATTCCTCCCAATCACGCCCCTCCAGGTTTCACTGTCGCTGCCCACGTGAGCATTGAAGTCCCCCAACAGATTTATGGAGTCCCCAGTAGGAGTACCTTTCAGCAACCCCCCGAGAGACTCCAAAAAGGCCGGGTACTCTGCACCGCTGTTCGGCCCATAGGCCGAAACAACAGTGAGAGACCTATCCCCGACCTGAAGGCGCAGGGAAATGACCCTTTCATTCCGGGGGGGAAACAACACATGGCGGCTGAGCTGGGGAGCTATGAGCAAGCCCACACCAGCTCACCGCCTCTCACCACGAGCAACTCCAGAGTAGAAGAGAGTCCAGCCCTTCTCAAGGAGCTGGGTTCCAGAGCCCAGGCTGTGCATGGAGGTGAGCCCAACTATCTCTAGTCGGTACCGCTCGACCTCCTGCACAAGCTCAGGCTCCCCCCCCTAGTGAGATGACATTATATGTCCCTAAAGCCAGTTTCAGCATCCAGGGATCGGGTCGCCGAGGTTCCCCGTCCTCGACCTCAGCCTGATCAACTAGGCATTGGCCCCTTATGGATCCTCCTGCGGGTGGTAGGTCCACAGAAGGGTGGTGCCACGTCACTCTTTCTGGCTTTCCTCGGCTGGGCTCCATGGGGGGAGACCCAGCCACCACGCACTCTCCAACGGGCCCCAACCCCAGGCCTGGCTGCAGGGTCTGGCCCCGGCTTCGCCATGCCGGGCGACGTCACGGTCCTCGATTTTCGCTTCATAAGTCGCTTCTTAGTCTGGTCCATCACCTAGGACCTGTTTGCCTTGGGAGACCCTGCCAGGGGCATATAGCCCGGGACAACATAGCTCCTAGGATCATACGGGCACTCAAACCCCTCCACCACGATAAGGTGGCGGTTCAAGGAGGGGGCTATTTATACACGTGAATATATTTTATATTATTTGTTTTAAGGAGAATTCATTGTTTTGTTCAATAAATGCAACATATTTCCAAAGTCAATGAGTAATCGTGTAAAATAATCATGATTTCAATAATGACCACAGTAGTGATTATGATTTTTTCCATAATCGAGCAGCCTTAATGCTCATGATACTGTCCTTTATGCCACCAGATTAACCACAAACAAAGCAGGCTTCCTCCAGACTACAAGCTGTTTTTGACGACCTGATCTAAACACAGGAACTTAAATCACTGATGTTTCCAGTCCCACATTATAAATAGTTAGAAATGAGGTTAGACTGCAGGCTGAACACATTAAGCTTTAGTGACAGGTCTTGGTGAGGGGCTGATGGGAAAAACATCTTTAGTGTTAAGAATTTCGTAAATTAAAACAGGACTATTGATAAAATGTAGAAACCAAAGTAAAGAAGCTGTTTTGAGTGAAACACCTCAACAAACTTTTTCACTGAATCAGTATTTTCAAAAACTTTAGGTACATCCCTAAACTTTTCTCCTCCTTTGATAATCAGGATCATTAGTGGTTTGTTTTAGTACAAAAATATGCACCTCACACGTGTTTTAGTGTGCAGGTTCAATGAGTGTCAATACAGAGGAATAATGGGAAAAAGATTCGATGTGTAGGTGAAGTCAGCAGGTTTGTCTTTATTGAGCTGAAATATGAAAACTACAGCTCAGCCTGGCATATTGTGCCATAACTTGATCGTTGCTGCACTGAGTTGTAGCAGTAATTGATTCCTGTAGTACTGAATGTCAACTCACAGCAACAGGAAACTGAAGAATGAACACAATTAATATAAAAAAACTCACAAATGAAAATCAGTGTCCTGAACGAGGGACAGAGGGTCAGCTGATTCTGCGAAATGGTCAAGACCACTAAACAAACAGTCTGTGTCCCAGCAGCAGGGAAGTGTGGGGTCAGCAGAGCAGAAAACCAGTCCACAGGGTGTCCGCGGATCCTTAAAAAATCTTAAAAAGTCTTAAATTCCATATTATAAAACTAAGGCCTTCATTAGCATTAAAATGTCTTAAATTTGCATTTCAAAGGTCTTAAAATGAAATCTAACCGACCCCATAAAGAAGATTTTATTTTCATCTTGAAATCAATTTGAAAGCCTTTCGCGTATTTGTTATGCAGAACGAAATAGGCGGAACCAACTAAAATACGCGTTTGAGGGGAGTTTATTTAACACATGCTTTCCGGCAGCTGCGTGAACTGCGGGAAAGTTTCAGCATTAGTCTTTTGCCATGGGTAAATATAAATTTAATGACAATTGGTTACCCTAATTTTGCACCGTGGTTAAGTCCAGTTAGTGGCAAAGTGTTCGAGGTCCTGTGCAGGCTGTGCAAAAAAATGTAAAACTCAGAACAATGGGTATGAAAGCTTTGGAGACCCACATGTGTTACACCCCTGTAAACAGGGGGGAAAGAACCACGAGAGCCATGTCGTATTTTTCTCTTGCAGTCTCTTTTTTTTTAATTCTTTTCATCCGGGAACAACGCGCTCTTTTTCGAAGTGGGGCCGAGCCCTGACCAATCGATCTCAGAGCAGAATACAGACTCAGGCTTAGCAAAAGATTACCAACACACAAGATTATCTTTCCCTTGAATGAAACAAACAAATATTAATACAATATCAAAGATAACAAAAGGTTTTACAGTTCTTAAAGTATTCAACATGTTTTAACCAACTTTTAACTGCATATCAAATGTTTTAAAGGCTTGCATGAACTAATATGAATTAATATTTATTACATTTTTCCCATTTGTTTAACCCATTTCCCTTTTACATGAAATCATACTGACTAAATCATGTTAAGGAGTATTAAGGAGTCGTATAATGCTATTTTAGCCTATCACACTCCCCCCCACTGGAAAGAATGTCGTCCCGACATCTAATCTAATACATCTCTACAGTTGCATTTCACTCAGTAGCTGTCTTTTGACATTCAAAGTGTGAAAGCAAACCATTACCACAGTGCATGTCTGTTGACTGATGACTATATAAAGAGTCTATAACCAGTCTTCTGGTGTAAGTCGTCACATTAACAGTTTTAATCATCTGAGGTTAGAATTCATAGGAAAAGTCTTTCATGGCCCATGATGATAGGCTGTAAGTACAGTCCCTAAGTCATCAATGGGGAAGTGTCAACTTACATTTGCTGGAGTTCATACATATAGGGAGAGTGAGTGTAGTATGGCTGTAAAGCTGGCAACCATGGGACCACTCCGGGATACACAGGGAACATTTGAGGTACAGGCTGGACACTGTAACAGGAAGGGGATGCCCAGCTGGTCGTATGTCATGCGTCTCGGTGGACGTCTCTCTCGTTGTGGTCGCTGTGGTGGTGGTTCCTCAGGTACGGCTAATGATGGTGAGGCAGGCGGTGAGGTGTCAGATAGGCTACTCGCAGATGAACCCATCTCCTCATCAGGCATCTTCTCAGCAGGCACGTCAGGTACATCCAGTTGATCTCCAACGGGGGGCTCAGGTGCTGAAGCAGCAGTAGCTGATGCTGGAGGCTGGTGTCTCAATGCTGGAGGCTCTTGGTTCCTTGTTTCCGCTGGCAGATCTGATGCCTGAGGTGCAGACGGGTGAGGCAGTGCATGATGAAAGCAATCATCATCACTACTGTCCTCATTATCCATTTCTTGAAGTTCGCGAGCAGGTTGGTGTCTCTCTCTCCTTCTGTTTTTCACCGGCTTGTTGATTTCGGGTTCTTGTTCGAAGGGCAAGTGGTCACAAGACATAAGCAGGTTCCTGTGTAACACCCTAGCACATCCTTTACCCTTTTCTGGTCTCACCTCATAAATAGGTAGGTCAGGTCCAATTTGTCTAACTACTGTATGAATGACCTCTTCCCAGTAATCACGCAATTTACCCGGTCCTCCTCTAGGTGTCAGATTCTTTACAAGGACTCGCTCACCGGGAAGTAGGACAGAACTTCTCACTTTTGTGTCATAGCGTCTTTTGCTCTTTTCAGCAGCTTTCTTTGCATTCTCATTGGCAATAGCATATGCTTCTTCCATGCCTTTTTTCCATTTATCAACATAGTCTCTCAAGTCATTCGGGCCTGACCCTGGACACAGTCCAAAAAACATATCTACTGGGAGTCTGGGTGACCTTCCAAACAGTAGATAAAATGGCGAATAACCAGTCACTTCACAACATGTGCAGTTATAGGCATACATTAGTTTGTTGATAGAGTCTTTCCAGTTTGACTTTTGCGTTTCAGTTAGTGTCCTAAGCATCTGTAATAATGTCCTGTTCATACGCTCCACTTGACCGTTTCCCATGGGGTGATAGGGTGTGGTCCGAGATCCGGCCACCCCACTGAGTGTCTTTAACTGGCTGAACAACTGATTTTCAAATTCTCCGCCTTGATCATGGTGGATGCAAGAAGGGAAACCAAACTTCAAGGCATAGTCATTGAAGATAAGGTTCGCTGCAGTTTTTCCTGACTTCGAAGTGGTAGCATAAGCTTGTGCAAAGCGGGTGAAGTGATCAATGATGACAAGGATATATTCATACCCACCTCTGCATTTGTCAAGATGGAGAAAGTCTATACAAACAAGTTCAAAGGGCTGTGTGGTCACAATATTTGTCAGAGGGGCTCTTGATTCATGACAGGGCTTCTTCTGCTTAATGCAACAGCATGCTTTAGTCACGTAATGTTCTATATCTGACTGCATGTATGGCCAAAAGAAACGGTCACGTACTAGGGACACTGTGCGGTCGACACCTTGGTGACCCATATTGTTGTGCAGCTCTTCAAGCACCATCTGGCAGGACTAGCTGTTTGCGGGCGGCAGTGGCTCGATACAGGATGCAATCGCTATCTAGCACCAGCTTTTCCCATTCTCTAAATAGACATTTCGTTTTTGGGCTGAATGCTTTCAGTTCTCTGAACCGTGGCCTTGAACCCACTTGTTTCCACTGTAGTACAGGACCTATTATTGGGTCAGTCTTTTGCGCTTCACTTAACTGTTCTTTTGGTATGGGCCTAATGGATGCGTTAACTGATTCACCTTCTACAGTGACTGACATGGCTGCTGCACTTGATAATGTCCACGCTGCAGGAGACTCCCTTTGGACTTCAATGGCGTGTATGGTGGCTGCAATGGTGTCTGGTGTCAGCTCCTTAGAATAATGTTTGATTAATGTCTCTACATCAAGTGGCATTCTCGATAAGGCATCCGCATCACCATTTTCTTTTCCTGGTTTGTATTTAATAGTAAAGTGAAAGTCAGCTAATTCTGCAACCCATGGTGAAGTAGTTGCATTTAGTTTAGCAGTTGACAAAATGTATGTGAGCGGGTTGTTGTCACTATACACAGTAAATGTCGGGGCATAGTACAAATAGTCTCTAAATTTGTCTGTGACCGCCCACTTTAAAGCTAGAAACTCCAGCTTGCCTGCATGGAAGTGGTAGTTTTTCTCAGCTGCTGTTAATGAACGGGAGCCATAAGCAATAACTCTCAGCTTACCATTTTGTCTTTGGTACAACACTGCGCCCAGTCCTTTATGAGAAGCGTCGGTGTGCACAATGAATGGCTGTGTGAAATCTGGAAAGCCTAACACTGGTGGATGAAGTAAGCAGTCAATCAGCTCTTCCAGCGCACTTTGGTGCTGGTCAGTCCACACTATTGGTTTCGTTGAGGGCACTGCTTGATTCATTTTTCTTAGTTTTGTCTTTGGCTTGGTGTCTGAGCCTTCTCTGTCTGCTTTTAAAAGTTCATACAGACAACTAGCCTTTCTAGAAAAGTCTTTTATATATTGCCTGTAGTAGGAAAGAAGACCTAGCATTTTCCTAAGCTGGCCAAGATTTTGTGGTCTGACGTCTTTGAGTGCTCTAACTGCTTCAAAATCAGCGGGATCGACTCTACTGCCCTCTGCTGACACAATTCTGCCCAAATAGCGTACCTGATGTTTAAACATTTCACACTTACTGGGTTTCAACTTTATGCCATAGTCTCTGAGCCGCTGAAGCACTTGTCGCACATCCTCCACATGGTCTTTGAAGGTTTTCCTGTAGACTAACGTGTCATCCAAATACGGGATGCAGATGTTGTCCCGGAGTCCATCCAGGCACTCTTCCATACAGTGTTGAAATGCTGCAGGGGCGTTCATGAGACCGAAAGGGATGCGTATCCACTCATATAGTCCCCAGGGGGTAACAAAAGCAGTGAGCGGCCGGCTTTCCGTTGCCATAAACCCCTGGTGGTATGCCTTTCCTTGGTCTAAGAGGGAAAACCAGGAATTGCCACCTAAACTGTCCATGATGTCCTGGACTCGAGGAATAGGTTGGCGGTCTGGGTGGGTCTTTCTGTTTAAGTCTCTATAATCAATGCACAGTCGTAACGTGCCGTCTTTTTTTCTAACACACACAACTGGAGAGGAGTATGAAGAGTTTGACTTTCTAACCCAACCCTGTGCTATGAGGTCATGGAGATAACCCTTCATCTCTTGGTATAGCGGGCGCGGCACTGCCATGTAGGTGCGTTTCACTGGCTCATTATCTTTAAGTGAAATAGTCATTTTCAGTCTTTCAATACAACCTATATCGTTGTCTGATTTTGAGAAGGACTGAGACTCTTCTCTTAGCATTTGTTTAACCTCTAGTCTCTGCTCTTCGTTCAGGTGGCTAAGATCTACAGGTGGGTCCCACTTCTCGCTAGAACTACCGGGTACCTGCATGCTAGTCTGGTTAACAGTCGCTACAGGTGTAGCTTTTGCCAACATAAATGCAGGTAATGTGGTTGTAATAGTTTGAACTGTGCCAACTACAGTGCGGCCTGAAAGGACTATATCATGGTCAGTGGGATTTGAAACACCTAGTGTTATGACTGGTAAAGCACCCTTATTAACCTTAACCAGAGTGTCAAAGAACTCGAGGTTATCTCTGAGCTGTTTGTCTGGCAAGTAGTCCCTTTTCCACTTTTCATCAATGATGGACACCTGTGAGCCTGAATCCCACAAAGCTGGGAGTCTGTGGCCATCCAGGAAGCACTCAACAAGGCACTGCCTGCCAACCAGTGATGTGACTCTGTGCGGGCAGTTCACTTGTTGTGGGTGTGGCAGTGCGTGGGCAGGTTCCTCTTCATTAGCTTTATGTGAGCTCTTTATTTCAGTGCATTGTCTCTTATGTTCAGCCCAATGTTGTTTTTGACATGTTCTGGTACAATAAAGTGTCTTTTTACATGACGAACATTGTCTCAGTTTCTTCTGGGGGTCTATCAATTTACAATTCACACATTGTTGGGACTCTTTGTGGCCTATGGTTAACACTTGTCCCGCAGTGGCAACCACTCCTGGTTTAAAGGAGCCTCCCTGGATGGGCGGGTGCCTCTGGTCTTACATCCTGCTTGAAAATGTTCCCCACTCCCACAGAGGTAGCAGTGAGTGCAACTTTCGCTGGCTCCAGATTGTTGGCAAACGGGGCACCTCCTCTGAAGACGGGCTGGACGACAAGTGTAGTGCTGGGCTACATACTGAGGCGGTGGTGGAGCTGGTCTTTGATGGTAACCCTGGTAGCCATAATACTGCTGCTGTAGCTGGCGATCCCTGCCTGGCTGCACAACTGTATGTTGGGCATAGGACTGCGGGCTAACCATGGGTTGCTGTAATGTCTCCTTAATCTGAGCTATCTCTGCACTAAGGCCTTTTAAGGAAGCTACACCTGTCTTAAGCTCTGCTAGTTCTGTTAAAAGCTCAGATGGTAATTTAGCTTTGGCTTCCTTCACAGGGTACTTAACAGGTGGAGTGTCCCCTAACTGGACTACATTCACATTTGTAGTTAACTGTGACGCTAAACACTTTTTCTTATTCTTTCTCTCTGCCTCATTAGCACAGGCAATATTTAACTTTTCTAACAAAAGCTCATCTGGGGTCCCAGTGTCTAACAACAGGGGCTGCATATCTATCCTAACACTATCACTCTGAAGGCCTGTCAGTATTGTGTGTAAACACATCCGCTGAACCAGAGCTGGGTTGTATTTAAGCCCCGACTCTGATTCTTGGGATGCAAACAACACCTTTTGTTTCAAATCTAAAACTCTCATCAGGAAGCTCTGGGCTGTTTCTTTATTATGTTGTACTTCTGAAGCCAGCTGCTTGTAGAGCTCAGTGGCACTTTTCTCTTGGAAATGAGAGCGCAGGATACAACGGAGGGTGGGAAGAGTAAGGTTGGCCTTTCCCTCCAAGTAGCTGCGAAGTTGTAAACCTGGTGAGATAGCTCTAATGACAGCATCTACAATATCAATCTCGGGATAACCTCTGCTGAGCCCAATCTGATGAGCAAGACTGGAAAATGTCAGTTTATCTTTCTGGCCTGGTTCACCGACCTGGCCCGAGATCTTAAAGTCTTTGTGCCAGTAAGGACTTGGTTGCTGCCGTGCATTTGTTAGCGGTAGGCTACTCACAGGGTGGCTAGTTGTTTGGCGTTGGGCATTGGCCACTGTGCTGTTAGTTGAAATGGTCTTCCCTGTTAGCAGTGGTGTTACCGTCTGCAGTTCTTGTACGTGTTCCCGATTCCCTGGGTTACTAATATTTTGTCCCGCCGTTTCCCCTTCCTCCTCTGTGCCATTGATAATTTCGGAAATTTTGTCTTTAAGCAGTAGCAGTTCTGACATTCCTTCATCCTCTAATTCTGTTATTTCTTCTCTCTCAAGGTACATCTGAATATGTGTTAGCAATGATAACCGTGTTTTTCCGTTAACATTGACTTTTTCTGACATACTGAGGAACTCACAGATTGTTATTAAATCGTCTTTGGCCAATGAGTGCAATTCACCCACTACTTTTTCACGTAGCTCTTCCACTGTCGTCATTGTGGCAGCTGGACAGGAGGAACTTTTACTGGAACCGGCGACGCTGAGCTGTACGTCCTTACAGTCCCCGATGACCTCTGGCTGGTCTCAGGTGACGTGCTCTTTAGCACAGCTACCAGCACTCCTTAGACAGCAACACCTTCCTCCCTGCAGTCCGCCTGGGTTATGTGTGGGGATTTAGCTGGCTTGGAATTCAATGCACAGACTATATACACTGGACATCTAAGCAGCAATCCCAGCGGTGCCTCCAAAATATGTTACACCCCTGTAAACAGGGGGGAAAGAACCACGAGAGCCATGTCGTATTTTTCTCTTGCAGTCTCTTTTTTTTTAATTCTTTTCATCCGGGAACAACGCGCTCTTTTTCGAAGTGGGGCCGAGCCCTGACCAATCGATCTCAGAGCAGAATACAGACTCAGGCTTAGCAAAAGATTACCAACACACAAGATTATCTTTCCCTTGAATGAAACAAACAAATATTAATACAATATCAAAGATAACAAAAGGTTTTACAGTTCTTAAAGTATTCAACATGTTTTAACCAACTTTTAACTGCATATCAAATGTTTTAAAGGCTTGCATGAACTAATATGAATTAATATTTATTACATTTTTCCCATTTGTTTAACCCATTTCCCTTTTACATGAAATCATACTGACTAAATCATGTTAAGGAGTATTAAGGAGTCGTATAATGCTATTTTAGCCTATCACACATGCGGGTGTGAATAAGACAAAGCGGCTGCGGAAATCTGTCGGAAAACACCTGGCATTTTATTTTTGTTTTACTCAATAAATCAAACGGTGTATAAACAGTTTATATCAATAAACAGTGTGTTATGGTAATTGGTTGTATTGTGGGATGTTTTATTTTATTTCTACAAAATTGGTTTTAAATTTAATTCTTAGAAACCTGCAGATACCCTGAGTCCAGCCTGATCCAGTCCAACTACTGAGGGTGAACACTGTGACATGTGATGCAGAGCAGATTTTTTTAAGAGTCCAAACCGAGACCACTTTAGCTTTTTTAGTTCAATGAAAACATGTTTATGTTCACAAAGCAATAAGCCAAACAAGATTAAATTGTTGTATTGGTATAAAATCAAAAAAGTAAGGGAGGCCAAACGTTTGGTGAAATAATGACTTCTTGATGGATTGCCTGGTGAACTAACCAGAGGCATGTTAGTGCTGACCAGCTAAGATTAGGGCTGCAGCTATCGATTGTTTTTGCAATCGAGTATTCTACCGAATATTTCAGCGATTGCTTAAGTAATCGGATAAAATAGACTTTTGCATTTGTAAACAATAATACTATTGTGTAATACATGATAGAAACAACAGGTTAGCTTGAAATGATGTTACCTTGTATCGGCTCCGCTGGGTGATCCGGTCTGGTTCACAGCTGAATGCTTTCTGTCCAGATATTGGAAGTATTGACGAAGTGCTGTTGTGGTTCGTCCAGTTGTACTTTACAATACACGCATTGCACCATGTTGTCATCTTGTATAAGTTTGAAATGATCCCAAACTTTGGACATCATCTGCCTTTTACGGACGTTTTCGCTCTCTGCCTTAGTGCCAACTTTTGATACTGAAATGTGTTGTGCGACAGTCATTATGGTCCGTGTGGAACAATGATCCCTAGGTGGAGCAGGTCTGATAACGCAAGTGGTAGAAATGAAAGGAATTACGATTACAAAAAAGGATTACAAAAAATCCTCGAAGCAAATTCTTCAAGGAATTTTTGTAATCAAATTCACAAGGATTTGTTGCAGCCCTAGCTAAGAATAAAACATGCCATTTGTTAGGAAGCCAGCACTTGGTTAGAAAGTGGAACCAATGCTTCTACAGTTTACTCCAAAGACGTCTTCCTACCATGGACTCATTTCTGGTGACTGGCTGCAGGCCTTGCTGCCTGTTGAGGAGCATTTATTATGAAAGTTGTTGCAGTAAATATGACTTCCCCCATTTTCAGCTCTAGCTTTGAATGTCTATTCTCAAACACAGGTGAAGACGCTGCTTGATTGTCAGGTTGTCATTTACAGACATTTGCAGAGGTTGGCAGGTCCAGAAGCTGTGTGAGGAGCCAGTTACAGATGATGCAAAAAGTAATTTGATTGATCTGATTGATTTGATTGAGTAATTTGATCTCCACTGTCGCCAAGTGCTTGCTTTTAAGGGAATTGTTGGGTTTTTAGTTTTTAGTTTTAGTTTTTGTAAAGTGCCTTGAGATGATTTGTATTGTGATTTGGCGCTATATAAATAAAATAAATAAATTGAATTGAAGCAGGCTCTGTTGTGTAGTTGTCTGTATTTGTGTGAAATGTGATGCCATAGTTATTGATCTAATTGCCTCTTTCTTCATCTGTGTCTTAGGAATGGTCCAAAAGTTGGACCAGAAGCTTCCGGTGGCCAACGAGTACCTCCTCCTTTCAGGTGGTGTTCGGGAGGGAGTGGTAGACATGGACCTAGACGAACTGAGCGTCTACGCCCGTGGCACAGACTACGACATGGACTTCACTCTACTGGTCCCGGCGCTCAAACTCCATGACCGCAACCAGCCGGTGACCCTGGACATGAGACACTCAGCCCTGGGCCACTCGTGGCTCAGTCTACGCCTCTTCGATGAAGGAACCATAAATAAGTGGAAGGACTGTTGCACTATTGTCGACCACATCAATGGGACCACCAACTACTTCTTTTCTCCGACACTGGTGGCTGACTGGTTCCACCAGTCCATATCCCTGGTGCTGCAGGAGGTGCAGAAGAAGCCGCAGAGAGGAATGCCGAGAGTGGAGAAGGTAGAGAGGAATGGCACCATTATCTCCGTCATCCTGGGCGTCGGGAGCAGCCGCATGCTATACGACATTGTTCCTGTGGTGTCGTTTAAAGGTTGGCCGGCCGTTGCTCAGAGCTGGCTGATGGAGAACCACTTCTGGGATGGGAAGATCACAGAGGAGGAGGTGATCAGCGGCTTCTACCTCGTCCCCGCCTGTTCCTTCAAAGGTCGCAAGGAGAACGAGTGGCGCCTGTCATTTGCCCGCAGTGAAGTGCAACTGAAGAAGTGTATTTCATCCAGCCTAATGCAGGCATACCAGGCCTGTAAAGCCATCATCATCAAGCTGCTGTCCC
The DNA here is from genome assembly GCF_900324485.2 of Mastacembelus armatus. Classification (NCBI taxonomy): domain Eukaryota; kingdom Metazoa; phylum Chordata; class Actinopteri; order Synbranchiformes; family Mastacembelidae; genus Mastacembelus; species Mastacembelus armatus. The sequence continues at coordinate 25,509,968 of NC_046645.1, forward strand.
GCCCCAAAGCCATCAGCCCCTACCACCTCCGCAGCATCATGCTGTGGGCCTGCGACCGCCTCCCTGCTAACTACCTGGTGCAGGATGACTTCTCCGCCCACTTCCTGCTGGGTCTGATCGACGACCTCCAGCACTGCCTCGTCAACAAGATGTGTCCAAACTACTTCATCCCCCAGTGCAACATGCTGGAGCACCTGTCAGATGAGACGGCCATGCTGCACGCCCGCAAACTCTCCTCGGTTCGCTCCGACCCGGCCGAGCACCTCCGCACTGCGATTGAGCATGCCAAGGCAGCCAACTGGCTGACGGTGGAACTGCAGTGGCGAGGCAGCTCCAACAACCTGCCATCGCCACAGTCTGACGCCGGTGGGGAGAACCAGCCAGATGATCGACTGGCCAAGAAGCTTCAACAGCTTGTCACAGAGAATCCGGGCAAATCCATTTCAGTCTTCATCAACCCTGATGACGTGACGCGACCGCACTTCCGTATTGACGACAAGTTCTTCTGAGACAGAAACGTTCTCCCAGACCTCCTCCTCCTCTTTCTCTTTTGCCTTCCTTCTCTTCGCCTGGTGCCCGCTGCCTCTGAAACTTTATTTTTTACAGTTCTCAGTTTCTCTGCCACAGAGTGAAGTGAGGTGATCGTCTAGTTGTGTCTGCTGCAATTTTTTTATTTTTATTTTTCTATTCCCATTCCCCTGTTCCCTCCTCTTTCACTGTGTGCCCTGTGTTTTTACCTGCTGAATGCCTTCTACATAGACAGCTGGACAGCAGCTGGGTGTTTGTAAAAATGAAGGGTGAGGTGGAAATTCACCTTAAGGTGTCCTTTCCCATGTTGAAGTAGTTTAATGTAAATTATCAGGGATCCTAGAAATGAGACAGAACCCAACAGCTCCTGGAAACAATGGAGGCTTGTTCAGAGAAAGGTTTGAGGCAGTGAAGGAGCTGAGGCTTTAACATAAAGTCACACCCCCTCAATGCAAAAATTACTTTAAATATTCTGTAGAGAAGAATCATTAGAACGCAGATGTTGTAAATGTTTGATCACAGAAATTTAGTTCAGTAATTGAAAATAATGAATTTCCCACAGTGATGAAAAGGACATAGTATGTTATTTTGACATAACCAGGCTGATCTCATAAGCATGACCTGGAGTCAGAAGGCTATCTCATCATTTATAGTTACTAATTTCTCATAATGAATACATTTATTATGAATCGGCCTAATTAAAAACTTCAGTGACTTCAGAATGTAAACATTTGAACCTTCCTCTGCTCTTTCAGCTCAAATATCTGTAAAATCTTCTTTAGGATTTCCACCAATCCTGGATCAAGATTGTTGAACGTTTCTTTATTGTGTAAGATTGTATAGATACTCCAGAGTTGGGAATACCAAAAGGCACAGACAGAAGTCTCAGGCCCAGGACTAACGATCAGATTTGGTGAGGAATGTCTTAGCCCCACTGAGGGACAGTGGTACTAACGTCTTAGAAACTAACTGTAAATAGAAGAAAACAGACTCAACACTGGTGTGTATAGAGACATAGATACTGATGATGATGATGATGATGATGAATTGTGGACTTATTTTTGTCTAATTTTGCACAGAATGTAAAAAACACCACTTTTCCTCTTGATTGTGGACATTGTGTCCAACCTGAGTTGTTGTATCATATGAGTAGACAATTGACACTTCACTAGACAGTGGTCATACTGCACCTTTGAAATGTGTTTATTAAACCGTGGAATAGCACAGTGACTCTGTACCAACATTCATGAGCCTATGTGGTCGCAATGTGCTGAGCACGGTAGCTGGGTCCAAACCTGCAGCTTCAGCCTGAAATCACACACTGCATGGAAGAAAGGAGCATGTTAGGAGTTTTTCTTCTCCTGCGAATGAGGAAACGCTGAGTGATTGCACTTATAGGAAAAAACATGTTATTCGTTCAAGTAAAAGAGAAAAGACAATTTCCCACATTGAGCGTGGCCATGATCTGCTGACCAAGCCCGTCTAGTTTTTTAATCAGGGTCCTGCCGTGTTCTGTCGCCGCCCACCATGCCTCAGGATTTATCTGATTATTGCCTGAAGGCCAGTTGTTATGTGAGGAAAACACACAGGTAGGTTGAGAGATACAGCGTAAGAAAAAGAAGCAACAACCAGTTTAACACTTGACCGATGGTTGTTTTGCTCCCCAAGTTAAACTCTCACCTGTTTTTGGCTCGAGAAAATCCCCAGCTCACCTTAAACCAGTGATTCCCAATTATGGTCCTCAAAGCCCCCTGCCCTGTTTGTTTTCCAACTATCCCTGCACTTCCTGCTTCTGACTGGCTGAACACACCTGATCCTGGTAATCAGCTGTGGGTGTGGGAGGGATAGGTGGAAAACAAGCAGGGTAGGGGGCCTTGAGGACCAGGACTGGGAACCACTGCTTTAAACAAAAGGTTTCTTTCAGAGTAAAGCAGGAATAACATATAGCATCACTGCTAATAGAGAAACTTGGGAAAATGATTCGTTGTATGAACATCAGAAAATACTATTTGGAGCTCTGTGTGTGTGTGTACACACCTGAGATTTGCAAACTCATGAGAGAAAAGAGTGTGATTTCCTGCTGATATTGAATGCAGCATGCACCTTCCAGTCTGTCTGCTCGACAGTCTAACACTCAGGTGAATCTGCTACAGTGTGACCGTTGGCAGGTGAAGTGTCACAGATTTTTCCAGTACATGATATCACAGCACCTCATTCCACTTACTCCTGACACTTTCTGTTGTTGTTTTGATCAGATCAGTGAGCTTCACTGTCTCTATGCCAATCTGTGCTTTTAGACCTGATGTTTTTCCTCAGTTGCTCTTTTTTCTTTTTGCGTTTCTAGGGTTCAACTCTCCTTCAATTTAACCAGCTCAGGCTGAGTCCTCTCCAGTCTGTTGGATGGTTCCCAGTTTCCAGTCAGCAGACTGTGGGGACTGTGGTCGGCAGCCACTCTATCTGTCTGTCAGACCACTCATTAGTTTTTAAGAGGAATTTGGCCAAGTTACACACTGAGCAGGACATGTGACAGTGTAAATCCCACCGGTCAGTTCTGCTCTGGCAGTTAATATTTTCTGATTCCAACACTATTTGGTATTTCAGTCCTAAAATTTCTGGGCAGTCAGTAGACAGAAAAGACAAGACAGGAGTTACCTGAGCTGGTGGTGCTGAAGGTGAGGTGGTCCCAGTTTATGTTGTCAGACATTTCCAGACAAATGCCAAAAAAGAATCTGCAGAAATCTGACTGGTAATGTTGTCTCCATATGCTCATCCTCAAGTGCAATTAGTGAAATTACCCACACACACAGACACACACACGCACACCTCATGTAGCATGAAAGACATGTTAAAACTGGTTTTAACCAAGACAGACCACAGTACACTGAACACTACTGAATCCCACAAACCAACACTAACTCACACTCTCCCTCAGAGGTTTTTCACACCATTAAAGTGCCACACACACACTCCTGCTCGGTGGAAATGTAAACGGTGTGTTCATGACCTTTGACCTTACTCCCCTCTGTTTGTTCAGAACTATTCAACTGTGAGTTTTAATTTTCTGTATCTTGCTGCTCTGCTTCATTCTGATGATGGATTTTTTTTTATGCAATGTGGACTTGGAAGGGTTAATCCTTCAGATGGCAGCTCCTCCATCACCTGTGAACATTCTCCACTGAAATTCACTGTACAGTAGATTCATCATAAAGGCTTTTAGCCAGAAACTCACTTTCTCTTCTCAGTCTTTTCTATTGACTTAAAGTCTTTCATTTGGTTGGCTTCCTAGTTATTAAAACAGCCTGATCTCACCCCAGCTTTCACCAAAAACATGCTTTGGAAAAACTGCAGGAAGTATGTCAAATCCAGATTCCACTTGCATGGGTGCACATTTTGGTAGCGAGATTATATTGGCCATGACACCTGCTCCGATTTCTTACCCTAATAATAACCGTCTCCAATAGCAGTGTAAGTGGAACAAGTTGGGCATACTGTATGTCATGAAATTTGGTGTACATATTGCTCCCTATTTCCAAAGCGTGTTATTTGTCCATGTTAGAACGTGAGATGAGGTTGATGTAAAACAACCACAGAAAGAAATAAACTGACCACAAATAATGTAGTGGTTCAGGCTGTTATTGACATTTTTACTACCTGTTGCCAGATATTTTTATTTTCATCAAAGAAAATAGAATTACATACAGTTTCTTATTAAGATGTCTTTGCTACAGTAGTGATTTGTTGTTAAAGTAAATATGGGCGTCATCTGCTTAACCATGTTTAAAAGTCAGGTTATGTTAAAGGATATAACCTGAATGGAGCAGGTATAATTGAATTGATAATTGAATAATAGAGGCCCCAGAACTGAGCCCTGAGGAACTCTGCTCATATTTTTTAACATCAACATTAATGTGTTGTGAGTGAAGCCCTGAAATCCTAAAAGCTAAAACGTAGCAGTTAATTTTACTGGAGCTACGGATTCATAATTAACAAGTTAGAAATCACCGTAATGGCAGCGTGTGAACCCTCAGTTTCCTGGTGGTAGAAAGTCTAAATGTTTTAAACCTCCTGTAGTGAAAAGTGCAGAGCTACTGGTTTTTTAAAGGGTGTTTTTTTTTTTTTTTTTTTTTTTTGTGTGTGTGTGAGTACAAAAGTTTGTGTGCACAGGTTATCTTATGCATAAGCAATTACCCTTTTTTTGCACAATGTAAATAATCCAAACTTCCAAAAGTCAATATCTTGTGCACAAATTTGATGCTTTGTTTAGAAATTATGTGCAAAAGCTGTGGTGCATAAAGACTTGTGCACAACACATAAATCACTGTAGAAACCTCAACTTTAATCAGACATGTTAAAGTCCCGTAAACACGGTGGTGCTGTAGGGTGCTGTTTATAAAATATGTAAAATATTAATATTTTAATTATGTCCTATCAGTCACATTTCATTACTAACGGCTGTGCTTTGAAATTAAAATTAAAAACATTTAAATGTGTTCCAATCTGCTGCTTTGAAAACATGCTGAAATTAAACTGGGATGTAATTTAAAAACACCTGGAATTTTCCAAATCCAGCTGCTGATCTAGTGAGTTTACTTTTAGTGACATTTCACCTTGGTCAATAAAATGTAGTTTGTAGTTCCATCCATCCATCATCTATACCCCCTTATTCCTAACCAGGGTCACAGGGATCTGCTGGAGCCTATCCCAGCTCTCTTTGGGTGAAAGGCAGGGGTCCACCCTGGACAGGTCCCCAGTCCATCACAGGGCCACATAGAGACAAACAACCTCACACACTCACACTCACTCCTATGGGCAATTTAGAGTCACCAATCAACCTGACATACATGTTTTTGGACTGTGGGAGGAAACCAGAGTACCTGGAGAAAACCCACACAAGCACAGGGAGAACATGCAAACTCCACACAGAAAGGCCCCTGATGGGTTTCAAACCAGGAACCTTCTTGCTGTGAGGCAACTGTGCTAATACACCGTGCTGCTCTAAACAGTTTCCATGTTTTTTAGAAATGTCTGGCACTAACAACACTCTAAGACACGTGGTCTCGTCTCCTCTCATTTTCTCTTCCTTTTTTCTCCTCTTTCCCCCGATGATCTCTCCATGTTTCTGCTTTAACTGCTTGTTTCCTCTCCTCCTCTCCTTGTCTCCTCTCTTTCTGTCCTTGTTTCCTTCTCACCATGTCTCCTCTGCCCCTCTCCTGTACTTCCTGCTTCCTGTTGACTCAGCACCTGTCCTCCACCTGCTCGTGCTCAGCTCTTCCTCACCTCCTTCAGAGCGGTCGCTGTGCCAATGGGAAACCATCCATCACCCTCCACATATCAACACACACACACACACACTGGGTTGTGCACTGAAGAAAAATCAGTGATTTAGACAGGAACAACCTGAGGGACTGTGCAGGTCACGGACGAAAGACCTGGACGAGCTGTGTCTGATGATGTCTCATGATAAATTCAGTGTAATGTGTGAAAACGACACATCACCTCACAAAGGAGGAGTTTCTTCACGTGTTTGCACGTCAGGTTTATGGGTTTTTCTATAGGTTTGTATCTGTGGCCCCTGTTGGGGAAAGCAGCTCTTAACTTTAATTCAGGGAGATAAAAATGCAAAAATCACTAGAGGGCCTTTACTATAAATTTAAATGAAAAATTATTGGTTTTGTGATTTTAAAAGTTTGTGTTTGAATCCCAGGTTATAGAGGAAAGTGAGGAATAGATTTGAATTGGATTGACAGCAGCTGCTTTTCTCATTCATGTTGAGGATGTGGTCACTGAAATAATAAAATCTGAGCTGTGAAGAACAATAGAAGCTGTATATGCAGCTGTAAGAGTCATTTACTGACCACCTGGACAAAACCAGGATCCTGAGACAGAGATGGTAGGTTCGGTAACTTCTGCGTCTCCATCATCATCCTCATCCTGTCATCTGAAACTCTTCCGGCGGTGACGTCACTGTGCTCCCCTGGCTCGAGCTACTGCAACACAGCGCGAGGAGAGAGAGAGAGCAGCAGCAACGCGCGGACAGGTGAACACACGAGCCTCGACGTCCGCAGGAGGAGGGAAAAAAACAAGTGAAGGAGAACAGCGGATAGTGTGAGGAGGATTTCAGAGAAAATACCGCGGTGTGTTTCTGTCGGTTCCTGCCTCCTTCCTCCTCCTCTCTCCCGCCGGTATCGAACTGTCAGCGGCTGTTCACCGAGCACATCTCCGCCTCGACGCTTGTGACTGCAGCGGATCCAGGAAGGAGCGTCGACAGGTGGATCTGTGACGGCGGCGAGAGGACCGAACCGAACCACAGCGGGAGATGGAGGGCAAAGAGAAGGCACCGATAGGTAGGAGACGGCTGGATGGGTGGAGGGAGGGACGAGAGAAAGTTGGTGCTGGAGATGCCGATGGGATGGAGACATGATGGACGGATGGGTGGATGGAGGGAGGGAGTGATGCATTTTGGGTAGAAGTGTACTGCGGTATCCTGCTGCCCTGCCCGCTCACATCCTGAATACAGCTGCACTGGATCATTTAGGTGTGGTTATTATGGGATGGGGTGCAGTGTGTGTGTGTGTTTAACCGTGGAGAAGCCTGATGCAGCAAAACACAGTGGACTGAGAGACAGACAGGTGGACTGGGAGACAGACAAGTGGACTGAGAGACAGACAGGTGGACTGGGAGATAGACAAGTGGACTGAGAGACAGACAGATGAACTGGGAGACAGGTGTACTGGGAGACAGACAGGTGGATTGAGAGAGAGACAGGTGGACGGGGAGACATGATGTTGCAGAGCATAAACAGAGAAAAGATGGAGAGACTGAGATGAGACAGGAGGTGGCAGGGACAGATCACAGGGCAGAGGACACATCCAAGGAGGGAAGGGGGCAGATAGACACCCAAAGTTTGACAACAGCATCGTTGAAAGCACGTAGAGACAGACAGGTGGGAGACACAGACAGGAGAGAGGTGGACAGATAACAGGCTGGTAAGACAGACAGGTTATTGCAGACTGAGACCAACAGGAGGATGTGGGGACAGATGTGCTGTGTTCACACAGGTGTGTTACCTGACGAGCACCAAGCTGCTGTTCACTTGTGCCCTTGAGCAAAGCTCTGGCCCACATCAGCTGCAGCTTCCAAACAACAACAGTAACAACAAACATTTTCACAGCAGCGAGAAGGAGCTGCACTGTCCAATCAGCAACCTCACTCTTTGTTCTGTGGCAGATCACCAGGCGAACATTGGGTGTGAGGCATTTAGAAACACAACACACAGGAGTGCAGATACTTTAAAGCTGTGGAGCTAACGCACACCAACCCTCACAATGCCCATGTGCACAGTCTCATAGAAATGAATGGATAAAGAAGAAAAGGTCAAATCAGCCAAAGGGACGCACATCTGAGGATCTGTGTGTGTGTGTGTGTGTGTGTGTGTGTGTGTGTGTGTGTGTGTGTGTGTGTGTGTGTGTGTGTGTGTGTGAGATGTTTTAGTGATGTTTTGAGAGAAAATCAGCTGTGGACTGAATCTGACCTTTGACCTTTCAGTAGAAAGATGTACAGACTGTGTGCATATGTACTCCCAGGGACAGTAAACGCATAATTTCCTGATGCTCAAGTGGCTGTTTTACCCTCGGATCATGGTTTCAGTGTAGCTGGGACATCATTAAGGGACAGTCGGACCACTGGTGAATTAACTGCACTGTGGAGGTTTGTCAGCTGAACAAAGTGCTGTCGTCCATAAAGCTGCTGGTTTCTCCAGCGAGTTTTGTGGTCTCATCTGTGTCAGGGCTGAAAAGCTGACTCTTCAGAAAAAAAAACAGACCCAGGAGACTTAGCAATGTATGTTGCGTCCAGTACAGACCAGAACACAGGAAATAGCGCCCCCTAGGACAGTCTCCTGCACTAACTCACATTTTTACTGTCTCATCCAGTTTCTGAGTGAAAACAGCCTGATAATAACGAGGCAGAGACGCTGATGCTGTTGAACCTGCAGCGCTACTACATCTGATGCAGTACAAATGAAGTACAACAATGCAGTACTGTCAGTTTGGCTTCAGACACATGTGCCACGCTCTTTGACCCTCTCAAAATGGAGGTGATCTGCTCAGGCCAGTGCCACTCCAGATCCTCAGGACCAGCTCAACTCATCTCACCTTTTTAGCTTGGATCTCCAGTCTAAAGCCTCGCTGTGTCAGGCGTCTCAACATAAAACTCAAATGTTTATTTTTCTGTCAGGTAACAAATCCGATCCCATCTTTGCTGCTCATGTACATCAGGTTTTGTGGTGATGCAACATAAACTGCTGCTGAGCAGGAAACAGAGATGTGTGTTTCCAGCCGGGACGATTCTCAGACTCCCCGGTGCTTGGTGGATGCATTTGTGCTGGTGTTGATATTCCTGCAGTGTGCAGAGGAATCCGAGTGAAAACTGTGCTGGGTCAGTGAAACGTCTTCGAACTGAACAGGATAAAGGGCCTGAGTGAGTCAGCTTTGTGCTGCTCATGAACGCCTCAGAATATAAATGTGGTCAGTAAACTGCTGCCCAGTGCAGAGCCAGTCAGCCAGCTCACCGTGTTACAGGTTAATATACAGAGTATTTTTCATAATAACAACCTTTTTCCAGAGTCCCTTTTGAGCACTTTACAGAACAACACGGTCAATAACAGTAAGGAGATGTGACGTGATTAAAACATCAGTGCAGATGTTGCTCATGTTGAAATGATAGAGGCTTGGCTCTTATTCTCATCAGCAACAGTGACAAAGTGTTTGTGTTGATCAGCCTCAGCATCACTAGTCCCATCAGCTCAGCTGTGTGTGTGTGTTAAATATGAAATATGGGGTGTGTTGATGCATGTGTGTATCAGGACAGGCGTGAGTGCGACCCAGTTTCTTCAGGACTCCAGCTGCAGGAAATATGGACCTTCTACTCTGCACAGACGTTCTCAGTCTGAGTTCCTGTCTGTCTTCTGTCTTCTTCTGCCGCCTTGTGGAGCGTTGTTGTTTTTGCTCCGCCCACTTTATCGAGCATCCTCTGGAGGCTGACTTCTCTTTACTTGAGGCAAACAAATATCCCAGAATGCACCGTGCACCAACTAGCTGTGATGCCTAGCCTGGCTCAGAGCTGTTCTTAGTCCTGGGGCTGGTTTTATGGCACTCCATTACGTTTTTGATTTACATGTTTCAGGCAGAAAATAACCTTTTACATTTAGAAGATGTGGTCAGTTTATCCAGTGACACCAATTGAAAATTTGCTCTGACATTTTCAGAGATACAAGAAACCTGCTGGCAGACCAGGAGGGATGTTGTCCTGGTAAATCAGTGTGGCCTGAAGGTTAAGGCTTATGATTAGAACTTTATTTATTATAGATTTAACATGACAGTCCTACAAGAAACCTTCTTTATTATCATGGCAGTGTTTGAGAGGCACAAGCTGAGCTCATGTTGTCAGCAGGACGCTGGTGTTCCCGTCCTCGGGAGGCTGGAGTCCGAACATGGTGTATGTATGTATGTGGTATTGCGAAAAGTCCAGAGTCAGACCCACTGTGCATCAGTCAGCATCAAGACTGGGTCAGGACAGGCAGCTGGTCTAGGAGTTTTATGTAACCCACATAAACCTCCCAGACCAGCTGCCTGTCCAGGACTGAATTATTTTGTGAGCAGGAGCAGTGACTTCCTGAAGTCAGTAAACCTGCAAAATGCTGGAGGTCTAAACTGTGTCTGTGTGAAACAGCTCAGACCATGGATGATGTCATTGTATTAGAGGCTTGTCTGAATGTAATTATCCAATAACCACAGCAGAAATGAAGAAAAGCTCCAACTTATTGATTTTTCATCCATGCATTATCTACTGTCTTTTCCGACTCCATGTGTGTGGTGGGTGCTGGAACCCATCCCAGCATGCAGTGGGTGAGAAGTCCCCCCTGGACAGGTCAGCAGCCAATCACAGGGCTTGACACACAGAGACAGAAGACACATTCAGAATTTAGAGTCACCAACCAACCTAACCTGTATGTGTTTGGACTGTGGGAGGAGAAAACCCACACAGACACGGGGACAACATGCAGACTCCACACAAAAAGGCCCCAGGTCCACCGGGGTTCAGACCTTAATCCTAACCTGCATGTGTTTGGACTGTGGGAGGAGAAAACCCACACAGACACGGGGACAACATGCAGACTCCACACAGAAAGGCCCCGGGTCCACCAGGGTTCAGACCTAGCCTGATTTCATCATGTCAGATCACTGAGCTAGGTTTATTCTGTTGAATCAGTTGAGACCCACAGAGAACAGTAAGGTGTGTGTGTGTATGTTTGGGAGTGTAACCCGCTTCAGTTTCAGCGTCTTTGTTTTACAGCTGGTCAGTGTGTATTGATCCTGAACGGTAGTAACGTACTGCCCAGAAACCTGAGAGACCTGCTCAGGGTCCCAGCGGACGTGTGTATTACTTGTTGTTTTCTGTTTTGACTGATCAGCTGAGAAACACCCAAACACTGCGTGAGTGTGTGTTTGCTGAGTCTGGCTGTGAAGGAGCAGGGTTCAGTCCAATGGGTCTGCTGTAAAATCACGACTAAAATAAAACACGTAGAATGTGAGTAAAAACAAAGACAAACGCAGAAACAGCTTCACTGCAGTAAAAAGATGTACGTTACCTTGAAACCAACTGGGAAACAAAGAAACAGAGAAACAGCAACAACAAAAACATTGTATCAGCCACAGACCAGTTTGGTTTTGGTGCCTCCATGTTTCTGTCCCTCCCAGAAACTCATCCCAACCCCTAATGTTCCCCCCATGTGGGTCAGACATGATCAGAAAGAATCTACAGTTGAAACCAAAAGTTTACATACACTGTGTAAAAAGACACATAAACCTTTTTTTTCCCACTGTCTGAAATTAAATCAGACTAAACTTCTCCTGTTTTAGATCAGTTAGGATTGCCAAAATTATTTATATTTGCTAAATGCTGCAATAATGAGAGGGAGAATATGTGAGAGAAATTTTTATTACTTTCTTCGAAGTCAGAAGTTTACATACATTTCCTTAGTATTTGGTAGCATTGCCTTTAAACTGTATAACTTGGGTCAAGCGTTGGCGCTATCCTTCCACAAGCTTCTCACAATAGTTTGCTGGAATTCTGGCCCATTCCTCCTGACAGAACTGGTCTAATTGAGTCAGGTTTGTAGGCTGCCTTTCTCACACACGCCTTTTCAATTCTGCCCACAAACTTTCTATGGTACTGAGATCAGGGCTTTGTGATGGCCACTCCAAAACATTGATTTTGTTGTCCTTAAGTCACTTTGTGACTATTTTGGCGGTATGCCAAATGGTCATTGTCCATTTGGAAGACCCATTTGCACCCAAGCTTCAACTTTCTGGCTGATGTTATGAGATGTTGTTTCAACATTTCCGCATAATGTTCTTTCTTCATGATGCCATCTATTTTATGAAGTGCACCAGTTCCTCCTGCAGCAAAACAGCCCCACAACATGATGTTGCCACCCCCATACTTCACAGTTGGGATGGTGTTCTCGGGTTTACAAGCGTCCCCCTTTTTCCTCCAAATGTAATGATGGTCATTATGGCCAAACAGTTCCACTTTAGTTTCATCAGACCGTAGGACATGTCTCCAAAAATTAGGGTCTTTGTCCCTGTGTGCGTTTGCAAACTATAATCTGGGTTTTTTATGTTGCTTTTGGAGTAATGACTTCTTCCTGGCTGAGTGACCTTTTAGGCCATGTTGGTACAGGACTCATTTGACTGTGGATAATGACACACTCTTACCAGCTCCAGCCATCATCTTCACAAGGTCTTTAGCTTTGGTTCTGGTGTTAATTCGCACGTTTCTGACCAAAATATGTTCATCTCTGGGACACAGAACCTGTGATGATGGCTGGACATTCCCATGTTGTTTATAGTTGCGGATAATTGTTTGAACAGATGAATGTGGCACCTTCAAGCATCTGGAAATTGCACCCAGGGATGAACCAGCTCCACAATTCTCTTCCTGATATCTCTTCCTGATTTCTTTTGATTTTCCCATACTGTCAAACAAGGAAGTAGTGTGTTTGAGTGTGGCCTTAAAAATACATGCACAGGTGTGCCTCCAATTAACTCAAATGTTGTCAGTTAACCTATCAGAAGCTTACAAAGTCATGTCATCATCATCTGGGCTTTCCCACATTGTTTAAGACATAGTAATCTTTGTGTCTTGTTTATGTGTCTTTTTACGCAGTGTATGTAAACTTCTGGTTTCAACTGTACTTATTCCAACAGGAGAGAAATGATGGGACCAAGTGTTTCCATGGCCAATATTTTCCTATTGATCAGATTATTAAAGGTTTCCACCCCCCTCCCCCATTCCCATTAGAAACTCCTTCTGTTTTGGCCGGACCGGACCAGGCTGTTCCCACTGAGGTGGTCACATGATGCTGTTTGATTCCCACTATAAGTGGAGCATCAGGCTCCATGTGAACACAGAACTGTGTGAGAACAGTTCTGGTTCTTGTTCTGATTGAGCTGGATGTGTGTAACAGTAATCCACCTGCTGCAGATGAAGGCATGAAGGAGTCATGTGACAGTGCTGCTGTTTGTTTCAGATGGTAAAACGCTGATGTGGCTGTGATCTGACCGACTGTTTTACATGGAAATCCAGTCACACGGCTGCTGGCATTGGTGGACTGTACAGGACCTCGACAGAATGGACGAATGAATCGGTCCTGACTGTCACTTCCTGCAGCAGTTGCTATGAGAAGAAATGTGGCAGCTAAAATTTGGAAGAGCTGAGCAGATGCTGCGAATGTATGAGTTAGTAAAAACAGGGGCCAGGTCTTCAGACACCAGGACATTAAACTATGACCTGCAGTTTGTAAAATCTCATACAGATTGTTTCTTGTTCTTCCAAGACTGTTTTTGTATCCTGACCAGATGTTTCCAGCTGTGTTTTTGAATTTATGCAGCTGTTAATGATTTATTAGTTGGTAATGCTGAGCAGCCACAGTGTCTGTGTGTGTACTTCTATCTTTGTGAGGACTATTCTGATCATAATTCACTCGGAGTGAGACATTTGACTGGTCCTCAGTCTTTTAAAGTCCTGAGAGTGAAGACTTGGTGGTAGGGTTCAAGTTGAGCTTAGGGTGAGGGTCTAAGGAGTGCTGTATGTCAGTGATTGTCCTCACAAAGATAGAAATGCTAGCGTGTGTGTGGACCAGAGAAATAAACAGAAACAGCAGGGATGCTGAGCTCAGCACCAACTGTGTGTTGTGTGTGTGTGTGTGTGTGTGTGTGTGTGTGTGTGTGTGTGTGTGTGTGTGTGTGTGTGTGTCTGTGTGTGTGTGTGTGTGCGTGTGCGTGTGCGTGCCCCTCCCTGTTTTATGGCCCTTTGTTCTCTGAACTGGTTTCCAGTGTGTCTCCACTGTTCCTTTTGTTCACTATGTCATTGAATGTGAGGACCATGATTGATAGTGTGTACCTGATCTGGTTCTAATAAGTCTCTGGGTCTGTAGTGAATTTACAGTTTAAAGGTGTGTGGCACAGAACACATGTAAAGAAGCAGGTGGAATAAAAACAGGGCAGCATATGGAAGCAGCTGCCTAAGGGGATCAGGTCTCTGCTGACAAGGAAAGAAAATGATTCGCCTAAAGGTGGAAAAACTGAATGTCTGAATCGAGGGCTTTTTACACAGAACACAGTCCTGCAGCTGCTCCTGTTAAACCAGTAGAACTGAGACCATGAGGATAGTTTTAAATTAATCAGCAAGTATTGTGATAAAGGCCCTAAGTCAGCTCTACATCACAGGAATGTGATAAACAGAACGTGATGACAGTGAATTGTTGAATTAGAGCCTCATTACAGTGGCTTCATTCAAAGCTTTCAGTCCCACATGGACCAGAATAAAACACTGAAGTTAGACTAAACATGAAATCACTTCTCAGACAAACACAAAAGTTCCAAAAAAGAAACAAATATGTTTCTGACCAAACAATTCTTTGGTAAATAATTGGAAATCATTATTAGTTAGCACCAGTTTAACTGAAACTTTATTTAAACTCTGAGCTGCACATGAAGACACAGTCTCCAGTCAGACTCTTTGTAAACCAGGCAGATCACAAACACAGACAGTTAGTGTGTGTTTATGTCACATTAATATGAAGAAGAAGCATCAGATCAGAACAAAAACAACAGATAACACTAACACAAAGTGCACAGCTCCTCTCAGCGTACATTAGCACACAGACTCATATCACTCAGCATAATGGATGCTAAAGTGTTAGCACGTTGCTAATGGACGCAGTGAGATCATCTGTATTCCTGTAATGTAACGTAAGCTCTGCATGGTCAGATGGGACGGGTTAAAAAAAGCTGGTGTGGTCCTTTAAGAGTGATCGCCATGGAGACAGTGAAGAGACAGCGAATGAGAGAGTGTGTGAGCGAGCGAGCATCTTTAAGTGTATGGTCATGTAGAGAGAGAGAGGGAGTCAGCACAGCTTTCAGTTATTTATGAGGCTCTTCTGCAAATGGCCTCTGCAACACACACACACGCACACACGCCCAGCTGTAGATCAGTCGGGTGTAATGCGGCTGTGTGGCTGCAGCAGATGAACAGGATGGATGTCTCTGCTGCAGCCATGTTCTCATCAGCCCCTCCTTCACCTGCAGCTTACACACTGCAACAGTGGCTGCGTGCTGCCAACAGTCCACACAAATCTGAACCCTGCGTCCATGAAGGGAACCAGGAGAAGTGGATCATGAACTCCACAGTGCCCAGAGAGCATGGTTTTTACTGAACAGCTGCACCTTTTCCAGTCACTGTGTGCTTCATGTGATTAACACAGAAACTGTAGTAACGGGATTTGGCCACTAGGCAGAAACAGCTCAGAGCAGTTCCTGCTGGACCCCAGAACCTGAGTCCATGTGTTGGTCTGGTTTTGTGTTCTGGAAGGAATTCCTCTGTTTGGTCTTTCTTTTACTTTTTCATGTTGTTCAACAGCAAATCAGCTTCTGCTCCTGTCAGGGGGTCACCACTTGTATCCCAGTGTTCGTATGTGGACAAGTGCACAGACGCCTGACAGTAGTGTCAGTATGAGTGTGTGTCTATGTCCAGTCCATGTTCAGTCTGTCCAGTCCTTGTCCAGTCCATGTCCAGCCCATGTTCAGTCTGTCCAGTCCATGTCCAGTCCATGTCAAGTCCATGTTCAGTCTGTCCAGTCCTTGTCCAGTCCTTGTCCAGGCCTTGTCCAGTCCATGTCCTGTCCATGTCCAGTCCGTGTCCTATTGAGAGGCATAAAAACTGAACACGCATCAGCTTAGGAAAAGTGAGTGAAAGTAAATGAGCTTCTAGAGGTTTTTGGCTGACGTCAGTGATTTGAATGATCCCATGGGCTGTGGTGTGAAAGTACACTGGAACTGAATGATAAACAAACCACATCAGGACTGATAAAGTCCAGTTCTTTCTGCAGACTCCACAGTCCATGTTGTCCACACGTCTTCGTCCAGTTTCTCATCTGACTCAAAGCTTTTTCCTCTTTTTGTCCTTTTTAGCACAAACTGCAAATAAACTGTGCAGGCTGCTGCTGGTGTCCATGTTTGTTTCAGTTCACCGTGAGAATTAGTGTGATCCCGCAGGATTTGCATGTTCACCTGCCGCCAGATGTTCCAGTGGTGGGGAGAACATGTTCTAATTTTTTCTCCGTGCCCCTCGTCCCACCTTTGTGTTGTTGCCTCTGATGCTCTCAGGTGTGATGCTTACTATCAACACCTCCTCCTGCAGTTTTTCTGTTTTTACTTCTCAGCTTTGCCCATTTCATGCTTTCGTGCACATGCACATATCTCCACATTTACCACAACACTCCCCAATAAAATGACACCCAGAGGACAGGGCGTCTGTATTTCTCTCAAAGGACGGAGGGAAGGGGAGATGTCCCGGATGCAGCTGAGTGAACTGGGATGTTCCCTATGTCCTTCACTTCTGCTTCATGTCTTCCCCTCAGTCTGTCACACCCTCACGCCAAGGCAGGAGCTGCTGCAGTCCGCCCCCTGCAGGCCGGTCTGGGAGCTGTCTCTGCAGTGGCGCAGCAGCTCAGAAACAGTGTGTATAGCTGTCAGCCGCCTGATTCCTGCTTTCACCAAAACTACTCCCACAGTGAGCTCACATTAAGGTCAGGTTCACACACAGTGACGTGTCCTGAATATAAAACACACACATCGAAGGCCCTGGCCAATGTAAATGGCCCCTCATCCAACACAGAACTGCACCTAATGTTGTGTCATTCTGGATCTGTCTGTAGTTTTGTATCCTTGGAGTCATTTTGTCTCACTCTCATATGCTGTGTCTCTGTAGTTTTGGATTTTTATCATCATTATGTGTCTGATTGTTGTGCATTTCTGGTGCCTGCACTCTTTTTGTCTACTTTCTGTCATTTTGTGTCTTTGTAGTTTAACCAACCCTCTATCAGCACAGTCCCACAGTCACTTCGTGCACAGACTTGGGCGCAGTGCATGAACGTACAGTCCACATGACCAGCACAGACACATTTCACTATTTTTATACTAGACTCCAATATCACACGTCTCATTTTCACCTTCTCTCCTTCGCCATCACAACAAAATGTGTGTGTTACTGAGAAAACATGACCATGAAGGATAATTCAGACTCCAGCTGTGTGTTGGAAACTTTAACTCATCCTGTTTTCAACATTCATGGAGCCACGTCACAAAAATGACAGTGTGACAACAGTTCAGTACAGAGCTGTACATTTAAATGTACATTTATCTCATACACACTTAGTTTGGTATTTGCAGATATTTTCAGATCATTTTCTTCAAATTAAATAATGAAATTGTAGTTTTGATGATGTTGACCAGGCAAAAATAGAAAGTCTGAGAAAGTCCCTGCTCAGGTATTGATCTTGATATTGTGTCTTTGAAATGTTCATCCTGACTTTAGTGCCGTTAGAAACATCATAGCTGTCATGCGAAGAGTTTTATAGCGCTCTCATGTAACAGTGCAGGATGTCTGTGTAAAGGTCAAGGTCAGTGTGTGTGGAGTCGATGTGTGATTCTGCTGCTCCCTGTCAGATGATGGCTGTAGTTTTCAAGTTTTCCATCTGAAAAGGAGACAAAGAAGATTTAAGAGTTGTTCAGATTTAAGGTGTTCAACACTTTGAAAAGTCTGAACACGCGATTCTTATCTCCATGTCTGTCTGACCACCTTCTTTTCCCTCCACCAGCCATGAATATTTTAGGTTTGTCTCACAGTTGGACCTCATAGGAACTGGTCCTGTTCTTGTCTAAACCAGACCTCAGATGTCTATGTCAGTTTGTTGTTCTCTGATATTAATAGTTGTGATCGCCTTCCAGATACTGCGATTTACACCCTCAGAATAACCACGGTCATCTTACTGCAGGATCACATTTAGGCCTGAACTCGAAGCACGAGTCCAAACCTGAACCCACTCAGACCTGAACCCAGAGTACGACTCCAGACCTGAACCTGGAACACGACTCTAAACCTGAGCCTGGAACATGACTCCAGGCCTGAATCCAGAACACGACTCCAAACATGAACCTGGAGTACAACTTCAGACCTGAAATTGTAGCGGGACTACGGACCTCCAATCACAACACACAGACCATGTGACAGCTTCTCACAGTTGGTTAAATGTAGTGTGGTCCGCCACTGTCCGGTGTTGCAAAAAGCCAAAGCCTGCACCTCAATTAAAAGACACAAAACAACCACAACGCGCAAAGACACAAATTCCACAGAAAACAGATGCAAAGAGAGAAAAGTGAGCACAAAGAAGCACAAATCGTAGTAGTCATTTTTGTGTCTTTCAGTGTGGGTGTCTCGTACTAGAGGGGTGGGGGCCCATTAGTTCACTCAGTCCAGGCCAGGCGTGCATCACTGGATATGTGCTGTGACATGATTCATGCTCCTGACAGAACCTGCTGGCTGAGAGCAGGTCGTATTTTATCACCACACTCGTGTGACAAGAGCCACACGTCCTGCATTCATCGCAGCTCAGGCTTTATCAGAGATCCAGCTTCACAAATAGGAGGTTTTTCTTCAGGGACACAAACTGTGAGAGCAGAGGTTTTTGTCTGGACTGTGTTGCTGCTGACACTCCCACAGTGATTGTAGCAGCAGCTGAGCCGTGTGTCGTCACAGGGAGGCGTGAGCTGCTGAGGTATGTGCAGCACCAACACACCCTCAGGCTCTAATGACTCTGATCTGAGAGACTCTGCTCAGCTGAAGGGACTGACTCGCTGACTGGATCTCTGGAGGATGAACTGAGTCAGGTCTCTGTACACCATGACCCGCTACTGTAGCATATTCCGTCGTCTGCTGTCCAGGGAGAGCCCAGGAGAGGAGGCTGACGAGGAGGAGGGCAGTGCTCCGAAAGAGAGCAGCCAGCAGGGTGAGTCTCACCTGGACTCAGGTCTGTAGAAGTCCGGTCCCTGTTCAGTGTGTTGATGCTGATTCCTGCAGTCATGTTTTGAGTGAGGGAGGAATTGGAGCGACTCCAGCACATCCAGGTGTGACTGAACGCCACAGGTGGTTTGTCTGGGTTTTTTGTTTTCAAGGGTTCCTGAGACACAAAAACATGGAAATAAAGTAAAACTAATATTAATGATCATAAAAGAATCCAGACAACACACAACAGTCAAACAGACAAGCTGTATTGTCTGCACTGGTGTTGGAAGCTACAGATGTTTACTCTAGCTGCCAATTAAAGGCAGCAGCCTGTGATTCTGTATCTGTGCAAATCCGCTCATGGTTCTTCCTCACCAACAATAGGAGGCCCATCTTTTTCCAAAAACCAGCTCCAGACGCTGAGAACAGCCGTCACTGTTTACAGTCTCTGAAGGAAGAAAGAGCCGACTGGTCTCTGTTTATACTGAACAAGAATGTGTTTTAAGTATTAAAAGTTTTACTATGTGCTGAAAGTGGACCAGTTTAAATCTGTACCGGGACCAGAAATTCATGAATCAGTTTTCATCACATAGAGAATAAAATACATGCTGAGAAATACGTTGACACTTTGTGTGCAGCTGTTTGCTGCTGCTCAGTGCCAGATATAAAAATCAGTTGGATGATTATGACAAATGGATGCACCTCTGGCATTAGATGTACAGTTTGGAGTTTTATATCTTTTTATTATGTTTTTATGAAGTATTTTATGTATCTTAGCTTCCAGTTTGTGTGGTTTGTGTTTCACCTGCCTGCAACTCAAAGAAAACAGGGTTGTCTTTGACGATGTTTGCAGGTTTGCACTGCAAACATCATGCAAATCATTTCCAAAACATGCAAATAGGCACAGATAGTTCAGGCACTGGGATTTAGACACCCCTGTGTCAGACTGAGTCAGTTTATTAGGAACCCCTGTGTCAGATCCAGTTTGTTTATTAGGAACCTCTGTGTCAGACTGAGTCAGTTTATTAGGAACTCCTGTGTCAGACCAGTCAGTTTATTAGGAACTCCTGTGTCAGACCAGTCAGTTTATTAGGAACTCCTGTGTCAGATCAGTCAGTTTATTAGGAACTCCTGTGTCGGATCCAGCCAGTTTATTAGGAACCCCTGTGTCAGACTGAGTCCATTTATTAGGAACCCCTGTGTCAGACTGAGTCCATTTATGAGGAACCTCTGTGTCAGATCCTCCTTCATGAAGCTGATAATGTTCAGTTTGTATTCAAGCTCTTTCACAACTGTTCATTCATCTGTAGGCTGTAGTTTGTTAGGGGTTCCTAATAATCTGACCACTGAGTGTGCGTGGCGTTGTGGAGTGTGTATGTTTTCTGGGACAGGGAGGAAATTGTTCTCATTTGAATGTGTCAGAGACAGAAAAACTGTAAAAACAATATGTTTGGCTCCATACGCTGTGGCAGAACCAGAACACACAACTAAAATTACTTCCCCTGTGTGTGTGTGTGTGGGGGGGTCAACCGACCTTGACAATGACCTTGCAGTTATATTTACAGCGTTGTGTATTTCTGTCTGAGCAGCTGTGAGTTTCCTCAGGCCTTTCAGCACCTTGTGTATTTAGAGCTGAGCTTTAGTGCAGAGTTTGCATCGTGTTAGCACAGAACGGCTGACGTCAGGTGACTCTTATTAGAAACAGCAGTGATATTCGGACACTTGTGTAGCTGTGTAGCAGAATATAATAAGAAAGGATGTCCCAGGCTTTTTTTTTCTGTTCTGAGGAATGAGGAGGCTGCCTGGAGGAGATGTAAACACGAGTGCATCCTTCACTGAGATCTATTAGAGACTGACATGCCCCTTTATTGTAAATCAGTGTGTGATTGGACGCTGCACGTCTCTTAAAACATGTTCCATCACAACACATTGAAATCAATTATAACAGTTCACACACATTTGTATAAGGTTGAAAAAGTTGCTTGTTATTTCTCCCAATCATAAATTTTGTCTCCTGATTTACTGATTGAACATCAAACATTTAATATACACACACATATTTCGTCTCTTTGTTGATGGATGCTGTGGATGTTTGTGCATACTAATTCTGTCAGTACCTTTGGTATTAGCAGCAGTACCTGTGGTATTAGCAGCAGTACCTGTGGTATTAACAGCAGTACCTGTGATATTAGCAGCAGTACCTGTGATATTAGCAGCAGTACCTGTGATATTAGCAGCAGTACCTGTGGAATTCGAAGTTGTCCAGCAGATGGCAGCATGTCTCCAGTCTTGGATCAGACATAAGCTCAGGGTTATCAGTGTGATTTAATGAGAGGCTGCAGCTGATTGGTCAAGCACTGAGCCAAACCTTTTCCTCACACTCAGAGAAACAGTGATAACTTCACACTTCAGCTTAGTTTCTAAATTTTCTTATAAATGTCTTCATGTTAAGGGTCTGAAACAAAAACTTTTGTTTTTGAACATTTGGTTTTTAAATGGTTAAATGGTCTTCTCTCACAGAATAAACCTTATGTTTATGATTTTTTTTTTTTTACTTAGGCCACAAAGATTGTATCCCATACGTAGGCCACATATATAAAAGATTCATCATTTAAATATCTTTTTGTGTCTGAGAGAAGACAGCTGCACATGCAGAGGGTTTAAAAAGCTTGAGACATGAAAGACATAACACGTCACGTGTCGTCTTTGTCCCACATCATGGAGGTTTTAGCTGGTGACATTTTGATGGAGCTATGCTAACAGTTTCCCTCTGATTCTAGTCTTGGTGCTAAGCTAGGCTAACGTTGTCTACACAAAAGATGCTGGTTGTTCCTGTGAGGACAAGGAAGGTCTTGCAGGATTTTTGTGATGCAACACACAGATTCAGGAAAACAATCTGTATTTTGTATTTGAGAGGAGCCATGAGCAGAAACAGGGACTGTTACATCAGAATATATTCAGGGTTTGGTGTTTAACAACAGATGAACAGTGCAATTTGAGTGATGCTGTTGAGATGCAGCGAGGGTTTTTGTTTGGTTTCAACATCGGCTGCTGTCCTGTTCACCTCCTACGCTGTTTCTTCCTGTGGTTTTCTTCTGTTTTTGGTTTATCTGCAGTGTGCAGGTGTGTGTGTGGGAAAAGGGGGGGCGGGTTAAGCTGAATGATCAGACTCAGTGACAGAGTAACTCTTCTCATTTGGTGCGTGTTGGAAGGTTTCACTTTACATGGAGAAATAATAAAATTATTAAAGACACCTCCCAGGTAGTGACTGAGCCTTTTTTTTTTTTTTTTAAATACTCAAAACTCTGTTCTCAACTAATCTCAACTCATAATCCAAACACTAAATGACAGAGTGAAAACAGCCTGTTAATAATGAATGCTGATGCTGTTCAACCTGCAGCAGTGCTACGGTACACCTGATGCAGTACTTAGTACTTATGCAGTACACTGATGCAGTTTTAAACATGTGGTGGCCCTGCATACCAGGACCGCTGGGGTGATTCCATGGACCTGCTGACATTCCTCTGCCCTCTGATTAGGCACTTTGTCTATTGATCAGGAAACACACCTGAACTGTACAAACCCACAGGACTGAAGGGCAGGCAATCCGCCATGGCTGTGTCCCAATCGATCCCAGGGTTCATTAACAGGCAGCAGCAGCAGAGAAAGTGTGTGTGTGTGAAGGTATAACGCTATCAGGCTGATTAACCAGCAGATAAAAATGGTGCTGTTTTCTGGAGGCAGCAACTGTGAGACCACGGCCCAGGTGCTTAACTTTCTGCATGGATTCACAACAAAAATGAGCAGATGTATTAATTTCATCACATGTATGAGCCTGTGCTGTTGTTTTATAAGTCGTTTCTATTTCCGCAGCTCATCATACAAGGGTGTGAAACAGCCTCAATGGATCTGTGTGTGTGTCACTGAGTCCAGATCCCATCCAGAGATTGCCAGCACCAATGAATGGGGTGTCCTCAGCGTAATGTGTGTGAATCCAGAACCTGGTTCAGCTTATCGGTCTGTGCCGTAGACCTCCATTGTTGTCCAAAAACTATTAAAAACACAGCAGGGAGCCGCACCGCTGACCTGGCTCACATGGTTCTTCCTCACCAACAATGGGAGGCCCGTCTTTTTCCAAAAACCAGCTCCAGATGCTGCTGTGAGCAGAGAGAAGCTGCAGTGGAACCAGAGCATCAACTATTTTTGACTTCAACCATTTCTAAACTGTAACATTTTTACACAGACTATGAGCCAGAAAAAAAACACGATCAAAACACCAACCACACAAAAGATTTCATCCCTCATTTTATATTGAATCTTTTTGATATATCTCTAATATATAGGTTACTTCCATACAGCACTTTGTTCAGTGTACTTTGTTATATTCCACCACTAAAAGTGTTATGATTTAAAAGCTGCATTCACTAAAATCGCGTTGTTCATGACAGTTGGCCTAGAATGCGTTGGTGGGCAGCTGATTCATTAGGACCTGCGGTGAATGTTGAAGGTATTTCTCTTCATCATCCTCCGTCTCTGCTTTCGGTCCCAGTGTGAAGTTACGAGGACGCAAATACACGACAGTAATTAAAGACGCTGACCTGTTTTTTTCTACTGGGACAGTAGGCCTACATTCAGTATGGTGGTGCGTTCACTGACAACTTCTCCACGTGCTGGGAAACAGACACAGTGCGTGGATAATGATGATGATGATGACGATGTTTATAATGATGAGTTTTGGTTCCCTTCAGTCTGCCAGCAGAATCTGTGAAACCTGGTGGACATGTCGGCCTCAGGCCCAGAAGGAAGCGGATTAGATATGGAGGATTAGATTTCATTAGCATCAAAGGCTTCACGCATACATGATTCCAGAGCTGAAGCACCAAAACCTTCAGTTTACTGATGTGTCATGCAGCGTTTTACTCTTCAGACCAGATGAGCTGGTTTTGATCAGAAGTGAAAATCCTGCATCAGGTTTGAGGGACAGAAATCTGAATGACCTGATGATGTGTAATATAATGTGTGGCGTTTTCTCAGAGCTGTGTCCTGCAGGAACCAGATTGGAGAAAATATCCTCCTTTGCTTTTGCTTTGGGTGGACAGAGATCTGACATATGTGTGGGTTGGGGTTCGGTGTTCAATTTAATTCAATTCAATTCAATTCAATTCAATTTTATTTGTATAGCGCCAAATCACAATACAAATCATCTCAAGGCACTTTACAAAAACTAAAAACCCTTATGAGCAGCACTTGGCGACAGTGGAGAGGAAAAACTCCCTTAACGGAAGAAAAAAACCTCCAGCAGAACCGGGCTCAGTTTGGGCGGCCATCTGCCTCGACCGGTTGGGGTGAGTGGATAGAGCAGAGAGAAAAGAACAGCAACAATAAACAACAAATAGACACTGCAGGTTGGTGGGGCCAGTAACTGCACATCAGCAATATACAGCTCCAGGACCAGGGACACCTGCAGAAGGTACAGAGAGAACAGAGGGAGAGGGAGAGAGCACAAACTAGGGGGAAGAGGGAGCACAAGGTTAGTGACATTCAATGGTGGAATATACATGTGAGGGGGGAGGAGAGGAAGAGAGGGGAAGGGAAGGGAAGGGAGGGGAGGGTTAGAGTAGGGGAGCTCAGTGCACCGATGGTCCTTGGGCAGTCTAGACCTATAGCAGCATAACTAAGGGATGGTTCAGGGTTACCTGAAGCCAGCCCTAACTATACGCTTTGTCAAAAAGCGTATAGTTAGAAAACTCTGGGAAACACAAGTAGACCTGCACTCTGAGAGCGAAGTGCTCTATTGGGATAATATGGTACTATGAGGTCTTTAAGGTATGAAGGAGCTTGATCATGAAGGGATTTGTATGTGAGAAGAAGGATTTTAAATTCTATTCTATATTTTACAGGGAGCCAATGAAGAGAAGCTAATACAGGAGAAATATGATCTCTCTGGCTGCAGCATCTGGATTAACTGGAGATATTGGGACATCCAGATAGTAATCTAACCTTGAGGTAACAAATGCATGGACTAGTTTTTCTGCATCATTTTGAGATAGGATGTTCCTAATTTTGGCAATGTTGCGCAGGTGAAAGAAGCCAGTTCTAGAGATTTGTTTTATGTGTGAGTTAAAGGACAAGGTTCTTCACAAGGTTTTTCACAGTAGTGCTGTAGGCCAGGGCTATGCCATCTAAAGTAGCTGTAATTTTAGAAAAGTTATTTCCCAAATACAATAACTTCTGTTTTCTCTGAATTTAAAAGTAGAAAGTTACTGGTCATCCAGGCCTTTATGTCAGTTAGACACGCTTGAAGTCTGGTTAACTGGTTTGTGTTAACAGGTTTAATAGATAGATACAACTGAGTGTCATCTGCATAGCAGTGGAAATTAATAGAGTGCTTCCTAATGACATAGCCATGTACATGGTGAATGTCATTAGGTCATCGGTCCTAGCACAGAGCCTTGTGGAACTCCATAACTAACATTTGTTCATGTGGAAGGTTTGTCATGGACATGTACAAACTGGAATCTGTCCGATAAATAGGATTGGAACCATTTTAACGCTGTTCCTCTGGTACCAGTCACATGCTCCAGTCTCAGTCATAAGATGTTGTGGTCAATAGTGTTGAATGCAGCACTAAGGTCTAGTGGTGTGTTGCGGCTGCTGCTCGGTCTCATCTTTTGAGCACCAGTAAAATGTGCTTCGGTGAACAATGAAACCAGCCATGTTCTCCTCTGTCCCTGCACTTCACTCTGCTGACCCCCAGCCCTGCTCTCCATGGTGCTGCTGTCTGTGACTCATACTTTCTCAGCTCATAATTGGATTGTGTAATGAGCTCTTCATAGCTAATTGTCCTGTATACACACACACACACACACACACACACACACACACGCACACACACGCACACACACGCACACACACACCAGCCGCCAATCACAGCTAAGGTTCAGCTTGCTCTTCCACAGGTGGATGAAGGGTGGAAACTGGGAAGGTTCCAGTTCAGAATGGGGAGGGATACTGGACTAAATACATCAAGACATACTGTAAGAAAATACATTCATCGCAGCTGTTGAAATTCAGCCAGCATACTTGTAATAATATACTAATAATAGGAAAATAAGGAATGAGTGTGATGTAAACCTCAGGTGTAAACCTCGTCTGGCAAATATGAGCTCCTGCAGACACTTTCTGTTGCAGCCAAGACTATTTCTATTTTTTACATTCATGAAAATTTCAAGACTTAAGAGCTTCATTGTCACGTGTAGAGTGATACAGCTGGATTCTGAGCTCTAGTCCAATTCAGTCCAAACAAAAAGCTATAAAATGTGCAGTCTGCATTCTTTGCACATGGGTAAGCATCTTATGCTAATAAAGAAGGTGTGAAGCAGATTGGGGCAGGAAAAGTCAGAAAACCTGGGTTTTCCTTTGTTTGGTTTTTTAGATCCTTACAGATCGTGACATGTCACAAATATTATTAACTCCCATTAAAACATCACTTTTTTCTGGGGAAACCAGTGATTAAATAACGAGTGCTTGAACCCAGGGGAATTTATCCAGGTCTGTTTGGTGACGTGCTGTTTCTTGCTTTGGATCTTTGTAATATCTGGATGATCTGCATTTCACCACCTGTTGAACATCTGGACTCTGCTGCTCTAATGCAAACACATGTTCAGCTGCATAAACTAATGTCAGATTTTGTGGATTATAAATGTGACCAGTAAAAATCTGAAAAATTCCAAAAACATTAATGAAGCTCCTTCCCTCTCACAACTTTCATTTGTCTAGTAATCACTAATTCAACTGGAATTAATTATTTAGAAAACTGTAATTTTTTAACTTTCACTTTTCATGTTTTATCTCAAAGTAAATTTCATAATGTCTTGACTGTTGGACATGTTTTGATTTTTCACTATTTTTACAGACAATAATTTGAAAACAGCTGCTAAAACAGATTCATCAGTACTGAGACCTGTGATGATGTAATTTATCTGTATGTCTTAAATGCAAATAAAAAAATGTTACCTCTTTATTTTGCTGGTCCACCTGTTCACAGAAGTGGGACCAATTTCCTCAGGTCCGAGGCTGCGGTCCTCTCCAGTGTTCACAGTGAGCTTCAATGTGAAGCGATGAGTAAATTATTTCTGCTGTGAAGCGGCAGCAACAGTATGAGGCGCTAGATAGTGCTGATCCCTGCAGGCTCAGAGAGCATTTCATCAGTCAGAGCAGATTTTATGGTGTTCAGACTCTGACAACATGTTCGTGAGGCTCCTGTGCTGCTGTGAGGATGCAGCGAGGATGAAGATGGTTTTATGTAACCTTGCAGCCTCCAACAGGAAAACAGCATCTAAAAATAAGAGATTTGTTTGTAGCTGATGGCAGCTGATGATTGTAAATGCATCAAATGGATGTAATCAAACAGCTAAAGGTCACAAATTCTTCTACTGGTGTTTTGGTCAATGAGCTGGAGGTCAACCCCTGAGCAGTAGGATATTTGTATTTCGTCTCTTTCATTCATGTTTTCTACTGTTCATGGAGCCACCTGCTCTGTAGCCCAGAAACATGGAAGCATGTGGAACATTTGAATAGTTTTTATGGCTGTTATCTGGAAGCAGTTTTTCAGCATAAGACACACATCCAGTGTTAGGGTTGGCTGCTAAAACAAAAACACCATCATCACTGTTACACCCAGCTGCACTGAAACATTTGCTGCACATGCTGGTGTTGGAGTACAGCTGCACTTCAACCTCTCTGGATTCAGGCATTTGAACAGAGCTTAAGAGACTAGCTAACAGCTGGAGTCAGCTGCTGTTACCAGAGGAAACGTTAACTGGTGAGAGCATGTGATGTGCACTGATGCTGCCTGTAATGTTTCAATCTACATCCCGGGCCGACATGAGGCACTGGAATCTGCACTGTGATTGGATCCAATAGACACTCACTGTATAACAACAGGTGCCATGTTGGTACCAGGTTTCAGTACACAGTCCTGTCCATGGTTCAGCTGGACTGAAGGAAGTGTGATGCTGATTGACAGGTAGCTGAGAAAGTGTAAAGAGATCTGACCAGCAGACACAATGATGTTAGTCTGAATCACTTCTGGGTTTTGTCTGGATGTGAAACACCTGAAATGAAGTGGAAATGGGGTCAGAGTGATTCGGTGAATCCTGGTAGTGGATCCAAAGTGAAACCAGAACAAACTGGCGTCCTGTGGCGAGTCAGTGCATCAGGAGGATGGAGTGAAGGTAAACTGGGAGCAACATGAAACATCAGGCGGAATATTTTTAGGAGCGTCTTCCACACCTCCACCTCCTGTCTCTCCATGACTCTCTCACTCTTTGACTAGTCCTCCCCCTCCCGCTGACGGCTGCTCTCTTTTTTCGCTTCTCTCACCGCTCTTCCCTCTCTTCTGTCTCTCAGCCTCTCATCACATTCTGCAGCTCTCAGCCCGCGAGGACGAAGAGGAGGAGGAGGAGGAGGAGAGGATCAGGCAGGATAACACAGTAGAGTAAAATAGAGCAGAACAGAGTCGAGGTGTGTGATCTGTTGGATTCTGGCTCTGGGATTATTTTGATGCCGTTTTGCGTCGTAAACTCTTCAGCCCTTTGTGGGTTGGTGATCACTGCTGCAACTGATTCTCTGAAACTTGGGACTGATGTTGGTGATGACATGAAGACACAGAGCAGGTTGTCCTTTGATTCTTTGGGTGTTGGATGCATCATCAGCAGCCGTGGAGGAGAGCTGAACTGATAATGGTCCAGGATTCATAGCAGCTTTTTCATTCACAACATTGGGAACACACATCAATCAGTCTACAAGGAAAATCATGATAAATCATTTTTCTTCTTTCGTTGTGATGGTGTCAAACCAGTTTGAGTTTTACAGTTTTTACTGTATCGTATGGTTTTCAAGGCCCTGTAGACGTTCAAGCTCTTCCTTTTTCTGAGAACCTTTACGACTTCTTGAACATGTTGACCAACATTTTCTTAATTATTTTTATCTCAGTGAAACCAGCATTATATGTCAGATATATGATTATAAAAAAGAAAAATATCTGTATTTCTCAGTAATCGTGCCTGATCACTTATCGTGAGACTGACCTGCATGAAATATATGACACATGATTTCAGTGCTTAAGTTCCACAAACTCTAAGGATTCTTCAGTTACCAACGTGGTTCTATGGAGCGACGATAAGAGAGAAATCAATTTTAAAAAGCAGTAGATTCTCAGATTCCAACATGTCACCTGCTTTGGACTGAAAAACATTCAGCCTGAGCGTCCGGACACTGAACAGGAGCAGATATTTTGTCCTTGTTGGTCTCGTCTTCCTCCCGGGGAGATGGCGGCGGCCATCGCCAGCTCCCTGATCCGACAGAAGCGTCAGGCCCGCGAGTCCAACAGCGACAAGGTCGCCACCAACAAGAGACGCTCGAGTCCCAGTAAAGACCCGAGGTCTCTGTGCGAGAGACACATCTTCAGTGTCTTCAGCAAAGTTCGCTTCTGCAGCGGAAAGAAAAGACCGGTGCGCCGGAAACCAGGTGGGTTCAGACACTGTTTTGATTCTGTTTCTGAGCCCGACACAGTTCCCGCCCTCTGGGTTTTTATTTGTTACCAAACTCTCTGCCAGTCACTTGAAGGGAGCCATGATACTGCACCTTTAAACTGTGTCTCTGCAGAGACCGCTCAGTAGCATAAACCCACAGACTCGACTGACTTGTTTTGACTCAACCTGTCCCAACACCAGTTCTTGTACAGACTCCCTTCCTCACACTTTTGTACGTGTGAACTGTAGACAGGGCGCTGAAAATCACCAGAGACTGGGGGCCTTTGAGGATTTCAGGACTCATTCATGTACTTCGCTAACCTGTTGTTTGTTTCCTGTTGCCAACATTTCACTTGTGTGCAACAGTTTGAAATGTGAATTAGAAATCTGAGAAAAATCTAAATAATTTACAGACCAGACTAGTGAGTGAATGCGTATTTGTAAGGACTTCTGGTGCATGGTCCAGACTGAAACATCTCATACTATTGGATGGACTGTGATGAAATGTGGTAAATATGAATGTGTCCATGACTTATAGGTTTATAGACCTACAGACATTCCTATCAGCCTCAGCTGCACCTTGTTACAACAGCTAATTAGCAAACATTAGCATGCTACCACGTGATGAACAGTGTTTAGTCCACAGCCCTGGGCCTACAGTAGCCTGTCAGTGCTGGAGTCTCACACACAGAATATACCAGGTGAACACTTCATGATATTTGGGTTAACCTGCATCATTTTCATCAGCAATTTCAAATATTTAATGTTGCTACAAAGACAAGTGTGGATGCAGCTTCTGTTGTGATGAAGTCAGGCCTCAGTAACCTCCTGCTGGATTTCAGATAAAAGGCTGAGCTGAAACGTTTAAGGTTTATGAGAGCAGTAGTGTATCTGGCTGCTGGATGGAGTTCAGCCTTTCCACATTTATGAGCTGTGTCTCTCGTCAGCCAGCAAGCTGTTGCTGCAGTCTCTGCTTCATGTTTTCGTGGCAGAAGAACAAAGAGCTTCTTAAAGGAGTTTTTATACGGTCCTGCTCCACCAGTCCTTTCTCAGTTTACTGGCCTCTGGCGTCTTTAACTTCTCCGGTGGAAGAACTGAGTGGGTTGGTAAAGGAACAGGCTCAGTCACAAGGTGTATTTAGTTCACCATCATCACCAGGGGTTGAACTGGGCCGGAGCCCACCGGAGCTTGGCTCCCTGTCGTTCAGCATCACAGGCTGGCAGCTCTCATGCTTGTGTGTCCTCATTAACCTCAGGGCTTTGGTGCCAAAGGGTCGGCCGCCCACACTCACCTGCTCTACAGTGAAACTAACCTGCTGGTTCAGGATGAGTCCAGCAGCATCTGAGCTTGATGACTGCACTAGTATAGGCAGTTTCTTATGTTGCTGTGTATATGCAGTCATTTCTGCGGCTTTGCTGTCATGACACTGATCAGTCAACATGGTGGCCTCATAATAAAAACACTTTATTGGCCTCAGCCTGGACGTTACTGCCTCAGTTTAATGTTATGTTTTTTTTCTGCTTGGACAGGAATTTGTGTTGCCCACTCTATCTGGGTAAAGGCCTGTGCTGTGTTATTGTCTTCATGTCATATTCACAGGCTGTAATTCATTTATTAACAACATTTAGTTCTATTCAGCAAAATGTTGTTCATAAAGATGAGCCAGTGTGCATGACTTTCTTCTGTTGTTCTAATTTATTGCAAATGTCAAATTTGGCCAAATGTAGTGAATTAATGCACAGTTAGTGAAAGGGATGCTGAAGTCATCTGTGAGTGTGTGTGTGTGTGTGTATTTGTGCAGCAGTCGTCTGGCTTTTATTGGTGTTTTCAGCACGTTTTGCCCTCATCAGTGTGAACTGTGGCTCCTCTGTTAATTTTTCTTAACTGTGACTTTCTCATCATGTCTCGGTTCAGGAGGCAGCATGTGATGAGGTGATTTTCCCCTGCAGACTCACAGATGTGGTAAAACTCACAGCTCCTCCTCACTCAGACACACTGTGATAAATATAACCATAAAATTCATCTGGTTCTGGATTCTCTCTGGCTGTTTTTGGGGGATACTAGTAAGAATCCTTTATATTGACAGGGTTTAAATGGGATTTCTGTGTGGATGAAACCTTCTGACTTACACATTAACAAGGCCTTAATCTGCCCCATAGACTTGCACCATAGTTGGTGTTAATCAGGCCAGAAACCCATTGAATGCAGGAGGGTGTAAATGGATTTTAGCAGGTTTTTAAGTTGCCAAATAGGAGCCATCCCTGGTTCTCCACCTTCATTGGAAACTTAAAGCCCTTTATAGAAGCCTATAAATTAACGAAGATATT
Organism: Mastacembelus armatus; assembly: GCF_900324485.2. NCBI lineage: Eukaryota > Metazoa > Chordata > Actinopteri > Synbranchiformes > Mastacembelidae > Mastacembelus > Mastacembelus armatus. The sequence continues at coordinate 25,541,763 of NC_046645.1, forward strand.
AATATTAGGTAATTTTAGTGTTTTACCCTCTAAAGCCCTTAAACTGTGGAGACGACAGTGGATGATAATGTCTCATGAAATCATAATTAAAAAACGTATGCATTATTTATATGTAAATGAATGAAAGGTCAATGGTGGTTGCTCACCCTTATCTGCTGGGTTGTCTGTTAATACAAGATGTACCTGGAGAGAGTTTTCTGTGTGCTTCGCGAGTCATTGACCTGGACCCACCAAAGGCAGAGGGAAACCATTGGCCCATCAACTCATACACCGCCCCATCAGTGTAAAGATCCATAGTGAAAAGGATCATTTCTGATATTTTTTAGATATTTTTATTTTCTGATGTGGTGATTTGACCAGTTGGAAACCTTGAAGGAGAAAGGTTGTAAACAAACCCTCATTGTTTTTTAAAAGTTTCAGACCTGTCAGTGTCTGTTAATTAGCACAGAGGCCTGCTCCACATTAGCCTCACTGTGTTCTGGTCTATTTCTGCCAGAGATGACTCCTTCTGGCCCACATTGTCATCTGGAGCATCACTTCATCACTGCAGCTCCCATCATGTTTACATCCTCATTCCTTTAGCTGAATCACACTGTCCTACAGGAAGGGCTGAGCTGATGAAAGGCTCCAGACACTGGTTTAAGCGTTGTGTGTGTTCCACCTGTCAAGATGAGCAGGGTTGAGTTGAAGCTGAAATTTAGATTTTCTGCTCACTGCCATCTTTGTCTTCCCCTTTACCCTGTAAACACCTCAACAATCACTAAATCTGAAGCTGAGTGTGTATCTGTAGTCTGAAGCTAACAGGTGTGTATCTGCAGTCTGAAGCTGAGTGTGTATCTGCAGTCTGAAGCTAACAGGTGTGTATCTGTGATCTGAAGCTGAGTGTGTATCTATAGTCTGAATCTCAGTGTGTATCTACAGTCTGAAGCTAACGTGTATCTGCAGTCTGAAGCTAACGTGTATCTGCAATCTGAAGCTAACAGGTGTATCTGCAGTCTGAAGCTAACGTGTGTATCTGCAGTCTGAAGCTCAGTGTGTAACTGCAGTCTGAAGCTAACAGGTGTGTATCTGCAGTCTGAAGCTAACAGGTGTGTATCTGTGATCTGAAGCTGAGTGTGTATCTGCAGTCTGAATCTCAGTGTGTATCTAGGGTCTGAAGCTAACGTGTATCTGCAGTCTGAAGCTAACATGTGTATCTGCAATCTGAAGCTAACAGGTGTATCTGCAGTCTGAAGCTAATGTGTGTATCTGCAGTCTGAAGCTCAGTGTGTATCTACAGTCTGAAGCTAATGTGTGTATCTGCAGTCTGAAGCTCAGTGTGTATCTACAGTCTGAAGCTAACGTGTGTATCTGCAGTCTGAAGCTCAGTGTGTATCTGCAGTCTGAAGCTAACAGGTGTGTATCTATAGTCTGAAGCTGAGTGTGTATCTGCAGTCTGAAGCTGAGTGTGTATCTGCAGTCTGAATCTCAGTGTGTATCTACAGTCTGAAGCTAACGTGTATCTGCAGTCTGAAGCTAACGTGTATCTGCAATCTGAAGCTAACATGTGTATCTGCAATCTGAAGCTAACAGGTGTATCTGCAGTCTGAAGCTAATGTGTGTATCTGCAGTCTGAAGCTCAGTGTGTATCTACAGTCTGAAGCTAACGTGTGTATCTGCAGTCTGAAGCTCAGTGTGTATCTACAGTCTGAAGCTAACGTGTGTATCTGCAGTCTGAAGCTCAGTGTGTATCTGCAGTCTGAAGCTAACAGGTGTGTATCTATAGTCTGAAGCTGAGTGTGTATCTATAGTCTGAAGCTGAGTGTGTATCTGCAGTCTGAATCTCAGTGTGTATCTACAGTCTGAAGCTAACGTGTATCTGCAGTCTGAAGCTAACGTGTATCTGCAATCTGAAGCTAACAGGTGTATCTGCAGTCTGAAGCTAACGTGTGTATCTGCAGTCTGAAGCTCAGTGTGTATCTACAGTCTGAAGCTGAGTGTGTATCTGCAGTCTGAAGCTAACACGTGTGTATCTGCAGTCTGAAGCTAACAGGTGTGTATCTGTGATCTGAATCTCAGTGTGTATCTACGGTCTGAAGCTAACGTGTATCTGCAGTCTGAAGCTAACATGTGTATCTGCAATCTGAAGCTAACAGGTGTATCTGCAGTCTGAAGCTAATGTGTGTATCTGCAGTCTGAAGCTCAGTGTGTATCTACAGTCTGAAGCTAACGTGTGTATCTGCAGTCTGAAGCTCAGTGTGTATCTACAGTCTGAAGCTAACGTGTGTATCTGCAGTCTGAAGCTCAGTGTGTATCTGCAGTCTGAAGCTAACGTGTGTATCTGCAGTCTGAAGCTAACAGGTGTGTATCTGCAGTCTGAAGCTAACGTGTGTATCTGCAGTCTGAAGCTGAGTGTGTACCTGTAGTCTGAAGCTGAGTGTGTATCTGCAGTCTGAAGCTTAGTGTGTATCTGCAGTCTGAAGCTAACGTGTGTATCTGCAGTCTGAAGCTCAGTGTGTATCTGCAGTCTGAAGCTAACGTGTGTATCTGCAGTCTGAAGCTCAGTGTGTATCTACAGTCTGAAGCTAACGTGTGTATCTGCAGTCTGAAGCTCAGTGTGTATCTGCAGTCTGAAGCTAACGTGTGTATCTGCAGTCTGAAGCTTAGTGTGTATCTGCAGTCTGAAGCTTAGTGTGTATCTGCAGTCTGAGGCTTAGTGTGTATCTACAGTATGAAGCTAACAGGTGTGTATCTATAGTCTGAAGCTCAGTGTGTATCTGCAGTCTTAAGCTAACATGTGTATCTGCAGTTTGAAGCTAACATGTGTATCTACAGTCTGAATCTAACGTGTATCTGCAGTCTGAAGCTAACGTGTGTATCTGCAGTCTGAAGCTAACGTGTGTATCTGCAGTCTGAAGCTAACGTGTGTATCTGCAGTCTGAAGCTCAGTGTGTATCTACAGTCTGAAGCTAACGTGTGTATCTGCAGTCTGAAGCTCAGTGTGTATCTGCATTCTGAAGCTAACGTGTGTATCTGCAGTCTGAAGCTCAGTGTGTATCTGCAGTCTGAAGCTAACGTGTGTATCTGCAGTCTGAAGCTGAGTGTGTACCTGTAGTCTGAAGCTGAGTGTGTATCTGCAGTCTGAAGCTTAGTGTGTATCTGCAGTCTGAAGCTTAGTGTGTATCTGCAGTCTGAAGCTTAGTGTGTATCTACAGTATGAAGCTAACAGGTGTGTATCTATAGTCTGAAGCTCAGTGTGTATCTGCAGTCTTAAGCTAACGTGTATCTGCAGTTTGAAGCTAACATGTGTATCTACAGTCTGAATCTAACGTGTATCTGCAGTCTGAAGCTAACGTGTGTATCTGCAGTCTGAAGCTAACGTGTGTATCTGCAGTCTGAAGCTCACTGTGTATTTACAGTCTGAAGCTAACGTGTATCTGCAGTCAGAAGCTCACGTGTGTATCTGCAGTCTGAAGCTTAGTGTGTATCTACAGTATGAAGCTAACGTGTATTTGTAGTCTGAAGCGTAGTGTGTATCTATAGTCTGAAGCTCAATGCATATCTGCAGTTTGAAGCTAACAGGTGTGTGTCTGTAGTCTGAAGCTAACAGGTGTGTATCTGCAGTCTGAAGCTAACGTGTATTTGTACTCTGAAGCTCAGTGTGTATCTATAGTCTGAAGCTCAGTGCATATCTGCAGTCTGAAGCTAACAGGTGTGTACCTGCAGTCTGAAGCTAATAGGTGTGTGTCTGTAGTCTGAATCTAACAGGTGTGTGTCTGTAGTCTGAAGCTAACAGGTGTGTGTCTGTAGTCTGAAGCTAACAGGTGTGTGTCCATAGTCTGAAGCTAATAGGTGTGTATCTGTGATCTAAAGCTGAGTGTGTACCTGTAGTCTGAAGCTGAGTGTGTGCCTGTAGTCTGAAGCTGAGTGTGTGCCTGTAGTATGAAGCTGCGTGTGTATCTGCAGTCTGAAGCTTAGTGTGTATCTATATTCTGAAGCTAACAGGTGTGTATATATAGTCTGAAGCTGAGTGTGTATCTGCAGTCTGAAGCTAACAGGTGTGTATCTGTGATCTGAAGCTGAGTGTGTACCTGTAGTCTGAAGCTGAGTGTGTATCTGCAGTCTGAAGCTTAGTGTGTATCTGTATTCTGAAGCTAATAGTTGTGTATCTATAGTCTGAAGCTCAGTGTGTATCTGCAGTCAGAAGCTAACGTGTGTATCTACAGTCTGAAGCTAACGTGTATCTGCAGTCTGAAGCTAACGTGTATCTGCAATCTGAAGCTAACAGGTGTATCTGCAGTCTGAAGCTAACGTGTGTATCTGCAGTCTGAAGCTCAGTGTGTAACTGCAGTCTGAAGCTAACAGGTGTGTATCTGCAGTCTGAAGCTAACAGGTGTGTATCTGTGATCTGAAGCTGAGTGTGTATCTGCAGTCTGAATCTCAGTGTGTATCTAGGGTCTGAAGCTAACGTGTATCTGCAGTCTGAAGCTAACATGTGTATCTGCAATCTGAAGCTAACAGGTGTATCTGCAGTCTGAAGCTAATGTGTGTATCTGCAGTCTGAAGCTCAGTGTGTATCTACAGTCTGAAGCTAATGTGTGTATCTGCAGTCTGAAGCTCAGTGTGTATCTACAGTCTGAAGCTAACGTGTGTATCTGCAGTCTGAAGCTCAGTGTGTATCTGCAGTCTGAAGCTAACAGGTGTGTATCTATAGTCTGAAGCTGAGTGTGTATCTATAGTCTGAAGCTGAGTGTGTATCTGCAGTCTGAATCTCAGTGTGTATCTACAGTCTGAAGCTAACGTGTATCTGCAGTCTGAAGCTAACGTGTATCTGCAATCTGAAGCTAACATGTGTATCTGCAATCTGAAGCTAACAGGTGTATCTGCAGTCTGAAGCTAATGTGTGTATCTGCAGTCTGAAGCTCAGTGTGTATCTACAGTCTGAAGCTAACGTGTGTATCTGCAGTCTGAAGCTCAGTGTGTATCTGCAGTCTGAAGCTCAGTGTGTATCTACAGTCTGAAGCTAACGTGTGTATCTGCAGTCTGAAGCTCAGTGTGTATCTACAGTCTGAAGCTAACGTGTGTATCTGCAGTCTGAAGCTCAGTGTGTATCTGCAGTCTGAAGCTAACGTGTGTATCTGCAGTCTGAAGCTAACAGGTGTGTATCTGCAGTCTGAAGCTAACGTGTGTATCTGCAGTCTGAAGCTGAGTGTGTACCTGTAGTCTGAAGCTGAGTGTGTATCTGCAGTCTGAAGCTTAGTGTGTATCTGCAGTCTGAAGCTAACGTGTGTATCTGCAGTCTGAAGCTCAGTGTGTATCTGCAGTCTGAAGCTAACGTGTGTATCTGCAGTCTGAAGCTCAGTGTGTATCTACAGTCTGAAGCTAACGTGTGTATCTGCAGTCTGAAGCTCAGTGTGTATCTGCAGTCTGAAGCTAACGTGTGTATCTGCAGTCTGAAGCTAACAGGTGTGTATCTGCAGTCTGAAGCTAACGTGTGTATCTGCAGTCTGAAGCTGAGTGTGTACCTGTAGTCTGAAGCTGAGTGTGTATCTGCAGTCTGAAGCTTAGTGTGTATCTGCAGTCTGAAGCTTAGTGTGTATCTGCAGTCTGAGGCTTAGTGTGTATCTACAGTATGAAGCTAACAGGTGTGTATCTATAGTCTGAAGCTCAGTGTGTATCTGCAGTCTTAAGCTAACATGTGTATCTGCAGTTTGAAGCTAACATGTGTATCTACAGTCTGAATCTAACGTGTATCTGCAGTCTGAAGCTAACGTGTGTATCTGCAGTCTGAAGCTAACGTGTGTATCTGCAGTCTGAAGCTAACGTGTGTATCTGCAGTCTGAAGCTCAGTGTGTATCTACAGTCTGAAGCTAACGTGTGTATCTGCAGTCTGAAGCTCAGTGTGTATCTGCAGTCTGAAGCTAACGTGTGTATCTGCAGTCTGAAGCTCAGTGTGTATCTGCAGTCTGAAGCTAACGTGTGTATCTGCAGTCTGAAGCTGAGTGTGTACCTGTAGTCTGAAGCTGAGTGTGTATCTGCAGTCTGAAGCTTAGTGTGTATCTGCAGTCTGAAGCTTAGTGTGTATCTGCAGTCTGAAGCTTAGTGTGTATCTACAGTATGAAGCTAACAGGTGTGTATCTATAGTCTGAAGCTCAGTGTGTATCTGCAGTCTTAAGCTAACGTGTATCTGCAGTTTGAAGCTAACATGTGTATCTACAGTCTGAATCTAACGTGTATCTGCAGTCTGAAGCTAACGTGTGTATCTGCAGTCTGAAGCTAACGTGTGTATCTGCAGTCTGAAGCTCACTGTGTATTTACAGTCTGAAGCTAACGTGTATCTGCAGTCAGAAGCTCACGTGTGTATCTGCAGTCTGAAGCTTAGTGTGTATCTACAGTATGAAGCTAACGTGTATTTGTAGTCTGAAGCGTAGTGTGTATCTATAGTCTGAAGCTCAATGCATATCTGCAGTTTGAAGCTAACAGGTGTGTGTCTGTAGTCTGAAGCTAACAGGTGTGTATCTGCAGTCTGAAGCTAACGTGTATTTGTACTCTGAAGCTCAGTGTGTATCTATAGTCTGAAGCTCAGTGCATATCTGCAGTCTGAAGCTAACAGGTGTGTACCTGCAGTCTGAAGCTAATAGGTGTGTGTCTGTAGTCTGAATCTAACAGGTGTGTGTCTGTAGTCTGAAGCTAACAGGTGTGTGTCTGTAGTCTGAAGCTAACAGGTGTGTGTCCATAGTCTGAAGCTAATAGGTGTGTATCTGTGATCTAAAGCTGAGTGTGTACCTGTAGTCTGAAGCTGAGTGTGTGCCTGTAGTCTGAAGCTGAGTGTGTGCCTGTAGTATGAAGCTGCGTGTGTATCTGCAGTCTGAAGCTTAGTGTGTATCTGCAGTCTGAAGCTAACAGGTGTGTATCTGTGATCTGAAGCTGAGTGTGTACCTGTAGTCTGAAGCTGAGTGTGTATCTGCAGTCTGAAGCTTAGTGTGTATCTGTATTCTGAAGCTAATAGTTGTGTATCTATAGTCTGAAGCTCAGTGTGTATCTGCAGTCAGAAGCTCACGTGTGTATCTGCAGTCTGAAGCTAACAGGTGTGTATCTGCAGTCAGAAGCTCACGTGTGTATCTGCAGTCTGAAGCTAACATGCGTATCTGCAGTCTGAAGCTAACATGTGAATCTGCAGTCTGACGCTGAGTGTGTATCTGTATTCTGAAGCTCAGTGTGTATCTGAAGCTCAGTGTGTACCTGCAGTCTGAAGCTGAGTGTGTATTTGTAGTCTAAAGCTAACAGGTGTGTATCTGTAGTCTGACGCTGAGTGTGTATCTGTATTCTGAATCTCAGTGTGTACCTGCAGTCTGAAGCTAACAGGTGTGTATCTGTGATCTGAAGCTGAGTGTGTTCCTGTAGTCTGAAGCTCAGTGTGTATCTGCAGTCTGAAGCTAATAGGTGTGTATCTATAGTCTGAAGCTCAGTGTGTATCTGTATTCTGAAGCTAATAGGTGTGTATCTATAGTCTGAAGCTCAGTGTGTATCTGCAGTCTGAAGCTAACAGGTGTGTACCTGCAGTCTGAAGCTAATCTATGTGTGTTGTGTTTCAGAGTCACAGCTGAAGGGCATCGTGACACGACTCTTCAGCGAGCAGGGATTCTTCCTGCAGATGCAGCCTGATGGAACCATTGGCGGCAACAAGGACGAGAACAGCGACTACAGTGAGTCTGAGATGCTGCTTCCTCTGATCTGACTGCAGGACAGTGATGAACAGAGAAATGAACCAACTCTCAATTTCATCCATCCTCCATTATCTATGCCCCCTCAGTCCTAACCAGTGTCACAGGGATCTGCAGGAGCCTATTCTCTTTGGGTGAAAGGCAGGGTTACACCCTGGACAGGTCACCAGTCCATTACAGGGCCACACAGAGACAACCTCACACACTCACTCCTATGGACCAGTTAGAGCCTTCTTCTATTCCTTTTGGCTGCTCCCTTCATGGGTCGCCATGGGTGCCACTGTCTCTAAACCAGACAACATTGCTGGTCTTACCACTGTCTTGTCCACCTTTCATTTCATTCTTGCTGACACTCTTTTGTCACACATCACACCTGACACTTTCCTCCACCCGTTCCAACCTGCTTGCACACGTCTCTTCACTTCTTTTCCACACTCTCTGTTGCTCTAGACTGTTGACCTTAGGTACTTAAAATCCTCCACCTTCTTCACCTCTACTTCCTGTAACCTCACCATTCTACTTGAGTCCCTCTCATTTTCACACATGTACTCTGTTTTACTGCGGCTAGCCTTCATTCCTCTCCTTTCCAGAGCAAACCTCCACCTCTAGATTTTCCTCCACTTGCTCTCTGCTCTCACTACAGATGACAATGTCGTCTGCAAACATCAAGGTCCACGGAGATTCCTGTCTAACCTCATCTGTCAGCCTGTCCATCATCACAGCAAACAAGAAGGGGCTCAAAGCCAATCCTTGGTGCGGTCCCACCTCCACCTTGAACTCCTCTGTCACCCCTACAGCACACCTCACCACTGTCTTACAGCTCTCGTACATGTTTTGCACCATTCGAACATACTTCTCTGCCACTCCAGACTTCCTCATACAAAACCACAGCTTCTCTCTCGGCACCGTCATACGCTTTTTCCAAATTTACAAAGACACAATGCAGCTCCTTCTGGCCTTCTCTGTACTTCTCCATTAGCATTCTCAAAGCAAATATTGCATCTGTGGTTCTCTTTCTTGGCATGAAACCATACTGCTGCTCACAAATGCTCACTTCTGACCTCAGCCTAGCCTCCACTACTCTTTCCCATAACTTCATTGTGTGACTCATCAGCTTTATTCCTCTGTAGTTTCCACAACTCTGCACGTCTCCCTTGTTCTTAAAGATGGGCACCAGTACACTTCTCCTCCATTCCTCAGGCATCCTCTCAATCTCCAAGATCTTGTTAAGTAGCCCAGTCAAAAACTCTACTGCCACCTCTCCTAAACAGTTCCATACCTCCACAGGTATGTCATCAGGACCAACTGCCTTTCCACTCTTCATCCTCTTCAACACCTTCCTCATTTCATCCTTACTGATCTTTGCTACTTCCTGCTCCACAACAGTCACCTCTTCTACTCTGTGCTCTAACATTTTCCTCATTCATCAACTCTTCAAAGTATTCCTTCCATCTTTCCATCACACTTGTGGCACCTGTCAACACATTTCCATCCCTGTCCTTGATCACCCTAACCTGCTGCACATCCTTCCCATCTCTGCCAACCTGTACAAATCCACCTCTCCCTCGTTAGTGTCCAACCTATTATACAAGTCCTTGCACGCCCTTTGTTTGGCCTTTGCCACCTCTACCTTCACTTTACGCTGCATCTCCCTGTACTCCTGTCTGTTCTCTTCTGTCCTCTCAGTGTCCCACTTCTTCTAAGCTAACCTTTTCCTCTTAACACACTCCTGAACTTCCTCATTCCACCACCAAGTCTTCTTATCTGCTTTGCAGATGACAAACCAAGTACCCTCCTACCTGTCCCCCTGATCACTTTAGCTATAGCTGTCCAGTCATCTGGAAGAACCTCCTGACCTCCCAGAGCCTGTTTCAGCTCCTCCCTGAAAGCCACATATCAACTTCCACCACTTGGTCCTCTGCTCTGCCCTTGTCCTCTTCATCTTCCTCACCACCAGAGTCATCCTACACACCACCATCCTGTGCTGTCTGGCTACACTCTCCCCAGCCACTACTTTGCAGTCACTGATCTCTTTCAGGTTGAAACGTCTGTACAAGATGTAATCAACTTGTGTGCTCCTGCCTCCACTCTTATATGTCGCCCTATGCTCCTCCCTTTTCTGGAAAAATGTGTTCACTACAGCCATTTCCATCCTTTTTGCGAGGTCTACCACCATCTGTCCTTCTGCATTCCTGTCCTGCATACCAAACTTATCCATCACTTTCTTGTCACCTCTGTTTCCCTCACCAACATGTCCGTTGAAGTCTGTCCCAATCACCACTCTCTCACCACTAGGGATACCCTGGATCACCTCCTCCGTCTCCCTCCAGAATTTCTCCTTCTCTTCTAACTCACATCCTACCTGTGGGGCATAACCACTGACAACATTCAACATCACACCTTCAACTTCTAGCTTCAGACTCATCACCCTATCTGACACTCTCTTCACCTCCCAACATTCCTAGCAAAATCCTCCTTCAGGATAACTCCTACTCCATTCCTCTTTCCATCCACACCATGATAAAACAGCTTGAACCCTGCTCCTAATCTATAGGCCTTGCTACCTTTCCACCTGGTCTCCTGAACACACAAGATATCCACCTTTCTTCTCTCCATCATATCAGCCAACTCTCTAGTTTTCCCTGTCAAAGTCCCTACATTCAAAGTCCCTACTTTAAGTCCTACACTCCTGCCCTTCCTCTTCTCTCTTTGCCTACGAACACGCCTTCCTCCTCTCCTTATTTGACCAACAGTAGTCCAATTTCCACTGGCACCCTGTAAATCAACAGCACCAGTGGTGGTCGTTGTTAACTCAGGCCATGACCGATCCGGTATGGAAGTCATATTTGTGATTCGCATGTTTGATTTGGCTGAAATTTGGGTCCATCTCTGCTGGACCTGGTTTTCATCTGCCTCGTGCAGCAGCTGAATTAATCAAACGTCACTTCTGATCACAGAACTGGTACACAGGTAAACATTCAAATGTGTCACCTCATATTATGAAACTTAAGAAATCGGCTCCTGCTGTAGAAACCTGTGAGCATAACAACCTGATCTGACTAATTGAAACTAGTTTAAACCCCCTGGTCAGAGGCCATGAAAGCCCAGTAGCAAGTGTAGATATGTTGGAGGAGCCCAGGATCACAAATTCCGCTGCTTCCGCTGGTTTGGAAAAAGGATGAGAGGAGGAGGAGATGTTGTGGATTTTTCCATCTCTGAGTTAAATAAAGGAGGATTAACAGAAGCCATTGCCACAGGCCTCATCCTCCTCCTCCTCCTCATCCTCACCCACGCTGCAGCGCTCTGTCCCTGAAGATTAAATCACCTTTCATCACTTCATCCCTCCATCCCTCTCTCTCTATTCACTGGTGTTTCTCATGGTTTATCAGCTGGAAGCTCAGCGTCACATCACGAGGCTGCAGATGGATTTGAAGCAGCACTGTAAACGGCTGTAATGTGATTTTAGTCCAGTGGGTTGGATTTCCACAGAAGATCTGACTTATTTTAAGGACAAGTTAAATAACTTGTGTGATTCATCCGATGGAAAAGGTTTTAACATTAAAGGCAGATTTATTTTATTTTATTTTTTTGCTTCACATTGTCCTAAAGTTAATTTAACCTCTGTAACTCTAACTCTCTCTCTCTCTCTCTCTCTCTGTATGTCTCTTGCTCTCCAGCTCTGTTTAACCTGATCCCAGTAGGTTTGAGGGTTGTGGCCATCCAGGGAGTGAAGGCTGGACTCTACGTGGCCATGAATGCAGAGGGATACCTCTACACTTCCGTAAGAACACCTGTCTGTCTCCCTGTCTGCCTCCCAGGTGTTTTTTTTTTCAAATTAAAATTTTATTTTTAAAGGTTTCTTCTCTGTATATAGACACTTTAAAAACACAGATCTGGTGGCCTTTTAATTTGAAGCACCTAAAAGCTTTTATTGTGAAACAAGTGAAATTATATTACTGTGAAGCAGGTGGAGGGCTTTCACTTTGAAGCAGTAAGATGGGATTTACTATGAAGTAACTTGTGAGCTTTTACTGTGAAACAGACACCATGTTTTAACCATCAGGAATATAGAGGGCTTTTATTGTGAAGTTGGCGTAGTTTTGGTTATATTTCTATAATGGTGAATTTACATTGTTTCAGCTTTGACAGTTCTTACTCCCTGCAGTTAAATGATGCGTTAATAAACTGCTGTTCAGAACGTCCTGAAGTGATCCAGAGGCTGTAGCCTGAGCTTTAAAAAAGCCCATTTATAGTTTTCACCGTGATCAGGGACTGTAGATATCAGATGGTCTTGCTCGGTGAAATTTATGCAAAGTAACACTTCCTCATACCTTCATCTACCTCCCAGTGTCCTGACCCAAAGATCACAGAGTTAATCTGTGAAATTGTCACGTTTTCAGTTCTTACACTTTGAGGAAAGACGCTGTGTTTTTGATTCAGCTCAAGACACAACCCCAATTAAAACATAAATTTTTTGTTGTCTGGGAGGTTAGGAAACGGTGAACGTTGATGATAATAATGAAGAACAGCCCTGATCAGTGTGTGCTGTAGACAGAGTACAGCGAGTCCACCCCCATCCATTATTCATGTCTGCTCCCTCCATAAAACTTTCAAATGCAATTCTTCAGCGCAGCGTGCACAGCATACCTGACGAGATGGAGTGATGGAGGAGGAGAGCGACGATGCAGGGGCTGACAGGAGGAAGCTTCTGATCACAGATTGATAACGAGAAAGTCTGAATCAATTTCTAGTCAATGACAACGTTTCCCACAAGTCCTCATGGGGCCATGCTGCTGTATCTTTATGGTAACTCGAAAAACCTTCATGTAACCCAGATTTTGTTGTGGCTGGATTTATTTTTTTAATGCTGCTGCTTTAATGCTGCAAACCTGCTCACATACATGTTGATGTGAATAGGTGTGCAGCTCCTCTGACAGCCCAGCACACCTGTGCCCTCCAATTTTAGAGTGATGTCACTGTAAGATCAATAAGTGACAACATGTCTTTATATGCAGATGAGACCTGGCTTTATGTCCTAAAGCTACTGTGCTGCTTCTGCACCTTTTTTCAACAAAGAGGACTTTTGAATGTAATTGCATTAAGTGCGTTTTTTAAATCTCCCTCCCTGCTGTGTCAGTCTCGCTGCCTGCTGCCCCTCAGTGTGTTAAAAGACCATTCATTTGGTTTCTCACCTCCAGACTATTTACACACACAAGTGTTCACTTTAGTGAAGCTCCAAATGCCTCCCCCTGCCCAGGAACAGTTTTCAGTGTCGATTTTCCCATGCTTCCTAATTTCAAGTGTAAATGCCTGTCGCAGGTGCTAATTACATGTTGAAGGAGCCTCATTGCATGTTTGGGTTAAAGTGATTAACTGCTTAAATCACTGACGACATGAAGTCTGGTTCTCAGCTGCACAGTTACTGCAGTGTGTCCTCGTCCTCTGTGTAGTTATGTAAAACATCACTGCTGAAAGCAGAGCTGTGGTTTATGTTGGGAGGCTTGTTTATCTGTTTATCACGTCTTGATATGTGAAGCAGACGCCCTGCTGGGAGGAAAAGAAGCAGCTTCATCATCTATTCCCTGTGTTTCCTCACAGCACCCCTCTCCTCTCGTTCTCTCCTCTTTCTCCACTTTCTCTGGTTTATGCGTTGTCAGTGGCTGTCATGCCACAAATTTTTTTACAGGGCAAAATTAGAAAAATATCTCCAACAGAATCTGTGACGAGTGTCAGAGTGTTCGCTGAGCAGGAGAAACAAATGGCCTCATGGAAGACGGAAAACGAAACGGTTTCATATGAGTTTAAGTTTTGAGAAATAAGAAATGCATTCACCCATAAAAAGAATCACGTGAATTAGATTTTTTTTGCAAATGCTCACGTGTCGGAGAGTCGCTGAAGGCAGCATTCCTCCATATGATGAAACTGGATGTGTCAGTTTTAATTTCAGTATTTGATGATGGATCAAACAAAAATATATAGAGGATTAAACAACAGAGTTGAGGTGTAGGTGCTGACACTTCATCACTTCAGCTTCACTTCAGAGGTCAGCGTCAGCACAGGTTTTTGTATCATGTTTGTTCTGCTCTGATTGGCTGGGTCTTTTCAGGTCAGGTCAGTTCAGTGTGTATGTGCAGTCAGAAGACGTCTAAAGAACAAAAACACAAAAACCATGTGTGTCTCATACACAGTACAGAGTGTGACCGGAGGACGCACGTTCAACAGAGACCAGGGTCCTGACTCGTGCAGATGGAGCTTGTTTTTCTGCTGCAAACATCAGCATGGGCCGTGTGTGATGCAAAGCTTTAATAAGTTGCTGCTTGTGGCTGCAGCTCTTTATAATCCAGGAGGTGAAGTTGGTGTTTTCTGTCACGCGTTGATGCTGAATAATTTGAGGTGGATCAGGTGTGTCTTGCCAGTTGTATCTGACCCTTGTGTGGTCAAAATATCAAAATCACTGCAGCTCACCACTGATTTCACTGCACTTACTACATTTACATATACTGAGACAACTGAGCCTTGTCCGCCGAGCGATTCTCAACGCTCAGTTAACAACAAACCTGGCTTCTGTAGCCCAGGCAGAGAATTAGAGAAACCTGATTTCAACTGTTTGTGTGTGTGTGTGTGTGTCAGGATGTGTTCACATCAGAGTGCAAGTTCAAGGAATCGGTGTTTGAGAACTACTACGTCATCTACTCGTCCACCCTGTACCGGCAGCACGAGTCAGGCCGGGCCTGGTTCCTGGGCCTCAACAAGGACGGAATCGTCATGAAGGGAAACCGAGTGAAGAAAACCAAACCCTGCTCACACTTTGTCCCCAAACCCATCAAAGGTGAGACACACACCTGTGGACACCTGTCTTCTCTGGTAAGCTTAGCTTCACTGTTAGCTTGACCGTGTCAGTTTATTAGGAACCCCTGTGTCGGACTGAGTCGGTTTATTAGGAACCCCTGTGTCAGACCCAGTCAGTTTAAAAAAAAAAAAAGTACAAGGTTTGGCTCTGACATGTAGTGAAGTCCAAGGATGAAGTAGTACTACATGGAAATACTTAGGTAAAGTACTAATACCTCAGAATTGGACTGAAGTACAGTACTGAGCATCACAGACTCACTGACATTCATGTCAGAAGAGGTTTATAAAGTTTAGATTCTTGAGTTTATGAGTCAAAGTGAAGGACATGGACCCTGGGGTGACTCCAGTCGGTGCGGAGCAGGGAGCTGTGAGCAGAGGTCGTCCTGCAGGGACAAGGTGAATCTCTAATATCACAGATGGAAGTTTAACAGGAAACATGAAGCTCGGTCTCTGCTTTCAGCTCAGTCTCCACCTGCTCCCTCACCTTCATTTAAAAATATCTGTCACCCATCACCTTCCCCGTCCTTCTGTCCCTTTCCTCCTCCTCACTGCTCCTCCAGCTGTGTAGGAATATTGCTGTTACACATCTGCATACTGATATTCAGCGTTTGTACTCTGTGGTATTTCTGGTTTTACTGCAGGAAAGGAGCTGAGTACTTCTTCCTCTGCTGGCCATAATTAATGCAGGTTCTTATTTCTGATGTTTTCTTGGTTCTGATGGACATGCTGTCCCCCCACAGTCTGCATGTATAAGGAACCGTCGGTGCACGAGCTTGAGGAGAAGCTGCTGAAGTCGTCGCGGAGCCCGACGATGAACAGCGAGGAGCGGGCGAGGAGCCTGGAGCAGCAGGAGCAACAGCAGGAGGACTCCACAGCAGAGGACGGGTCGTAGCCTGCAGCGCTCCCCGCAGGCCGATGACGAGGAGGCGAACTCCCATTTTAACACTTCCTCTGTTCAGCAACAACAGCAACTCCAACCACACCAACGACAACAACCAACTGCCACGACGGCAACAATGAAAACAGAAAAAAAGAAGCTTAAAAAAAAAAAAAAAAAAAAAAAATCTTCTGCTCGTAATGAAATCTTTTAAACCTAACGGGGACGGGCTGGTTGGGAAAAAGAAAAAAATCAGGACGCTGATGATGATTTACATTTTATGCAAAAAGCCCTGCTGAAACGGCTCCGGGAAGCTAGCACACCTGCTCTTCATCACCAAATCATAATCATTATCATTTCTGTCACGATGAGGACAAAATCTTTCCGAGCGGAGTGAGCGCTGAGAACTCTGAAGCTTTAAGCCATGTAGAAACGTCACCGCCTTTCATTTCTTAATGAATGCAAAAACCTTCGCACTTTCGCCATGCCGCGCTTCTTCTTCTCTGTGTTGTTCTGTCCAATCAGAAGGAAGAGGTTCTGTTCTGTCTTCTTGTTTTGTGTTCGGTGCCGGAGAGTTCTGTTGGGTCAATAAAACGGAGATCGAACACTGAAGGACTCTGTTTCCTCTGCTGGAAACCTGCTTCATATCTGAGAGGAAACTGCTATTTCTTCAGGTTTTAGTCTGTTTACTACAAATCACATGAAATTCACTTTCCTGCTGATTGTGTTCGCAGCCCTCCATCACCTTTCAGACTGATTTACTTCCTCCCAGGTTCCCACAGTCTCCCATCCAGAGACTGACAGCGCCAATGAATGTGGTGTCCTCAGCGTAATGTGTGTGAATCCAGAACCTGGTTCAGCTTATTGGTTTGTGCCGTAGACCTTCATTGTGGTCGAAAAACTATTAAAAACACAGCAGGGAGCCACACCGCTGACCTGGATCCACATGGTTCTTCTTCACCAACAATGGGAGGCCCTTCTTCTTCCAAAAACCAGTTCCAGACGCCGAGAACGGCTGTCACCATTTACAGTCTCTGTTTCCACTGCAGCTGCTCTCTGCTCACAGAAACATCTGGAGCTGGTTTTCTCTGCGTGGGATTTGTGCACAGTAACACAGAGAAAATCAGCAGCTGCATCCTGTAAAGAAAGAAAGTGGGTCAGCAAATTATTTTCCAGTGTTCTCATGTGGTAAATCTAAGTTTGCATTTTTTCCCCAAACACAATGATAAACACTAAGACATGATAAGAATAATAAACATAAATCTCTTAGGTGCCGTCCTGCAAACGCACCATTGTTCTGACGGTTTTCAGATCAGTGAATGCAGCACATGATAAAAATAAAACTGACAGCGATGGATTATCTTCCTGTGGGGTGAATTTATAGAAAAGATGTGGGAGGAAGGTGCTCAGTCTGAAAAGTGCTGACGATCAGCAGGAACACGAAGCTTCCTCTGGTTCTGTCTCGTGTTGTGTTTGGGGTCCGCTCAGACAGAATAAACGTTGAAATATTGCATGATGTATCTTCCAAAAGTCTGCTTGTCCCTGCAGATGTTTATCGGCTTATATATTCATGGAGAGCTGCACTGTGAAATGATTCGTTCATGAGACCTTGCATGCTGAGCTCTGATTGGTGCACTTTTAGAAAGGGGGCGTGTCGACTTTGAGCGTTTGTCTTTTAGCACGTGGAACTTGTAAGTAGGGCCACTTTGATTGACAGGCCAATCATATGAAAGGGGCGGGGTTTATGTTTCGCTCTGACCAAAAGAAATTTGAGCAGCTGGTGATGTCATCAGTAGGCTTCACCAATCACAATCACAGGAGTCTCTGCAGTTTTGTGATTGGTTCTTTTCTTGAGATGATTATTATTGACAGCTGTTCTTTGATGTGATGGTTGTTATTGACCGGTCACCTGGATTTGAAAAAAAAAACAGATTTTTCTTTGAATCTTCAGATGAGTCAGATTTTCTTTCCAGCTGTCAAATCTGCAGTTGGAGTGTGCTGACTGAAAATCAATAAAAACAAATGACACTGTTGAAATTTGGTGACAAGCCCCAAACGTTCCTGTAATCCTGCAGCTGGAGGGAAATATGGACGAGTGGTTCCAACAGAAAAGAGTAAAAAGTTTAAATAAAACTGTGCAGCCAGATGTGGCCTCACAGCTGCTGGGGTCTGCATTCAGGTGTCGGCTGATGGGAGGATTTGATCACATGTTTAACACTGCCCTGATTTTTTTTGACAAAAAGCACTGCCCTGAAACTGTAGGCTGAGTCACTGGGACCTCGCCTGAACGTCATGAACATCACATCTGAAAAAGCTGCAGACAAATCCCAACCCTGTGATCAACAGGTGCTGCCCATGACCTTGTAGGAAATTATGATCGATTATGTTTCCAGACCTGCTGCCAAACAGCTCTGCAGACCTCTAAACTGGAAATCAAACAAACATGACTGAGGAGACGGTGCTGGTGTGGTCTAGTAAACCCTGTGTCAGACAGAAAAGGCTTGTTGGTCATTTTCACCACATTTACACTGAGAAACCTTTTCTTGAAGAGAAGAAATAGATTCATCTCCTCTATGTATCGTTTCAGATTTATTTCCTTCCACCCCCAGTTCTGATTAATTCCTGTAAATATTTACTTGCACTTCATGGACTAAAAAACAGCAGACTGGTATTCTGGCTGCTTGTGTTGTACAACACGTGGTGTGTGTTCCTGCAGAGGCCTTTTTCAGTGTGAGTCAGACGTTCAGTATGAGCCGCTGCACTGCCCGCTCCATTTCTTCTTCTCTTACTCAAACCCTTTACTCCTGACAAACGTCACTCAGTTTCCCAGAAACATCTGCACAGATTGATTTCCTGTCTCATGACACATTCCCCTTCTATCACTGCCTCCTGTTTTCTCAACATGAAAAGTGTGATTTGTATTTGCATGAGAAGCAGGAAATACATACAGACTTTTACTCTGATAGGTCACCTGCAAAGACCCTCACAGACATTCGACTTTTCCCTGATTTTAATGTTGAATTCAAAGATTTTCTTCCATAAGTTTCTCAAAGTTCCTCATGAATGTTTGTCCTGTTTGCTCACAGCACAGGAACAAAAGCTTTTGTTTGTTTGTTTACATCATGTCCACGCTGATGTTTGAGCACAGCGAGTGGAAGTTAGCTCAGCAGCTAATCTGCACATCATTAGCACTTTTTGCACAAACAATAAATAAACAATACCTGCAGAGTTCCTGCACACAGTAAACATCACTTCAGTCTTTTTCAGCTCATGATTTTTATACATTTAAATCATTGTTACACTGAACCTCAGCTTTTCATTGATGGGTCTGGGGGTTTGGATGCAGCAGAGTTTAAACTCGTGCAGATGATTTCTAGGAAACTCTGTCACCTCCCACCAGCCGATGTTTCCTGACAGACGTGAAACGTTCGATTCAGCGATTGATCAGATTTAGATGAAAACTTTTCTGCATGTGTAACAACAAAGAATGAGAAACATTTGAGCTGAGCTGTGATGCATGCTCTGTTAGCGCTACCATTTTCAACTTAGTTAAGAGGCACTAAATGAGGGGGCGGAGTCATGGTGGTTGGGATTGTACTGGCTCTCTTATTGGTTGCCACAGCACAGGCATTTTTTCTTTCTTGTTTTTGAGTTTTGCATCTTGCTGGTTAAAAAAGGACAGCTGGATGGACAGGTGGCGGGAAAGAAATAAGCCAATCACTGCACTGCTTCTGAGAAGGTCTCGGGTCAGACCACAAGCAACAGAAACGCTGGCAGTGTGTTACTGTTTTCTGTCCTGGGCCAGCAGGACATGTCCATTCTATCACTTCAGTTTCTACAGCTGCTGCAGCCTCATCAGCAGGAGGACACCACAGAACCAGAATGGGCAGAATGGAAACTGTATCAGGCTGTGAACTCATCACATCATCTTCAGAAATACAGATTTGTCGCATGGGAAGATGTCAGGGCCAAAGTTAGTGTTGAATTATGTGAAGGAAGAGTTTTCCTCAGTTACTCTTGTGTTTCATGACTCTGCTGATCCTGTTACACACTCAGAATAAAATAAGTCCTGAAGCGAGTGAGTCAGTGAGGTGGGAGGAAGGTAAGAGAACATGAAAGCTGATTAGAACTAAAAAGGAAATCTCATTTACCAATACAAAAGAAATCATTGTCACATTTGGAGTCAGAGTGGAACAAGTTTCCTATCACAGAGGAACCAACTGTGTTCTACATGATAATCACCTTTTCACTTTCACTTGAGAAAGTGTAGAAGAAAACAGTTTGTGTGTGCATGTGCAGCTGCTTTGAATCTGTGCTCAGTTTAGTCCTTGTTTAACTTGTTTAACTTCATTGTTCATGAATTGAGCACAAAATGAATTTTGATGTTGTTTAATCTTTTCTACACAAACTTGAATTTGTTTAGAAAATCAAAAGGCTTAAAAATGATTTTGTGTTTTCTTTGTTCACATCCACAAACATGTATTTAATGTTAACTCCTGGAAAAGCTCACAGTCACCTGTGTTCAAATTCTGTGGGATAAAACATAGATGGGGAAAGATTCCCCATCTATGGCCTTTTGGTCAGGAAATGAGAATGTTGAAATGTCTGCATGACATTAACGTTTTGCAAAGAAACAAATGTTTTTCTGTGTATGGCTTGTATTCAGTGTAAATCTGTTGTCCCCTGAAGGCAGCATGAGAATGTAAACAGAAGTAGAAAGGACACTCTGCAGGTGATGTCTATTTTACGAGAGGTCAGCAGGTCGACTTGCTGATCTCCAGCTTTTATCCAAAAACAATAAGAGACTGTGGGAGCATGGGGAAGTCTACATTTCTGCAGATGTCCCTGTGCTGAATGATGATGTCCTCAGTAGGTGAACAGAGAGGAAGATGACAAACTGTCTCTGTGTTGAAACGTCTTTGTCAAAGCCTGAAATTTCTCAATCTTTCTTTGTGTTTGCTGATGTTTGCACCTTTTCTGAGACACATTCATATATCGCTTCATACATTAGAAAAATGTCATCGCAAAGACGCAGCAGGATGAAAAAGATTACTGTAAAATAAAAAAATGATATAAAAATGTCTGTGTTAGCTTTGTTTCTTCCTCCCAAGTCTAATTGAACAACTGGCAGAAGAAAAAGCAAAACATTTGTTTCCAGCTATATGAGAACAGCAGAGGGCGCTGTTTCCAGTCAGTCCCATTAAAGCCCTGCAGATGAAGAGGTGACTAACAGCTGTAGCTGGAGTTCAGATGCTGAACACCTGAGTGGTTTGTCTCCAGTCTCAGCAGCAGTTTGTTTTCCAAAACTTAGCTTTAATAACTCTTGAACACATTATTATGATCCCAACACCAAACCAGTTCCAATAGACATGATGTAACAAGGTGGTAAAAAATGTTTAGTGTTGTTTCTCATCACAAGGCTGATGAGGCCTGTCAGTGATGCTGCTGCTCTGTGTTCTCCTGCAAGTGAGACTGGAAACAGTGAAAACAATTTCATCTCTTAAAAAAAACAGCTCCAATTTCCCCTTTCATGTACAGGCCTCCCTGTTCTAACTATATACACCTTTATTTACACTCAGGTTAGAAAAAGGGCAAAATATGTGAAATATCCAGAAACAGAAGAAAGTTGAGTCTACTAAATGTTTCATGTGAAGATCTCTTTTTAATACAGTCTGTTAAAAATGGAAGTGAATTGGATTATTCAGTAGTTTTTTGCAGTGATGCATTAGCTCACTGGTTTATTTGAAGCTACAGTTCAGCTTCTGATTGCTGTCCTGAGCTTCAGCAGATGTTAACATTAATCTGAAACAGAGCGAGTGTTGAAATGTTTTCAAAAATGTCATAAAAGTTTCAGGAGCTTTCAGTGTTCAGTCTGCAGACATCTTTTCATTTTGCTTCTACTTTATTTATACAAGCCCAAGTGTAAGTGTTACGCTCAATGATCACATGGTCACAAGAACGAATAGTGAAGGAAACCTGCTTTCAGTCAGTGAAAATGACATTTTTCCTGTGTTAAAGGTGTTTTTCCAGGTAAAATGCAGCTTTTTGCATTGAAAAAATTGATATCTCAGATAATTAAGGTTAAAACTGCAGTTTGTGCTTCAAAGCTGATGGGCTGCGATGAGTGAAGTAAGGTGAAGTAAGGAGTCTCTGTGGCCTCAGATAAAAGCTTGTTGTTATTCCTGATGCAGCCTGAAAACACGGGTCAGACAGTCCGGCTAAAAGCTCGGAGCAGCATGAATACACTCAGCAGCTGCTTTCCACTTCACACACGACTCATATCCTGATGTCTGAAGAGCTGCGCCATCCAATTTTAATGAAGAGTGACAGGAAAACACAGCTGAGTGATGTTAAAACCATCAGCTACGGAAAGTAAATGTATGTTTTTCTGTCTCAGGATCCCTGGCAGACCTTCAATGTTAAGGAACTTTAGGACTTTTAAGGTGAAGGAACTTTGAACTTTTACAGTGAAGGATCTTTAGAACTTTTAAGGTGAAGGAACTTTGAACTTTATTTTTTGTTGGGATTTCTTGTTTTGTGACAAGCTTTTGTTTTTTCTGTGACTATAAATATTAAATATTTCAGAAGGAAAGTGAATGCACCACAATAAAGCAATGAAAATCTGCCCCAAACATCGGTACACATACTTTTGGCCATGTAGCAGCATCAGCAGGCCATTTGCCTCTTCAGAGGTGGTCTCTACCTGCCAGGTGTGTCAGTGCTGCGTGACACCACCAGGGGGCGACGTCACACCAGGAAAAAGCTGCAGCTGATCAATAATCCAGTCATTTCTAATCACATGATTACAGTCCTGTATGGTGCACCTGAACTAAAGCAGCATGGAGGTTCAAGTAATGCAGGTATTTTCATTCTTCACCCTTTAGAAGGTACTACTTCAATACCACTACTAAAGTAAGTACTTAAATTATTAGAAGTACTCAAAAATGAGAATACAAAATCAGAATAATTAAAAATAAAGTACAAGAAAAAGTAAAGCCTCACATCTGAGCAGCTGAAGAAGTATAATATTGTGCATTTTTGTATAAAAAATACAATCAATTATCAAAATCACTGGTTATTAATTTTCTGACATTTGATTGCACTGATTGATTTTCTCAGTGATGTATTTACTGTCAGTTTAAACTGTGTCACAGCTTGAAACAGAAATTATCAGATTGTAATGAGCATTTTTCATTATTAATAAATCAGTTAAGAAAATAAGTACTTCAAATTCGAAGTATATAAGGTAGTTAACGTCAGCTACCCAGCGGTATATAAAGTACTTCAAATTGGAAGTACATAAGGTAGTTAACGTCATCTACCCAGCGGTATATAAAGTACTTCAAATTAGAAGTACATAAGGTAGTTAACGTCATCTACCCAGCGGTATATAAAGTACTTCAAATTAGAAGTATATAAGGTAGTTAACGTCATCTACCCAGCGGTATATAAAGTACTTCAAATTAGAAGTATATAAGGTAGTTAACGTCATCTACCCAGCGGTATATAAAGTACTTCAAATTCGAAGTATATAAGGTAGTTAACGTCAGCTACCCAGCGGTATATAAAGTACTTCAAATTGGAAGTACATAAGGTAGTTAACGTCATCTACCCAGCGGTATATAAAGTACTTCAAATTAGAAGTACATAAGGTAGTTAACGTCATCTACCCGGCGGTATATAAAGTACTTCAAATTAGAAGTACATAAGGTAGTTAACGTCATCTACCCAGCGGTATATAAAGTACTTCAAATTAGAAGTACATAAGGTAGTTAACGTCAGCTACCCAGCGGTATATAAAGTACTTCAAATTAGAAGTACATAAGGTAGTTAACGTCAGCTACCCAGCGGTATATAAAGTACTTCAAATTAGAAGTACATAAGGTAGTTAACGTCAGCTACCCAGCGGTATATGAAGTACTTCAAATTAGAAGTACATAAGGTAGTTAACGTCAGCTACCCAGCGGTATATAAAGTACTTCAAATTAGAAGTACATAAGGTAGTTAACGTCAGCTACCCAGCGGTATATAAAGTACTTCAAATTAGAAGTACATAAGGTAGTTAACGTCAGCTACCCAGCGGTATATGAAGTACTTCAAATTAGAAGTACATAAGGTAGTTAACGTCAGCTACCCAGCGGCATATGAAGTACTTCAAATTAGAAGTATATAAGGTAGTTAACGTCAGCTACCCAGCGGTATATAAAGTACTTCAAATTAGAAGTATGTAAGGTAGTTAACGTCAGCTACCCAGCGGTATATAAAGTACTTCAAATTAGAGGTATGTAAGGTAGTTAACGTCAGCTACCCAGCGGTATATAAAGTACTTCAAATTAGAGGTATATAAGGTAGTTAACGTCAGCTACCCAGCGGTATATAAAGTACTTCAAATTAGAAGTATATAAGGTAGTTAACGTCAGCTACCCAGCGGTATATAAAGTACTTCAAATTAGAAGTATGTAAGGTAGTTAGCGTCAGCTACCCAGCGGTATATAAAGTACTTCAAATTAGAAGTATGTAAGGTAGTTAACGTCAGCTACCCAGCGGTATATAAAGTACTTCAAATTAGAAGTATATAAGGTAGTTAGCGTCAGCTACCCAGCGGTATATAAAGTACTTCAAATTAGAAGTATATAAGGTAGGCAGTATATAAAGTACTTCAAATTAGAAGTATGTAAGGTAGTTAACGTCAGCTACCCAGCAGTATATAAAGTACTTCAAATTAGAGGTATATAAGGTAGTTAACGTCAGCTACCCAGCGGTATATAAAGTACTTCAAATTAGAAGTATATAAGGTAGTTAACGTCAGCTACCCAGCGGTATATAAAGTACTTCAAATTAGAAGTATATAAGGTAGTTAGCGTCAGCTACCCAGCGGTATATAAAGTACTTCAAATTAGAAGTATATAAGGTAGGCGGTATATAAAGTACTTCAAATTAGAAGTATATAAAGTAGTTAACGTCAGCTACCCAGCGGTATATAAAGTACTTCAAATTAGAAGTATGTAAGGTAGTTAACGTCAGACACCCAGCGGCATATAAAGTACTTCAAATTAGAAGTATATAAGGTAGTTAACGTCAGCTACCCAGCGGTATATAAAGTACTT
This sequence comes from Mastacembelus armatus, assembly GCF_900324485.2. Classification (NCBI taxonomy): domain Eukaryota; kingdom Metazoa; phylum Chordata; class Actinopteri; order Synbranchiformes; family Mastacembelidae; genus Mastacembelus; species Mastacembelus armatus. The sequence goes on from NC_046645.1 coordinate 25,566,299, forward strand.
CAAATTAGAAGTATATAAGGTAGTTAACGTCAGCTACCCAGCGGCATATAAAGTACTTCAAATTAGAAGTATATAAGGTAGTTAACGTCAGCTACCCAGCGGCATATAAAGTACTTCAAATTAGAAGTATATAAGGTAGTCAACGTCAGCTACCCAGCGGTATATAAAGTACTTCAAATTAGAAGTATATAAGGTAGTCAACGTCAGCTACCCGGCAGTATATAAAGTACTTCAAATTAGAAGTATATAAGGTAGTCAACGTCAGCTACCCAGCGGTATATAAAGTACTTCAAATTAGAAGTATATAAGATAGTCAGCGTCAGCTACCCAGCGGTATATAAAGTACTTCAAATTAGAAGTATATAAGATAGTTAGCGTCAGCTACCCAGCGGTATATAAAGTACTTCAAATTAGAAGTATATAAGGTAGTCAACGTCAGCTACCCAGCGGTATATAAAGTACTTCAAATTAGAAGTATATAAGATAGTTAGCGTCAGCTACCCAACAGTATATAAAGTACTTCAAATTAGAAGTATATAAGGTAGTTAACATAAGCTACCCAGCGGTATATAAAGTACTTCAAATTAGAAGTATATAAGATAGTTAGCGTCAGCTACCCAGCGGTATATAAAGTACTTCAAATTAGAAGTATATAAGATAGTTAGCGTCAGCTACCCAGCAGTATATAAAGTACTTCAAATTAGAAGTATATAAGATAGTTAGCGTCAGCTACCCAGCGGTATATAAAGTACTTCAAATTAGAAGTATATAAGATAGTTAGCGTCAGCTACCCAGCAGTATATAAAGTACTTCAAATTAGAAGTATATAAGGTAGTTAACATAAGCTACCCAGCGGTATATAAAGTACTTCAAATTAGAAGTATATAAGATAGTTAGCGTCAGCTACCCAGCGGTATATAAAGTACTTCAAATTAGAAGTATATAAGGTAGTCAACGTCAGCTACCCAGCGGTATATAAAGTACTTCAAATTAGAAGTATATAAGATAGTTAGCGTCAGCTACCCGGCAGTATATAAAGTACTTCAAATTAGAAGTATATAAGGTAGTTAACATAAGCTACCCAGCGGTATATAAAGTACTTCAAATTAGAAATATATAAGGTAGTTAACATCAGCTTCCCAGCAGTATATAAAGTACTTCAAATTAGAAGTATATAAGGTAGTTAACATCATCTACCCAGCAGTATATAGAGTACTTCAAATTAGAAGTATATAAGGTAGTTAACATAAGCTACCCAGCAGTATATAAAGTACTTCAAATTAGAAGTATATAAGGTAGTTAACATCAGCTTCCCAGCAGTATATAAAGTACTTCAAATTAGAAGTATATAAGGTAGTTAACATCAGCTTCCCAGCGGTATATAAAGTACTTCAAATTAGAAGTATATAAGGTAGTTAACATCAGCTTCCCAGCGGTATATAAAGTACTTCAAATTAGAAGTATATAAGGTAGTTAACGTCAGCTACCCAGCAGTATATAAAGTACTTCAAATTAGAAGTATATAAGGTAGTTAACATCAGCTCCATCTTTACCAGCTCCAACATTAAAGTGATCAACACAATAATCCATCAATAATTAGAATCCAATAATATCAGATCCATTCATGTAAAATGGGCCATTCTGCACAATGACTACTTTTACTTTGGATACTTCAAGTACAATTGGATGATGGTAATTTTGGACTTTCAGTAGGTGGAAAATACTGTGTATTTCTGCTGTGACTGTAGTAAATTATCTCAGTACTTCTTCCACTTCTAATTATGATAATAGTATCAGCCAAAACAGATTTTCTGTAACAAGTACTTTTATTTGTGATACTTAAAAGTACACTTTGCTGATAATGGTTCTGTACTCATGAGATTGTAGATGCAGTACATTTTCTCGTCTTGCAGTATTTTTACAGGGGTACTGGTGGTTTTGCAGTGGGTACTTGTTGCAGCGCTGCAGTAGCGGCCGCGGCCTGTGGGGGTGCTACCGCTACACGCGGACCCTGTGTCGGACCCGGGTCCTCATACTGTGCTCTCTCTGCACCGCCTCCTGTGGTTGGGAAATCACAGGCTGGTGTCGCAACAGTGTCAGCGAGGAGGAGGAGCAGCGTCAACCGGAATCCACTCAGCCTGTACTTCCTACACGTACATGTACACACACACACACACACGCGTTCGAACTTGTGTTTTATCGCTTTTCTGCGGGTGTGACGCACATTGAGGAGCATAAAAAGGCGCAGCGCTCCTCGCAGTCCCTCGGACTAGAGTCCAGATGTGAGCAGCTGTCTGTCTTGGAGAAGCTGCAACACTCTCTTTAATGAGTTGATTAAACACTGGCGCTAACCCCGCTGGAGGACTCCCGGAGACCGGCCTGGTGCGCCGCCGTTATTCCTGGACATTTACAGCCGTGATCTCGCCTTGACACGGGGCCCTTAATCTTCAGAGGCGGTGGTCCCGGTGGTCCCGGTGCTGCGGAGCTTCCCGGAGGGCGACTGTATGTGAGTCAGCAGCGGGACGCGGTCACCCCACTTAAGTACACAATAAACTCCCGGGAGACCCCCCTACCAGTCCGCTAGGGTCCTAGACCCGCCACCCCTCCCATCCCCAGCTGTCCAGCCCCTACTGGTTCCTGCTGACCGAACAGACACCGAGGAGACGCCACGACCTCCTGTCCATGTAAGTCCCCCTCTGCTGGGTTTTCTTTTCCAATTCCCTGGTTTTGGCTCTGGAGTCTGGCTCAGACCGTGCTAAGTTTGTGGCGACAGCGCTCTGGTTTCTTTACGGGAAAGTGTTTTTTAGTGCGAGCACTGCCCCGGTACCGAGTCTCCGACATGTCCAAAAAACAGATGCGTGTCAGCTGTTCGCTCGTGGTCGGCGTCCCGCGGATCTTTCTACAAAATTTCCATTTTATCGTTGTGGCACTTTTCCCAGTCAGCATCTGCAAACCGAGAGCACAGATTCATGATTCATATGAATCATTCCGGGTTATTCTACATTTCGGCGCACATACCACTCCCCCAACTGCGCTAAAACCAGCGCAACTATAACTTTAACCAGCATCAATCGTTGTGTCAATAGTCCCATATACAGCGCAGGGAGCGGTAACGCACAATGAATGAAAACTGAACTGCTGCTTTCTCCATAATTTAAATGCCGAATTTCCTACAAGGGTAAAGATATTTGGGATTTATAAAGAGTTTAGTTTAGAATTAGCAAACTGGGAGAATGTTTTCAAATGGACATTTTTAAAAACAGTCTTGAAGGAGATTTTCTCCAGTAGCAGAGTCTGTGTCCTTTATCGACCCAATCTCATAATCAGATTATCGTTGGTTAGATCGGTTTGTGGACTCAGCAATGATCAGTGGAAATGTTCACCTGCCTCTTCATCATCATCATCCTCATCCTCATCCTGCTCCTTGCTTATCTGCAGCTGTGACAGACACAGACAGTGGAGCTTGTCAGTCTGATCCACATGAACTCAGCTTGTTATTGATCGGGGCTCTCTCCTGCAGCTCTGTAGCCTAAGTGGTCCCTGAGGGACGTCTGCTCACTGTCACTGGTTAACACCATCAGTTCTAAAAACAACAACAGGTGCTCATATGAAGCTGGAAAAAGGTTTTAGTCATGTCTATACTGGACATTCAAATCCTTCATGGAGAAAATCATCCTCTGTTCCAAGTAAAGGTCCTCCATTCAAAATGTTACTGCAGTAGAAGTACAAAAGTATCAGTAGAAGGAAAAGTAAAAGTATTCATTCTCCAGAACGGGTTTGGGGTCGTTCTGATTTCTTCACTGACGTGAACAGTTCAGTCCAGGGCTGAACCTCAGATGGTCCAAAGCAAAGAGGTGTAAAATCATTCAACGTAGATGTGGGAGATGTTTCTTCATCGGGACATTTGTGAATTACTGAGCGTGTCTGCTCTCATGGATAAACACACCTCTTCAGCGTTACCCTGCTGCCACAGGCCTCAGCTGCATTAAATGTCTAAAGTAAATTAGCGACGTCGAGTGTGTTGGTGCAGCCAAATGCTGCAGCATCCAGACCTGTGATGGTGTAAATGAGGGCTGCAGCTCTCACTGGGGAGGATGATACTTTATACAATATGATTTTCTTCACTGCACTGGAAACTGCTGAGCACTACAGAAAATGGGTAATCAACTACCCAGAATCCCCCTGGGGCAAGGGCAAGACAAGGGGGCTTCTCATCATCTCTATGCCTGTGGCAAACCGCTCTCTCCAGCTCCTGGACTCACACTGACTTTCAGAGCTCCTGCTTCTGTAAACCTCTGGTTCCCAGACTCATCCTTCTGTGGTTCAGGATGACACTAGGTAGATTCAGGTTAGAACCTGATTCTGGTTAGTTCCAGGTTCTGGTCAGGGTTAGGAGGATTGGTGATACATCAGTGTGTCTGTGTGTCTGTGTGTCTCTGTGTCTCTGTGTCTCTGTCTCTCTGTCTCTCTGTGTCTCTGTGTCTCTGGGTCTGTGTGATGGTCGGTCTTGTGGTTCTGGATGTCCCTCCTGGGATCCGCTAGCTCTGACTGACTGTCGACTGTGACGGTCTCTCTCTCTCCTTCATAACCTTCTTCTGTTTGAGGGTTCAGACATTCGTTGAGCTTTGACATGAATATGTCATTTATTTAAACCCTCCTCTGCAGCAGAGCATCAGATCTAAGTTTGGACCTGATCACAGACCAGCTTCTGTCTCAGCTGTCGGTCTGGACACAGTCACAATTAATGTTGGTTATAGATAAGAGTGTGGACCAGAACAGCAAAACAAACCTGACTGATGAGCAAAGCTCAGCACAGATCAGAACCGAGGGAGAGAGACCCTGGCACACACAGGTAGGAGGGCAGAGAGAGTGGTGGTCAAACCTGGTTACTGAAGCTTCGGCCACATCAACCCAGATGTTGTTGCATCAGATCTATGTTGCTTGTGTAGATTGTTTCCCGTGCTTTTGTTGTTCAGCCTGATTTATCATCATGCATTAAAAAGTAAACAAAACAAAATGCTAATGAATCAAATGCTAGTGAATTAACGGCTGCTCCATCTATCTGTAGGGCATCCTTCATCTCCACCCTCCTCTTCCTCTTCATGGTGGCGGCCAGCATCTCGCCAGCCATCAGTCAGTCCAGTGAACCAACAGGTAGGTGCCAGCTGTGCCAGGTAGGCTGTGATTGGAGGAGCCAGATCAGTGATCGCTGACAGGGACGTTCTACCTGAGAGACACAGCTTATACTGAACAACAACCACAACTGTTGATGTGCACTTTAAAGTCTTGAGGGCAGGTGGGGGTAGATGGATGTAAATTGAGAAGAGGAACAGATAGTGTCGGAGGAGAAACTGGGTGAATGCACCAACCAACTGCTGTGAAACTGTCACATAAATATTCTTAATGTCCCATAACGTGGCACTTTTTCACTGCCGTAATGTAATGGTCCAAAATGAAATGTACGAGCATCTGCGACAGCACCACAGTGTCCTCGCTTTTTCTGGTCTCTTGTTCTGAGTGAACCTGCAGCAGTAAGTGAAAAAACTGAGGCTTGTTGTGCCACCAAGTGATTTATTTCCCTTCATGGATTCATATCACAGTGATGAACAAAACAAAGGGGTCTGAGCAGCCAGAATCTGGAATCCTCCCTGCACCACCGGCCAAAACCAATAGCGTCCATCAGCGATGATGAATATGTTACGTTCTTATTAGATTAGGATGAGATTACAGTTATTGTTTACAGTAAAAGTCTAATTTAATCATGACTTTACACAAATTATTTTTCTGGTGAAATGAAACAATGACTGTGAGAATAAATTGGTCCTGCATGCAGAGGATGTGCAGCAGCGTGTTAGAGATGGACGGATAAGGTGGGAGGTAGACGGGGAGGGATGGGGCTGAAGGTATTTGTGTGGATGGATGGATAGTGAGGAGAAGGAGGATGGAGGGATGAGGCTGAAGGTATTTGATGGATGGATAGTGGGGTTTGGAGGAGGGGGATGGAGGGATGAGGCTGAAGGTATTTGTGTGGATGGATGGATGGATGGATAGTGGGGGATGGAGGAGGGGGATGGAGGGATGAGGCTGAAGGTATTTGTATGGATGGATGGATAGTGGGGGATGGAGGAGGGGGATGGAGGGATGAGGCTGAAGGTATTTGTATGGATGGATGGATAGTGGGGGATGGAGGAGGGGGATGGAGGGATGAGGCTGAAGGTATTTGTGTGGATGGATGGATGGGAGGGGGTGGAGGAGGAGGATGGCTGCTGGAGGAGGTTTTAATAGAAGGACTAATACTCTGGCTGAGAAAACCTGACAGGTCAATTACCAGCACACACATTACTCCACTATACTCTCCATTAATTCAGAACCCTGAGAACCAGTGGCCCTGAAACTGTCCTGCACTGTACTTTCTCAAACTGAGGCTCTGGATCCAAAACAGGATCCTGTGCCTGAGCTGATGACACAAGAATCCAGTGAATTTCGCATTTTATTTTCAAACTTTAGCTTAAAATTTGCTTTTTGTGTCACGATTCCAGATGTTTTGTTGTTGCAGTCTTTGTCCTCGTTATTATGGCTGCAACTGATAATTATTTGTTTATTGATCATTAATCGTTTAGTCTGTAAATGCAGTGACATATGAACTTGATTTCATGTTGCACGTTTTTTTTGACCAGCAGTCCACAGTCCTAAGGCTGCTGTTCCAGGCCTGTGACTGGCTCTCTTAGTAGGTTTGAGTTTTAGATGGTTCTAGTGGTTTTCTGTCACTAAAAGTATTTTCAGATGTTTGTGGCATTTGAGGAGAAGCTAAGGTGGTTTCAAAGATCTATGACAGTCTTGGTATCTTTGTGAAATTCCTAAAAAGTGTTTGGTGTGAGGGGGAGTCTTAAGGGACTTTTAAGAAAGGTTTAAGGAGCTGGTTCTTCCAGGTCCTGGAGTTGATTCAATGCCCAATGAGGTGATGTGGGTGGTTTTTCAGACTTCAAGGAAGACACTGTATTACAGACTCTGTAGTGGATCTTAAACCAGTATCAGATAGTGTATATGGTTGTAGAGCTCCTTGATTGAGAATTAGGATTTCTTCAAGGGGTTCCAAGAACTCTTGGGGTGGTTCTCTCAGCTCCTGGTAGTGTTTGGGGTTTTAAAGATCTCAGTATATATACATTTTTAATTTTTGCAGTAGTTTCAGTGACTGTCCTGGACACTGGTGTTGAATGATTAGTCTGATGAGGTGATGACCTACGGTCTGATGTTTCACACACACGGCCATCATGTTTGGAACATCCATTCTCGTTATCCTCCATGTTACTGACTCATCCATGAAAGATGAGGATCTAAAGACCTTTAGGATCTTCCTTGATTTGTTATTGTGCGTGTGTGTGTGTGTGCGTGTGTACGTGTGTGACTTTGTTGATTGAGCCTTAACTGAAACCATGAGCTGATCAAATTAATTGGTGGTAATTTTAAAGATCAGTTGAAGTCTTTTCTAATGTGATGACTTGAATATTTTCCTTTTATTCCAGGTCATTAGTGGGAAACCTTTCTCTCTGCTGGTAAATTATTTTGGCATGTACAATGAGCATAAGTACTTCAGTTCCCATGAGCCTCAGCAACACAATTCAGAGCTGTGATATGTATATTCAGTGATTCATAGCTGCTTTCAGTAATGTGAGAAAACAGACTTTTAATTTTACAAAGGTCAGACCACTAATCAGCACTTCACTGTGTCATAGGCTCCACAAACAGGAACCCGAAGTCCTGTTAAAAAGCAAAATGCCAGAAATGATTTCATTTGATTTTCTAAATACAATCCGTGAATTCTAAGCTGTGTTTTCACAGACTGGCACTGACTGTTGAGTATTTACACTTTATCACCTCTTCATAGCAGTAACTTCCGCTTCATGGGTATTATGAAGTCATCTCTGTATGATTTGCAGCTGCAGCAAGGCTCTCGACCGGCTCTTCCAACAGGTCTCATGCAACTGGAGTTTTGTTTGTTGTTGTTGTCGATATCAGGATATCAGTCAGGGCTCATCTGCTGAGTATGGCTGTTTGCTTGGGTGAGAGCAGGACTTTCAAAGGTATGTTAGGTCACTGTCAAGGCCCAGCAGATTTATGCTGACACAGCCTGGTAGTCTACATCAGCAGTGGGATGATCAACCAACCTTTGACACACTCATACTGACAGCTGATGTCTTCACATAGGCTCTCCATCACATTCAGAATGTGGCTTGATTCTGGTGATCAGTCATAGTCATCAGTCATCTCTGCAGGGTCAGTGTCCTGCCGATGCCACAGACCTGCAGTCGTTACATCAGCAGCAGGCTCCGAGGTTGGACCCTGGGATTTTCTTGCGTCAGACTCTTCACTTGGAAGTGTCTCTGTTTGTACATCAGACACTTTCAACAATTAGAACACTTGTTTATTGTTTCTTTACTCATTACTCTTAATATTTGTCTCATTTATTGTGAAGCCTTGTGACACCTGGTATTGGGGGTTCTATACATAAATTGTGCCTTTTAAAGAACATGTTAACAGAACATGTTTGGATTTATTCAGAAGACATCATCACTGATAATAAATCAGATGTTTGTTTCAGAGTTTTCCCACCATGACAAAAATAAATCAGTGCTTGGATATTTTCAGCATGAAGGTCAGGGTCAGAAAACTCTGGCTTCTGTCCAAAACCCTCAGCAAAATATCACACTCTGTCACATATATCTCACTTTGTGCAGCATTTTTACACTGAATGCCATAATTGTATTTATGCAGAAGCAGTGTAATCGGCTCTGAAGGCTGGCATCCCTTCTCTGCCTGATGTTGTTTGTTTGTTTAGAGTTTAGTGTTTAATGGAGCAGCTGCCCTCTGTGCTTCCATCCGTTAATGAGATGGAAGTGTAATAACGTTGTTCCCTTAACAAGGACAGTTAACACACCTAAACTCTGTTTGATTCTCACATAAAAACTCTAAATCAGAGATGGACCGGGCTCCTGGACCTGGCCCAGAGAGAGAGAGAGCTGGATCTATGCTGCTTTCTTCTTATACTTATGACGTTGTAAAACAGCTGCCACTTCCAAGCTCATCCAGCTGTAGATTCTCCATAACACAGTGAAATTAAAATTCACTGTACTTTTGTCAGAGCTGGAAGCAGTACTGCAGTACACTACTGTAAGAATACTCCACCACAAGTAAAAGTCCTGCATTTGGTACTGACCTACAGGAGAAAACTGGTGATTTTCTCTGTTTTTGTTGGTTTCCACAAATGTTAAACCAGCAAAAGACTAAACCTGCATTACAGCAAAGAAGTTCATGATGTCTATGATGTTATTCAGTCCAACTGGGACACTGGGAAACATCCAGAGGCTTTTTTCTCAACCTCCAAAAATATCTTATACCAGATAAATTTTTATTGGTTTTTGCCACTGACGCAGTGATTGATTTTAAATAAACCAGAATAAAAACTATTGATTCCTGTGGCAACAACATTTCCTGGATCTTCATTAGATCTGCTGCAAAGGGAAACTCACCAAGTCTTTAAATTTGATGCTTAAATGTGTCCATCAGAGACTACAGGCCCCTGGGCACAGACACAGAACACCTGAAGACCTGCTTTGCTCGCTTTCTACAGACTAATATCTACTGTGTGCACTGCACATTAGTGCATGTTAGCTGGCAGCCTAGAGAAAACTGGTGCAGTGAGGTCAGTGAATCAACACTTGTGTTGAAATTACTGTGTGTGAGAAGCACCGTGAATGTCAAGTGTCAGTTTTACTTTGAAGGATGCTGTCACTTTCAGAGTAACATCCTGCAGACGGTGGTTTTGTTACGTTAGAAGTTTCAGAGCAGATGGTGGTTTCAGCTGCAGGATCTTTCAGCTGTTTTATTTCATGACAAATGGTCACACACAGACTGTGTACTGTCTTTGAGTCTTCCTCGGGTGGGACCCTTGTGTTGTCCAAGTTTAAGCAAAGACCCACACATCATGAGACTGAACTTGGACTGCTGCTTCTCTCTGCAGTCATGCAATCTGTTTTTCCTTAAGTTTTCTAAGCAGCTTCCAAACACACGAGAAGAATTTCAGTCAGTGCATCACTAGGTGAAGTCTTATTTTGAAAGGTAACTGGTATCTCTGTTAGATAAATGTAGAGGAGGAAAAGTGCAATATTTGCCCAAAATAAGTATTTCAAAACTGTGCTGTAAAGTGCAGTACTTGTACTTTTCCTACACTGTTCTGTCTGATGATGGAACAGAGCAGTTTCTAATAGTCTCTAATTTGTCCGTTTATGTGCACAGCTGCCTGCTCACTGGGACCAGTGAGCTTCAGCATCTATTGCTTGGTTATGTTTGAATCCTTTTCAATGTCATCCCCGCACTTTTGTGCTTTTTATCGCCATGAGCATATACTCAAACTATTAAAATTTCCTGCATTTATTACAAGTCATAATTTTTCAGACTTTTATGCACCTTATGTTGTCAGAGAGGTAATTTCCAAAGTTTACAGCCGTTTGAAGTGATAAATTCAGCTGCTGAGGGTAGAGCTGACCCTCTAGTCCTGCCTCATCAAATGCCAGCAGAGCAAGTGTGCAGCATCTGTTACAACACAGCAGCTTTTGACACAAAGCCGAGACGACAAACCACAACACAGCACTTTGGTTGATTTTACAGTGAAGTGCAACTTTAATGTCAGCTTTAAGCTTTGACACTGAAATTCATTTTGTGTCCTGATGCAGCTGCAGCCAATGAGTAGACATTTTAGATGTTCAGGTTACACATGTGACTGCGTAGCCAGATATACATAACACAACAGTATTGGAACAGTGGGGCCAATTATTTTTGCTGTAGACTGAAAACATTTGGGTTTTCCCTCAACACACCTGTCAGTCACATGTTTCAATACTTTTGCTCACATGAAAAATGGTTTGGTTCAAACAAAAGGTGCAGTCTTCTAAGTTGTGTATCAGATCCAGATGTAAGCACCTAGAAATAAAAGCTGACATGTTGATCTCTTTTGGAGGGGAGTGTACATCACCTGCTATATATGACACAGACTCTGGGTTCAGTTAGTTCCATAGTGATTCTGATTCAGAACAAACTGATGAGGAGCAGAGCTCCTGCTGGACTCTAAATCACATTTCAGACGTTGGTGTTGAGGAGTCGTGTTAGTCTGAGCTATTGCTGTGACCTATACTGTGAGCTGCTTGAAAACAGCTGCTGGGACTGGATCTGCCAAGTTCTGTAGGCTGAGACGTCACAACACGATTTCTCTACGTGTGTGAGAGCAACACTGGCATCTCTAATTCACACCTGATTTACTGTGCATACCACATCAGAGGCTTTACTGCAGTAACAGATGAAATATCACAGAGTAAAGATCCTCTGTTCCAAATAAAAGTCCTGCATTTAAAATGTCACTGCAGTTAAAGTACAAGTGTACTGTATTTTGATGGATCCATCTGATTCTGAAAAGGAACTAAAGTTATCAGATAAATGTAGAGCAGGAAAAAGTACAAGGTTTGGCTCTGACATGTAGTGAAGTCCAAGGATGCACAACATAGAAATACTCAGGTAAAGTACTAATACTTCAGAGTTGTACTAAAATACAGTACTCGAGTAAATGCATTCTTCCTTTGCATCTCTGTCTGTCAGAGCCTATGTGTTATGATTGGGGGGAATTCAATGATGGGGCGGTGTCTGTGATCGAGGGAGAGGCCGGTTGGATGTCCTGCCCTCTTTTCTCCCACCCCTCCGTCTACAATTACACCTCCACCCAGAGCGCCGGACACAACCTGTTCTGGTACCGCCTCCCTGAGGGTCACGACCTGGAGCAGCCAATCACATACAGGTACATTAGATACACCCACCTCCTCAACCTTTTACCCCACCCAGGGCTGGTTACAAATATCATGTTTGAGATTACTTTTGACTTTTATTTCAACAATTCAGTATCACTTTTTAAAGTACACACTGACCTTGTGCACCTGTTGTCAGTCGATCATTCCCTTGTGGTCAGGTGCAGTATAGTCATAAGCCCCGCACCCTCCATGGTGCGACATGAACCAAACTAAAAATTCAAGTCCAACACATTTTCCCAAAGCTGATTCCTGTCATTCGAGGTATTATCACACTGATCTGTCAACAAGTGTCATTTCTAATCAGATTGTTTTTAACAAGTTATAAAAACAGCTCGATTTCAGATGATTGACAGCCTGATACTGTGGCTCCACCACTGGCCACTGCTGCTCAGAATCTGGTTGGAAAATGTGTGGGAAAAACAAGATGCCCCCCACGGGTGTATTCAGAGCTTTGGCTTCATGTCGTCCATCTTTATTTACAGTCTGTGGCCTGCATCTGGTTGGGCTGAAAAACACAGAGTCTCCGGCTGCTGCTTTAAATGTTTGGTGTCAGGCTCCAGCCAAGAAGCGTTGTAGACAAGACAAATGTGCTGAATCAGTGAAAAACTAATAGAAGCCATAATTCAGAAAGAGCTGATCTGTGTCCCCTCAGAGTGAGTGACAGCCGAGCCCTGGTTGGGTTTAACACAGGGTGAGGGTACGGGTGGGGGCTGAGGTCTCCTTCAGACCGAGGCCCTTTGAGAGTAAGTGAATGATGAAGCGTCCTCTAATGATTTCCCTTCCAGTGAGGATGTATGGTGTTGTGGAGGCAAGCGGCTCGATTAGCATCACTGAAGACATTAGAGTTTGTTCTAATGTCGTTCTAATTGAATCGTACCTGATTTACGTTGGTTCAGTCTCTGATGAATGATGATGATCCTCACCTGCAGCCTGCGGCTCAGCAAAGACAGAGAGAGACTGTGGCTACAGCCGGCCCACGCCACCGACTCTGGACAGTACATCTGCATGCTGCGGTAAGACCCAGACACCACACACAGCGGTGGGCGGGCAGATGGGGGTGGGGATTCCATTAGTTTCCAGCCTTGTTTGCTAGAGCTCCTTCTCCAGAGAAAACTGCCTGAGCAGTTTGTCTCCTGGATTGAATGTTGGGTGTTGGCTGTTCTAAAAGGTGACATTAGCTGTGCTGAAGCTGCAGGATCAGCCACTTCCACAGGATTTCACACTCAGACACTGACAACAGCACAGGATCAGGGTCAGCAGGCAACATGTCAGATACCAACGATACACACTGTCACGTCATCATAATGTGCGCTGTCGGCCGTGTCACCTCCTGTATGAAGCATGTGATGGGAAATATTGACTTGATAGAAAGTTTGAACACAACATCACATCTGCTGCGTTCATGGTGCAAAATGTTCTGATCATAATCAGCAGAGAGTGTGTTGTGTGTTCATGATGTCACTGTATGTGGGAGGGTCTGCAGAGGCTGTTTGACTGTGCAGCTCAGTGAGATAAACATGACGCTGACGACAAAACTCTATTTAATGTTTTCCATAATCACATGTAAACAGCTCATGCAGCCACTAACATTTAACATTCAACAGTTTGTCAGGTTGGGCTTTGGTTCTATAAAAACCTGAGGATCAGGACGTCAGTCACACATTCACAAGTCAAACTCAAAGAAAGTCTGACAGAAGTAGAAGTGATTTCACAGAAGATGTTGAGCTTGATCAGAGACTCTGGGCTGCAGGTGGTCCTGGATCAGACTCTTTACATACAATGAGCTGCGTCTGCTGCTCTCTCCGCTTCGATTCTCTATCTTAGCTGCTCGACACTTAATCAGCTAAAGTGGCTCTAGGAGCGTGTTAAAGGTCTGCTTCTGCTCAGATCGCAGGATGTCGATGCTAAATGCACGTTTAAATATGACCCGTCAGCTGGCCCCAGTCCAGACCTGCAGGTGACACAGGTCCACCATTTGCTAAGAGGAGGTCTGCAGGTCACAGAGAAGGAGAGTGCTGGATCAGTAGACAGCCAATTAAAATGCAGCTTGTGTTTACAGCTCGCTATGTGAAAGTCACACTGCAGGGGCAGAGTCATGTGACCAGTGAGGGGTCTCCTGCAGCAGCCGTGCAGTCTGGTCGCACATGGTGGGGCCGCACCTACTAGTTTTCATTATCCCTTTACCTGCCAGTTCTTTTCTTAATCAACCAGTTAAATGATTCATCTCTGATTGTTGTTACAGCGTCTGTATGTTTGTTTTGTGCAGCAAAGAAGTGGAGCACACAGACACACACACACGCACACACACATTTAAATCTTCGTTTTATTTTGCTCACACAGAGAAAAACGCAGTTTCAGCTCAGCCAGTATTTTTCAGTCCTTCAGATAAAAAAACAAATCATACGTGCATTCACTGAAATAACGACACATTTTAATTTGAAACACATTAAATAATTCCAGGTTATAAAAACCAAAAGACATGGTGGTATCTGGTGACTGGTGTTTTTGCTTGAAGAAATATTCAGTAATTTACTGTCAACATGAGAAGTTAACTGAGACCAGCCACATACAGCTACAGTGGTGTGAAGAAGTGTTGGCCTCCTTCCTGATTTCTTATGTTTTTGCACGTTTGTCACACTTTGTTTCAGATCATCAAACAAATTTAAATATTAGTCAAAGATAACACAAGTAAACACATCATGCAGTTTTTAAATGAAGGTTTTTATTATTAAGGGAAAACAAAATCCCAAACTACATGGCCCTGTGTGAAAAAGTGTTTGCCCCCTAAACCTAATAACTGGTCGGGCCACCCTTAGCAACAACAACTGAAATCAAGCGTTTGCGATAACTTGTAATGAGTCTGTTACAGCGCTGTGGAGGAATTTTGGCCCACTCATCTTTGCAGAATTGTTGTAATTCAGCCACATTGGAGGGTTTTCGAGCATGAACCGCCTTTTTAAGGTCATGCCACAGCATCTCAATCGGATTCAGGTCAGGACTTTGACTAGGCCACTACAAAGTCTTCATTTTGTTTTTCTTCAGCCATTCAGAGGTGAACTTGCTGGGGGGTTTTGGATCAGCTTGAGGTCACGAACAGATGTCCGGACATTCTCCTTCAGGATTTTTTGGTAGACAGCAGAATTCATGGTTCCATTTATCACAGCAAGTCTTCCAGGTCCTGAAGCAGCGAAACAGCCCCAGACCATCACACTACCACCACCATATTTTACTGTTGGTATGATGTCCTTTTTCTGAAATGCAGTGTTACTTTTACACCAGACGTAATGGGACACACACCTTCCAAAAAGTTCAACTTTTGTCTCGTCAGTCCACAGAGTATTTTCCCAAAAGTCTTGGGGATCATCAAGATGTTTTCTGGAAAAACTGAGATGAGCCTTTGTTGATGTTTCTTTTGCTCAGCAGTGGTTTTCGTCTTGGAACTGTGACGTGCAGTCCATTTTTGCCCAGTCTCTTTCTTATGGTGGAGTCATGAACAGTGACCTTAACTGAGGCAAGTGAGGCCTGCAGTTCTTTGGATGTTGTTGTGGGGTCTTTTGTGACCTCTTGGATGAGTCGTAGCTGTGCTCTCTGGGTAATTTTGGTCGGCCGGCCACTCCTGGGAAGGTTCTCCACTGTTCCATGTTTTCGCCATTTGTAGATAATGGCTCTCATTGTGGAAGATCTCAATTACTTTCTTTCTCATTTGTTTTTGAATTTCTTTGGCTCTTGGCATGATGTCTAGCTTTTGAGGATCTTTTGGTCTACTTCATTTTGTCAGGCAGGTCCTATTTAAATGATTTCTTGATTGTGAACAGGTGTGGCAGTAATCAGGTCTGGGTGAGGCTAGAGGAATTGAACTCAGGTGTGATAAACCCCAGTTATGTTATGTTTTAATTGGGGGGGGGGCACTTTTTCCACACAGGACCATGTAGTTTGGGATTTTGTCTAACCACAGTTATGTTATGTTATGTGAAATCAGGAAGGGGGCCAACACTTTTTCACACCACTGTATAAGATGAAATGAAATGAAATAACATAAAATAAAATAGTGTTGTTTGATGATAATCCTCAGCACATTAGCCTCTGACACCATCTTTGTTTCCTCCTCATGTGGGCAGCACCTGGTTTGAATATGCTGCACAAATGGTGAGGATGTTTTCAGAAATGATACCATGAAGCGATTGATTTCGTGATTGATTTATCAATAAACGTCATCCAAAGAAAAAACCTCACCTCAGCAGTCCCTGTACGAATGCAGCTTGAGACAAATGAAGCAGCTGTGGCTCCATGTGTATGTGCAAAAATGGTTCCTGTTTAGTCCTGAGTCTACAGATGTGAGTGTGTCTGGGCCACAGAGCAGGTTTAACATTCACTCACCTCAAACTGGCAGCAGCTGAGGAGGAGGTGCCTCAGAAACCACTATGAGCTGATAACGTCTCCCTGTGCTGCTTCTGCATCAGTGCTGCCCACTCTGACCTTCTTTTTCTTCCTGCGTGGTCACACGTCACATCCTGCTGCCTCAGGCTCGGCTGAGAAACAGGGACGTTGTCAGGACTGTCACTCAAAGTTATCTCATAAGGAAATGGTGTTTGTGGTTTGCTCTGCTGCACGTTGTCCAATCTGTTTTAGGTTTCCTCTCACCACTTCACTCACAAAGTCAAAAACTGTCTGTGCTGCAGCAACAAGTCATCCTGCAGTAAGATCGCCATGCGTCTCAAGGTGCTGCAGCATGATGAGGTGATCCAAGGCCCCAGCTGCCCGCCTCTGGCCACCGTGGCGCCCGCTCAGGTGGTGATCCCACAGCAGGAGGGGAAGATCCTAAACTGTCCAAACCTTCAGGATGCCACCAAGATGGCCGACAGCAAGCCGACCGTCACCTGGTACCATGTGAAAAAAGATGGCTTGGTAATTCAACAGTCCACCCATTAACACCAACACTGAGGTATGGTGGGCAAAAGTGTGTCCATCAGAACGTGTCAGACTAAGAAAAGCTCTGGTCCAACAACGATGAGGGCTTTAGTCATTAATCATCAGGTTTTTCATAAGGATCAAGGTCAGTCCTGACTGGGTTAGTGTTAGATCCCGATGGGCGGTAGGAGGTTTGGTGTTAGAAATGTGTTTCCTCACCTGTTACCTGCTGCTCTTTGTGTCTGATGTTATCAAGCTGAAGCTCAGTTCACAGCTTTCCCACCTTCTGTCTCAGACATGTGACAGGTACCCGTTCTGGAGCCCTAACCGACAGCAGAAAGAAGCCAGTCTGCAGGTCTACGTCATGATGGACTCATACCAGGGCTTATACTACTGCACAGTGCGGTACCTGAGGAGAGGCCAAGTGCTCAACTTCACCAGGAGCATCAACGTGACTGTAGTCTGTGAGACACTATATTACTGCTATTACATCTACTACTAGTACTACTACTACTATTACAACTGCTGACAGTACTACTGCTATTACTACTGCTGCTAAAGTACTGCTCCTACTATTGATGCTGCTGACAATACTACTGCTACTACTACTACTGCTGACAGTATTACTACTACTACTGTTTCTGACAGTACTGCTACTATTACTACTACTGCTGACAGTACTAGTACTACTACTACTGTTGCTGACAGTACTGCTATTACTACTACCACTGCTGCTGACAGTACTACTGCTACTACTACTACTACTGCTGACAGTACTACTGCTACTACTACTGCTGACAGTACTACTACTATTACTACTACTGCTGCTAAAGTACTGCTCCTACTATTGATCCTGCTGACAGTACTACTGCTGCTACTACTACTGCTGACAGTACTACTGCTACTACTACTGCTGACAGTACTACTACTATTACTACTACTGCTAAAGTACTGCTCCTACTATTGATCCTGCTGACAGTACTACTGCTGCTACTACTGTTGCTGACAGTACTGCTACTATTACTACTACTGCTGACAGTACTACTACTGTTGATGACAGTACTGCTACTATTACTACTACTACTACTGCTGGTAGTACTACTACTACTGTTGCTGACAGTACTGCTATTACTACTACTACTACTGCTGACAGTACCACTACTATCACTACTGCTGCTGACAGTACTGCTACAACTACTGCTGCTGACAGTACTACTGCTATTACTACTGCTGCTAAAGTACTGCTCCTACTATTGATGCTGCTGACAGTACTGCAACTACTACTACTGCTGCTGACAGCACTGCAACTACTACTACTGCTGCTGACAGTACTACTGCTACTACTACTATTGCTGACAGTACTACTACTACTGCTACTGCTGCTGACAGTTCTCCTACTGCTGACAGTACTACTACTGCTACTGCTGCTGACAGTGCTACTACTGATACTGCTGACAGTACTAGTACTACTACTACTACTACTACTACTGCTGCTGCTCACAGTGCCACTCCTACTGCTGACAGTACTAATGCTACTACTACTGCTGCTGACAGTACTATTGCTACTACTACTACTGCTGACAGTACTACTGCTACTACTACTACTATAACTGCTACTGCTGACAGTACTACTGCTATTACTACTGTTGCTAAAGTACTGCTCCTACTATTACTGATGCTGCTGACAGTACTACGGCTACTACTAATTCTACTACTGCTGACAGTACTACTGCTGCCACTACTGCCTGCAATACTACTGCTACTTTTACCAATACTGCTGACAGTACTACTGCTGCTACTACTACTGCTGGCAATACTACTGCTACTTTTACTACTACTGCTAACAGTACTACTACTACTACTGCTGACAATACTACTTCTACTACTTCTGGCAGTACTACTGCTACTTCCACTACTGCTGCTGGCAATACTACTGCTACTGCAGTATTACTGCTCACACTAACTATAACTGTGTTCTGCTTCCTTTGCCCAGATCCGTCCTCAGTGCCCAAAGAACCGAGCATCCTAAACCCGACCTGGGACCAGGTGTTCACTGTCAAACGGGGTGAGTCAGCACACTGAACACTGCACGTTTGTGATGTGATGCAGAGGTAAACAGGTGAAACATTAAATGTGGAGGGAAACGAGGTAGAGGTCCTGAGTGTCCCTGATCTCCTTCCCTTACTGTCACCTGTGTCCTCTTCCTCATTGGCCCATGTGTGTTTACACCTGTCAGGTTTTCATCTGAACCTTTGTCAAGTCATCTTGTGTTCCCTGTAGCCTCAGCCATTTTCTTCCCAGTGTTTTAGTTTCCTTGTGCTTTCCTGTGTCCCCTGTCTGTTTCAGTCCTAGCTCAATTTTGGACTGCCACGTGTCTTTTCCCTGGATCCTACTGCAGGGTTGGACCCTTATTTCTGGACTCTGAACAGTTTCTGCATTCTGCCCCTTGTTTATTCCTGCTGCATTATTTTCCTCCTGCACTTGGTTTTCTCCTGCTTGATTCTGTCTGGACTCCAGGGAGACTTATTGTCCTGGTTATTTTAATCAGAACACTTCAATTAGTGGACATTAGATCAGCTGCAGCTGAAAGAACAGCACCTTGTGGCAAACAGATCTGTCAGACTTCTGCTGCGGACGACTCTGGAGTCCAGTTCTAGTCATGTTCTTTGATTAAGACAAGGATTTCCAGGGGTGCACTTTTAAAAGTAGCAGTTGTTCCAGCAGCATGAACAGTAGCTCCCCCTTGACTGAGCAGGGCATTATGGGGGTGCTGTGCTGTATGTATATGAGGATGCAGGCTCATTGATCAGTACAGATGACAGCCAGAGGTTGTTGTCACGATGATGGAGTGGATCAGCAGAACCGATCAATGCAGTATTTTATTATTGATCAGAATTAGGAAGACAGGAAGACAAACATGGCACTTTGATCCACTTAAACTACAGCACAGTGAAGTGACACTGTCTGAACAACAAACAGGGAGCTTTGTCTTCAAACTGGGCTTTGAGGGAGACTTTGCTGGTTTCCAACCAGATCCCAGATGTCTGGTGGAACTTTACTTTTCTTGCACAGAAGCAATTCAGTTCAATTCAATTCAATTCAATTCAATTCAGTTTTATTTGTATAGCGCCAAATCACAATACAAATCATCTCAAGGCACTTTACAAAAACAAAAAACCCAACAAATCCCTTATGAGCAAGCACTTGGCGACAGTGGAGAGGGAAAACTCCCTTTAACGGAAGAAAAAACCTCCAGCAGAACCAGGCTCAGTTTGGGCGGCCATCTGCGTTGATCAGTGGGGGTGAGTGGCTAGAGGAGAGAGAAAAGAACAGCAACAATAAACAACAAATAGACACTGCAAGTTGGTGGGGCCAGTAACTGCACATCAGCAATATACAGCTCCAGGACCAGGGACACCTGAAGAAGGTACAGAGAGAGAGAGGACAGAGAGGGAGAGAGCACAAACTAGGGGAGAGAGAGAGCACAAGGTTAGTGACATTCAATGGTGGAATATACATGTGAGGGGGGAGGAGAGGAAGAGAGGGGAGGGGAAGGGGATCTCAGTGCACCAATGGTCCTCAGGTCTAGGCCTATAGCAGCATAACTAAGGGATGGTTCAGGGTTACCTGAAGCCAGCCCTAACGATACGCTTTGTCAAAGAGGAAGGTTTTAAGTCTAGCTTTAAAAGTACAGAGAGTGTCTGCCTCCTGAACCCAGGCTGGGAGCTGGTTCCACAGGAGAGGAGCTTGATAGCTAAAGGCTCTGCCTCCCATTCTGCTTTTGGAAACTCTGGGAACCACAAGTAGACCTGCACTGTGAGAGCGAAGTGGTCTATTGGGATAGTATGGTACTATGAGGTCTTTAAGGTATGAAGGAGCTTGATCATGAAGGGATTTGTATGTGAGAAGGATTTTAAATTCTATTCTATATTTTACAGGGAGCCAATGAAGAGAAGCTAATACAGGAGAAATATGATCTCTCTTGCTAGTTCCTGTCAGGACTCTGGCTGCAGCATTCTGGATTAACTGGAGGCTTTTTATGGAGATATTGGGACATCCAGATAGTAATGAGTTTTCACAGTAGTGCTGGAGGCCAGGGCTATGCCATCTAAAGTAGCTATAATTTCAGCAAAGCAGGAAACTGGTTCATTAAGCTGAAGTCACTGTGGATGCAGGATATTATAGTACATAGCTATAATAAAGTTATATTATGATGCTGATGTGTTCAGTGTCAACATCATATTATATGAGGAGATGCAGTGTGAGTAAGGAAGGAGTTCTGACTGTTTTACAAAGCAAAGACTGAAACCATGAATGGGCAAAATAATCAGCAGATGAAGGCAAGGCAAGTTTATTTATATAGCACAATTCATACACAGAGTAATTCAAAGTGCTTTACAGAAATAAAAGACAGGTTAAAAATACATAAGCAAGAATAAAAAATAAAAAGGCATGCCACCACTTTGTCACCATATTTGCCCCTTATGATATCGACTATCGGACCACGCTGACCCATATTTGTGGGTCCCCTACTTTCAGTTTGTCCCATCCCTGATGGACTAAAAGTATCTCAACACAGACTATCTGCGGAGACGATCCTGAGTCCCGGACTCTTACATCTAGGTTCGAGTAGACTACAGCTGGAGGTTCCAAACCCTTTTTAAGTCTACAGCTGTTTAGACCAGTATTCTAAGGATAACACTAAAGCGCCTGGGTTCCTAACCCCTGAGTCCCTGACCCAATTGGCTTTAGATCAAAGGTTCCTAACCTAATCAACTTAGAGTACTGACCATGAGTCCGATTGTCTCCCCCAACTGGACAAAAGTAGTGACAAAACAGTTTGTAAAAATAAAAAATAAAAAGTTAACATTAATTTAAAATTAATATTAGAGGAAACTGAGTGCAGATAGGTCGGTTTGGATAAAACGCTGTCAGGTCTAGTCAGGTCATATGTTATATGCCACACTAAAAAGAAAGGTTTTTAGCTTGAACTTAAACATTGCCAGAGATGAGGCTTGTCTAACATCATCAGGAAGACTATTCCAGGTTTTAGCTGCATAAAACTGAAACGCTGCCAGGTTTTAGCTGCATAAAACTGAAACGCTGCTTCTCCCTGTTTAGTCCTGACTCTGGGCACAAGCAGAAGGCCTGTCCCTGATGTTCTCAGAGTTCAAGATGGTTCATATGGCATCAGCATGTCAGAGATGTAATGTGGTGCTGAGCCATGAAGAGACTTATACAAAAGCAGTGCTGTTTTGAAGTCTATTCTCTGAGAGACAGGAAGCCAGTGCAGAGATCTGAGAACAGGAGTAATATGGTTGTACTTCCTGGTTCTAGTCAGGACCCGAGCAGCAGTGTTCTGAATGTACCGTAGCTGCCTTTCAGCTCGTTTTGAGAGCTCCATGAACAGGCCGTTACAGTAATCTAACCTGCTAGAGATAAAAGCATGGATGAGTCTTTCCAAGTCTGGTTTAGACATGATCCCTTTGATTCTGGCAATGTTTTTGAGATGATAAAATGCTGACGATGTTATTGATTTAATGTGGCTGTTAAAATTCAAGTCTGAGTCCATGATTACCCCTAGATTTCTAACTTGATTTTTAAATTTTAGAGAAAGAGACTCGAGGTGACTGCTGACACTTTCTCTTTGTTTCTGAGGCCCAAAGATGATTATTTCAGTCTTGTCACTATTTATTTGGAGAGAGTTGTTTTGCATCCACAGAGTGATCTGTTCAATACAGCTGCACAGTGAATCGGCTGGTCCATATTCACCAGCTGTGAGTGAAATGTAAATCTGAGTGTAATCTGCATAGTTATGGTAGGACACATTATTGCTGCGTATTAACTGGCCTAAAGGAAACATGTAAAGATTGAACAAAAGGGGTCCCAAGATGGACCCTTGGGGGACCCCACATGTCAACACCATTTGGTCTGAGACACAGTTACCAACTTCAATGAAATACTTCCTGTCTTCAAGATAGGACTTAAACCATTTAAGGGCAGTACCAGAGATGCCTATCCAGTCCTCTAACCTTTGTAACAGGATCACATGGTCCACTGTGTCAAAAGCAGCACTTAGATCCAGCAGTACTAAGACAGAGACTCTGCCAGCGTCGGTGTTCAGATGAATGTCATTTGTCACCTTGATGAGTGCAGTTTCAGTGTTGTGATGGGGCCTAAATCCTGACTGAAAATCATCAAAGCAGTTGTTTAGCATGAGAAAGTCAGTAAGTTGTTGGTAAACAACTTTTTCAATGATTTTGCCTAAAAACGGCAGGTTTGATATGGGCCGGTAGTTGTTCAGTACCATGCCATCGAGACTGCTCTTCTTCAGGAGAGGCTTGATGACAGCAATTTTCAAGGCCCTTGAGTTCCAGACTGTAATGAGTTATTAACTAATTGAGTGAGTTGTGGTAACAAACTGCTTAGTACTGATTTCAGAAATTAGTGGGTAAAATATCAAGGCAACAGGTGGATGAGCTCAGACTTGAGATGGTCTCTTCAACTGTTATGTCATTTACTGGTGTAAAGTGTTTCAGTTCTACCAAGTGTTTCCTGGATGGCTGCAGAGTTGGTATCTGCCTTGTCCAATTTATTGTTTGCTTAATACCCTGAATCTTGTCATTAAAAAATAATGCAAATTCATTACATTTAGATTAGTTCCAGTGGCAATGGAGATGGAGGGTTTGTTAACCTACTCACTGTAGCAAACAGGACACGTGAGTTGTTACTACTGTTGTTGATGATTTCAGAAAAATACATTTCTCTCTTTCTACGTAGAGTTTCATTGAACACACACAACGTGTGCTTATAAATGTCATAATGAACCTGGAGCTTTGATTTACACCATCTTTGTTCGGCCTTCCGGCACCCCCTTTTCTGTGCCCTGACCGAGTCATCATTTCTCCCCGGTGGCTTTTGCCTGTTCCTGATTAATTTATCCTTAACAGGAGCAATCACATCGATGACATTTAGAACACTTGAAGTATATGAATTCAACAAATCTTCAACATGAGAGAAAGTGGAATGATGAATCAATCATGTTAGTTTGAGCCTGATGTAAAACACTTTAAATAACAGCTCTACCAAACTAATGCATCAGTAATAATCCACTGATATCACTGGTAACAGAACAACACTCACAGTAACACTGAGTACTTTTACTTCTAATACTTTAGTACATTTGCCTGATTAGACCTGTTTAACTGAGCAGCAGTTTCAGTGCAGGATTTCTGCTGTTGTGGTTTGACTTGAGGAAAGTGACATACTATATATAACTGGCCCTTAAACAAGGAGCCTGGTGAACAGTTTTCTGTCTCAGCCACAGTATTTGGTGTTTTGTCGATAACTATCACCTAACATTGTCCATTGTATCTGGATGGGGAGTTGTATCTCTCTGTTCCAGCAGCTCCACCCTGTGTTTTCCATCTTTATGCTGCTTCCAGCAGCTGCTCCACCTGCAGTTGAGACTCTGGGCCCATAAAGCAGCTGTGGCAGTGATGGAGAGGCTGCACTGCCTCTGCCAACAACTTCTTTTAAATTGGTTTTTCCTGAGAGCGGCTCACAGGAGATTCAACATTCAGAAAGTTAATCGTCCGCACAGAATCAGCAGAGGCTGCAGGAGCTCGACTCATAAAACAGAACAAATCTTTAACAACACACCCGTTCTGCACAAACACACACACTGTACGCCATGTCCAAGGACACTTAAAATCAAAATAACAAAACAACCACACAGTTGCTTAAAACAACTACAAAGATACAGAAAACAACCACACAGATGAGTAAAACAACCACAAAGATACACAAAACAACCACACAGATGCTTAAAACCACAAAGATACACGAAACAACCACACAGACGCTTAAAACAACCACAAAGATACACGAAACAACCACACAGATGCTTAAAACCACAAAGATACATGAAACAACCACACAGATGCTTAAAACCACAAAGATACACGAAACAACCACACAGACGCTTAAAACAACCACAAAGATACACGAAACAACCACACAGATGCTTAAAACCACAAAGATACACGAAACAACCACACAGATGCTTAAAACCACAAAGATACACGAAACAACCACACAGACGCTTAAAACAACCACAAAGATACACGAAACAACCACACAGATGCTTAAAACCACAAAGATACACGAAACAACCACACAGATGCTTAAAACAACCACAAAGATACACGAAACAACCACACAGATGCTTAAAACCACAAAGATACACGAAACAACCACACAGATGCTTAAAACCACAAAGATACACGAAACAACCACACAGACGCTTAAAACAACCACAAAGATACACGAAACAACCACACAGATGCTTAAAACCACAAAGATACACGAAACAACCACACAGATGCTTAAAACAACCACAAAGATACACGAAACAACCACACAGATGCTTAAAACCACAAAGATACACGAAACAACCACACAGACGCTTAAAACAACCACAAAGATACACGAAACAACCACACAGATGCTTAAAACCACAAAGATACACGAAACAACCACACAGATGCTTAAAACAACCACACAGACACTTACAACAACCACACAGACACTTAAAACAACCACACAGACACTTAAAAGAAAAAAAAATACAAAAATACATAAAACAACCAGAGATGCAAGCAATCACTAACAGACTAAAAATGACCACAAAGAGAAAAAGAAGAGCTTCTTAAAGAACTCTTTTTAAAATGGTAGTGTACGCTCGGAGCAAAACAAATAGCTGACATAGTAAAACACCAGGTTGTGTGTTTTATCATCGGGATTTTTTCAAATAGAGCGAAGATCAGCGTTTATGGTCCTAAAACAACAATAACAAATTTGAAGACTTCTGCTGAAGTTTGTACCTGAGTCTGAACTTTGTTACAACCAAGTAGTGTCAGCAGCAATTCCAACTTCAAGTGAACGCAGCATGAAAAGCTTTTGCCATAACTTGTGTTGTGCAACCTGTTTCAACACATTTCCTATTTTAGATTTTAATTACATTAAAGTTACACCCATCTCACTTCCTGCACTTTAACACAGCAAAGCATTTGTTTGGTGATAATCAAAGTCCACTGCTCTCTGTAGTTTGTCAAGTAAACATGATGTATGGGGCATCTGTTGGGGACTGCTTTCAGCAGCCTATGAATCCACAGTTGGACAATGTATCTGGGTCAAAGCTCGTATAGTGGCAGTTCATCATCTTTTTATGAGACTTTAATGAATTTAATGTGGTTCACACACACAACACTGTGACACTGTTTGACTGGAACAATGATTCTGCCTCAGACACAAAGGTGCGCCTGGTGTGCCGAGGTCTGTTCCCCTACCTGAACTCTTCGTGGGAGATTTGGTGGACGGTTGATGGGAAGACACTGGATAAACTTACTGATCATCGATTCTCCAAAGTCAACAGGTAGAAAGAAAACACCTCCAGTGTAGGAGTTTATCTGAAAAGGTGACACAGTTTTAAATGATTCAGTAAATACACAGGAGTCTGGCTGATGCAGTACCGTCATGCAGCACAGCAGTTTAAACAAGGAAATGACTGAATGTGAAATCTGTCTTTAATATTAAATGAAGAGTAAATTTAATACTTGAAAGTTGGACACAAGTCGGACTTACCCCAAAGAATTAGGACTGAAGTCTGTGTTTGTGAGACAAAAATAGTTTGAAGTATTTTTGAAAGAAAATAAGTGTGAGAATCTTGACAGAATAAGGTGGAAGCTGCTTGAGATTGAACCAAAACCTGATTCCTTACTGGAGAAAATTCAGGATTTTTCACTACGTTTCAATACAAATAAGAGTCTTAAATATATGTATGTGTGTGTTTACGCAGACAGGTGAAGTACGACTATGGAGACCGGATAGAGGAGAGCGTGCTGCTGATCCAGGACTTCCAGGCTGAAGACCTGAGCAGAGAGTACAACTGCTCTGTGAGGAACGACAGAGGCTTCGAGACCCGCAGGGCTCAGCTGAAGGAGGAGGGTGAGCAGCTTCTCCTCATCTGACTTTCTGCACATTCCCGTCTCAGCGGACATACTCATAGATACTAGTCAGTCTCATCCCTGAGGTGGAAGCTTATACTCAGCACTTCCTGCTGATATTTCACATTAAAAGTCAACCGCAGCAGTCCATGATTCTGTAGCCACTAAAAGGATGATGACCTTTAGTGTGAAACCTCTGCAGAAACAGAGGTGGAAAATACAGAAAGCAGTGCTATCTAATATTGTACTGTCGTGTCAGTGTCGCTGCCATCGGTGGAGCTGGGCTGTGGCCTCGGCGTGACTCTGCTCCTCATGCTGCTCCTCTTCGTGCTTTATCACGTCTTCTGGCTGGAGCTGCTGCTGCTCTATCGCTCCTGGTTTGGCACCGACGAGCGACACACAGGTAAGCACCATGTGATGCTCGACCTGCCGCCTGCAGGCATCTTCCTCCAAAACTTCCAGTCTGTCAATTCTCAGATTCATGCTGGGATTTTGTAAATCTAGGTGGTGATAATTGGCTGAGGATTCACATCACATGGTTGTTTTTTGTGTACCACATTTTCCTGTCAGCTGGTGTCAACAGGTTCACATTCTGAAACACATCAGCTTGGAAAAAAACAACTAATAAAAGTGTTGTGTTGTTTTTGCCAGAAACGTGAAATTTCTGACCTCCCACCACCCGTTTTTATGTCCTGATATTAATTTTCTTCAGTTTGATGCTGATCTCGTCAGTCTGGCTGCAGTTGGAGCATTTAGATTATTAAACCTGTGGAGGACAGAGTGTAACGCCCTCTGTTTGCTGTCAGATTTATTCAGTCAGCGCTAAAAACAGGACAGTGTGGAAAAGCTACTCTGGCAAAATATCACTGGAGCTGGATGCCAGTAAAGTTTACTCTTGTTGGAGCTCAGCTCTCCTATTGGGGCTTTCAGGGACGCTCTAACATCAGAGTTAAGAGTCAGACGAAATGATGTCGCACAAAAAAATAATCTACTCGCATTTTTGTCATATCCTGTAGAAAATACGCACACATTATTATCTTGCAAAATTCTTAAGTGTTATTAAGTGTTGTGTTGTTCTCTTGAGATAAGATCATTGGTTTTTCCTCAGAGTCAAAAGTAAAATGACTTTTATCTTCATCATGACACAAACATGTTGGTTTCTTGAGAGAAAGGTCAGGGAACTTGTAATCAACCTGTGTGTGTGTGTGTGTGTCTGTGCGTGTCTGGGCGTGTGTAGATGATAAGGAGTATGACGTGTACATCTCGTATGCGAGGAACAGTGAGGAGGAGCAGTTTGTTCTGTCGACCCTGCGCCGAGTCCTGGAGAATGAGCTCGGATACTCAGTGTGTATTTTTGACCGAGACAGTCTGCCAGGAGGGAGTGAGTATGCACAAGTACTGCAGTACTCACACTACTACTGCTGCTGGATACCACAGACCGACTGCAGACACTGTGATTCTGAAATAAAAAAAAATAAAGTACTGCAAAGTTTTAATACAGTACAACACATACTGATACAACAGCATGGTACACATACACTGCAGTATAATACATAGTGATACTCTAATGCAGACCAATACAATTGTGCAATCAATATAACATACTGTAGCATCTTACAGTACGCAGTCTGATAAAATTACCCAGTATTACAGTTAACCCTGATACTACTGACCTACTAGTACTACTGCTAGCATTCTTGCTATTTCTACTTCCATACCTGTAGTACTTTTGCTACAGCTGCTACTTTACCATTGCTTTTACTACAATTATTTCAGTACCAGTACTACTGCCAGTTGTTTAGGCACTGGTAACATTACCCCTCCTGCTATTATTCCTACTACAAGGACTATTAGTATTTTTGCTCTTATTACTACTGTTGTTGCTGATCTTTCTCTTACTGCTTCTTTCACCCCTGGTACTACAGTAGTTGGTAGTTTATTACTTCTACTAAACTACTGTCAGTGTTATGTTACTACTTCTGCTTTTACTTAAGTTGTTGAGTATTGATGTTCCTTCTAATGGTACCACTACTGTCAGTTCACTTCAGTTACCACTCCTACTACTTCTTCTACTACTGCTAATGCAGCTGCTGCTACTGTTTGGACAGGTGAACCAAAAACAGCACACATGGAAAAAACACACTTCATCCATCCATCATCCATTCATCCATTGATCCATTCATCATCCCCTCATTAACCTTACTCTCTTCCTGCAGCCATCACTGATGAGACTCTGAGTTTCGTGGCTCGTAGTCGGCGCCTCTTGGTGGTTCTGAGTCCAGGCTACGCCTCTCAGGGCTCCCAGGCTCTGCTGGAGCTAAAGGCCGGGATCGATGGCATGGCGCTGGGTGGGCACCTGCGGGTAATCCTGGTCCAGTACAAGCCAGTCCACAGGCAGGGCTGGGTCAGGGAGCTTAGGAGGGCCAGGGTGGCCCTGGCTCTAGTCCGTTGGCAGGGGGACAAATCCAAGGAGCTGTCGTCCCGTTTCTGGAAGAGACTGAGGGTAGAGTTACCTGTGAGGAGGCTTAGCAGCAGGGAGGTGGAGGGCAGCAGTAAGGAGGTGGCACTGATGAGGCTGATGAGTCAGAACAGTACAAACTCCCAGACGGGCCTCATCAGCAGCACCGTCAAAAACCATTGACTGTCCTCAACTCTGCAGCGTAACCAGGACGGAGCTATGCAGCCTGTCTGCAACACTTCAGTCAGAGTCTAGCTGCCTCGGGAGGATCGTGAGGGCACTTTCAGGGCTGACATGAGGTTCTTCTGCTGAGCTGACCAGGAGGTGCTACCGACCCATAACTCCAGTCTATTGAACGTGTGACATTGTCCGATCTGACTCGTGGTGGAGCTGGAGGAAAAGTCAGGGCGTCATCAAAATCACCAGCAAACCATGAATGTCTGCACCAAACTGGTGATGCTAATCACTTTTCATAGCTTCACAGCTTCAGTACAAGTCCTGTCATTATCAGTATCATAAATCATCTTTGTTCTGCACACTATTCATTAGTTATCACTATGTATTTTATGTCTGTACAGATTACAAAGCGTTATGTTGTTTTTCATAAGCAGTATAAGCAGCAGGCAATAGGCTGAGACACCATTACTCCAAGACGTTAGGAGAAATAATATAAACAGAACTTCTAGGACATTTTAGGACACCTTAGGACATTTAAAAGTGGTCAGTATATTTTATTAAATATCGTTTAGACATATATAAAATTCTTATAAATACATTTACTTTTGTAATTCAGGACTGTGGGGAAAAGACATGTTTTCTTGAATCTTTAGGAATCTAAGGTTGGGGGTTTTCACATTTACTTCAATTAAATTTTGTCACAGCACCATCTAGTGGCCAAGAACTCTATATTAATACACATTCAACTATGGCTGTTGCTCCTCTGCAACTCACTTTCTTCCTAATATATTTTAGGGCATCCACTATACAAAAACAAGCCAACACAGAAATAAAGCTGTGTGTCATCTGCATAGAGGAAGATTTGAGATGTTTTAGGAAAAGCCTCAAAAACGACCACAGGTTTGAAATGTTACAGAGGAAACCATGGGGCATCAGCCAGAGAAAATGTATTTGCACTAAAAAAATTCATTCATTCATTTAAATTGTTGGAATTAATCTGCACTTTTGATACTAACAATAAATCAACTGTATTTTTTATTTTAACATAATTCACTATGCTGTTAACACTTTTACTGTAATGGGAGAATGCATCCTGCACTTTGTCATGCTCTGAATTTTATATTTTAGCAGTTTACAGTATCTTATTTAAAAAAAGATTAAAATAAATGATTTGTTCATCTAAACTCATGCTGTTATCATCCATTTCTGTGTTTCATGTCATGTCTTCCATTTGTCCATATAGACAGGCTCACAGTACACATATGGACCACTTACTGGGTCTTGGCTGAGCTTTCTATTGCATTGTGCTGTCTGAAAATTTGACAAAATGTTGGTGGATTCTTCTGATTTTTATAATAAAGGGACCACCTGGAGATATTTAGCCAAGCACCAGTTTGTGGTAGTGCTCCAAATTTAGCACCGTAACAATAGCATGTTAGTTTAGGACTCGATTGGCCCAGCCGTTTAAATGTTTAGGACAATACCAAGGACTAACAAGGTTCCATAAAATGTATATACAATATATATAGGGGCCCAGAATTATATTTTTCCAATGGGCTCAAAGTCTCTGCTCCATTTCGTTTGTGTCACCTTAGGAATAACAATCTTTCTGCTGTTTTCCTGTTTGTATTTTATCAGTTGTTGTTTGTGACCCTTCCTGTCTGTCCTCTGTCAGATCTATCAGAGTCTATCCTGCAGTCGATGCAGAAGAGTCGCCGCCTCCTGTTTATCCTCAGCCCCGACTTCCTGACAGAAAAAAGCTTCAGCCTTCTGGAGTGTCGCCTGGGTCTGTACCTCCATTGTGGCCACTGGGCCTCCATCGTTGCTGTTGTTTACCGCTCAGTCAGTAAACTCCCAAGTGCGGAGGTGGTTCAGCTCCGGCAGGCCTCTGTCAGCACTGTGACATGGCGAGGGAGTCGATCTGAACCACGACGGTCTCGTTTCTGGCTCCGGTTGAGGCTGGCGCTGCCCCTCCGGCCCCTCGCTTTGGGCAGGAGGCTGATTGATAGCACGTCATCGCACTCAGACCTGGCTGCACTGGCGCTGCAGAGAGCGCAACACATCCAGAACCAGAACCACAGAGACAGGGCCAATAAGAGCCACAGAAACAGGTGGATGTCAGCCAATCAGGGCTACAGATACCAACAGGCAGCACCCAGATGGGGGCACAGGATGAGGATCGGGGGTTCTTGCAGAGAAGAGGGATCACAGCACACCAGGAACCACTCAGGGTGCACTGGGTCTGTTGGACAGGTGGAGGACAGGCGAGTGGAGCTTAGAGTGCAGATGTCACATGACAGGACTGAGGTTCAGTCAGACCCTGTCCCACAAACAGACCACACTCTGACTCCAGACTCTCCTCACAACACACACTCTACTCCTGACCCCGCTCCTGTACGTGACCCAGCCTCAGAACTGGACTCTGCCCTTTCCACCTGTGACTAGGACGACTCAGGAAAACACAACCAACAGCTGGTGATTGGTTCCAGGACTTCTGAGGAAGAATGATGTCCACAGGGAAGGTCTGACCAGAATCCACCTGAGTTTACTCACGTGATAGGGAATCATGTCTGCAGGGTTGTAAGCAAACAGCATCTCTTCTCTGCTGTTTAGATTATTTCTCCTGCAGATACAAAACAAGAATAGAAACTTAGCGTTCAACTCATCTGTTTACAGCATGGACACAGATCAAAAAGACTATGACGTCCTTAAATGGAAAACACAGCGTGGCCAACCAGACCCAGTCCTTTCTTAGTGAACGAACGTGGGTCTGAACCCCCTGCCATAGAGAAGCTTTTCCTCCGGCCTCCAAAGAGCCAATCACAGCCGTTTATCTGCAAAGGGGCAGTCGTCCAATCAGATTTAAATAAGCCTTGCACATAAACAACTGACTTGTCCTTAATGTTTCTCAGTGTCAGTCCAAAGTCCAAAAATCTTTCTACAACTGGCTTTGCTGTTTACTCCATTCAAAAATATGCACAGACCTGGTGATAACACTGTGTTCTCATGTTTTAACAACAGAAACCACAGTCTACAGCACGCGTCACATCCTTCGTTTCTCTGATTGGTTTATTCTGAGCCCATTGGCTGTCCACTGGAAATCGATCTCAACCCCCGAGATTCCAGACTAATTCTTTGTATAGAACAGAAAACGAGTTAGTCTGGCTGGTCAGGCTGTGGAAAACATATCATTCACGTTCAGAAGATCAACTGGAAAAGGCCTTTTTTTGGACATTTGAGTCTTTAAATAATTCACACACATTTATCTTATTTTTTCAGGTCAATCATCTCCTGTTGAAATCATGTCTTTAAAACTGTCTCACAGATTCCCAGGACAAAATACCAACTGACCTGAAGTCATGTCAAAGTTTAAATATGGATCTCAGACATGAGGGGCTGAAAAAAAAAATCCAGAAAGATGCATGTGTGTTTTCAGATGGTGAAGAGGTTTTTCTGACTGATTGATGTTTGGTTGTGTGTTTTCTAACATCACAGTGCACTGAGCTCTCAGGGCCACCGTACACAGGTCTCACCTTTTATCCCACCTGCACTATTATACTCTAAACCAGGAGATGTTGATTTTGCTTATATTTTTAAAAATCTGTTAAATTGTCTGTTTTTTTCTTAATCTTTAATGAATAAACAGAATTCTGTTACAAGAACAAATTAGTATTTTTGAAGCCTGAACATGAAATCTACCTGCTGGTCAGCTGTTTCTTTTCTGACTGTTTTTTCTGTCCAGTCAATGTGATGCCTTCACAGTGAATCCTCAGCCTTGACTCTGATGGTTTCACCTATAAAAACCCAGAAACTGTAATGTTTGTGCATTTTTCCACAAAACTCATGTGAGGTCCAGACTAAAGAAGATTTGGACTTTGCCATCTGAGGATCTGTATATGTGACTGCTGATCAGTGCCCAAGGTCTTTTATTTTTTTAAAAAGCATAGCATTTATTTGATTCTTTTACTTAGTGAAGCGTTTCCTGAAACCGTGAATCATCTTTTGTGGAAATGTCTGAAAATGATCTCAGTGCTGCTGATTTTGTACTTTTCCATGAAATTGTACAGTTTGGATTCTTCAGCGCTGGTTTGCGAACAGCACATTCACACAGTTTGGTTTAGTACAACACAAACAAACATTGAAGTCGTAAATGTCTCAAATGTGTATTTTTGTGTCACTCTGTTTGCTGTTTGTTGTTTTGGGTCAATAAAACGTTTTTAAAATGGACTCACCTGCAGTGTTTCCTACGTGAAAGGTCAAAGTTCAGGCAAATTGGGCTTAGGTGAAAGCGGGAGGTGACCGGAAGAGCATGAGATGCATTGCGTCAACGCGCCAAGACGCACAGGTGACGACAGACGATGAGCAGCAGTGTACTGTGAGGAACCAAGAGCTGCTCGAAGGCTCGTCCTGAGGGTTGAAAGTTCATCGGTGATGTCGCGTTTTGGCGGAATTGATCAGAGCAACATATTTGTCTTCTACATGAAGGTGCAGATTAACAAACAGAATAAAAAATCAAACTTTATTAGGCGCAGGTTCTGTGCAGCACTGAGGGTTCTAAGAGGTTCTGAGGTTTTTGGACCAATACAAACTCAGTCTGTTACTTTAATCCTCCCGTTGCTGCACATTTTCTGTGGTTTCTGATCAGGATGAAACGCTGCTGCCAAACAAAATGAAATCCTCTCCCAGTTTTTTTGATTCACAGTAACATCCTTTTATTTCCTTCCAGCCTGACGTGTATCCCATAATTCACTGCAGCATCAGCTCACACGTGCCCGCAAATGTAAGTAGAGATTTCATTCCCAGTGTAAAGTTAAAGTGAATCTGCCTCCTTTATGAGCTGCAGTCATGAGAAAGGTGTTCATGTGTGGTTTTATTTTGGAAATTGTAACAACAGTTATACTTATGAGGAACCAGAGGAGTTTTATTTTGAAATCTGGACCCTGCCTGCTGGTCACAGCTGAAAATGTGGCAGAAGAATCAACATAAATCAGCAGGTGTCACTGTTGGACCAGTGAACCGTCGGGTCCAGGGTCAGTTGCAGGTTTTTAGGGTTTGGTGAGAAGGAGGTTTGGTTGAAGTTTAGGGCTGTTTTTAGTCCCTCAGGGACAAAAGACCTTGGTCTTAGTTTGATGATGGAGGTGAAGGGGAACTAATCAGTGACAGGAACAAATGAGAGAACACAACAGAAAGGTGTGCGGTAAAATCAACAGAGGTAAAATATACATGGCAGTGTGTGTGATGTAACATGTTAGTGTGTAATACGTCAGTGTGTAATGTAACATGTCAGTGTGTAATGTAACATGTCAGTGTGTGTAATATGTCAGTGTGTAATGTAACATGTCAGTGTGTGTAATATGTCAGTGTGTAATGTAACATGTCAGTGTGTGTAATATGTCAGTGTGTAATGTAACATGTCAGTGTGTGTAATATGTCAGTGTGTAATGTAACATGTCAGTGCGTGTGATATGTCAGGATATGTAATGTAATATGTCAGTGTGTGTGATGTAACATATCAGTGTGTGTGATGTAGCATGTTAGTGTGTGATGAAACGTGTGTGTAATATGTCTGTGTAATGTAACATGTCGGTGTGTGTAATATGTCAATGTGTGTGATGTAACATGTCAGTGTGTAATGTAACATGTTAGTGTGTAATATGTCAGTGTGTGATGTAACATATCAGTGTGTGATGTAACATGTCAGTGTGTAATGTAACATGTCAGTGTGTGTAATATGTCAGTGTGTAATGTAACATGTCAGTGTGTGTAATATGTCAGTGTGTAATGTAACATGTCAGTGCGTGTGATATGTCAGGATATGTAATGTAATATGTCAGTGTGTGTGATGTAACATATCAGTGTGTGTGATGTAGCATGTTAGTGTGTGATGAAACGTGTGTGTAATATGTCTGTGTAATGTAACATGTCGGTGTGTGTAATATGTCAATGTGTGTGATGTAACATGTCAGTGTGTGTAATGTAATTTGTCAGTGTGTAATATGTCAGTGTGTGATGTAACATATCAGTGTGTAATGTAACATGTCAGTGTGTGTGATGCAACGTTAGTGTTTGTGCAATGTAACATGTCAGTGTGTGTGATGTAACATGTCAGTGTGTAATGTAACATGTTAGTGTCTAATATGTCAGTGTGTGATGTAACATATCAGTGTGTAATGTAACATGTCAGTGTGTGCGATGTAACATGTCAGTGTGTAATGTAACATGTCAGTGTGTGCGATGTAACATGTCAGTGTGTGTAACATGTCAGTGTGCGTGATGTAACATGTCAGTGTGCGTGATGTAATATGTCTATGTGATGTAACATGTCAGTGTGTGTGATGTAACATGTCAGTGTGTGTGATGTAACATCAGTGTGTGTAATATGTCAGTGTATGTAATGTAACATGTCAGTGTGTGCAATGTAACATGTCAGTGTGTGATGTAACGTGTGACAAATGTGTGTCAGAGGTCATAGCGTGATGATGTGAAACACGTTATTCAGAAAGAAAGTAAAAAACTACAACAGCACCTTTAACCAGAGGTTTCAACACTTAATATCCACATGTAAAGAGAAAAGCTGAACTTTAATGGCAGTGCAGCTGTTTGATCTGAGCTTTTCTTCAGTTCCTGCTCAGCTTCCTAAAAAGGATAATAAAGAATCTGATTTCTGTCTCCTGACAAGCCAATGCTTTATTTGAATTGAATCTCATCCAGCTGCATTACCAGACACACTATCCATCCATCCATCCATCCATCCATCCATCCATCCATCCATCCTCTTCCGCTTATCCGGGGCCGGGTCACGGGGGCAGTAGCTGAATCAGGGTTACCCAGACTTCCTTCTTCCTGGACACTTCCTCCAGCTCTTCCGAGGGGACACTGACGCGTTCCCAGGCCAGCCGGGAGACATAGTCCCTCCAGCATGTCCTGGGTCTTCCCCGGGGCCTTCTCCCTGAGGGACATGCCCGGAACACCTCCCCAGGGAGGCGCCCAGGAGGCATCCGAAACAGATGCCCGAGCCACCTCAACTGACTCCTCTCGATGCGGAGGAGCAGCGGCTCTACTCCGAGCTCCTCCCAGGTGACCGAGCTCCTCACCCTATCTATA
Source organism: Mastacembelus armatus (assembly GCF_900324485.2). Taxonomy (NCBI): domain Eukaryota; kingdom Metazoa; phylum Chordata; class Actinopteri; order Synbranchiformes; family Mastacembelidae; genus Mastacembelus; species Mastacembelus armatus. Next base: position 25,602,805 of record NC_046645.1, read on the forward strand.
AGGGAGCGCCCGGCCACCCTGTGGAGGAAGCTCATTTCAGCCACTTGTATCCGCGATCTTGTTGACCCAGAGCTCATGACCATAGGTGAGAGTAGGAACGTAGATTGACCGGTAAATTGAGAGCTTCGCCTTACGGCTCAGCTCCTTCTTCACCACAACGGACCGGTACACCGACTGCATTACTGCTGCCGATGCCCCGATCCGTCTGTCAATCTTGCGTTCCGTCCTTCCCTCACTCGTGAACAAGACCCCGAAATACTTAAACTCCTCCACCTGAGGCAGGATCTCTCCCCTGGCCTGGAGATGGCAAGCCACCTTTTTCCGGTTGAGTACCATGGCCTCGGACTTGGAGGTGCTGATTCTCATCCCAGCTGCTTCACACTCGGTTGCAAACCTCCCCAGCGCACGCTGGAGATCCTGGCTTGATGGAGCCAACAGGACAACATCATCTGCAAAAAGCAGAGATGAAATCTTGTGGTCCCAGAACTGGACTCCCCCAAACTCCCATGAACCCTCGAGCACCCTTGAGAGTGTGTAGAGCTGGTCCAGTGTTCCACGCCCAGGACGGAAACCGCATTGTTCCTCCTGGATCCGAGGTTCGACCATCGGCCGGATCCTCCTCTTCAGCACCCTGGCATAGACCTTCCCGGGAGGCTGAGGAGTGTGATCCCTCTGTAGTTGGAACACACCCTCCGGTCCCCCTTCTTAAAAAGAGGAACCACCACCCTGATCTGCCAATCCAGGGGTACTGTCCCCGAATGCCACGCGATGTTGCACAGGCGTGTCAGCCATGACAGCCCAACAACATCCAGAGACTTGAGGTACTTGGGGTGGTTCTCATCCACCCCCGGTGCTTTGCCACTGAGGGAGCTGCCGAACTACCTCCATGCCACGAAACATTACGGTGTGTTTCAGTGCCCCCTTACCAAAATAAATTTACAATTCAGACAATTACAGCTGGAGAAAAGGGTGCCTTGGAAATGGCTTTGACTTTACTGAATTTTCAGTCAGGCTCTAGTCCCTCCCATCGATGAACATTTTAACGTTGACCAATCACTGTGGACAATGTGTGTGTGAGCAGGTTCATTCATGAAAAACAAGGTTGGCCATGCCCCTTATTATCTCAGTCGTGTTTTAGTTAAAACGTCTGAGCAGCTTGTTCAAGTCGATATCAGATTTACCAGATGTTTGTGTGTAATCAGTTTCTTTGAGGACTGGTTTAACTGGTTATTAAATTGGTGTGTGTGTGTCCATTGTTGTGTGAGGCTCTGGCCGCTTCACGATATGTTTGTACGTGACTCAGTGAGTCTGTGGCCTCGTGCCAGCAAACAGGGATTGTGTTATTGTGTGTGTGTGTGTGTTTCCTGCTGTGCCAAAGGTCGTCTCCCTCGGTCGACTTCCATTCCACACACGCTTACACCACGCGACCGCCATTATTTGATCGCCCGCCACTCGTGTTCTCTGATTTGAGCTCTTTTTGTTTCCTGCCTTTGTTCCTTTCTTTTGTCATCCAACAGGATCTGGGGAAACAAAGACGCTCCTGGTCGCCACATTTCACCCACTGTACCAGTATTAGCTGTATTTACTGTTTTCAGGCTGTGGTAATAAATGCACCACTAAAGTTTTAACTCCAGACTACATGAGTATTCAGGTGCAGCCTGAAGGTGGATGCACAGAAACCACCTGCTTAAAAATGTGATCTGTGCATCGTCCACACGCCTCTGTTCAGTGTCTCACCCTGCTGGGTGAGGTCCATGTTTGTATATTTTTTCATTTTAACAGTCGTGGCTAATATGACAGAACACGATGCAAAGAGGCATTAAAACGTTGACTCCCCTGATTCACCTGCAGCTTTGCATCAAAACCCTGCAGGTAGACACAGCTGAACCTGAGCAGTTTGTCCTGATTTGACCGGCTGCAGGTCCTCTCAGGTTCTGTCAAACTGGATGAACCTCCATCTTCAGGTCTCTGTACAGATGTTCTGTGCGGTGGACCCTCAAACTGCAGATCACTGAATTCTCATTAACGTTATTCCTGATGGATTGACTGGTGGTGGGGGCCCAGCTTCAGCTTTTGAACCTGCCCCACCTGCAGCTTCATGTGGACTCCAGACAGGTGGGCTGAGGAGGACGAATGTCATTGTGTGTGTGTGTGTGTGTGTGTGTGTGTGTGCGCGCGCGCGCGCGTGTGTGCGTGCGTGTGTGCGTGTGTGCATTCATTGGGTTAACTGTTGAGCAGGGGACAGCAGCAGTTAGTGCTGGTATGTCGTTACTCATTCTCACACAAATCACCATTTAGACTCATTAACCATTAAACTGAGAGCAGACAGAGACAGACTCATCTCTGCTGCTTCCTCCGAGCTTCACATCCAGACAGGCCACAATCCAGTCCCTGCTTAGGGCCATGTTTGGGTCAGAGCTTTCTGTCTGTTGGGTTCGTCCTGGACTTGGATGAGGGCTGAGATAAGTGTGTTAGACAAGCTGTGTTATGAAGAGTGGGGCCTTCACTCACTGGTTGCTGACTTAAGACCAGAATTTGGCAGTAACACACTTTAGCGACATCACACTGTGCATTGGTCTGTTTCTGGGTCGTGATTGACACTGCCAGTAAATGGAGCAAATGGAGTCCTGTGGGCTCCCCCCTGCATGGCTGCAGTGCCATATTTACAACCTCTAATTGTATCACTTGTAAATGGAAGCTCGTTCCCCAATGTCATTTAATGACTGTAACTGAGACATTGTGGACACAAGCGCCGAGGGAACCACCAACACTCAGGCATGTAAAATATACTGATATTAGCACTCCACCACTGTGCTCCATGTTCTGTTCACTGACCGATATAGTTTCACTCAGGCCTTCAACTGCTTAGCTCTCCTCATTTCTCTGCAGACTCACCTCTCTGCTGGTTTTCTCCCTCACTGATCACTCATCCAGAGGTCAGAGGTCAGCAGCATCCATACACTTATACATGACGTATTAGCCAGAACCAATTAGTGTGAAACACAGCAGACACACACCCAATCTGTAACTCTGTGTGTGTGTGTCCGTGTTCTTTCGTCAATCAGCTAATCACTATCAGAAACTAATCAGGACTGATCAGTGAGTCAGTCGTTTATTCACTGCAGATTAATCCTGTGGACATCAAAACTATGAGAAAACATATATGGATTAATTAATCAGCCACAGAGCAGAGCAAAGATGATCCTTCACAGAGTGATGGCTGTTTCCCTCCATGCTGTTAATTACCGGTAACTACATATCAAACAGGCATTAACCAAGAAAAAAAATTATTCACACTGACAAGAGCACAGGTACAAGTAGAAAAGGTGGATAAAATGTACAAATATAAACAACATTAGTTATTAGAAAACTTTAAATATAAAGGTGCCACTGATGGGAGTGTTTTCATATTGTTTTGAATCAGGACTTTCAGAATGACATCGTAAACTTGCACCCATGTGTCGGGTGGCTCATTAAGACTTAATGTCGGGTTAATGTGCTCTCTGGGAGTGTCTGTGGTCTCAGTCTGTGCTGTTAATGTTACACCTACACCTGACTGACAGCTGATGGCTATGCCCACCACCCTGCAGGAGCCACCATGTTGGACCCCCCACCCTCCACACTGCAGACCACTTGTGTTAATATATGTTGGCTCCCACTGATCCTGGTTTGAACTACTCAAGTACTCAAGTACATTTTGGAAGTATTTGTATTTTGAATATTTTCAATTTTTGTTTTTGTTGGACAGCTGGAGACCCGATTGTGTAAAAATTTTATTTATTTATTTATTTTTTGAAAGCGACATGTATCAGGCTCCGTTGTGAACACCCTGAGCTCCTAAACTGCCACCATGTATTTGTGCAGTTTCCTCCAAAGCTGCTGGGTTCCCATATATTCCTTCCAGTTTGGCTCCATCAGAAGCTTCTCCATAAATGTCCAACCAATGTGAAGCATCCTGATCTCTCCACTGCCCCCCCTCCTCCATGTTGATGTTTCCCCCACTGAATGATGACGACAGGCGATATGTGCAGAGGGGGGAGATGTTAAAACAACTGGTCTGGGTTTGGAACTGGTTTGGTCTGTTCACACGTCCAATTGGAAAATTTCAGCTGTGATGTGGACAGAGCCTGAGATGTTTTAAATATCGGTATGAGTGTGAATAGGATCAAGACTCTAGAGAACTGCTGTATCACATGTTCAGTCCCATCATGGGTGCATGAAAAACCATCTTGTTTAAATGTGCGTGTGATAAAGTCATTAACAGGAAATAGTGAAAACAAGGTCCTCATGCTTGATAGTAAAATACATTGATGGGGATGGTCCAGGTCTGGGATTTAAAGGTATTTAGGTGTTTCATCAAAGACTCTATAATCAGAGATGAAAACCAGGCCTGTTTTAAAATGTTTTCCGTAATGTCCTGATGTTAGTGTGTACACCCATCTCTGCTTTGACTCTGAAACCTGAGCTCAGCTTCCTCCAGGAAACCATGTCAATTGTCCTGGTGAAATGAAGCAAATTGAAGATCAGCTTTGTGGTGCAGGACTGGTATATGGTTGCACCATGGCTGTTTTTTATGGAGACAAAAAAGAGTTTTAAACACACAGTGTGGAAGAAATCCAGCAGATTCTGAAACCTGAGCTCAGCTTCCTCCAGGAAACTGTTTCTGGGAGAGAAATCCTCTCACCTGTGTCATTAGGCAATGTCTGTTGAGGTGAGCCAAGCTGGCGGCTTCGCGAGAAGGTGGCGGCGAGGCCGTTCCCCCAGTCAGCCTGTGCAGATTGAGTTTCAGTCGGCCGGCCTCTTTAATGACTCCTTTCTCTGGCCGACACTCAGCCTGCTGATAACAACACAGCTTGTGATCCGGAGCGGCCCTGCGTTCACATTCCTGCCAGACTCTGGGGCCTCCCTGCCCTGAAAGAGCCTCCAATCTGTCGGACATCTGCAGCCGGTCTTACCTTGTCATTAGAGATAGACCACTCGATCGGCCTGCCACGGACACGGCCCGCTTCCAACTTTCCCTTGGTCCCATCTTGCTCTCAGGGGACCTAGGGCAGGGCCAGGACCCTATGTTGGGAACCCCCAGGGAGAAGAAACCTCACCATCGTGACCAGTGGGAGGGCGGATTAAGGCGGAGAAGGAGGTGGGGGCCGTCTCCAGGGAGCGGCTGGCCTCCTTTTGTTCCTGAGAAGAGGGGGAGATCAGGTCGAGGAGGAGAATGGTCAGACTGGTTAAACTGGTAACGAAGCTAAAGACAAAGAGGAAAACTTTAACAAGCTTAACAGAGTCAGCCCTCAGTCTGACACCTGACAGAAAATACAGAAGCTGCACCTCTGAAGCTGCAGATCTGATTTCAACAAAATTGCCCCCTAACTCTTTTTCTTGTTTAAGTTTATTGTTGACCACAAAGCACATTGAGAGTCAGATTCCTTGTATGTCCAACATGCTGGGCCAGTGAAGTTGATTGTGATTGTGATTCTTAGAGGACGATGTCTGTGGTTACTTTTCCACAGATGTCACACAGAGACGAAAATTTTCATGTGCTCACCATAAAGCAGAGCGGAAACACTTTCCTCACCACCGTTTATGATTTATAGAAATTACTTCACTTCAGAGATTAGAGAAGAAAATCTGACGACTGTTGGTATTTACATATACAGTTAGGTCCATAAATATTTGGACACTGACACAAGTTTTGTTGTTTTACCTGTTTACTGAAACATATTCCAATTTTAGTTATATAATGGAAATGGACATAATGTGTGGACTCAGGTTTCATTTAAGGGTATCCACATTCAAACTGGATGAAAGGTTTAGGAGTTTCAGCTCCTTAACATGTGCCACCCTCTTTATAAAGGAACCAAAAGTAATTGGACAATTGACTCAAAGGCTATTGCATGGGCAGCTGTGGGCAATTCCTTTGTTATGTCTTTATCAGTGAAGCTGATAAAAGGCCTGCAGTTGATTTGAGGTGTGGTGCTTGCATGTGGAAGATTTTGCTGTGAACAGACAACATGCGGTCTAAGGAACCCTCCATGCAGGTGAAACAAGCCATCCTTAAGCTGAGAAAACAGAAAAAAGCCATCAGAGAAATAGCTACAATATTAGGAGTGGCAAAATCTACAGTTTGGTACATCCTGAGAAAGAAAGAAAGCACTGGTGAACTCAGCAACACAAAAAGACCTGGACGTCCACAGAAGACAACAGTGGTGGATGATTGCACAATCATTTCCATGGTGAAGAGAAACCCCTTCACAACAGCCAACCAAGTGAACAACACTCTCCAGGAGGTAGGCGTATCAATATCCAAGTCTACCATAAAGAGAAGACTGCATGAAAGTAAATATGCACTGCAAGGTGCAAGCCACTCATAAGCCTCAAAAATAGAAAGGCTAGATTGGACTTTGCTAAAAAAAAACATCTAAAAAAGCCAGAACAGTTCTGGAAAAATATTCTTTGGACAGATGAAACCAAGATCAACCTCTACCAGAATGATGGTAAGAAAAAAGTATGGAGAAGGTGTGGAACAGCTCATGATCCAAAGCATACCACATCATCTGTAAAACACTGCAGAGGCAGTGTGATGGCTTGGGCGTGCATGGCTGCCAGTGGCACTGGGAAACTAGTGTTTATTGATGATGTGACACAGGACAGAAGCAGCCGAATGAATTCTGAGGTGTTCAGAGACAGACTGTCTGCTCAGATCCAGCTAAATGCAGTCAAATTGATTACAGATGGACAATGACCCAAAACATACAGCCAAACCTGGGAGTTTATTAAAGCAAAGAAGTGGAATATTCTTGAATGGCCAAGTCAGTCACCTGATCTTAACCCAGTTGAGCATGCATTTCACTTGTTGAAGGCTAAACTTCGGACAGAAAGACCCACAAACAAACAGCAACTGAAGGCCGCTGCAGTAAAGGCCTGGCAGAGCATTAAAAAGGAGAAAACCCATCATCTGGTGATGTCCATGAGTTCAAGACTTCAGGCTGTCATTGCCAGCAAAGTGTTTTCAACCAAGTATTAGAAATGAACATTTTATTTTCAGTTATTTAATTTGTCCAGTTCCTTTTGAGCCCATGAAATGAAGGGATTGTGTTAAAAAAATGCTTTAGTTCTTCACATTTTTATGCAATATTTTTGTTCAACCCACTGAATTAAAGCTGAAAGTCTGCACTTCAACTGCATCTGTTGTTAATTTAAAATTCATTGTGGTAATGTACTGGACCAAAATTAGGAAAAAGTTGTCTCTGTCCAAATATTTATGGACCTAACTGTATGCAGGTGATACTGTTCTTACTGAGTCAGGGTTTCTAAAAACCGTTAAATACAATAAATGGCTGGTGCTGTAACATGAAACATGCGATGACCTAATTTTTTGGGTAAATACAAATCAAACAGGCACTAACCAAGAAAACATATTATTCACACTGACAATAATACAGGTGCAAAATAAGTAGAAAAGGGGAATGAAGTGTAAAAATATACCACATTAGTTGTTAAAAAACCCTTATAAATACAGGTGCCACTGATGGGGTTACTGTTTTACTAACTCTGAGTAAAACCCAGATCAGTGATTTCAGGAAGGGTATTCCGAGGAGTGTGTTAATCTTGAGTTTGGAGAAGTAATTTTATACCATAAATATCCGTGATTTGTGCTTATACGACATGATGTGGAAAGTGAAATTATAGAGAGCATGAGGCCTAAAAATGCTCTGGTTCCACTGCAGCTTCTCTGCTCACAGCAGCGTCTGGAGCTGGTTTTTGGAAGAAGACAGGCCTCCCATTGTTGGTGAGGAAGAACCATGTGAGCCAGGTCAGCAGTGTGGCTCCCTGCTGTGTTTTTAAGTTTTTGGACAACAATGGAGGTCTACAGCACAGACCAATAAGCTGAACCAGGTTCTGGATTCACACACATTCATTGACTCACCGGCGAGGCCTGATCCACCTCAGCAATAGTTCCATTGACCTCAGATTTCTGCTAAATGAACAGACTGTAAAAATGAGACGACTGAAACATGAATCATAATTTCTGTTAGTTTGTAGTTTGCAGTTACACTGTCATTACAACCTGTACATATAAAAACACAGCCTGTTACAAACACTCACTGTCGATATAAAACATGCTAAGCAGCTGCTGGACAGTGTATGGACACATATGTGTGCTGGACACATATTTGAATGTGTTGCCACCGTGAGCAGCAGCAGTGATCAGTTATCTGTGAGACATGGATGTAATCATGATCGGGACAAACGCAAACTGGGTTTGGTTCTGGTGAACATGTGACTGAGGACTGAAACCCAGAACAGGCCATGTCTTCTGCAGAGAAAATGAATGAAGTTAGGAAATGAATCAAATTGCTGCTGTTGGCAGAGGAGACATTTTGTACATTAAATGGGGCACATCATGTGAAACACATTCTGCGAACTTCACATAACACATTACAGCTTCACTTCCTAATGCAGATGCATGTTATAAAATGAGAGGAAACATATAAACATATATGAAACTTGTATGTCGATTTCTTTATTTCATGTGCAACTTTAACAACATGAAGTTTTGTGTTTAAAGGAAATTTTTATTTAAAAAATCAAAAATGTTTTTACATCCATGTTAATATTGTTAATGTGCAGTGTTTCCTGATAACAGATTTACATAAACTACGACTCTATGTGAAAAATGTGACCATGTTTAATTTTTCACATCAGAAGGTGCATTTATCCTGTGTCCTGTTGTTTTTCACATGGGATAAAGTCAGTAAATGGTTCATACACATCGGGTAGAAATAAAATGACACAGCAGGAGTCCTGTGTTTGGACTGGACTGTTTCAGCAGGTTGAAACAGAGCAGTTAGATTGTGTTTAAAACCCATTTGTGGTTTTTAGCTGGTGGTGTGTTCACAGAGTTGGCAGAAATGGCAGTGACATGTCTCAAACATTCAAAATCCAACCAGCCAGTGGCAGCCTTAACACTGATCCCCTGTATTTTTCTGGAATCAGACCTTCAGCACATGATCTGTGGCAGTTTGTAGTCGCAGTTATTGTTCTGAGGCAGTGTGTCTTCAGTCCTGTTTCCCTTTGTCTATGGCACGTGGCAGTTTGAACACTTGGATGAGTAGAACCACTGAAGCAACGTTTCAGGCAGTGCTGCTAACGTTGACTGTTACAGAGTGTTTTTTAAATTAGCGACATACTAAGCTAAAATGCTAAACGCTCTATGCGCCCACAGTTTGGGTTTGATCAAAGTTAAAATATTATGTGGCTGCATTTGTTTTCAGCCCTTTGCTCCAGTTTCCTTTCAAATGCGTCAGGCTGCCTATGGTCCTTGTTTGGGCACCCAGGTGAAGTTCCACCTTCCCTCAGTGTCCTTCCTGACGAAGGCTTGTCCCTGGGGGAAGCTGTGTGTCTTGACGCTGCTGGACGGGCTGAGGGACATACTGAATGCCAAATCTGTGCGGCTACGAGGGGTCAGAGGCGTGGCAGGAGGCTGAGATCCTCGGACAGGAGTCCAGGGTCGGACTGTGACCGGACTTGAAGATGAAATGGGGCAGAAATGGACTCTCTCTCCTGCTGGACTGACCTGGATCATGTCCTGTGATGGCATGTTGCCGCTGTGCAGTGGAGACCAGTACGAGGAAAGTTTTTCTGGGTTTCCTTGCACAGGCTGGGCTTGACTTGAGGCAGTGATGGAGCAAATCTCTGTTCGGTTTGCTGAGTGGGTGAAAGACAGGTCTTCTGTCACTGGAGGAGGTTGGTAGGCAGTTAACGTGGGGTAGCTCCCGATCACAGTATCAGGGCCTTCACACTGTCGGGTCAGGTTGGAGGCAGTGAAGTCGGAGTGCTGACCTGGAGTTGTGCAGTTCTGAGACGACTCAGTAGAACTATCATGGTTAGCTTCTTGGCATTCGGCAGCGTTGTACCTACACTGATTTTGCAGAGACATGCTTTGGCAGTAGCTGTGGGCAGAAGGTGCAGAGGTGTTGACTGAGGGGCTGAACGAGGAGCTGAGAGTGTATTCAGAGCACGAGGAAGAGGAGGCTGCAGTGTTGTAAACAAAACTTTGGAGGCTGTATCCAGATGAAGGTGAAGATTCATTGGACGTATCGATGGTGTCTCTGTCCTTCAGGCCCAGCGTTCGTAGCACCCAGAGGTCCAAGTTTGGTTCTGAGGCGGTGGACGTTTCGGGGCACTCGGAGCTGAATTCAGCCGTGAGGTTCCTGCAAACTCTCTTGCTGACCTGCGGGGAGGCCACTGGCTGATGACCACACCTCTGGAAACGTTTGTCATCCACATACATGAGGTTTCTCTTCAGCATCATCCTCCCATCAGTGGTTAGTTTCTGCAAGAGAGGAACAAGGACAGATGTTTACGCTTCCTGCTTTAATCAAACTGTAACTGTTTCCTGTTGATAGTTGACTGTTCGCCAGCTGCAGAGATTTCTGTGAGATTCCATCATGTTCCTCAGAAAATGAAGACATCTCATTGTTTTGTTGTCCTACAGGTTTAAAGCATAAAAATATCTGAAGCAGATCAGACACATTCTGGACACTGGATGCTCCACTGATCTGAATCTGTAAATGATTCTGTGCCATTTGAGCTCCTAATACAGGACTAGGAGTGAGTGGACCCTGTGTTGAAATGTAGTCTGATCTTCCTCTAAGTTACAGTAAACAATAAACAAGCTAACAGGAGTCAGACAGGAGTCTCCACATGAAACATCATGAAAACATCCTCCCAACAGTGAAGTCCTGAGGAACAGCAGCTGCTTTCTAACCAGTTGTTTACCTGTGGCTCAGCTACAAAAGCATTCAGGCAGCAGTGAGAGCCTAAAATCCAGTTGCAGTATGATCCAGTGTTTTTGGACTCTCTGCTGCTCTGGTTATGTCTGTGGTGGAAGTGTGGCAGAGATAAGGGTGGCTGTGGTAAACAGACCTTAGCCTTTTCCTCCAGGTTCCTCACAAAAGACGAGTTGAGGAACTGTCTGAGTTTGTTGTTTTCGTCCTGCAGCCGGGCCAGCTCCTCCTCTCTCTGCAGCAGGGTGTCCTGCAGCTGGAAACAGCAGGACTCCACAGCATGAAGGGGGTGATCATTTAAGGTTGGACATGTCTAGAAACATTTTTACATCTGCTCATATCCGTGTTAAAAGCAGGATGCACTATTTTAAACTAATTCAGTGTCAGCCTGTTTTTGGACCAGCTCTGGGTGCTGACTGTAGTTACTGTTGCAGTAAATGAACATAGTGTTGCTGTGTTGTTGCGTCTGTACCTGCTTGTTTCTGTGGAAGTGGGGGGACAGCTGCTCTGTCCACATCGGCCCAGCAGGAGCAGAGCTGCCGACGACTCGCTGAGACTCTGACACAAACACAAACAAAGATGTAGGCTTTTCACTGAGCATCGTCTCGATGCCATCGCAGGTCTGCAGCAATCACACTGTCATTCTGGGTCAGCACTAATGCAACACACTTAATAAGCTTTGTGTTATTTGTTTAGGATACAACATATAAGTCAGTCACATACAGTGGGTACGGAAAGTATTCAGACCCCTTCAAATTTTTCACTCTTTGTGTCATTGCAGCCATTTGCCAAAATCAAAAAAGTTCATTTTATTTCTCATTAATGTACACTCAGCACCCCATCTTGACAGAAAAAAACAGAAATGTAGACATTTTTGCAAATTTATTAAAAAAGAAAAACTGAAATATCACATGGTCATAAGCATTCAGACCCTTTGCAGTGACACTCATATTTAACTCACATGCTGTCCATTTCTTCTGATCCTCCTTGAGATGGTTCTGCTCCTTCATTGGAGTCCAGCTGTGTTTAATTAAACTGATTGGACTTGATTAGGAAAGGCACACACCTGTCTATATAAGACCTTACAGCTCACAGTGCATGTCAGAGCAAATGAGAATCATGAGGTCGAAGGAACTGCCCAAGGAGCTCAGAGACAGAATTGTGGCAAGGCACAGATCTGGCCAAGGTTACAAAAGAATTTCTGCAGCACTCAAGGTTCCTAAGAGCACAGTGGCCTACATAATCCTCAAATGGAAAAAGTTTGGGACAACCAGAACTCTTCCTAGACCTGGCCGTCCAGCCAAACTGAGCAATCGTGGGAGAAGAGCCTTGGTGAGAGAGGTAAAGAAGAACCCAAAGATCACTGTGGCTGAGCTCCAGAGATGCAGTAGGGAGATGGGAGAAAGTTCCACAAAGTCAACTATCACTGCAGCCCTCCACCAGTCGGGGCTTTATGGCAGAGTGGCCCGACGGAAGCCTCTCCTCAGTGCAAGACACATGAAAGCCCGCATAGAGTTTGCCAAAAAACACATGAAGGACTCCCAGACTATGAGAAATAAGATTCTCTGGTCTGACGAGACCAAGATTGAACTTTTTGGCGTTAATTGTAAGCGGTATGTGTGGAGAAAACCAGGCACTGCTCATCACCTGCCCAATACAATCCCTACAGTGAAACATGGTGGTGGGAGCATCATGTTGTGGGGGTGTTTTTCAGCTGCAGGGAGAGGACGACTGGTTGCAATTGAAGGAAAGATGAATGTGGCCAAGTACAGAGATATCCTGGAAGAAAACCTCTTCCAGAGTGCTCAGGACCTCAGACTGGGCCGAAGGTTCACCTCCAACAGGACAATGACCCTAAGCACACAGCTAAAATAACAAAGGAGTGGCTTTGGAACAACTCTGTGACTGTTCTTGACTGGCCCAGCCAGAGCCCTGACCTAAACCCTATTGAGCATCTCTGGAGAGACCTGAAAATGGCTGTCCACCAACGTTCACCATCCAACCTGACAGAACTGGAGAGGATCTGCAAGGAAGAATGGCAGAGGATCCCCAAATCCAGGTGTGAAAAACTTGTTGCATCATTCCCAAGAAGACTCATGGCTGTACTAGCTCAAAAGGGTGCTTCTACTCAATACTGAGCACAGGGTCTGAATACTTATGACCATGTGATATTTCAGTTTTTCTTTTGTAATAAATTTGCAAAAATTTCTACATTTCTGTTTTTTTCTGTCAAGATGGGGTGCTGAGTGTACATTAATGAGAAATAAAATGAACTTTTTTGATTTTGGCAAATGGCTGCAATGACACAAAGAGTGAAAAATTTGAAGGGGTCTGAATACTTTCCATACCCACTGTATGCTCACTGATTTTCATATTCTAAAATAATATTAGTATATTATTGGTACCAAGCACCTGACTTTTAAAACCAGCAATGTTTAACCAGATTAAACAGTGAAGAACAGTCTATTATAAAATTAATAAAAAATTACTGCCCCATTTCCATTTGGGTTATTTTGCATATGTAGCTGACATCAGGTTATGTAGCTGATGACATTTGTTGTGTTTTATGCGTTATGGTTGTAATTTTATTACTATGTTGTCTGTCTTGCACAAAAACACACCAAACTAGGCTCCTAGTATTTGCTGCAATGGTAGTAAAGTGGACTCAGCTGATGTAGAGCCATCTAAGTAAAGTATACACTGGAGTAAAACACTGGTTGCCTGTAGCAGCACCCAGTGTCTGCTGGGGAAACTGCAGCTGCTCTGAGGTTTCACCGCACAGAGAAACCAGCTCAGGGTTCATTTCACCATGATGTGATGAAGTGGACTCTGTGAGCCGTGGAGAGAATTTAAAGATGAAACTGTTGCAGGTGTTTGCAGCAGTGACAGGACAGGTCGCTCATGTGGAACGTGTTGGGGGTGTTTGGTTACCCGGAGTTCCCAGAGAAACTGTTGTTGGTGATAGATGAGCTACTGTCACACAGAATCTCTCTCTGCTGAGGGTTGCATTTACAGGACAGCAGAAATATTTTTTTCACAAAGAAAGACCTCAGTCAGCAACGTGAGGCTGTGGTTGGATGATAGTCCTGTCCAGGATGTTTAACTACAGTCCTTAATGTTGTGGAAAATGGTGAACTGCTCCTTTAAATGCAATGGGGAAAACTAAATGTATTTATATTTGCATTTTATTCTACTTTAAGTTCTTCTCCGCTACATTTTAAAGGAAAAGGTTTGTCCCTAATACTGTATTTACTCATTTTTACTAACACAACATGTGTTCATCTTATAAAATATGAGCCTGTGCATTTGTGTTCTTCCTCACCAACAATGGGAGCCCTGTTTTTTTTAAAAACCAGCTCCAGCGGCTGAGAACGTCACTTTTTAGTCTTTGGAGGAAGAAAGAGGCTGGTCGGTGAGGAAGAACCATGTGAGCCAGGTCAGTGGTGTGGCTCCCTGTTGTGTTTTTAATAGTCTTTGGACAACAGTAATTAAATTCGAAAATAGGGAAAACTGTGTCTGTGCAGAAACAATATCTTTCTTTCATGTTAGTGTCAGTGAAAATGAGTGGAACAAATACTTTTGATACTTTAAGTACACTCTGGTGGTAATACTTCAGTACTTGTTTGTGAATGCAGAAGTTTTATTTGTAACAGTTTTCTGCTGTGTTACTGTTTTCATTAAGAAGTGAAGCATCTAATTCAGCAGTAAATATTTGTTGGTTATTTAGACTCACCCCACACAGCCCGCGGCTCGTGCTGCGTCTCTCTGAGGTCGCAGGGGTCACGGGCCCAAACTGAGGCCAGGGTTGCCATGGAAACGTCAACAGTGTCAGGGCCAAGGGCCAAGTGCTGGAGCATGAGGTGATGATGAAGAGGAGGAGGAGAGGGATTCCCTACAGAGAGAGAGAGAGAGAGAGAGTGTGAATGAAGAGCTGCCAGCTCACTGTGTTGATATGGTGATGATCAACACTCACACAAATAAAAAAATGTCCTCGCTCTAATTCACCTCAGAGCTTCAGGTAAAAAAAACACACCCACACAAAGCGACATGGCCAAAAGTATGTAGACACGGCACCACCCCTGCTGTAACAGCTTGTCTGGTTTCAGTCTTTCCACCAGATGTTGCATCAGCTCCAGGGGTTTGCTGTAAATCATTTCCATTTCCCTGCTGCCTTAAACATGTGAGTTAACATTAAGTTGAATCCACAGCGAATCAGTCATAGACAAATTCATTTAACTTCCTGTTGATCTGTTCAAAGATGTTCAGACATTTAACATTAAAGCTGCAGCACCAGAACAGAACCGTTTATTCTAAATGTCATCGGTTTGACAGCAGATGTTATTTTCAGGGCCACCAGAAGAAACAACCAGAACTTTAACAAGCATCATTATTGTTTTCCTGAGAGCTGGAGAGTGGTGAGGAAGTAAAACCAAACCTTTTAAGATCAATGAAGTTAAAATTAATTCAAGACAAATGATTCATGGATTCAATCCATGAATTTCTAAGATTCAGTGAAGGAGATTTTTGTGCTTTAGTTCCAGTTCACCCCACAGGAGCTGCAGGTTCTTCCACACCAAACTCTGCAAACATTTGATCTAAAACTTCACTGTGAGCCGGAGCCATCGAATTAAAACAATCAAGACTGGCCCACACAGCCTGTCTACATACTTTTGGCCAAATCGTGTATCAGTCCATAGATATAGGACAGAAATGTCATTAAAAAGCCAACATGTGCACAGACACAATGAGTGTGGACTTTTTCAGATCACAAAATGTAAAAGAGGATCAGTGTGAAATTACAGGTCAGATAGTAAATCTGAAAGGCTGCAGCGTCAGAGAAGGGTAGAATAATGTAGTGAAACAACGCAGCATAAATAAATACATGTCTTTGTGAGGTTGTGTGTTTAAGGTGGCCATCATAGTTTACTATTCATTCACCTGCTGCAGGTTGCAGGTTAAGGTCCTGCAGAGCGCTGCGGGTCGAGCATGAAAGTTCTGACACGCCGGTAAAATGAAGATTTGCTGTTTAAATCCAACACTGAGGATCTTTATTCCTCCTCCTTCCTGCACCTGTTGCGTCTCATCTGACAGCTCACAACCAAAAACCCTCCAAACAATGGACAGACTGGCGGCACCGTCTCACTGTGGTCACCGAGCTGCGCGCGTATTAGCCTTATTTTATATTTCAGACATTAGCACATGTGAACTCACTGATGATGAGAGCGCTGAAATCTTCCGCAGACCTCCGTGTGGACTCTGCACGCTTTGCGCCAGGCTGTGCGTAAAAGCGCGCCGCAGACTCCGACCACCTCCACTAACGGTCTACACCCGTTCTCCAGAGCGAACCTGCGTTAAAAAGAAGCGAAGGAGGAGTCCGGGGCAGACTCAGCTCGGACTAGGGCGGAGAAAAACCTCCACAAACCGCAGCTCCGTGACACCTCCGTGCGTGTGCGTGCGTGTCCAATCAGCCCATGACGTTGTCGGTGCGTATAGAAAAACTTAGTTTTCTCTTGTTTCCCCTTTACAGAATGAAATTATACTTTCAAGTACTTTAATTCATCTACCAGTTCACCCTACAGTACTACAGACTGAATGTACAGCTGTAGTACTGAATCTATAGTACTTATTGAACAGTTAAAAAAAACGCACTGCATTGCATCAGCATTCACTAGTTCTGTATAGTGCAACACAGCACCTTACAAGGTGTGTGGTAAAGTGTAAGTGGCACTTACAGTTCAATGTAGCACAAAGCAGTACAGTAATTGTACAGTATGATACTGTAGAGAACAGTACAGTCACATTCTCTGTTGTACTGAATAGTTCTAGAGTAAATTACAGTGTAATATCATGCTGTGTACTAGAGTACTGTTAAATAGTTTGAGGTGTCAAATCAGGGCTGTATAGTACAGAGTACAAAGTCTAGTAGTACACAGTATACAGTACAGTAGTACAGAGTTTATACTATACTGTCTGAGGCTCCTCTGCTGAGTTAACCAGTAACCTGGCAACAAGTCAAACTACAGCAACAATTAGAAACATCATTCGCAAGCTGACATACCAGCAAGGTGACACATTAACAAGGAGGGGAGGAGACGAGAGGAGGAGACGAGGAGGGGACGAGGCGAGGTGAGGAGGAGATGAGGAGGGGAGGAGACGAGAAGAGCAGGCGAGGAGAGGCGGAGACAAGGAGGGGAGGAGACGAGGAAGGGAGGAGACAAGGAGAGGAGGAGATGAAGACGGGAGGAGGCGAGGCGGGGAGGAGACAAGGAAGGGAGGAGAGGAGGAGACGAGGAGGGATGAGATGAGGAGGGGACGAGCAGAGGAGGGGAGGAGACAAGGAGGAGAGGAGACGAGAGGAGGAGATGAGGAGGGGAGGAGATGAGGAAGGGAGGAGGCAAGGAGGGGAGGAGACAAGAGGAGGAGATGAGGAGGGGAGGAGACGAGAGGAGGACATGAGGTGAAGAGGAGATGAGGAGGGGAGGAGACGAAGTGATGAGGAGGGGAGGAGGGTAGGAGACGAAGGAAGGAGACGAGGTGAAGAGGAGAGGAGGAGACGAGGTGAAGAGATGAGGAGGGGAGGAGACAAGGAGAGAAGGAAACAAGGAGGGGAGTAGACAAGGAGATGAGGAGAAAAGGAGGGGGAGGAGACAAGGAGGGGAAGGAGACAAGGGGGGGCAAGGAGGGGAGGAGACAAGGAGAGGAGGAGACAAGGAGCGGAGGAGATAAGGAGGGGAGGAAACAAGGACAGGATAGAGGAGAGAACGGTTTGTTCAGGTGAGGAGCGAACTTTCCGAGGCGACAGTGTGGACCACCTGGCAGGTGAACAACTACAGGTCAAAGGTCACCTTGCTCAGGCTGTGTAGTGTCTGCATCATAAACGCCCATTGTTGACATTCAGTATAACAGGCGTCCCACCCATCAGCCGGATCACACCAGATGTTTCTTCACCTCCAACTGAGGCAGAAATCTGTTCCCTGGACTACATCTGCCCCCACACGGCCCCACCCCTGCAGGGAAACGGGGCGAGCATTAGATTTGACTTCTCCCATTAGCTTTTGTGGTGGGTCAAGTGGTGATGGAGGGGGGTTAATCACACATCAGGTGGAGGCTGAGGAGAACAAACCAACAGGTTAGCTTTAGATGCTAACACATCCAGAAGGAAGAAGGCCACATGTGAATCCAGTGTGAGTCCTTTGGCTGCTTTGAACAGTCTCCATGTGAAAAAGCCAAAGCCATGTTAACCCTGGTTGTGCTAAAGAACGCCGCCTCTTGGCTCTGGCAGCCACTGTTTCCCACTTTGAGCTGCTGAGACTCCTCCATGGCTGCTGTTGGAAACCACTATTGGCTTCTTCTGACCCTGGCCACGTGGCAGGGGGGGCTCACTGACGGAGCGGATTTTGTCAACACAGGGTAGAGAAGCGGGAGTAGTATAGCCTGGACCATGGCTGCTTCTCAGTTCTTTTAGTTACGTCCCTGTCTCCGTCACTTGAGTATTACAAATACTTGAGTATTTATGTTTAATGTGAATAAATATAACTGCGTGCTGTGGAAACACTGGCTGACCCTCCACACAGGAGGAGTGTGTGCCGTGTGCTTGGTAGACAGGGGGTGTGTATGGGAGTGTCGGTGTGCACGTCACCCTCTCTGCTCCTCTTTGATGTGTCTCTGTTGTTGTCCGGTGCCACGCTGAGCTCTCATTTGTAGCCAGTAGATCAGGACAGCCTCTGCTAATTAAAGCGAGCCTCTGGGTTGCCGTAGTTAACTGAAACCCAGCCGTCAGACAGCAGGTTGGAGGATTACCGCCGATCAGCAGCCAGATGGCTTCATTGAGAGAAATATGTCTGTGCTGAGGTGCCTTTGAGCCAGGCGCTGATGCTGTGCTCATACTGGGCTGCTCCCAGTACAGAGCCTGCAGTAACACAGTCATAGCAGCACAAATTTCAGATTTTAAAATGAGTGACACTGACAGAAACCTGCCTTCAGTGAAAACCAGAACCATTGGGAATCTGGTTTTTGTTCAGGCCTCTGTTCTGTTGAAATTACACTTTTAGTTCCTAGAAATTTGTTTCAGTGGCGTTTAAAATGGTTAAAGATCAAACACATTAAACTCTTTAAAATAACATTTACCTCAAGTTCTGGTTGTCCAGTAGTTTCTAGGGATTTTTTTGTTTTGTTTTTTTTAATTTCCTCGAACCAAGTGATGATGGATAAACATGAAGGATTGAAAATTGATGATAAAAATCTAGAGAAGATAAAAACATGTATGAAGGTATAAACTTTTGTCTTGGCCAGTGTGAACTTTAATATTTTATATATCCTGTTTTTTTGTGTCTACATTCATATATCAGCTAAATTTAGTGTTTGTTTTGGAGAAAACCTATATTCAGTTTTTAACATTTCTGTTTTTTTGGATAAGACTACTCAGTATGAGCTATGAAGTGTAAAATAAACAGTACGAATTGCAGGGGTCTGAAACAACCTGTTATGTTTTTTCCTTTCTGTAGTGCTACTATTTTTAGTTACACTCTGTTTAAGTACTGTACTTCAGTCCAGTAATGAGGTATTTGTATGTTACCTGAGTATTTCCATGTTGTGCTACTTCATCCTTGGACTTCACTACATGTCAGAGCCAAACCTTGTACTTTTTCCTGCTCTACATTTATCTGATAACTTTTCAGAAACAGATGGATCCAACAAAATACAGCGGTATAAAAAGTACTTCAAATTAGAAGTATGTAAGGTAGTTAACGTCAGCTACCCAGCAGTATATAAAGTACTTCAAATTAGAAGTATGTAAGGTAGTTAACGTCAGCTACCCAGCGGTATATAAAGTACTTCAAATTAGAAGTATATAAGGTAGTTAACGTCAGCTACCCAGCAGTATATAAAGTACTTCAAATTAGAAGTATATAAGGTAGTTAACGTCAGCTACCCAGCGGTATATAAAGTACTTCAAATTAGAAGTATATAAGGTAGTTAACGTCAGCTACCCAGCAGTATATAAAGTACTTCAAATTAGAAGTATATAAGGTAGTTAACGTCAGCTACCCAACAATATATAAAGTACTTCAAATTAGAAGTATATAAGGTAGTTAATGTCAGCTACCCAGCGGCATATAAAGCACTTCAAATTAGAAGTATATAAGGTAGTTAACATCATCTACCCAGCGGTATATAAAGTACTTCAAATTAGAAGTATATAAGGTAGTTAACATCAGCTACCCAGCGGTATATAAAGTACTTCAAACTAGAAGTATATAAGGTAGTTAACGTCAGGTACCCAGCGGTATATAAAGTACTTCAAATTAGAAGTATGTAAGGTAGTTAACGTCAGCTACCCAGCAGTATATAAAGTACTTCAAATTAGAAGTATGTAAGGTAGTTAACGTCAGCTACCCAGCGGTATATAAAGTACTTCAAATTAGAAGTATATAAGGTAGTTAACGTCAGCTACCCAGCAGTATGTAAAGTACTTCAAATTAGAAGTATATAAGGTAGTTAACGTCAGCTACCCAGCAGTATATAAAGTACTTCAAATTAGAAGTATATAAGGTAGTTAACGTCAGCTACCCAGCGGTATATAAAGTACTTCAAATTAGAAGTATATAAGGTAGTTAACATCATCTACCCAGCGGTATATAAAGTACTTCAAATTAGAAGTATATAAGGTAGTTAACATCAGCTACCCAGCGGTATATAAAGTACTTCAAACTAGAAGTATATAAGGTAGTTAACGTCAGGTACCCAGCGGTATATAAAGTACTTCAAATTAGAAGTATATGAGATAGTTAACATCATCTACCCAGCGGTATATGAAGTACTTCAAATTAGAAGTATATAGGGTAGTTAACGTCAGCTACCCAGCGGTATATAAAGTACTTCAAATTAGAAGTATATAAGGTAGTTAACGTCAGCTACCCAGCGGTATATAAAGTACTTCAAATTAGAAGTATATAAGGTAGTTAACGTCATCTACCCAGCGGTATATAAAGTACTTCAAATTAGAAGTATATAAGGTAGTTAACGTCAGCTACCCAACAATATATAAAGTACTTCAAATTAGAAGTATATAAGGTAGTTAACATCATCTACCCAGCGGTATATAAAGTACTTCAAATTAGAAGTATATAAGGTAGTTAACGTCATCTACCCAGCGGTATATAAAGTACTTCAAATTAGAAGTATATGAGGTAGTTAACATCATCTACCCAGCAGTATATAAAGTACTTCAAATTAGAAGTATATAAGGTAGTTAACATCAGCTACCCAGCGGTATATAAAGTACTTCAAACTAGAAGTATATAAGGTAGTTAACGTCAGGTACCCAGCGGTATATAAAGTACTTCAAATTAGAAGTATATGAGGTAGTTAACATCATCTACCCAGCGGTATATAAAGTACTTCAAATTAGAAGTATATAAGGTAGTTAACATCAGCTACCCAGCGGTATATAAAGTACTTCAAAATAGAAGTATATAAGGTAGTTAACGTCAGCTACCCAGCAGTATGTAAAGTACTTCAAATTAGAAGTATATAAGGTAGTTAACGTCAGGTACCCAGCGGTATATAAAGTACTTCAAACTAGAAGTATATAAGGTAGTTAACGTCAGGTACCCAGCGGTATATAAAGTACTTCAAATTAGAAGTATATAAGGTAGTTAACGTCAGGTACCCAGCGGTATATAAAGTACTTCAAACTAGAAGTATATAAGGTAGTTAACGTCAGGTACCCAGCGGTATATAAAGTACTTCAAACTAGAAGTATATAAGGTAGTTAACGTCAGGTACCCAGCGGTATATAAAGTACTTCAAATTAGAAGTATATAAGGTAGTTAACGTCAGGTACCCAGCGGTATATAAAGTACTTCAAATTAGAAGTATATAAGGTAGTTAACGTCAGGTACCCAGCGGTATATAAAGTACTTCAAATTAGAAGTATATGAGATAGTTAACGTCATCTACCCAGCGGTATATGAAGTACTTCAAATTAGAAGTATATAGGGTAGTTAACGTCAGCTACCCAGCGGTATATAAAGTACTTCAAATTAGAAGTATATAAGGTAGTTAACGTCAGCTACCCAGCGGTATATAAAGTACTTCAAATTAGAAGTATATAAGGTAGTTAACGTCATCTACCCAGCGGTATATAAAGTACTTCAAATTAGAAGTATATAAGGTAGTTAACGTCAGCTACCCAACAATATATAAAGTACTTCAAATTAGAAGTATATAAGGTAGTTAACATCATCTACCCAGCGGTATATAAAGTACTTCAAATTAGAAGTATATAAGGTAGTTAACATCATCTACCCAGCAGTATATAAAGTACTTCAAATTAGAAGTATATAAGGTAGTTAACATCAGCTACCCAGCGGTATATAAAGTACTTCAAACTAGAAGTATATAAGGTAGTTAACGTCAGGTACCCAGCGGTATATAAAGTACTTCAAATTAGAAGTATATGAGGTAGTAACATATCTACCCAGCGGTATTAACGTACTTCAAATTAGAAGTATATAAGGTAGTTAACATCAGCTACCCAGCGGTATATAAAGTACTTCAAACTAGAAGTATATAAGGGTAGTTAACGTCAGCTACCCAGCGGTATATAAAGTACTTCAAATTGAAGTATATAAGGTAGTTAACGTCATCTACCCAGCGTATTATTAAAGTACTTCAATTAGAAGATATAAGGTAGTTAACGTCAGCTACCCAACAATATATAAAGTACTTCAAATTAGAAGTATATAAGGTAGTTAACATCATCTACCCAGCGGTATATAAAGTACTTCAAATTAGAAGTATATAAGGTAGTTAACGTCATCTACCCAGCGGTATATAAAGTACTTCAAATTAGAAGTATATAAGGTAGTTAACATCATCTACCCAGCAGTATATAAAGTACTTCAAATTAGAAGTATATAAGGTAGTTAACATCAGCTACCCAGCGGTATATAAAGTACTTCAAACTAGAAGTATATAAGGTAGTTAACGTCAGGTACCCAGCGGTATATAAAGTACTTCAAATTAGAAGTATATGAGGTAGTTAACATCATCTACCCAGCGGTATATAAAGTACTTCAAATTAGAAGTATATAAGGTAGTTAACATCAGCTACCCAGCGGTATATAAAGTACTTCAAATTAGAAGTATATGAGGTAGTTAACATCATCTACCCAGCAGTATATAAAGTACTTCAAATTAGAAGTATATAAGGTAGTTAACATCAGCTACCCAGCGGTATATAAAGTACTTCAAACTAGAAGTATATAAGGTAGTTAACGTCAGGTACCCAGCAGTATGTAAAGTACTTCAAATTAGAAGTATATGAGGTAGTTAACATCATCTACCCAGCGGTATATAAAGTACTTCAAATTAGAAGTATATAAGGTAGTTAACATCAGCTACCCAGCGGTATATAAAGTACTTCAAATTAGAAGTATATAAGGTAGTTAACGTCAGCTACCCAGCAGTATGTAAAGTACTTCAAATTAGAAGTATATAAGGTAGTTAACGTCAGGTACCCAGCGGTATATAAAGTACTTCAAACTAGAAGTATATAAGGTAGTTAACGTCAGGTACCCAGCGGTATATAAAGTACTTCAAATTAGAAGTATATAAGGTAGTTAACGTCAGGTACCCAGCGGTATATAAAGTACTTCAAACTAGAAGTATATAAGGTAGTTAACGTCAGGTACCCAGCGGTATATAAAGTACTTCAAACTAGAAGTATATAAGGTAGTTAACGTCAGGTACCCAGCGGTATATAAAGTACTTCAAATTAGAAGTATATAAGGTAGTTAACGTCAGGTACCCAGCGGTATATAAAGTACTTCAAATTAGAAGTATATAAGGTAGTTAACGTCAGGTACCCAGCGGTATATAAAGTACTTCAAATTAGAAGTATATGAGATAGTTAACGTCATCTACCCAGCGGTATATGAAGTACTTCAAATTAGAAGTATATAGGGTAGTTAACGTCAGCTACCCAGCGGTATATAAAGTACTTCAAATTAGAAGTATATAAGGTAGTTAACGTCAGCTACCCAGCGGTATATAAAGTACTTCAAATTAGAAGTATATAAGGTAGTTAACGTCATCTACCCAGCGGTATATAAAGTACTTCAAATTAGAAGTATATAAGGTAGTTAACGTCAGCTACCCAACAATATATAAAGTACTTCAAATTAGAAGTATATAAGGTAGTTAACATCATCTACCCAGCGGTATATAAAGTACTTCAAATTAGAAGTATATAAGGTAGTTAACATCAGCTACCCAGCGGTATATAAAGTACTTCAAACTAGAAGTATATAAGGTAGTTAACGTCAGCTACCCAGCGGTATATAAAGTACTTCAAATTAGAAGTATATAAGGTAGTTAACGTCATCTACCCAGCGGTATATAAAGTACTTCAAATTAGAAGTATATAAGGTAGTTAACGTCAGCTACCCAACAATATATAAAGTACTTCAAATTAGAAGTATATAAGGTAGTTAACATCATCTACCCAGCGGTATATAAAGTACTTCAAATTAGAAGTATATAAGGTAGTTAACGTCATCTACCCAGCGGTATATAAAGTACTTCAAATTAGAAGTATATAAGGTAGTTAACATCATCTACCCAGCAGTATATAAAGTACTTCAAATTAGAAGTATATAAGGTAGTTAACATCAGCTACCCAGCGGTATATAAAGTACTTCAAACTAGAAGTATATAAGGTAGTTAACGTCAGGTACCCAGCGGTATATAAAGTACTTCAAATTAGAAGTATATGAGGTAGTTAACATCATCTACCCAGCGGTATATAAAGTACTTCAAATTAGAAGTATATAAGGTAGTTAACATCAGCTACCCAGCGGTATATAAAGTACTTCAAATTAGAAGTATATAAGGTAGTTAACGTCAGCTACCCAGCAGTATGTAAAGTACTTCAAATTAGAAGTATATAAGGTAGTTAACGTCAGCTACCCAGCAGTATGTAAAGTACTTCAAATTAGAAGTATATAAGGTAGTTAACGTCAGGTACCCAGCGGTATATAAAGTACTTCAAATTAGAAGTATATAAGGTAGTTAACGTCAGGTACCCAGCAATACATAAAGTACTTCAAATTAGAAGTATATAAGGTAGTTAACGTCAGGTACCCAGCAATACATAAAGTACTTCAAATTAGAAGTATATAAGGTAGTTAACGTCAGCTACCCAGCAGTATATAAAGTACTTCAAATTAGAAGTATATAAGATAGTTAACATCATCTACCCAGCGGTATATAAAGTACTTCAAATTAGAAGTATATAAGGTAGTTAACATCAGCTCCATCTTTACCAGCTCCAACATTAAAGTGATCAACACAATAATCCATCAATAATTAGAATCCAATAATATCAGATACATTCATGTGAAATGGGCCATTCTGCACAATGACTACTTTTACTTTGGATACTTCAAGTACAATTGGATGATGGTACTTTTGGACTTTTACTGCAGCAACATTTTGAAGGCAGGACTTTCACTTGGAACAGAGGATTATTACTCTGGCATTTCAACTGTTACTGCAGTAAAGTGAATTAATTAATTCATGAATCCATCATAACTTGTGGATGCCTGTAGATACAGAATCAGGATGATCAGTATCAGTCTGGGTCATGTGTGTATTTTCAGACCTTGCGTACCTGTCAAGTGTTTTTGAGGCGTGAAATCAGAGTTAATGGTGTAAATGTGACAGACACTTAAACAAACTACCCCTGGTCCTGGCAGCAGTTAGCAGCAAATTACCCCTTAGTAATGTGGCAGCGGAGGGCTACAGGTGGGCTACCTGGTGGTCTAACTCAGGTTCAGTGGAACAGATGCTAAACCCAGTCTGCCCCTCCTCCCCTCCTTCCCCCTGCCGGGATCCTAATAACGAGGGGACGGACAGCAGGATTTGTTGGACAACAGTGGCGGCTGCTTGACAGCCAGAGGCCTGCTCTCTACTGGACGTCCACACGCTGACAACCACTCCCACCAAATCTACACACTCCATCCAAATCTGACTGCACTCGCCTTCCAACAATCTGTCGCTACAGAAACACTGACAGAACATTCAAAACTCTCTCAAACCTGCACACAATAATGTTCACCATTGTAATACCTGCAAACCTTCACTGGGTTACTTTTAACCACGTTACAGGCCCATATAAACCCTCATACAACAGCCACAGACCCTCATACAGTGACCAGTAACCACAGCCCACATGGTGCACCTGTTATCTAAAAAACCTCTGTAGGATCCATTATTCAGTACCATAAATCACCAAATACATGTACCACGCTCCGGTGTGAACACCCTGAGCTCCTAATCTGCCACCATGCACAGATTGATGCATAAATGTCCAACCAACGTGAAGTGTCCTGGTCTTTCCACTGCCCCCCTCCTCCATGTTGATGTTTCCGACACTGAATGATGACGACAGGCGACATGTGCAGAGGAGGGAGACATTAAAAAAAACCACATGGATTCTGATCTGACCTTTCTGACAGCGTTCGCACACTCACACATCGAATAGGAGTCGAATCTAGGACCACATATGGAGGTGGCCCAGATCTATCTGAGAACATCTGGTTTGGTCTGTTCACACTGTGGGAACATCAGGACTGAGTCAGTGGAGGGAAAACAGCAGCTGGGATGTGGACCTTCAACAGTAACATTTAATTATGACTATAACTAAAAAAACATTTGTTTCACCAAAACAAGCTGAAACAATATGAGCTTCGTAACATACATGTTATAGGAGGGTCGTGGTTAATTTTGCAGGTGTACCTAATAAAGTGGTGTATGTGTGTGTGTGCGTGTGTGTGTGTGTGTGTGTGTGTGTGTGTGTGTGTGTGTTAACCTGCCTGGTTAATCCTCACTGTGTTTGTATCCTGTGGAGATGATCTTAAGACAACAGGCTGGAACGGCTGACTTCTGCACAGGGGTCACTGCACACACTCACACACAGACACACACACACATTAACTACCCCCCTCAAAATACAAACAAGGACACACAGGACATGTAATACTGTCCTCACACACACACACACACTGGTCTACCTGCTGTAGCCATCAGCCTCAGCTGTGTGTGCTGCTAAGCTTCTTTTATATTCACAATGACAACCTGCTGGGAGCTCAGGACCAATTAAAGCCCTGGGAGAGAGAGAGAAATCACCTCCAGGACTCTAACCTCCCTTGCCCAGGGTTCCTGTCGCAGACTGGGAGGGACGAAGCAGCTGGTTCAGTCCAGACCTAAAGTTTATTCTCATATTTCATCAGGAGCTGTATCAGGCTGCATCTCCACCTGCTATTAACCTGCAATATGATACGCTGTCTGGATAATGACACTTCATCGGGATCGATTAATTAATGAACTAATCTTGTTCTGTTTTAACTTCAACATCCAGACATCCAAGTTTCAGTCAGGTGTTGATTCTGCACATGGTACAGTCAGGGCTTCTGCCTGCCTTTAGATTCAGTCGCACTATTTAACATCTGTCTGCTACTGTTGTTTGTGTTCAGGGACTGGACCTGCAGCGGTTTGTGTCCTCCAGCTTCACACCAGGGAAGCTTGTTCTTATAGCTGTTGGAGAAAGTTCCCCCTTTTCCATTTGTCTGCACTGCAATACCTGAGGATGTTCCCAGCTCAGATGCTGTTCTGAGGAATGTTTTTAGTTGCTACTTCAGGGACCATAAGTGATGTAGTGCACACTGATTGGTCAAACACTGAGCCAACGCAGCAACGGCAACTCCCAGTTTTAAACATCATGATGGGGTAACACCTGCATTAGAACATATGAACCAAAACCTAGGCAAACAGCTCAACCTTGAAGTCCAGGGTTTGTTAAGCCTCTGTGCATTGGAGGAAATTTACCTTGTCTATTCAAAACAACTGTCAGCTGGGTTACATGACTTTGGCATTTTCATTGGTGGTGTGAATGCAATTAGAGGAAAAGACCTGCACCTAGGGCCTGTTAAGTCAGTGCTGTAGCTAAAACCCTCATCAAAGTTGTCCAGGATCCTGAATTTGTCAAGGTAGGATCTAAGTTCAGACAAAACAACTTTTTTAAGAATCTTAAATATGAGTTCTGAGATTGATTAGATGGCTCTAGATGAGGTTTTTGGAACAGACAGTGTGGGAGGGCATGTTTCAGCACTGAGGGATACGATTCTAGGATACTGAGCTCAGGACTTCCTTAACCAGTCGCCATGGAACAGTAAGGACGTGTGCTGGGGTACAAGTGTGGAATAAAATGTACTCTGGGTTTGTCAGAACTCCCTGCTGCTGCATCGTGGCTCCAGGTGCAAAACCACGTCTGAGTTTTGCCATATTTCATCCCGTGTTTTTAATCCTAGTTGCACCTAAGTTCTGCAGAAAAGTGTATCGCTGCATTTGGCGATACCATGAACCCGCTGCCTGTTAAGTAATGAGATTATATTGGAAATTAGTGACAGCTAATGATACGTTACTAACAGCTCTAACAGTAGACAGGAGTCAGGTGTCGCTGTGCAGCATGTTCCCACAAACAGTACACCAACACTCACCTGGTGGTACTACCTGCCCCTCTGATTGGTTGGCTGGGGTTTTACAGGACACTCAGGTGAGGTCTGTGTTTGCCTGCATGCAGTGGGCGAACATGTGCCACCACTGAAGTGTTAGTAAATGTTTTTGTTGGGTTTCAGCAGAGCATTCTCGCAGGTTGGTGAAGCATAAAAAGAGACTTGATATTGCCTGCTGTGTGTGTGTGTGTGTGTGTGTGTGTTAGCAGGAGATGTGTATATTGTAATTAGGCCTTAAAGGTATGAATTGTCCTGTGTAGTTGTAATGTGAGCATTTAGCAGCACACTTGAGCTTTATACACCTGACCAAAGTCCATTAAAAAAATATCACACATTTTAACAAACATCCACACCAGAGAACATGACCTGAAGTCTGACAGAGGGAGCATGTAATGTTTCATATTACACACACGCAATTATTATAAATTTTTATACTATGTTTTTTTAATTAACAATTGAGGGAAAAAACTTTTTTGTTTCTTTGGGCACAAACGTTGTTCATAAAATGATCTGTTGTCTGATGAAAAATTTGTGTTTAAAACCACAGAAATTATACGTAAAGTAATTAAAGTAATTGCTTTTCTAGCAGCTATCTAATGAAAATTCAGGTTCTTTATGTTCTTTACATATACTGTTCTTTAATAGTGGGTGTCAAGATGTGGTTAGCATCAACACTTGAGGCCTGTGTCCGTCCAAAGTTCAGAAATACTACATGGTGAAAGTTGTATGCTGGAAGTATTTTTTATGTACAGAAACATAAAAATGAAATGTGGAATTTTTTTTCAAATGCAGTTACTACAACTTGAAATGTGACATGAGATTGCAGACACAAACTAAGATGTGAACAGCTAAACTAGACATTTTCTGCATATGGTTGGAAGATTTACTGCTGTTGATGAAAATTTAAAAACATCTTTAATGTATTTTGCTGTTAGAGCTGTTGGACATAAATGGACATTGTTTGAATTATATCACAGGAGGATTGTGTGAGCAGCATCTCATGTATATATGTGTGTTCTTTTGTGTGTGTGAGTCTGAACATCAATGTATTCTAAATCTATGAAATCAGTAATGAGCATGTGACCATAAATGACACGGACTGAAGCTCTACCTATAAGAAACAAGCCGAATGTGAAAGTTTTGACCACATCAGGTTGAAGTTGTGGTTAGCTGCTGGTTTGTTGTTCGCTCAGCAGGTTCCCTCCACTCCACAAAGTAATCTGGTTTAATCCCAACAGGAATCCAGCAAAGGAACGCCTCTAAATCAACCGCACAATTTTCATTACTTCCATATTAGAGCTCAGCGCTAAGAAGGCTCAATTTAATACAGCAGTTAATGTCCCCAAACAGCTCAGAATATTTCAGTGTGTCAACATGACCGACATGATGTTTTTATGACATTTAGAGAAAAAGGACCAGATAAAGTCCAACCAGCGTCCCCTACTGTAGTAACTGTCACATGCACAACATGAACAGACAACAGTCTTTTCAGTAATGAAGCCGAAACTTTTACTAAACAAACACATCCGCCTGACGTTTCCAGCACTGCTGTGTGGATCTGCTGCTGATATGAAACTGTAGTAAAACTAGTATGAAACACCAAATAGCAGAGAAGAAGGAAATGAACATTCGTTTTCTGCCCCCACTGATCAGGAACTAAATTGCATCACATCATGTTTCTGAGGATGTTCACCAAATGACGGAGATACTGAGACGTTCAGAATTTGTTGTCGTGAGTGTTTAGCTGTCAGCTAATGACACACAGTTGTTCTTTTATTCATATATGAAACACTTAGGCTTTGTCATATTTTTGACCCTCGACCTTCATTAAGCAGCACCTGATTAATATGTGATGGAGGATATAGCTGTTATTTGACTCTGTCACATTAGATTAGATCAACCTGTGCTGTTATTCTGCCAAGTACAGAAACACTAAAATGTAGGTTGTATCTAAAATACAGTAGATTTGTAGTATATGAGTGCAGTGGAAATACCAGGTACACATTACAACCTACATATAACTATAAATCCATAAATGCAGTATATGTAAGTGTACTATATATGTATTTACAGTTGAAAGTGTTGGAGTATAATGAGTTATAATGTATAATCTGATCTGTGTGCAGGAGAAAATAAAATATGCACAGGACAAATATTTAATGAAGTAGATAAATGTTTTGTATTGGGCTCAGTGTCAACAGAAACTCAGCATTGAAGGATAAAAACAAACTGGATCATATTATCATGATTCAGGCTGTCACTGTGTTTGTGTCTCTTCTGTCCACAGCTGTCAGTGAATGGAAACACCTGAAGACTCTTGTGCATCTCTGTGAGTAGCGTCGTCAGCCCCAGAAACCTCTCTCTTTTTAAACACACACACACACAAACACATGCGGCCCTGAAAGAGCAGCACAGCCATCGCCACAAAAGCTCCCAAACACAGAGCAGCAAAGGCTGAGAGAGGGACTCTTGGTGGCTGTTGTGTCTCCAAACCAAATACTGCAGGAGGGGGGAGTGTCTGAACAGCAGCCAAGCCTGAAGGGGCAACCGGCGAGCCAACAACGCTGGTCGTCATGGCAACAGTGGCATAGTAAAAGATGAAGTGTTTGGGGATTAATGACAGTAATGTTTAATGTGTTACTGGGTCATGTGTCCCACACTGCAAATATGTGGAACCTTCCTTTAAAAGACACTCAGTGACCCGGCTGTAAGTGATTCACAGGTAAATCCACCAACAGGCTGATTAGGCCTGAAGCATCCCTGGGTCAGGGGCCTGAGAGGTCAGGGGCCCCTCTGCCTGTGTCTTACTATGATGTGATGTATTTAATTATAAACTCAGAGAGTGTAGTTAAGATACACAAAACAAAAACAAAAAAAATAAAATGACCACAAGAAAAAACAAAATTACTTCGGAGATATAAAATACCCATAAAAACAGATAGCTACACAAATCAAAAAAGGAGACACAAAAGAAGTACAACTGTAC
Organism: Mastacembelus armatus; assembly: GCF_900324485.2. Classification (NCBI taxonomy): domain Eukaryota; kingdom Metazoa; phylum Chordata; class Actinopteri; order Synbranchiformes; family Mastacembelidae; genus Mastacembelus; species Mastacembelus armatus. Next base: position 25,634,160 of record NC_046645.1, read on the forward strand.
AATGACAACAAAAAGATTAATTTATTTTTATTTTTACAAAGAGACAGAAAATGACTTCACAATATCTAACTCCAAACAACATGCCTAAGGGTCCTTTGTAGGAGGTGGAGGCCTCGATCTTCTGAGGCTGTTTTTCTAAATCTGTAGTTTCTGGACAGATATGACAAAAAGACACTTCAGAAACCATATAACAGGATGACCAAGTTATAGAGGATTTAATAAACATGAGGAGAAGTTAGGAGGAGAATAATATTAATGTTAATAGATGTTTTTAAAAAAAAACATTATTCAACTACCTCCATCACCGCCTGGGCTGCAGCACACTTACCCAACTTGGGGAGGAATTCAGTGAGGCCATGGAGAAAGAATATTGGTCAGCCCCGAAGAGATTCCGGCGCCTCAGGAGGGGGAAGCAGTGCTCTGCCAACACTGTTTACAGTGGAGGTGGGGAGCTGCTGACCTCGACTGGGGATATTGTCAGACGGTGGAAGGAATACTTCGAGGATCTCCTTAACCCCGCTGATGCGTCTTCCATAAAGGAAGCAGAGGCTGAGGAGTCGGTGGCTGATCTTGTCCATCACCCAAGCCGAGGTCACTGAGGTAGTTTGGCAGCTCCTCAGTGGCAAAGCATCGTGGGTGGATGAGATCCTCCCTGAGAACCTCAGGTTTCTGGATGTTGTTAGGCTGTCATGGCTGACACGTCTGTGCAACATCGCATGGCAATCGGGGACAGTACCCCTGGATTGGCAGACCGGGGTGGTGGTCCCTCTTTTTAAGAAGGGGGACCGGAGGATGTGTTCCAAATATAGAGGGATCACACTCCTCAGCTTCCCCGGCAAAGTCTATGCCAAAGTGCTGGAGAGGACGATCCGGCCGATGGTCGAACCTCGGATCCAGGAGGAACAATGCAGTTTTCATCCCGGTCGTGGAACACTGGACCAACTCTATATCCTCTTAAGGGTGCTCAAGGGTTCATGGGAGTTTGCCTAACCAGTTCATATGTGCTTTGTGGACTTGGAGAAGGCATTTGACAATGTCCCTCACGAAATCCTGTGGTAGGTGCTCCAGGAGTATGGGGTCCAGGGCCCTTTGCTAAGGGCTATCTGGTCTCTGTACAAATGGAGCAGGAGCTTGGTTCGCATTGCCGGCAGTAAGTCAGACCTGTTCCCAGTGCATGTTGGACTCTGGCAGGGCTGCCCTTTGTCACCGGTTGTTTATCATTTCTATGGACAGAATTTCTAGGCGTAGCCAGGGGCCGGAGGGCGTCCAGTTCGGGGACCACAAGATTTCATCTCTACTTTTTGCAGATGATGATGTCCTGTTGGCTCCATCGAGCCAGGACCTCCAGCGTGGGGCTGTTTGCAACCGAGTGTGAAGTGGCTGGGATGAGAATCAGTACCTCCAAGTTCGAGGCCATGGAGGCCATGATCCTGTCTCAGGTGGAGGAGTTTAAGTATGTTGGGATCCTGTTCACGAGTGAGGGAAGGACGGAATGTGAGTTTGACAGACAGATCGGTGCATCGGCAGCAGCAATGTGGTCGGTGTAAGAAGGTTTTCGATTTACCGGTCAGTCTACATTCCTACTCTCACCAAGGGTCATGAGCTTTGGGTCATAACCGAAAGGCCAAGATATTGGATACAAGCGGCTGAAATGAGCTTCCTCCACAGGGTGGCCGGGCACTCCCTTAGAGATAGGGTAAGGAGCTCGGTCACTAGGGAGGAACTTGGAGTAGAGCCGCTGTTCCTCCACATTGAGAGGAGCCAGCTGAGGTGGCTCGGGCATCTGTTCCAGATGCCTCCTGGGCGCCTCCCTGGGAAGGTGTTCCGGGCATGTCCCACAGGAAGGAGGCCCCGGGAAAGACCCAGGACACGCTGGAGGGACGATGTCTTTCGGCTGGCCTGGGAACGCCTCGGTGTCCCCCTGGAAGAGCTGGAGGAAGTGTCCAGGGAAAAGGAAGTCTGGGTATCCCTGCTTAGGCTACTGCCCCCGCGACCCAACGGAAGAAGATGGATGGATGGATTAATTATTCAACTACAGCTTCTTAGCAAATTATGTCATAATTATGTAATACATGTACTATAATATATATACATGTTACGGACATTTTTAGGTGTACCACATACACACAGTAACAAATGATTAGTGTTTGATTTAAATACAGGACTAGTTTCCATACTGCTGGGTAGCTGATGTTGTCATGTCGAAGTGTGCGTCTGAAGTGAACAGAGAACCCCCACACAGATTCCAAGCTGAACAGAGTTTATTTGTTAGCGAGCTGAAGGGTTGGCGGGCAGCGCCGAGGATCCCTGCAGCGGGAGAAGGAAGCTGGGCCGAGGAGCTGGAAAGCAGTGGCGTCTTCAGGATCGACCACCGGTGAGGACGGAGGGTGGAGAGGAAGAAACACAGTTGGCTAGGCGAGGCTGGCGACCTGGAGAGGGAGTACCAAAGTTAGTTCGGTTTACTAAGTAATCTAGAGCCAAAATGTGCGATACTACCAGGGAGGTAGACGGACGAATTGGCGATCTGACTGAAAGGAATGTGGGAATGCAGTAACTACCTGAGAAAAGGGTTTCATAGAACATAGGATTTAAGGCATAAAGTTATATAGGTTCTGTTAGTATGACTTAAGTATGGTATGTAGAGACAACAGCCGCGCCCTGTAATCTCCTCTTTGTGTAAGACACTGTGACCCCCAGATATAGGGTGCGCCTGCTGCAAAGCTGTTGTTAATGGAATTGGGCAGTTTTACCTTATAAGGAAGTGACCTTAACCAGTGCGGGAACGGAGAGGTCAACCAGGGAGCGGCTCTTGTCTGTGTAAACCACTGTTTTTCCTGTTTTATGTAGATCTCACTAGGCACAGGCTGAGGAACAGACTCACTGTAGAGTGTTGATCTCCAGAGATATCTTTGTTTATAATAAACCGGTTAATTTAGTCTCTGATTCAGCGCGTTCTTTCTCAATTAAGGAACTCAGTTCGGATTCAACAATTTTGGGGGCTCGTCCGGGATTTAAGCCAATTTAGACAAAAAACTTAATTATAAATTATAACTAGGTCCCTGTGGGAATAATATGTGATAAGGTTGGAGTGGAATAAATGTAATAGGTTATTATTGATAATTGGTATACGGTGGAGAAAGGTAAGAAATCCACTGATCAGGTATCGATGGTGACCTGGCTGTGGGACAAAGTGGCTGTGTGTCGCCAATTGACGGGAGAGGCACATGAAGCAGCCGAAAAGTCCTCCATTGTACACAAAAGTAAACGTTGGAAAGCAGCCAAGGGTTTGGAGGCGAAGGCCGATCAGTGGGCCAATATGGCCATCTGGTGGCAGAGTACGGACCACTTACACAGAAAGAAGGACAAAGCCAAGTTGGAGGAGGTAGAAAATAAGGTAAGGCCATCCCCATTTAGTCCACCGCCCTACATGTGTCCTTCCCCATCGGCACCCCCGCCAGGTATCCATCCCACTCTGGTCATAGAACAGGGACAGCTGCATGTGTCCTCTAGGCCTGGGCAGAAGTCGACACCAGGACAAACAGGTGAGTGCAGACAGATGGTAAGGAGAGATAGTTTAGGATCTGAGAGAAGTATGTGACAAAGTTAAGATCCTACTTAGCAGAACCAGGAGGATGAGTTTGAGGGTCCAGATGATTTGTTGAGTGATCAGCCCGAGCCCCCGGAAGAAGGAGCAGTGGGGGGTACTCACTTCCAAGCACCTCTCTTGGCGGGAGGTGGAGGCTACAAGTACAGGCCTTATGGGCTAGGAGACGTCCAGGCCCTGGTGGATCAGCTTCCCCCAGTGGCTGAGGGGGGAGGCCTATGGCTGGGTAAGTTAGACTTTCAGATGGCCGGCCAGAGACTGGCTCTTGGAGATTTCAGGGCTGTTATACAGCGATGCCTTACTAGTATGGATGTTAGGGAAATAGAGGGAGCAGCTGGAACCCTGAGGGAGCCGGACCACACACTGTTTAGCAGAGTAAGTGCCCTAAAGGAAAGGTCATGAGAGAAAAATACCCAATGCCCAATTCGGCTGTGGTGCCTAAACTCAATTGGAGTCCTGAAGGCAATCGTTCTTAGAAAAGAGCAAGGAACTGTGGGTCCGACACACGGGATGTCATCCTGGCAAGGCTGGGTCGCAGAGAGAATGGTACAGACAAGCGGTCTTGCAGGGGGTACCCGAGAGAGTAAGGGAGGCTATGCATGACAACCCTGACTTGCAGGGAGCGGACTCTGTGGTGTGGGAGAGACATCTGGTGCATCACCTCACCCGCGCTCAAGAACAACACCAAAGGGAACATGATCAGACCAAAGACCTGCAAATGCAACTGCTGAGATTGCAACTGGCTGAGGCCAGGCAGAAAGTTAATGAAAAGAAAAAGGATAAGAAAGAGGATCCCAGCAAGGTCATGTGGCAGTGGGGCATGGATGCTCCGGAGGCCCCCGACCTGTTCCCCGTTCCACCCTGGGAGCCTCAACATCCTCTACAGAGTCGGGGTGGCTTTGGGAATGGTTCGAGACGGGGGAGAGGTGGATGGAGAGGACGCGGGGGAAGAGGGGGACCCTCCGCTGGGACGGCGACCCGATGTTACTACTGCGAAGAGAGAGGACATTGGGTCAAGAACTGCCCTCATATCAAAGCCATGGAGCGAGGGAGGGGATATCGGGGCGGCTTCTCAAGCTTTGGCCGGGGCCGAGGTGGGCCCCCCGCGCACAATATGCCGGTGATGGACTGGGACTTCCTCTACGGGTGGGAGGATTCCCACCAAAATTGACACTTTCCACAAAGAAACCCGGACAGCAACACCACGGCAGCTCCAATGCTGTCCATGTGGGTCAACACTATGTCCCTGCCATTTCTAGTCGACACAGGAGCCACATGTTCCACCCTCAATAACATGGCCAACTCCACCTTGTCAACTCGTCACACTACATGGGCTTCTCGGGGAAGAAACAGACTCTGCCACTCATGGTCCCACTGACCACCCAAGTGGGTCCCCAAAGAGTGACACACCCCTTTGTGTTTTCTCCAGGCACGCCAGTTAACCTCCTGGGCAGAGACCTTCTCATCAAACTGGGTGCATCAATTCTGTGCACCCCTGATGGACTCACAGTGACACTCCCTGATGGGACATGTCTCTCTTGCTCCGGAACACATGCAATGGCACACAAACAATGCCTTTTGCAGCCGCTAGAAGAGGACAGTGCGGACATATATTGGGCTAAACTCTGCCCTGAACCACCAGACCAGCTGGGCATTCTATCTGTTTACCAGCAGTGGCGCCCTTGGATCTCGCTCCTCAAGCCCTACGTTCCCCCACCAGACCCTCCACATGTCACCCTCTTCTACGACAGGCTCCAAACCGATTGGTACAGGGAACAATTCGAGGAACAGGTCGAGGGAGACGAATGGAGCATCGACACAGAAAACATTTATGTTGCCCCCGAGGGGGTAGTGGCAGCAGTTCGGCTGCTTCCGGCTCAAGTACCCTGGTTCAGAATGGAGGAGGACAGTGCACCTCATGTCTCTCTCGCATTTCACCCCACTCACGAGGCCTAGGAGCTTGGCATCCTAAAAAGAGCCCTAAAACAGGACGCGTGGCAGCCTACGCAGCTGCCTGGGGTCCTCTACGCTCCACCTATTAAGACGTTCTGCATAAAGACATCGGCCACACACTCTGCGGTCCTGGAACACCAACAGGTCGCCAGACACCCTGGTTGAGAGAAAACGGACCACCATCTAGCAGTAGGTCTGCTGGATTCTTTGCCGCCACATCTCTGGGCACAGTCCTCGACAGATGTCGGCCTCACGGACTGCCCTCCAGTTACATTCGAGGTGACCACGGACTCCCCGTTGTGGGTCCAGCAGTACCCCCATAAACCGTAAACCGCTGAAGGGATCCGTGACACCATTGAAGGCCTTTTGGAGGCAGGTGTCCTCGAGCCCTCCTACTCCAACTGGAATACTCCCATTTTACCGGTGGAGAAAAAAGGCACAGGGAAGTATCGTATGGCTCATGACCTCCGCGCCATCAATAACGTTCTGGTGACCCCCACAGTTCCTGTACCAAACCCTTTTGTGGCTCTCACTAACCTGAACCCAGACCAGTCCTGGTTTACCTGCATAGACTTGGCCAATGCGTTCCTCTGCCTTCCATTGGCTGAGGACTGCAGGGATATTTTCTCCTTCACTTACCAGGGCTCCCAGTATCGCTACACCCGGCTCCCCCAGGGGTCCGCCTTGTCTCCAGGCATTTTCAACCAGGTACTCAAGCAGGCCTCGTCAGGCTGTTCCCTCCCCGAGAATACCACGCTCATCCAGTATGTTGACGATCTCCTGCTGGTGGCTCCCTCTGCCACAGTTTATCTCCAGGCCACAGAAACCGTTTTGCTGTGTCTGGCGGAGAGAGGGTTTAAGGTCAGCAGGTCTAAATTGCAAGTTTGCAGGAAACAAGTTTCTTTCTTGGGTCGCTTGATCTCCCAGAAGGGCACAGGGCTTTCTCCCACTCACAGGTCTGCCATCCTCCACCACCCTAAGCCGCTGTCCGTGAAAGACATGCTTTCTTTCTTGGGTCTTACTGGCTACAGCCGCACCTACATTCCTGACTATACCGGTCTCACCCAGCCACTCCGCCACCTCGTCAAAGATAAGGGAACGAGAAACCTCTCAGCCCCACTGGACTGGACTTTGGACGCTGAACAGGAGTTTGTCCGCCTTAAACAGGCTCTCTCGATGGCTGCCGACCTCGCCATACCGGACTATTCCCTCCCGTTCTTCTTCGACGTTTCTGTCACGGACGCAGTTGCGAACGGCGTCCTGTTTCAGAAAAAAGGGGGGACTAGGAAGGTATTGATGTACATTAGTGTAATGCTAGACAGCATGGAGAAAAGACACCACACATGTACTCGACACGCAGCAGGGGTAGCAAAAATCCTACAGAAAACTGCACACATAGTCATGGGGCATCCGCTACAGGTACTGACCACACATAGTATAGAGGCGTATGTAAACTCACAGACATTCACCCTTACCTCACTGAGGCAGCAGAGACTGAGCAGAATCCTGGAAGCACTTAACATCACATTCACACATGAAGGGATTAACATGGCAGATAGCATAGGAATAGGGGAACCACACCTATGCGCAGATAGGGTCACTAAGGAAGAAAAGGTGAGACCAGATCTGAGGGCAACGCCAATTCCAGGAGCACGACAGCTACATACAGACGGGTGCTGTTTCAGGGATGAGAAGGAAGGACTGAAGGGGGTGTATGCAGTAATAGAGGAAGTAGAGGGCAACTACGAAACCAGAATCTCAGAAAGACTGGAAGGACAACAGTCAGCTCAAAGAGCTGAGGTGGTGGCAGTGAGAGAAGCCCTGAAATTTGGTAAAGGACAGAAAGTCAACATCTACACAGATTCAGCCTACGCAGCAGAAGCAGTACATGTCGAACTTGGGCAGTGGCTATGAGCAGGATTCCTCACCGTGACCAACAAACCCATCAAGCATGAGAAGGAAATGAGAGAGCTCTCGGCGGCACTGCTAGAACCAGAGGAAGTTGCCATCATCAAATGCAGGGGACATGACAGCACTCACAGCCCGATAGCAGGCAGCAGACCAAGCAGCAAAGGAAAAGGCAGGTTATCATGAGAAACTGATGGTGTTGAGTGCAGAGAAAGAGCTAGGAGAGCCTATAGACATGTCAGAGATTCGCAGACTCCAAAAGGGAGACTCTCCACAGGAGAGAACTCTCTGCCCGAAGAAAAGGAGAGGAACAACAAGCTACCACAGATCGACAAGGGAGGAGGTGAAATAGTGCTCCTCTCCACCAAGGGGCGTGCCAAGCCTCCAACCAATGAGCGGAAGTGCACATTATATTCATTGTGGTGTTTAAGTTGTTTTACGTGGGATTGTGATCTCTTAGGAGAGATCAAAAGAGGGATAGCAAATTTCCTCTACCAGGTACCTCTTCGATAGTTGGTCTCTAGTAGAGACCAAAAGGGGGATTTGTGGGAATGCAGTAACTACCTGAGAAAAGGGTTTCATAGAACATAGGATTTAAGGCATAAAGTGGTGAACACAGGAGAACTGGGGCACGGTATCAAAACAAGAACTAGAATACAGAAGCAAAATACAGAAAGTTTGGACAGATGCAACAGAAGGGACACGGCAAAGGATCTGGGGCACACACACACAGGGTCACATAGGTCTGTAAGGGCTCAGGTACAAGACAGGGGATTCCGACACCATAGTAACACAGAGGACAGGGCAAGAACAAAGAAACACTGAGAAACACAAGGGAAACACATGAACATGAACAAGACAGACAAGCAACACTGGAACAAAGAGGGTGAACAAGAACAGGGCAGCAAGACAAAATCCCGAACACAAGAGGAACTAGGAAAACACGCAAGACATAAAAAATACTCACGAAGAAAACCAGAGCAACTTAACTTAAACCGCGAAGAACAAAAAGTAGTCCATGATCAAAAAAAAAATCCAAAAAGAAGGAGAAACAAAACAGACTTGAGGCGTGGGAAAAAAATCAGGAATTCCAAGCATGGAAGATAAGGCAGAACAGAACAGAGCTCAACAGAATTTCATTGGTCTTAGCAGAAAGTACAAGTAGACCTGCACTCTGAGAGCGAAGTGGTCTATTGGGATAATATGGTACTTAAGGTATGAAGGAGCTTGATTATGAAGGGATTTGTATGTGAGAAGAAGGATTTTAAATTCTATTCTATATTTTACAGGGAGCCAATGAAGAGAAGCCAATATAGGATATATAGGTCGACGCACGCACCAGTGCGTTTTGACGCATCTTTTTCTGATAAAGCCGAAACAAACTTAAATTACTCCGTCAATTCTGATCGTACAGATAAAAGAAGTATATCATTCAAATCTGTAAAGGGTCTACTTTTAGTTGTATACCATCATAATAAAAACAAAACGTTGTGCTTTTTTTAAATAAAGAAAGTCGACAGGGTGCGCTCTCGGACTTTTCTGTCTCTGCCATTTCTCTTCACAGACGCGTAAATAAAACAACCAGAATCTCAGTGAATACTTGCCTCATAAAAATAAGAATTATATGGCTAGAAAGCTTGAAATGTTTTCTTTTAAGTGAAACAATTCAAGTCGAAAACAAATCATCACTTTTTATTTAATCCGTATGAACGTAAGGAGAAGTCCGTTTTTTCCTGTCTTACCTCATTACAGGTAATGCGGTCCCGCCTTGTACACTGTCAACTGTTCACATGTAAATAATCTCAGTTGAACCAGGTAAATATGTGCACACCCCCGAGAAATGACATAAAACTTATGTCATAGAATTTACTCACTTTTTCGGCACGTTTGGATGATGGCACGTCACGGACGTGAAGAAGCGCTTCTTGTATTCCACACAGAGACAAATAGTTTAGCTTGTCCTCAGAGTAAAAACACTGATTTTAACTCAAATGAGGATCGTTTGGCTCCTCATTGTTTTGTATTGTGTTGCACTAATCCATCCCATCTACATTGACTGAAAGGCTCATTATGCGCGTCTTTGTCTGGTCGTTCAGTGCGTCTTTTGTGTTCTCAGGTAAATCACATGACTATTCATCCTCAGACACACCCTCTTGCATATGGCCTTTCTGGACAAAAACTGTCTTAGAAAATTTAAATCAGTGTATTGTTTACTGTGAATGTGTGAACAAGATGACTTTCACAACACTCTGAAGTAAACACTTCAGCCTACAACATGCAGGTCTCCAAAGTCTTGTGAACCAATGTTCTGTTTGTGTTTTATGGTCTTATTTCAGTGAGTAAAAAATTGTAGTTTTTCACTAACCATGCATAAACACTTTTTTCTCAAAAACACAATAATGTATAAACTTGCTGCTCACATATTATTGTATCCAATTTTGTGCTGATTACAGTGTTATTAGACTTTAGACAATATGTTTAAAAGACACTGCAAAAAGCACAAATGTCAAAATTGACATGTCAAAATTTGTCCAGGCCCCAAAAACCCCCTCAGACCCCAGAGGGTTAACTGGTTTGTGTTAACAGGTTTAATAGATAGATACAACTGAGTGTCATCTGCATAGCAGTGGTAATTAATAGAGCGCTTCCTAATGACATATCCTAAAGGAAGCATGTATAGGGTGAACAGAATCGGTCTTAGCACAGTGCCTTGTGGAACTCCATAACTAACTTTTGTTCGTGTGGAAGGTTCATCATGGACATGAACAAACTGGAATCTGTCCGATAAATAGGATTGGAACCATTTTAACGCTGTTCCTCTGATACCAGTCACATGCTTCAGTCTCTGTAATAAGATGTTGTGGTCAATGGTGTCAAATGCAGCACTAAGGTCTAGGAGGACAAGTATAGAAACAAGTCCATTATCTTGATGATTTCGATGAAGCAACTACTGATGTAAATTCAGAGAGATCTATGGGAGAGAAGCAGTCTAAACATAACTGAGGTCCTACAGATGATTCAAGAGCTACTGTAGTAGAAGATTCATTTATTGCAGGTATAGGAAGCATCTGCTGAATTTTATCTCTAATAGTTGTGATTTCATTTGTAATGAAACTCATAAATTAATCACTGCTGAGAGCTAAGGGAACACTGGGCTCAACAGAGCTGTGATTTTTGTCAGCCTGGCTACAGTGCTGAAAAGAAACCTGGGATTGTTCTTATTTTCCTCTATTAGTGATGAATAGTATGCAGTTCTGGCTTTACGAAGAGCTTTTTTATATGTTAGTAGACTGTTTTTCCAGGCTAGAAAAATTTCCTCTAAGTTTGTGGAACGCCACTTCCTTTCCAGCCTTCGTGATGCCTGCTTTAAGGTACAAATATGTAAATTATACCATGGGGCTAGTCTTCTCTGATTCACTAACTTCTTTTTCAGAGGGGCTACAGAATCAAGCGTTTCACGCAGTGAGGTTACAGCGCTGTCAACAACATGATCAATTTGGTAGGGAGTGGGATTGAGGCAGCTGCCCTCCACTATGTTTATACTTGGCATAGATGTAAATAAAGATGGAATCATTTTCTTAAATTTATTAACAGCGTTGTTGGATAAACATCTGCTGTAGTGGAATTTTCTTCCAAACGCTGCATGATCCATCATCTTAAATTCAAAAGTTATTAAAGAATGATCTGACAAAACAGGATTTGGGGGAAAAACTATTAGATGTTCAATTTCGATGCCATAGGTCAGAACAAGATCAAGGGTGTGATTGAAACAGTGGGTGGGTTTATTAACATTTTGAATGAAACCAATTGAATCTAATATTGAATTAAATGCAATGCTGAGGCCGTTATTTTCAACATCTACATGAATGTTAAAATCTCCCACTATAATGACTTTATCTGATCTAAGCACTAAATCAGACAGGAAGTCAGGGAATTCAGTTAAAAACTCTGAGTAAGGGACAGGTGGACGGTACACAGTGACAAGTAGAACTGGTTTTTGTGTTTTCCAGTTTGGATGTGAGAGACTAAGAGTGAGACTCTCAAATGAGTTAAAATTGTTCTGAGGATGAAGGTTTAATAATAAGTTTGAGTGGAAGATTGCAGCTACTCCTCCACCTCGACCTGTGCTTCGAGGAACATGATAATTTTTATGACTGAGGGGGGTTGATTCATTCAGACTGACATATTCATCCTGCTGTAACCAGGTTTCAGTAAGATAAAGTAGGTCAATTTGGTGATCAGTTATCAAATCATTTACTAACAGAGATTTAGATGAAAGAGACCTGATATTTATTAATCCACATCTGACAGTTCTGTTTTTCTGTTCAATAAGAGGAGTGGTCTTAATTTTTATTAAGTTTTTATGAATAACTCCTCTTCTGTTAACTTCTGATTTATTTGATTTATATGTTCGAGGGGCAGACACAGTCTCTATGTGGTTTGAGGGGGGCGGCGGCTCTAAGGAAACTGCAGAGAGGCGTTTTAGACTGAGTCTCTGCATCCCGGTCCCCACCCTGGGTTGCTGATGTTAACTACCTTATATACTTCTAATTTGAAGTACTTTATATACCGCTGGGTAGCTGATGTTAACTACCTTACATACTTCTAATTTGAAGTACTTTATATACCGCTGGGTAGCTGATGTTAACTACCTTATATACTTCTAATTTGAAGTACTTTATATACCGCTGGGTAGCTGATGTTAACTACCTTACATACTTCTAATTTGAAGTACTTTATATACCGCTGGGTAGTTGATGTTAACTACCTTACATACTTCTAATTTGAAGTACTTTCCATACTGCTGGGTAGCTGATGTTAACTACCTTATTTACTTCTAATTTGAAGTATTCTATATACCACTGGGTAGCTGATGTTAACTATCTTATGTACTTCTAATTTGAAGTACTTTATATACTGCTGGGTAGCTAATGTTAAGTACCTTATATACTTCTAATTTGAAGTACTTTCCATGCTGCTGGGTATCTTGGGAATTTCCCACCAGGGATCAATAAAGTTTGATGATCAGTCTGTATTTTGTTGGATCCATCTGATTCTGAAAAGGAACTAAAGTTATCAGATAAATGTAGAGCAGGAAAAAGTACAAGGTTTAGCTCTGACATGTAGTAAAGTCCAAGGATGAAGTAGCACTGCATGGAAATACTCACTAAAAATACTAATATGTCAGAAACATCTTGATGAGCCTTAAGGTCTTGTCCTGCTACAGTGTATCTTAAAAGCTCTGAACAGCATAAAAAAGCAGACGTGAAAATACAGAGTCCAGCTCTGAAGGTGTTTGATCCTTGTTTCTTTAAAGAGCAGTTTGAGGGTTGAAGCTTTATTACAGGGTTAAAGTTGGATGGTCCTGACGAGTATGTGTGTGTTTGTGTGTGTTTGTGTGTGTCGCTGTAGTGATGGAGCGAGGCCAAAGTGTCCCCAGTGAGTGTGCTCACACCAGCGTAAGATCCACCAATCAGAACGCTGCAGCCCCTGGCATCAATCAGGTCCTCAGATACCTGCCAATAAGACACACACACATTTGTCTCTCTGTAGTTGTGAGGACAGCACCCAGCCTCTTTCCTTAAACCTGGTTCAGGTCTGAACCATAAACGAGGGCCTGTGAAGGTGTAAGGATGACACGTGTTCTCACGATGATGGTTTTTAACTAGAATTTACCCATCAGGACACCAGCCTGCACACAAATACTGATATTATGGGTAGAATGGAGACTCCTTGGAAAAGGATGCTCACAAATCCAAAAATCAGCTGCAAAGAAAAACATGTTTTGGAGCAACATGATTTGAAGCACATGAGCTAAAACATACAGGAACACCTGTCCAGGTGTAAACTTTGGGCTCCCATGAGTTCTGGAAAAGACATCTTGAGTGGGATGTGTAGAGGTCTTCATAAAAGATTTCACCCAAGAGACCAAAAAACAGTCAGACCCACTTTGAAATGGACTCAAAGAGAGTTAGGAAGGATAGAAAAGGTAAAATGGGTGTAGGAGATGACAGGACCCGTGAATGAAAACATGGGTCATGGGTGCAGGATAAATGATGAGCAGGACTTCTCCACCTGTGGCCTGCATGAGGTTTTGTCAGAAGGGGTCATGTTTTGTTGATGATTTTATTTTGGGGGTTCAGCAGCTGCACTTTTCACACTGACTGACATGCTCAGTTTTAGGTCCTGTCTCTTGAGTGAGACGGTAAATCCCAGTTCCCATTAATTGTACGCTTCCTGCACTTACCTGTTAGTGAAGACATAAGGAGAATCAAACTGGACTTCTAGTTTTTAGGTCGAAATGTTTCACTACTGATCCAAGTAGCTTCATCAGACTGAATCAAGGAAACATGAGAGGCCTTCTCCTCCAACCACTGGCTCATTTGTGATAAAGAGTGCTGTTGGTCTTGTTTCTTTGTCCAATTACCGATCGAAGAACGAGGAGCAATCAAATAAGGGACATGGGATGTGCCCAGACTTCCAGAAAGTCCAGTGGACAGAGTTTTATATCAACTCTATTTTAAAATGTTTTGCTAAATAAAGTAATGATTTTTAAGCAGAAATTATGGTATTATTCTCTATATTCTTTGCAGGAGTGGTTGGTCGCTGCCTCAATACCTTGAAGAAGGTTTGGTTCAAATGCCCCGCCCCCATCTCACCTGTGCAGGTTGCAGGTGTAGACACTCATCTGTGCGTGTTGTCAGCTGAATCTACAGATTTTTAAACGTTTATGGTGGTGTCGTTTTTCTAATCCTAGCAGGGTGGGCTAGCCCGTCTGGCTGAGTACCATCAAAGCGTGAGATGCTGTTTTGAATCTTCGTTAAAAACCTGTGGGACTTGGTCTGCAGCAGGTCGCTGTCCGTCAAACTTTCAGTGAGGCCGCTGCTGCCTCAGGTCATCCCAGCACCTTCATCTCCTGCCAGGAGCTGCCACCCACCTGCTGCCATGCTGATTACAGCTTTTAACCTCAGCCACGTTTCAGCTTGTGCCTTTTTAAGCCGACAGAGGTCCAGGCAAACAAGTACTGCATGTCAGAGACTGCACACCCACGTCGGATTAACAGAAACACTTAAGATAGAGTTTCTCTGAAGGCTGGACACTAATATCAGAGTGTTATCTGATTAAGCCCCAGCTGCCTTTAAAGAGGTCACATGACTCTGAGGTTATAAGTGCTGTCAGTCAGTTGGTCTGTGTGAGGCCACACAAACTGAAACATGAAACTAAAAATCGGTGAAGATTTTTACTTTCAGGTAAAAAAATCATCTGAGTTACACACAGAGTTTCTGAGGAGATGTAGAAGTTACTGAGAACATAAACTTTAGTTATTAGTTAATTAAGTTAATTTACCAGATTTTGGAGGGTTTGAGGAAGTTTGGGAATTTTTGGTTGAGGCTCTTGTTCTCGAGGATCTTCACGAAACTGTGGGTTCACAGGGACCAGGGGAGTTCAGGTTTGGTCAGGTTCAGTTCAGAGTTTGCTTTTCTCATTAACAAAGTTAGTGATTAGTGAGAAAGTTGTATTGTTGAACATGTTTAGTTTATTATTTCAGTTTGAAGACAGTTTTATGTCATCATGATATCTGAGTAAAACTGGTGATGTGCCCTGGCACTGAAGCACGTTCCTCTATCAATCATGTATACCACCATGTGGCTACAGGTGGAATTACAGGTCTGGAGTAAAAAGAGCCAGATTTTACTCCTTAAACTAAATGGTAATAATATAACATGTACCTCATTATAGTGTCATTTTCCTATTTACAGTCAGAGATACACATGAAGAGAAAATGTATTTTTTTACAAACTGCTCCAGTCTGCAGAGAAGCATCAGTCGTTCTTCAGAAATATGTTTATCTTTATTTATTTACACGTGTGATGAGACAGTTCAGCAAATGTGGAAAATGGTAAATTCCTTATATATACAGATGATCCTTATTTTGTTGGTCTCTAACAGTTATTGGGGATTTGTTTACAATACAACGTAGTTTCTGACGTCAAATAGTGTGACCCCATCAGAGTACTGTTCTTAGTCAAACTGAGGTACTTCTGCTTTACTGGATTATTCCTTATGCAACTTTCCACTTCCCCTGCATCACATTTCAGGGAAATATTCTGCTCTTTCTGCCCAGCATTTATCTGCAGCTGCAGAACTGACCTGAAACATTTTAAAGGCGTCACTTTGTCTCTGGGTCAGTGTGATGACATTTTTCACAAGTCAGTTAATCAGATAATTAATATTATCAAATATTAACAATATTAATATACATACTTTAATATTAACAATATTAAAGTATGAGCAGACAGTCACTGCACTGAGTACTTTGGATATGTGGACTACACTTTCCTGAGTATACTCATATACCTTTGCTTAATTTTAAATACAATAGAGGATTTTTACAGTGTGGTATTAGTACTACTACTAGCACTTCCTCCAGCTGTGGTGTTGGGGGACAGGCAGCATGCAGGATTATTAACATGGTTTTATTTCATTTCAGTTGTTGCCAGCCCTGAACTCTGTGTTGTGTTGCAGCCTGTTTGTAAATGTTAGATCATTTTTTCTTTCATGTTTCTGTGTGTTTGTTTATTGTTGTACTGTTGTCGTTGTTGTTCTTGAAGTGAGATTTGTGCTACTTGCTCTGCAGGTTTGAACTGTCAACTCATGAACTTTTAAAGGGATGTGCACAGAAAATCCGTAGCTTGTCCCGGACCAATACACTCCCAGAGGATGCTGGGAAAGTGGAAGAGCATTATGTTTTCTTTGTGCTGATTGGCTGGCTGTGTCTCTTTGTTTGTTTACTTAGTAATGAGCCAATCACATGGCTCACTGACACACACAGTAATTAGCGAGAAAAAGAAGGTAATGTGTGTGATAGGGAGCAGCTGGTACAGGAGATAAAAACACTGTGTCCTCTTGTCTGCTGCTCCATCTGTCCACATCACATCTTTTCAGACAGATGAAATTTTTAAAATGTGACACCCAGCAGGGACATACATCATTCTCACAAGGTCAGGCACAATCCAACAAGTTCTGCAGTGCCACCATGAGGCCAGCCAGTGTGGTTTGATGTGAAAATGTGAATGTAGAAATCCACATCCACTTTTAGAGAAACGTCTTAGCACATAATTGCACGTTGCACACAGCAGCACCGACAGGCACAGGTTGGACTTTCCAGTCAGTAACGTCTGACATTTTCTGATTTTATTTCCAGGAGTGAATAGTCCAGTGCACTTGAGGAATGAAAAACAATGTCAGTATCAGACTAATATGTTTCAGTTCATGGCTTCAGCAGGGTCAGTGTGAAATCCATACTGAAGAACAATGAAATAAGATGGTTGTTTGTTTTATTGCCCTGGGGAACAACAGTAAAGTCACATGATTCAGTCCAGTGCTGCCCCAGCGACCTCACAGCTCCTGTGTGTGGAGTTTCAGGCTGTTGCTGATGGATTTCACAGCTTTGGGTATTCTTGGTGTGTGGAGGACGGGTCGACTCTTGGTCATGACCGAAACATTTAAATGGACATGTCAGGGAGTTCCAGCATGATGTAGACACACACACACACACACGCATTACTTCCTGTGTTAGATGAATTTGTGCTTTTCCGCCGGGCCGTCCAGCATCCTGCAGAACACCGCAGCCCTCAGTCTGCTGAGACGTCATTATGTTTGTTTCTGTCTGAAAACCATATCAGGTGATGAAGCTGTGAGGGCAGGAGAGAGTAGAGAGCGTGAAGCTGAGAAATCACACAGCTGAACCTGAGACTGTCTCTGTGAGTCCTGTGTTTAGTTTGGATCAGTTTAGTCACTTTTACTTTTCTCACACTCCAGGGATCTGGTTCATGTCAGTGAGACCATGATGTCATGACTCCTTATTATTACTGTGCCCAGTGAGTAGGCTGCTTAACAGACACTAACAGATTTCAAACTAAACCCACATAAACATCTTTAATCTGTGGTTACCTGTCTGGAGACAGATGAACAAATGAAGCCTGTTTTTGAATTTGTGTGGAGAGTTGCTGCTGAGAGAAACTGAGGAGCTGATCACACAAAAACACTTGAATGCAGTCATGACAAATAAAAATGCCCACAGTGTTAGTGGGCAGCTGTCAGTCTGTGCACTGCTCATGATAGGGCTCTGTGCCATCGTATATGTTAGATCAATTCTTTTAACAAATAGACTCAGAGGACAAACTTCCAATATATCGATATATTGGACTCTCCATAGCAAAATGTACTTCTGAGCAGTCTTCTCCCCAGGTCATTCTACTCTTCACTCACCAAATTCCCCTAGGTGTGGTTGGTTTCTTCACTGGTTTGAAGTACTTGGTAAGGTCCTTCCCAGCACAGAGAATGCCAATACTTCCTCTTGATGATTTTTACAAAGACCCAGTCTCCTGGTTTCACTCTAGAGTCAGGTTCAGGCTCAGGACCCTCCTGTTGTGCATTAATCACAGACACAATATTTTTATTATTCAACATTTTTGCCATGTAATCAGCAATGGTCTCAGTCATGTGAGCATCCTCCTTAATGAATGGTTTTAGCTCAGGAAGATGATAACACTGCAGTAAGATGTTTAATTACCTGATTTACAAAATATGTGTCATTATTACAATAGATTTTCTCTGGAATTCCAAATCTGGGAATAATAGTAGTTGTCAGTGTTCAGGATGTTTTGCTGGAAACACTTCAGTCCATTTGGTTAATGCATCAATGATCACTAAACAGTATTTCTTTCCCTCACAATTATTTAGTTCAATAAAATCCATGCAAATGTGTTGAAAGGATATTCAGGTAGTGGAAACTTTCCACAACTTTCAACAATCAATTTATTGACAAAATTCTTTTGAGTAGTTTGTAAAACTACTGGCTTGTCACCCTGGAAATAACACTCAGAAATCATTTCATTATCATAGTTAGTGAAAAGCACTTCAGCTCTTGTCCTAACTTTCTTTTGTGATTTTCTCTTTGTTGGAGGACAATGGCCCCATGCACAGTATAATTTTTATGTTTTCCAGTCAATTTGATGCTTTTGAATAAATCCTGAAATTTCAGGTTTGAGGCCATTTAAGAAGGCATTCTTCATGCGGCCCATCCCCACTTTCTGCAGCACCTTCAGGTACTGGTATTCCACTATGAGTGGTTCCAGTCTGTTAAAATAAGCCAGCACTCCCTCACTATCTTCTACATAAGGAGATTGAGGCTGAGGCACAGGATCAGAAGGAGCTGTGGGAGGTAATATTTCTCGACCAACAGCAACCTCCTCTTCCTGGGAGTGTACGAAGGAAGCTGAGCCGGTGGAGGATTGTTAAGACGAGGAGGTGGTCTACAGCATGACATTGTTTGATCATCTGTATATTCAACAGTTTTCCCTAAATACAGTGTTGGTGAAGAGGCTTTTAACTGTTTTTCTATTTGCTTCTGTCTCTTTTCTCCTTCCTTTCTCTCTTTCCCTCTCTGTATACTCTCTGCCTCCTTTAACCATTCTTGTGCTGCAAGCAGCCCTTCTTTTCTCTGATCCTTCTGATTTCCCTTAGTCTTACTCTTTATGTCCTTCACTAAGTTTCTACAGTCTTCACAGTTTAACATCCCTGAAAACCCATATTTGTTTTTCCATTTGTCTAATTTTTCTATGTTTTAAGGATCTTTTTGATGCATCAATTTTGTGTCACCGGTGACTAGTTTTTCTAATTTTGTATTCTTATTACCCATTTTATTTCTTTATATGCAGTTACTATTTGTTTTTACTTGTATTATTTTTACGTGTTATTATTATTATAGGCCTACACTGATTATTTTAATAGGATCCTTCTCCCCTTTTTTTTTAATTAATTTAATTTTTTACAATTTCTATGTTTTTATATTCTTCCAAGTACCAATACTCTCTCTTGGCCTTATCCTCAAAAGCACTTTCAACACTGCACAGGGGTTCCTTTTGTCCTGGGTCTCCCACAGACCGCGGGGTCAGTTTACTTTGAGTCTCCCCCAGACCACTTTATGGGTTCATCCTGAGTTTCTGATTTCCTGAGAGCCCTCCTCGGTTTTACCCGAATACGTTTGAGCCAGTATCGCCGTGGCCACACAAATTTCGGTTTTGTTTGAATTCCAGAACTCAAGTCAAGTCAATGAAATTTTTAGTCATAGTTTTGTTTTGAAGCCACTAACCTCAGCCTGATCAGAGCCCTACTCAATTCACTTATTCATTTGTAAAATTCCTCTTACTTTACAGGAGTCCGTCTCTGATCTCTCTTTTCAAAATTCAAGTGCGTCACTCCTCTCCCCTCACAGCAGCTCCCAGCCTCTCAATGCTCCAAATGCTCAATGGTTCAAACCCCAGACGAACCCCCAAGTTTGTTAGGTAAATTCTTTTAACGAATAGACTCTTTGGAACTTTGGAAAGATCATATAGAAGTTTTACATGCAAGGAGTAACAGTCACACAGCACCTTAGTACAGTATGAGGGTCACTGGCTGCTTGCAGCCCAACACATCAGTTTTCATGGTAACACAAGCAAAAATTATATTTCCACAATACACAATAGGCCCTATTCAGAAGTGTTTCAGTTATACTAAAGTAGGGTGGATTAGGTCACTTGAGGGTAAACATTTTAACTTCTTTAACAGTATTTCACACAGATATCTCTTTGAGCTCTGGGTTTGGTCTCCACCATCTCCTGAGGGAAATCACTGGCTCTTTAGCTGCTAAATGCTCCAATGTGTTCACCAGCTGGGCCCTGACTGTGTCTGTCTGCTGTTTGCTGCTGAGCAGGTAGAGGACGGTAGCTCTGGAAACATCTGCTTCCTGCTGCTGACTCAGATGCAGTTTTGTTGCCATTGCTCCGTTGTTCTGTGCCGAGGTAAATGTCAGCTGTTGGCGTGGAGGCAGACTGACTAAACACAGAGATCAGGGAAAGCTGGAGGCGAGAGATGCAGGACAGCAGGAACTCTCCAGTGGAATACTGCAGGATTGATTTGGCTGAGAGATGATGACATGATGATGAATCACAAGATGTGAGTCATCTGATCTGTGTGAATCATCAGGCGTGAGGTGTGATAGCCATCATCGTTCCTGCACTGAGCCTACTGTTCTTATCAGCCAGAGCAGTAGGTGGGGGGACCCAGGCCTTCTCTCCCTTGTAAATTTGCATTTTCCTCAAACAGGATGTTTTACAGGGCTGTGGTACAGCCATCAGTACCATCAGACCCCAAACTATCAATACCACCAATATGACGTCTTGTGTTGTGTACTGGGAAAATACTGGATCCTTCACATCCTGGGTGCATGAACTCATCTGTCATTTACTGACACTATTAAATTTAACAGCTGTCATCACTGGTGACGCCATTAACGGCAGCAAAGAGAAACTGCTCCTCAAATTAGTGACAAGACAGATTCAGAAGTAGCCTGTTAATAATAAAATGATGTGACTGTACTGTAGCTGCTTTTAAAAATAAAAACTATCAATATCGCTATTGATATTGTTGATCCTGGGTCTGGTGCTAGTTTACACTGGGTGGAAACTGAATCTTGTGGTGTGCCAGCTGCTGATCCACAGCTGTAAAGCACAGATGAATCTTTGATCAACAGTCTGTAGGTAAACTGACTTCCCTCTGCTGTCGCTTTGGTAGGTTGATGTAACGTCACATAGTGTGACTAAAATGCATCTATTCCTCAAAAGAAATGCAGGTATTGGCAGTAATTCAGTTTATTTTCAGCGTCTTTCAATCAGCATGAACAGAAAAAACAAGCCCAGGTGGGAAAGTCAAATCCAGATGTTCCCTCCATCTACAAAGCTGGATCATAGTCTGAAGGTTTCGTTCAGAACCGATCCAGAATCCAAACACTGCTGAATTAATGCACCTCACATGCTGACATGACTAAACAGATTTAGCAATTCAATTCAATTCAATTCAATTTTATTTGTATAGCGCCAAATCACAATACAAATCATCTCAAGGCACTTTACAAAAACTAAAACTAAAAACCCAACAATTCCCTTATGAGCAAGCACTTGGCGACAGTGGAGAGGAAAAAACTCCCTTTAACGGAAGAAAAAAACCTCCAGCAGAACCGGGCTCAGTTTGGGCGGCCATCTGCCTCGACCGGTTGGGGTGAGTGGATAGAGCAGAGAGAAAAGAACAGCAAAAATAAACAACAAATAGACACTGCAAGTTGGTGGGGCCAGTAACTGCACATCAGCGATAAACAGCTCCAGGACCAGGGACACCTGCAGAAGGTACAGAGAGAGAGAGAGAGAGAGGGAGGGAGAGAGCACTAGGGGAGAGAGAGAGCACAAGGTTAGTAACATTCAATGGTGGAATATACATGAGGTGGGAGAGAAGGGGGGGGGTAGGGGAGCTCAGTGCACCGATGGTCCTTGGGCAGTCTAGGCCTATAGCAGCATAACTAACTAAGGGATGGTTCAGGGTTGCCTGAAGCCAGCCCTAACTATATGCTTTGTCAAAGAGGAAGGTTTTAAGTCTAGCCTTAAAAGTACAGAGAGTGTCTGCCTCCTGAACCCAGGCTGAGAGCTGGTTCCACAGGAGAGGAGCTTGATAGCTAAAGGCTCTGCCTCCCATTCTGCTTTTGAGAACTCTGGGAACCACAAGTAGGCCTGCACTCTGAGAGCGAAGTGGTCTATTGGGATAATATGGTACTATGAGGTCTTGAAGGTATGAAGGAGCTTGATTATGAAGGGATTTGTATGTGAGAAGAAGGATTTTAAATTCTATTCTATATTTTACAGGGAGCCAATGAAGAGAAGCCAATATAGGAGAAATATGATCTCTCTTGCTAGTTCCTGTCAGGACTCTGGCTGCGGCATTCTGGATTAATTGGAGGCTTTTTATTAAGATATTAGGACATCCAGATAGTAATGAGTTACAGTAATCTAGCCTTGAGGAAACAAACGCATGGACTAGTTTTTCTGCATCATTTTGAGACAGGATGTTCCTAATTTTGGAAATGTTGCGCAGGTGAAAGAATGCAGTTCTAGAAATTTGTTTTATGTGTGAGTTAAAGGACAGGTCCTGGTCAAAAATAACTCCAAGGTTTTTTACAGTAGTGCTGGAGGCCAGGGCTATGCCATCTAGAGTAGCTATAATTTTAGAAAAGTTATTTCTGAGATTTTTAGGCCCAAATATAATGACTTCTGTTTTCTCCGAGTTTAAAAGTAAAAAGTTACTGGTCATCCAAGCCTTTATGTCAGTTAGACAGGCTTGAAGTCTGGTTAACTGGTTTGTGTTAACAGGTTTAATAGATAGATATAACTGAGTGTCATCCGCATAGCAGTGGTAATTAATAGAGTGCTTCCTAATGATATATCCTAAAGGAAGCATGTACAGGGTGAACAGAATCGGTCCTAGCACAGAACCTTGTGGAACTCCATAACTAACTTTTGTTCGTGTGGAAGGTTCATCATGGACATGAACAAACTGGAATCTGTCCGATAAATAGGATTGGAACCATTTTAACACTGTTCCTCTGATACCAATCACATGCTCCAGTCTCTGTAATAAGATGTTGTGGTCAATGGTGTCGAATGCTGCACTAAGGTCTAGGAGGACAAGTATCGAAACAAGTCCATTATCTGAGGCTAAGAGAAGATCGTTGGTAACTTTCAACAGTGCTGTCTCTGTACTATGATGTGCTCTAAATCCTGATTGGAAATCTTCAAATAGTTCATTCCTGTGTAAGTGGTCTGATAGCTGCTTAGCAACAGCTTTTTCTAGGATTTTAGAAATAAATGGCAGGTTGGATATTGGTCTATAATTAGCCAAGACACCTGGATCAAGACTAGGCTTTTTGAGTAAAGGTTTGATTACTGCAGTCTTAAAGGCCTGTGGTACGTAGCCTGATACTAGAGATAAATTTACCAAGTCCAATAAAGATGAGTTCATTAATGGCAGGGTGCCTTTAAGCAGTCTAGTCGGGATGGGGTCCAAGAGACACGTTGATGATTTCGATGAAGCAACTACTGATGTAAATTCAGAGAGATCTATAGGAGAGAAGCAGTCTAAACATAACTGAGGTCCTACAGATGATTCAAGAGCTACTGTAGTAGAAGATTCATTTATTGCAGGTATAGGAAGCATCTGCTGAATTTTATCTCTAATAGTTGTGATTTTATTTGTAAAGAAACTCATAAATTCATCACTGCTGAGAGCTAAGGGAACACTGGGCTCAACGGAGCTGTGACTTTTTGTCAGCCTGGCTACAGTGCTGAAAAGAAACCTGGGATTGTTCTTATTTTCCTCTATTAGTGATGAATAGTATGCAGTTCTGGCTTTACGGAGAGCTTTTTTATATGTTAGTAGACTGTTTTTCCAGGCTAGAAAAATTTCCTCTAAGTTTGTGGAACGCCACTTCCTTTCCAGCCTTCGTGATGCCTGCTTTAAGGTACGAACATGTAAATTATACCATGGGGCTAGTCTTCTCTGAATCACTAACTTCTTTTTCAGAGGGGCTACAGAATCAAGCGTTTCACGCAGTGAGGTTACAGCGCTGTCAACAACATGATCAATTTGGTAGGGAGTAGGATTAAGGCAGCTGCCCTCCATTATGTTTATACTTGGCATAGATGCAAATAAAGATGGAATCATTTTCTTAAATTTATTAACAGCGTTGTCGGATAAACATCTGCTGTAGTGGAATTTTCTTCCAGACGCTGCATGATCCATCATTTTAAATTCGAAAGTTATTAAAGAATGATCTGACAAAACAGGATTTGGGGGGAAAATTATTAGATGTTCAATTTCGATGCCATAGGTCAGAACAAGATCAAGGGTGTGATTGAAACAGTGGGTGGGTTTATTAACGTTTTGAATGAAACCAATTGAATCTAATATAGAATTAAATGCAATGCTGAGGCTGTTATTTTCAACATCTACATGAATGTTAAAATCTCCCACTATAATGACTTTATCTGATCTAAGCACTAAATCAGACAGGAAGTCAGGGAATTCAGTTAAAAACTCTGAGTAAGGAACAGGTGGACGGTACACAGTGACAAGTAGAACTGGTTTTTGTGTTTTCCAGTTTGTATGTGAGAGACTAAGAGTGAGGCTCTCAAATGAGTTAAAATTGTTCTGAGGATGAAAGTTTAATAATAAGTTTGAGTGGAAGATTGCAGCTACTCCTCCACCTCGACCTGTGCTTCGAGGAACATGATAATTTTTATGACTGAGGGGGGTTGATTCATTCAGACTGACATATTCATCCTGCTGTAACCAGGTTTCAGTAAGATAAAGTAGGTCAATTTGGTGATCAGTTATCAAATCATTTACTAACAGAGATTTAGAAGAAAGGGACCTAATATTTAATAATCCACATTTGACAGTTCTGTTTTTCTGTTCAATAAGAGGAGTGGTCTTAATTTTTATTAAGTTTTTATGAATAACTCCTCTTCTGTTAACTTCTGATTTGTTTGATTTATATGTTCGAGGGGCAGACACAGTCTCTATGTGGTTTGAAGGGGGCGGCGGCTCTAAGGAAACTGCAGAGAAGCGTTTTAGTTCATCCCCTGTGGAGCAGAACTCAGCTAATATTGGATGAAACCCAGCTGAACCAGCTCTGGCTTGGGTTGGCTGGGCTGTACAGATGAGTCCGAGGGACCAAACTTTTCCTGTTTCCTGAAAATGTCACAGAAGCTCTGGTCAGTAACGCTGAAGACGCTAGATTTCAGTGGTCGGGGAAGTGGCAGATTTGGCGGGAAACTATCAGCCTTGTGACTGCAGACACCGTGCTGGTTTGCCAGAGCGTTTCGTCAGCCATGTCCCTGTTGCCACGGTGATGTTTGAGGATGTTGGTCTAAGGCATGACTCACCTGTAGCTCTTTTTTTCTCACTTTAATAGCACCGTACACGTTACCGTTAGTTTAACCCTGCTGGTCCCGGGCCAGGCTCAGCAGCCAAGTCAAACTGAAGAGACCGAAGAGCTTTTCACTGTGTGGAGACGTCTCACCTGAAAGACACATGCTGACAAATCAGAAGCTGCAGGCAGAGTTTGGTCAGACAAAATCCAGTCAACACTGTAGGAAACAAATAACACAAATAAAATCATGTTTTTATTGCTGCTTCTTGTTGTTAGCACTTTAACTCTTTTCTACTTTCATTACTGACCTGGATAACTCACACAGCCTTCATTATTTATTTATTTTATTTATATTTTCTATGATATTCATATATAATGTTAATCAGTGGTGGAAAGCCCATTTGCTGAAGTACATGAGTACAAATACAAATTCAAGGTACAAGGTGTGAGTATTCCCATTTAATGCCACTTTGTACTACAGACAGTGGTAAATATTGTACTTTTACTGCCTTACTTTCGTCTGATGACTTCACACTATTCAGAAGACACTTGAAAAACCAGCACTGTTGCCTCATAGCAAGAAGGTTCAATTCAATTCAATTCAATTCAATTTTATTTGTATAGCGCCAAATCACAATACAAATCATCTCAAGGCACTTTACAAAAACTAAAAACTCAACAAATCCCTTATGAGCAAGCACTTGGCGACAGTGGAGAGGAAAAAACTCCCTTTAACGGAAGAAAAAAACCTCCAGCAGAACCGGGCTCAGTTTGGGCGGCCATCTGCCTCGACCGGTTGGGGTGAGTGGATAGAGCAGAGAGAAAAGAACAGCAACAATAAACAACAAATAGACACTGCAGGTTGGTGGGGACAGTAACTGCACATCAGCGATATACAGCTCCAGGACCAGGGACACCTGCAGAAGGTACAGAGAGAACAGAGAGAGAGGGAGGGAGAGAGCACAAACTAGGGGAGAGAGAGAGCACAAGGTTAGTGACATTCAATGGTGGAATATACATGTGAGGGGGGAGGGGAAGGGAAGGGAGGGGAGGGTTAGGGTAGGGGATCTCAGTGCACCGATGGTCCTTGGTCAGTCTAGGCCTATAGCAGCATAACTAAGGGATGGTTCAGGGTTACCTGAAGCCAGCCCTAACTATATGCTTTGTCAAAGAGGAAGGTTTTAAGTCTAGCCTTAAAAGTACAGAGAGAGTCTGCCTCCTGAACCCAGACTGGGAGCTGGTTCCACAGGAGAGGATCTTGATAGCTAAAGGCTCTGCCTCCCATTCTGCTTTTGGAAACTCTGGGAACCACAAGTAGACCTGCACTCTGAGAGCAAAGTGGTCTATTGGGATAATATGGTACTATGAGGTCTTTGAGGTATGAAGGAGCTTGATTATGAAGGGATTTGTATGTGAGAAGAAGGATTTTAAATTCTATTCTGTATTTTACAGGGATCCAATGAAGAGAAGCCAATATAGGAGAAATATGATCTCTCTTGCTAGTTCCTGTCAGGACTCTGGCTGCAGCATTCTGGATTAATTGGAGGCTTTTTATGGAGATACTGGGACATCCAGATAGTAATGAGTTACAGTAATCTAGCCTTGAGGTAACAAATGCATGGACTAGTTTTTCTGCATCATTTTGAGACAGGATGTTCCTAATTTTGGAAATGTTGCGCAGGTGAAAGAATGCAGTTCTAGAGATTTGTTTTATGTGTGAGTTAAAGGACATGTCCTGGTCAAAAATAACTCCAAGGTTTTTTACAGTAGTGCTAGAGGCCAGGGCTATGCCATCTAGAGTAGCTATAATTTTAGAAAAGTTATTTCTGAGATTTTTTGGCCCAAATATAATGACTTCTGTTTTCTCCGAGTTTAAAAGTAAAAAGTTACTGGTCATCCAGGCCTTTATGTCAGTTAGACAGGCTTGAAGTCCTGGTTTGAAACCCATCAGGGGGCCTTTCTGTGTGGAGTTTTTTCCTCCCACAGTCCAAAAACATGTATGTCAGGTTGATTGGTGACTCTAAATTGCCCATAGGAGTGAGTGTGAGTGTGTGAGGTTGTTTGTCTCTATGTGGCCCTGTGATGGACTGGAGAGATGGGATAGGCTCCAGCAGATCCCTGGGACCCTGGTTGGAATAAGAGGGTATAGATCATAGGTCACTAAGAGGCGGGCCGCGGTCCGGGTGCGGACCCAGAAGCCGCCCCATACGGACCCGGCCCTACAGCCAAAACAGAAGATTGTGATTTAAAACCTAACGGGGCGCTTCTATTTCCACCGGCGCAGCTTTTTTAGACTTTGCGGTAGTGGAAACGCACAGACCAATTGCATGCGAGTTGAGCCATCCCACATGATACCACTCAGCCAATCAAGTCTGTGCATCCCAGGCGGTAAACATTACGACTCTACAGTGTAAACAGAGCTAGAGGCAAGTTACACATGAAAAGACAGTACAAAGAAAAAGAAAGAGAGCGATACATGTAGAAAACAAAGGGAGAGAAACTGTAAAGTGAGACGGAGAAAGAGAGAGAACTTAGTTAATGAGAGAACATTATACATATCTACAGCCATAGATATATGTTCAGTTGTATGTTACATGACAATAAATATTGTCAGAATGTTTTTGAATTGTACTGAATTCATTTGATTTGACAGTCAGGTATTGATTACATGCAGATGTTGATAAAACTACTAGGTTACTTAAATATATATCACACTAACTAGTTAGACATTATGATCTTCCGGACCTTAGCTTCAAGAAATTTTCTCTAACTGGACCTCTTTAAATTTTAGTTGAATACCCCTGGTATCGATAATGGATGGATGATTATTGAGAATGTAACTTTATTCAGCTTCAGCTTCAGTTGACGTGACATCCCCTGTACTTTCACACGAACGCGAGTCCTGTTAGGTCTGAGCCTGGTTATTGCATTTCTGCAGCTTAAACAGTCTGTGTCACTTCTGACTCTGATCATGTTTAAATATCCAAGACCTACTTAATTCAGTTTTGACCTTTATTATACAACTTCGAGTGTAAACATCACACCAGCACTGCACTTTGTGAGTCCAAGTTTGGAATTTCAGGAATTTCTGACACTGACCATATCTCATAGCTGTTGGGAAAAATACAGACAAATCTACAAACTGGTGGAAGAATGGCTCCGACACTCACATCAACATAAAATACAATATTCAGATTAATACAATTGATTCAGATCATTTGAATTCAGGCTGATTATCTGCTGTGACTCCAGGTTAGAGCTAAACAGCTTCATGTGTGAAAGGTGGAAATAAGGAATGGTTCTGCTGCTCTTCCCATTCTGCCAACACTGTGTGAATACAGGTCAAGACCAAAGTCTCATTTCAAAGGTTCAGCAGGAAAGCAGACACTGTTTTATTAAAGAGCCTGTGCAATGGAGGTGAAGTGTGTGTATATCAAAACCATTATGTGTGTACAAAAAGCAGAATATAAATAAAAAATATATAAATGTACACACTGTGTGTGTTTCTAACTCACAGGAGTTAGAAACACCCAATTGATGGAAACACCCCTATTTCCATCAATTTGGGGGGGGGGGGGGTACTATGACATCACTGGGGCTTGGGGGGCCTCCAGGTGTGTTTTCTCAGTGACCCAATCCTCAGTGCTGAATGGAAGGAGGGAGTGTGTTCAGGCTTTAGACCTGTTTGATTTTTGTGTTTGAATAAAACGAAATGAATCACCTGCTACCTGCTGTCCAGTCCACTCAGAAAACTGCACTGATGTATCCAAGGAGCTCAAAGGATGCACTGCATTATCACCACTCCTTCATCTATTAGAAACACTGTCAGCACTGATCAGTAGGTGATCAGTGTAAACAGGCTGCTCCAAAAAGACACAGTCTCAGGTAAAGGATGAACAGAAAGTGTTCACCTGATTTCACCTGTAATGTTTTCTTCCTCTGCATCTTGGTGCTCAGAAGTTAACTCTGGTCAGTGTGTGGAATTGACGCATTGTGTCTGTGACAACTGGCACTCGGCTCATCACACTATAAAAAATATTTAAAAGTCAAATAAAAAATTGTTCTCAAGTCCCATATCTGGATTCTAAGTCCAGGCCCAAATCTTCTGAGGAGAAGTCTGAAGCCAGGTCACTGTCAATGTGTTAATGGATGCAGGCGGTTTTAGAAAACTCCTTCCTGGGTGAAGAGTTTTCCTTATCTCCTGTGATAAGGATTCCATGATTTGTGCAGACTGGTACTGGGATTAAACAGACATACAGCTGCTCCCCCACTGTATGGATGACCAGTGGCGTCACAGTGAGCTGCAGAGGTCACTGATAAACTATCAATAACTGTACTCAGGCATCTGATTGGCTAATGTGGCTCCAGGTCAGCGTGATACTGCCCCTTGTTGTTGTGCTGTGTAGAACCAAACGTTGTTAAAAAATGTTAAAAAACTCTCATGTACCTGTGAACTGGGACTCTGAGATCCATCTTATTTACCGCAGTTTCCAAATCCTCATTATTATTATTAATAAACGTATTTTGTGAATTATTGTGTGAATGTTTTTCTATGTTATTTCTATATGTTTTTCCAAAGATGATATTCCCAACATTTTCCTGGACGTGTCTCTGGAAATCCTGTATTACTGTTAATATATAACAATATTCTTTGGATTTTTAGTCCTGTTGACATCTATTGTTCAAACACAGTGAATGGTGATACCACCGAGCTATGTCCACTTATGTTGTTCAACTTGTCCTTCAGTTCTTTCCACAAGTTCTGAATCTTTGGCCTTTTTCAGAACGTACGGCTGCAGCTCCCGGACTCATGGTTTTACAGGGAAGTGGAAAGAAAAAGAAAAGTATTTTTGAATTTATGGAGTATTTACAGTGTACAGTAATGAGAAACAGAACTGAAGTTTGGGGAAATTGGTGTTAATGTTCTTGTGTACAGCCTGTAAGAAATTAATTTCCTCTAAAGTTCCCAGTTAGAGCATACAGCTGTGTGCAGCTGGATTATTATTTCTGAATCGTGTAAACCTCAGAGCACTTTGTCATCAGGTTTAAAATCATTTCTAAGATAAAGTTGTGGGATTTGCTGAAGTGACAGATACTTCCATGTCTGTTTCACTGCCTGAAGGCCACCTGCAAAACTCCCACATCAGTGCAAATCTGTGTTACACAGACCCACGTAGACACCAGAGTGGGCCCATATGAAGCTAAGCTGCAGCTGGATTTCATTGCTGATTTAAACTGGACTTGTAGAAGTGAAAGAGACCAGAGGACAGGAGGTGAGCTGCTCCCAGGAGGTTCCATGAACAGGTAATGGATCTGATGAATTAATGTCAAACATACACAGTGGAAAAGAAGGAGGGTGAGAAGCACAGGAAGTGATGTCACAGGAGCGGAGACTCCCGATTGGACAGGAGAATCCTTGCAGCTGCTATAAAACCTGATGTGAAGCCACAACAAGACAAGAGAGGGAAGAGACGACGCAGCAGTAGAGACTCCTCTCCACACTGAAGGTAATGATTCTGCATGTTACTGTGTGTGTGTGTGTGTGTGGTGCAGGTGTGCACAGGCACACACTCCTGCAGGGAAACGCCATAAGAAATGTCACTTTCTAGTAACCAATTTTTATGTTTTAACTCAGAGCTTCTTAATTTTCTCCAGAAACATTTTCATTAGATTCTCTGTTGAGGTGAACAAAAGCAAACTGAAACAGTGCACAGTTTAAAAAAAAAAAAACTGATGATTTTTATTATAACTTCTGACAGTGTGTGACTTTTCCTGCTGTCTGCTCCTTTTCACTTTGTTTTCTTTGCATTTCGTGTCAAGCAAAACTGATTCACAACAGTGAATTCAGGTCGCTGCTGCAGAAGCTTTGTGCTCACTGTAGTTTGGGGTATCCTCATTTTAGACTGCTATTATTTTTGACAGTTCTCAGACTATTGGTAATAAATTGTTAGTCTGTAACTCACTTCAGTTAAATAATGATTTATGCATGAGGGAAATGCATGAAAGAAAAAGTCAACTCCCCAAATGATTTTGTAACAGTCAGAAAGTAAAAGAGAAACAGGCAATCAGGTGTTGTCTGGTCTGAGAACGTGGAGGTGATGGTCAGGCTGCTGCTGGGTTGCAGGGAGAAAACACGGGTATTTTTACGAATGGAAGAATTTGCAGTGTGTCTGTGTGTGTGTGGTCCACACATGCAGAGCTGCAGATCATCAGTATCATCAGAGGTGTGAAGAGGAGAAGTTCAATTTCTGTGTGTGCATGAGTGTGTGTTTGCTGAGTGCACACATACCTGTATGTATGCGTGTGTGTGTTGAAGGCAGGTGTTTGTGTCAGAGGAATGCAGGAGCATGCACGTTGGCCAGCATGTAAGTGACGGTCAGAAGTCGTTTATTTGCAGGGATGGAAAATGCTAAAATTAGCCGATGTTGCTGGACAATACACTTCACCCGTCAGAGCTAAAACTGTCCCGCTCTGTGTGCGCACATGTCTTTCTATAGCTGTGAGGACAAGTTTTAGTTCAAACCCATCCTTGTGAGGACATGTTGTGCTGTCCTTACTCGCTGCAGTATGTTTATTTGTTTGTTTGTTTCTCTCATTTGACCAAACAACAGCGGCAGAGTGAAGAAGACACAAACAAACTTTAAGAAACACACACAAAGAATGACCTCTGACCACTGTGAGGCTTCTGTTGCATTCAGATGCACCTGGAAAAATAAGACCTCACCTTTAGGTGAAAATGTTCAGTTTGTGTTTAGACTGTTTGATCACCCAGAGACATGTTTCTATTATTTTGTCCATCCCATTTAAATTATTGAGGCTGATAACACAGAGTTTGAACATCATCATTTTCATGAAGAGGGTTTATTGATTTATTTGCAGCACTGTAGTGATTTTGTATTACACAATTATCCAGCTAATATATTAATATAGACGCAGTTTGGGCCCAGTTTTATACTTTATGTACATTTATATATTTTTTATTTATATTCTGCTTTTTGTACACACATAATGGTTTTGATATACACACACTTCACCTCCATTGCACAGGCTCTTTAATAAAACAGTGTCTGCTTTCTGCAACTCTTCTGTTGGTTTATTGTGCTTTTGTCGACTCCACCACTCAATCTGAGTTTGGTCTGAAGCAGCTGGACCTGCGATGCGTTCAGGTGCTGTTCAGTAACAACATGTTATTGTTGCAGATGCAGTTCTGCAGCTGTTTGCTGTTCTACCTGTTGTCCATCACTGTGCTTCACCACAGTGTTGACAGCATCAGAGTCCAACACCAGCCTCAGGTCAGAATACACACACACACACACACACACACACACACACATACACACACACACACACACACAATCTTATTATTTAAAACAATAGTAAGAGAGTTAGAGGCAGGGAGGCAGCACAAAGCAGAAAGATGCAAGGCAGCTGGACAAACTGGTGCAAAAAGCTGGTTCAGTGACTGGAATGAGACTGGACTCACTGGAGGCTGTGGTGGAGAGATGCGCACAGACAAAGGTGGAGTCTGTCTTGGAATACACTGACCATCCTCTTTACAACATCCTGATGGAGCAGAGAAGCAGCTGCAGGACTGAATCATACAGGAGATCCTTCATCCCCACTACCATCAGGCTCTACAACAATCTTTCTTTCCACAGCCTCATTATCCTGATTTCCCTTGTTCATTGGCTTTTCCTAACCATTGGAACAGCCAGACCCAGTCCTGCTTCCTGCTGGGCTGATGGTCCAAATAATGGACCACAGTCTTTATACACACACAGTTTGTTGGAAGGACTCAGCCAAAGTTAGGACACCAGCATAATTTTACTGAGCTGTGAACAGGTTTTTGTCATTTCAAAATAAAGTTACAACACAGTAAAATGTGCAGGAAGTTCACATTGTAGATTCTGCTGAACTGATAAACTGGTTGAACATCCCTACTGTAAATCTGTGCTGTTTGTGTTGAAACATTTGTGGCAGACAGCGCTGCACTAATGTTCTCTTTAACTGTGTTACTCAGATGCACTGTGTTGAATTTACGTTTTACAGGAAAATAAAAGACATGTTTCTACAAATATCAGAGATTGAAACAGGTTTGTTGCCACAAGGTTTTCACATTCAGTGAAATGAACCTGTCTTTGCAATTAAGGTGGTGCAAAGTGATTAAAAAATATACAGTTGCTGTAAAATGTACTACAAATGAATAATGAAATACAATTTGTGACAATGGGACATTTTATTTTGACAGTCAACTCATTCACTGAATTTATCCTGCTGCTAATGAATTACAGTCGTTTTAACAGAAATGAGTCAAAGCTGCTGAAAAACGGTGACTCGATGAGGGAATGAAACACTTTCAAATCAGTTTTTTGACATAAAACGATGGATCTTTCATCGTGAGACGTGGGATGTTTTCTCCCCAGACCTGGATCAGATGGTGCAGAAACAAGTTGTGTCCTATCAAATCATCCTGAGGGCCAAACCAAACGGCCCCTCCCTCTGAGGGCCCCTGAGCTGGTGTCAGATGTTGGGTGAACCACACCATGACGTCCCGCAGGCTGCAGGACACAAACCTGAAGCTGTTTTCTGTTTAGTCTGGATGAAACCTGATCATCAGGCCACCGACAGACAGGAAGTGAGAAACTGCTTGCCGTCAGGGTCGTAATGTAAGAGATGAGTCACAACATGGAGTCCTGACATGCGAAAACATGGGACCAGGGCGGGTCGGGTACCCTGCTCAGGTCAATATTTTCTATACAGAGACTCCCTTTAGAAAATCAAGCCCAGAGGATTTCAGAGTCCAGATGTTAGTTCAGTCAGCAGCATGGAGTGAATGAGAACCCCGCCTTACTTTGTGTTTCAGTATTTAGTCGTATCCCATCATGTTGTCTTGATTCATACTGACTTGTCTTTGTATGTGAAAAGCCCTCACCGCGCTCTGAAAACAACACAGTTTATTATTTACACTTCCATGACAAGTGGTATGTGTGGTGTGATCAAAAGCTCCATAATACTGCTAAATGTGCATGTTTTTGTAAATGCAAGGATGTATCAGTACATGGACTTATCCTATATATCCTTCAGTGCATAGCTGTATTTCATCCTTCCTTAGTTTTGATACCTAGTCTCATCCGACCCCATCCTTCTTTTTCAGCATGTAGACTGGCCCGTGCCGTGGTCTCGGATGGCTTATTGGCCCCATCCTGGAGTGTCGAAGGCAGGGGAGGAGCTTAGAATGAAGCTGCTCCGATTGGACGACCTGGTGAGGATGGAGAATGATGTCATGGAGCCAAAGAGGAAGAGGAGTTTCCGGGGCAACAGTGCACCACTGGACCGCTTGTCGGTCAGCTCCATGGAAACCAAACAGACACCAAACAAGCAGAGGTAGGAGCAGCTCACCTGAGGTGAAACAAACACTTCCACCTCCACATGTGCTGCGATTG
Source organism: Mastacembelus armatus (assembly GCF_900324485.2). Classification (NCBI taxonomy): domain Eukaryota; kingdom Metazoa; phylum Chordata; class Actinopteri; order Synbranchiformes; family Mastacembelidae; genus Mastacembelus; species Mastacembelus armatus. The sequence goes on from NC_046645.1 coordinate 25,668,871, forward strand.
TCTCCGGTTTTGCAGCATTTGGTGTGAAACTAGTTTTTCTCATCTTTTGTTGTTGGTAGCAAGGCAGTGGAGTTGCCACGGCGACGAATCAATCCCCCTCCCATCGACAGGATCGGCACGAGTCGTCTACCAAAAAGCAGAGGATAGGCCACGCCCCCTCCCCCAACCACTCACCCTGTCTCTACAGCACCCCCTTTTGGACAGGTATGGTACTGCAGCTCATACTCAATGACAGTAATGGACTAAAAAAAACATTGAAATGGTCCTTTTTTTCTCCAGCAGCACCCACACAGATGCATCACACAGCCAGCCACTTGCAGAGCCACGCCCACCACTACTTCACCTGCTCACCCAGCCCCCACCCAACTCACACACATGAATGTTTAGAGATAGTCGATAGAAAGTCGTAATAAGAAACCTTAAACTAATTCTGGTCATTTGAAACACATTTAAATTTCCTTATTTAAATTCTAATTTTACAGGTTTTTAACTGTATTTCTTTCGTGTACAGCTGCTCCATGTTTATGCAAAATGAAATGCTTTGTTGAATCTGAATTTCAGTAAATTAGAAGAACATTGTGGCAGCACACATTTTGTGAATCTTTTACATTTTATTTTAACTGAAAAAAATTATCCTATTTCCAGATATTTCAAATAAAGTTTCTTGTGTTTCTTTCGTTTGGTCAAATTTGACCTTAACTTATTTTCCTGCTAATGTATTTTCCAGATAATTTTGAAAACCTGGCTTTGATGACTGAACTGTTGAATGACACTGTTGTGTGTTTTTTGGACATCACCTGAATACATCACCTCCTTCACCCTCCTGTGTCTTTGACTGGAGGCATTTGTTGCCTCGACGCTGAAACTCAACATCTGACATGACTTGAGTGTTTTCCCTCCTAGTTTTTGTTGTTTGGTCTGTTTACAGCAGGACGACCTGCTAACACGTTTCCACTGCAACACCTGTACATTTACTCTGCAAATACATGACTGGTTTTTGTGTGTATGTGCTGGTGTGCATGAATCCTATCCAGCAATAATGAATGTAAACAGGCCTCAGAAATATATAGAAAAGAACAGCACATAGGATCAGCAGCTGCGTTCTTTAAAGTAAGTCCCACAGACTTCAGGACAGTCTGTTTTCTCTGAGCAGCATCTCGTGGCCAGTAGAGGATGAATGTTAAAGTATTTCTATAAAAACCCTTTGACACTGTAGTATAGATACACTTACATATAGGCAGTGTTTGTAATCTTGACTTTATTCATTGAAATGTTTAGCAGACTGGTCCTGGTTTCTTCCTGTTAGCAGCAGAGTCCAGGTTCATACAAGTAGATACTGGATCACCACAGCAGGTACTTGGTGTGGACTGTAAATAAGAATTAAACACTGAGGTGCAGTGGAGACAGTTCCTCGTCCATGTGAGGTCATAATGGTTTGTATTTGTTCCTGTCTTTGTTCAGCCATGTTCACTGAATCTGTTTTTAAAGCTACTGACTGCCTTAACTGTAGTTGTGCTTAATAAAAACTAAAAAATCCCTGTGCTGAAACTGCTTGTTTTGTTGTGAACATCAGCTGTGGCAGGAAAGAAAACTGACCAGCAGGAAGACACAGCATCACCTAATAATTTCTTGATATTTGAATGGAGTAATTTCAGTTATATGAAGCGCTGCAGTGGAGGTTAAAACACAGTATGTTGCAGCACTATAATCATATATAACTAAATCAATGCAATCTGCGCCTGTTGTTTTGATTATCTTTTTATTATTTTTTAGTTGTCATTTGATTGACACGACAATAACTTTCATTATTATTTTAAGATTTTTGGCTCATCTTTAATGTCCAGCCGGGATTTTATTTTGAAGGCATTGAGCGGAAACATATTATGAGTGTTGCTAACCGGATGCTAACCTTCACGGAGGAGTGAATGGTCAATGTTTCTACAGCTGGAGTAAATAAAACCGTTTACCATCAGCCTGTTTGGATATTTGGACCGGCTTTGGGAATCCTTTCAAACATTTTAACCTGCCGGCTCAGTCGGTTCCGGAACTGCACCGGTTCAGGCAAGTAGCTAGCTAGGTGATCTAATTAGTTAGATAGCTTGTTAGCTGAGCTAACGGAATGGACCTGTTCGACGACCTACCAGAACCGACTCGGACCCCCGGTGAGTGGAGACGGTCCCACGTTAATGACAGATTTGCTCAGTGCTTCGGTACAAGTGTCGTGCCAAAGTAGTTATCTCCCACAGGAATTGTATCCCTTGCCGCGGGAGCGCGCATGCATTCAGAGTGAAGGGCGACCTGCGTTGTTGAGCTTGAATTTTAGCTAAGCTAACGAAAAAACAGTAACGCTTGGATTCTTTGGTCATCGTATTGAATATAGTTTCTTTTACTCCACGAGTTTGGTCAACTTTCCTCCACTACAACTAAAGTTACAGGTGGATACAAATGATTTCAGATGCAGTTTCCCACCAGACATAAAATGTATCCCCCACTCCATGATGCCAAATGATACTCAAACATCCTGGATGTTATTCTTTACACATTTTTGGTCATGCTTCATGACACTGGAGAGTTTGGTCAACTTTCCTCCACTACAACTAAAGTTACAGGCCGGCAGTCCGTGCCGGTCAGATCACAGAACAGCGCCCCTAATGTAACTATTGCTAATTTACGTTAAACCTACATAATAATAAAATGCATTTCTCATACCTTCCGACGTGCTCGTGAATAAAAACAGATGCCTAAGTAAGACTCAATCCTCCTACCTCTTGGATTTGGGGTATCTGCTCACTTCTATGAGCTAAAGAGCCACACAGTTCTAGATGAGACATTCTCTCACCTTGTGATTCCCATACAACGCGACAGGAATAAAAAACAAAAAAAGATTAAGATTAAAAAAAAAAAAAAATCCGAAAGAGTTTCCCGAACCTGTATGCATTCTGTATTTTATTTTTGGACTGTCTGTGAAATACTGCTTAGTGTGACATCGTATTGTGATTTTAATACAATGACATGCATTTATATAGATGCCACAAACCACCAGGACCACAGATAGCACGGCACGGACCTCAAATCCTTGAGAGAGACCCTAGAGTCGGCTCCTGTAATGGTTCGTGCCAGACAGTTTCCAACCTTTCCAGCTAATTCAGCATTTACAGGTCACAGAAGCTCATATCCAGTTAGTGCTGATCCTGATTTAATAAAATGCCATCAAACTAAACTCTTCAGAGAGTGCTCAGTGACAAGTGATGTCTCTCTTTTACTGATGACCTTCTAAATGACAGCCTTCCTTAGGCTACAGTTCAGTTCAATTATGAAGAATTAGGTCAGTGATGTTTGTGGTGTATCACAGATTGTCTGAGGTTCAGTCCTTGTTCAGTAAAAGATACAGTTGGTCACACATTTCTACTATTAACAGAATAAACCTTTGCGTTACAAAAAAAAAAAAGTTTCTATAAAATGTCAGGTTGTTGATCTGACATTTAAACCAATCAGCTCTTACAACAGATGACAGCCATCCATTTCACAACATGCCCTGTCCCCTTGCAGTCGACTGGCTCGTAAAACTGTAGCCGCCTTGGTCTTGTGAGGTTATTGTAGCCTATAGTTGTTATGAGTTGGACAACGAACTAACCAGCATGCATCTCTCATTAGAATGATAGGACTGGAGACATATTGTCTGTGTAACCGCAGCTACTGAAGTTGCTCCCTAAACGGTTTTGGGTTTGATTATTCCTCAGCTCCAGTGTCAGCAGCAGCCCAGCCACAGTCCTCCAGAGAAGAAGAGAAGGAAGAGAGGAATGTAAAACGGAAACGAGAGGATGCAGAGTGTCACCCTGATAAAAAAGAGGACGAGCGGGGAGAGGTCAAGACAGTTTGTAAAGAAGGTTTTCAGCTGTTCCACCACAATGTTTGTTTGCTTCTTTTCCTCTAAACAAAGCTCTCATACCTGAGTGGATGGAAATAAATAAGATGGGTGGAGATGGACTAACACAGTGTGTGTGTGTGTGTGTGTGTGTGTGTGTGTGTGTGTGTGTGTGTGTGTGTGTGTGTGTGTGTGTGTGTGTGTGTGTGTGTGTGTGTGTGTGTGTGTGTTGCGCCGCTGTTCAGGTCTTCCTGTGCTAAAAGGTTATGTGGCAGCGAGGCGTGGTGAGCGGGAGGAGATGCAGGATGCTCATGTGTTGCTTCCTGACATGAGCAGCTGTCTGTCGGCTCTGCCAGAACAAGTGTAAGACCTGTAGCAAGTGTCCAGCCAAAGCTCCAGCTTACAGATGGTTGATTTCTTAATTCAGTCCACAGGAGACCTCGTTTTTGGTTTCACAGTTCTTGATGTGTTTGTGGTGTCTGCCTGTGCCCACACCTGCAGATTGTTGTGTGTCAGACTCATCTCTTTGTGTCCTGTAGGTCTCGTGTTTCATACTTTGCGGTTTTCGATGGTCATGGTGGAGCCCGGGCCTCTCGATTCGCTGCTGAGCATCTCCACCACAATCTGGCCAAGAAGTTCCCCAGTGGTGAGTTCAAAGGCTAAGACAGTCTGTCATTCTCTGTTGACAATGTTGGTTACTGATGGGTTCTTGGGTTGGGGGAGAGGGAAAATCTCTCACTGTCTTTTAGTCATCTGAAGGAGGAGGGAGGTGTGTCATTCTGGAGCAAAGGCTGTGGAAGAATAAGCCCTGCTGACCTGATCTATTCAACGTGTCGTCTCTTTCAGGAGATACTGAGAATGTGGACAAACTGATTAAGAAATGTCTCCTGGACACTTTCCGACAGACGGATGAAGACTTCCTAAAGAAAGCTTCCAGCCAGTAAGACTGGGTTCACAGAAACCTGCAGCTGACAAAAAAAAAAGCCATACAGTGAGAATTACAGCCAGATTGAATTAACATCCTCAGGTTCTTCCTTTCCAACTCAATGAATCCAGTTAGAGATGAGAGAGATCAAGGCTGCAGCAGCTGCCTGTCAGCACTGCTAAATGCATTACTTTTTTTGGTAATTTTGGATGAATTGGATGATTTTTGATAAAAGACATACCTGCAGTGAGTTTCACAGGTGTTATTCTTCTGTCTGTTGTTAACAGGAAGCCAGCATGGAAGGATGGCTCCACTGCCGCCTGTGTGCTGGTGGTGGACGACATGGTGTACGTGGCCAATCTGGGGGACAGCAGGGTAAACTTAATTTTGATTTAGTTTTATTATCACAGTGTAAAAGCAGAATGTTCACAGGATCCTTTGTTCTTCAGCAGACGGTCCAGAGTTTATCGGCTGTTATGGTGACGTCTCCTGTGTTCGTGTCTGCAGGTGGTGTTGTGTCGGATGGAGACAGCAGCAGATGGACAGAGGAGGTCGGTGACTCTAGCTCTTGGTAAGGAGCACAACCCGACCGTTTATGAGGAAAGGATGAGGATCCAGAGAGCAGGAGGCACCGTCAGGTATGCAGCAGTCCAGCTGCTGTGGGCAGGGAGGGCTCTGATCACCGGTTGATTTTAGATCCGGATTCATTAAAGCTCTGCAGCCAACAAATCCCTCGTCCCATCTGTCATTGATTTGTATTCTCATATCTGTCATTCCCTTAACACGTGGCAGATTGGTTTTGCGTGTGTGCAGCATCCACCATGTTGAGGTCAGACCTGCAGTTACTGTTGATCAGCTGTTACTGTTCCACCATGTTGTGCGGTGACTGAAACAAAAACCATTGAAACAAGACCAACAGATTGGATAAAACTGAATAAAATGCTATCGAGCTGTGGAGGGGCAGATCAGGGGTAAATGATGATGAATGTGAATGAACAGATGCCGGCAAAACAGCAATACACCTATATATGCGAGCAGGAAGCAGATAATCTTTAGTGCTTTTACTCAGGTTCAGATTCCCATGATGGTTTGTGGATCGTACGAAGACGTGAAGCTGGCTGTGTGTGTGTGTTGCAGGGACGGTCGGGTGCTGGGGGTCCTCGAGGTGTCTCGTTCCATCGGAGATGGTCAGTACAAACGTTGTGGAGTCATTTCAACGCCCGACCTGAGAAGGTGTCAGCTCACAGCTAATGACAGGTGAAAACAGAACCACAGATGTTTGAAAAGTTGGACTGGGAGGTTTTTGTGGAACTGAACAGTGAGAGACAGGATAACTGAACTCCTCTGTCTCTGCAGGTTTATTATCCTGGCCTGTGACGGACTCTTCAAAGTGTTTTCTGCTGATGAAGCTGTTAAATTCGTCCTCAAGATCCTGCAGGTGTGTGTCTCTTTAATTACAACCTGGGTTTAACTTGAACAGAGCTTCCTGCTTTCACTCTGTTTTTTTGTTTTTTTAATTTATGTATGTATTTATTGTTTACTTTCTTTATTTATAGTAGAAATAAAAAGAAACTGAAATACTGTAATTAATGAACCTCAGCATTTGTACTAGAATTGATGGATTCAAGCTGTGACTGTTTGTCCTGACTGTCCTCTCCCCTGACCCCTGCAGGAGGGGAGTGTGGAGCAGAGGCTGGGGCTGACGGAGGAGGAGGTGCGGTTTGAAACAGCCTGCCAGCAGTTGGCCGGTGAGGCAGTGAAGCGAGGTTGTGCCGACAACGTCACTGTGATCCTGGTGTCTATTGGCTTCTGATCACACACATTATCATCTCATACGCACACGGACAGACACACACACAGCCAGAGTTTGACCCCCAGGTGTGGCTGGTCTTCTTGTTGTCTTGTCTGTTTTCCAATAAATATCTTTGCTCTTTAGCTTTCCTGTTAAAGCAGTTTGTTGATCAGAGTGTGTGTTGTGTATGATCTTGAAACACCTGAAGTCCAGGACTTCATCCTGAGTCCGTTTTAAATGGATAAATAACTCTGACCACAGTAGGAAAAGGAGGTGGAAAGTAAATAACGCACTACATTTATCTGATAACTTTAGTTCCTTTTCAGAATCAGATGAATCCAACAAATTAGAAGTATATAAGGTAGTTAACATCAGCTACCTAGCAGTGTGGAAAGTACTTCAAATTAGAAGTACATAAGGTAGTTAACGTCAGCTACCCAGCAGTATATAAGGTAGTTAACGTCAGCTACCTAGCAGTATGGAAAGTACTTCAAATTAGAAGTATATAAAGTAGTTTACGTCAGCTACCCAGCAGTATGGAAAGTACTTCAAATTAGAAGTATATAAAGTAGTTTACGTCAGCTACCCAGCAGTATGGAAAGTACTTCAAATTAGAAGTATATAAGGTAGTTGCTATTAGCTACCCAGCAGTATGGAAAGTACTTATGCAAAGTACTTCAGATTAGAAGTGTATAAGGTAGTTAATGTCAGCTACAAAGCGGTATGGAAAGTACTTCAATTAGAAGTATATAAGGTAGTTAATGTCAGCTACAAAGCGGTATGGAAAGTACTTCAATTAGAAGTATATAAGGTAGTTAACATCAGCTACCCAGTGGTTTATAAAGTACTTCAAATTAGAAGTATATAAGGTAGTACTATTCTTTTTACGCTGTGGTACTTCTACTGTTACTACAATAAAGAGTCGGGTACAGGTAAAATAAGATGTAGTTACAGTACCACTCCAGGCCGCAGGGTGTCGCTGTTTCCCCGCTCTCTGGCTTAGAGCCAGCGGACCCGGATCTTTGCAGGAACTAGCGGTCGGTTAGCAGACGGCAGTATTGGGATGTCAGACAGATGTTCGCCTGGAAACAACAAACCGCTTTTTCTCAGATCGCGACAACGCACGTGACAAACAGCAGCGCGTGCATGACGGCCGATTGATCTGCTGTAGATGAAAGTATCGACTACGCTCGCGAGGTCTTCGCGGTTCATGGACGCAGAATGAGAGAAATGAAACACTGCTGAGCTAACAGGTTAACTGCTAGGATGGGGGGGCTCTAAAACCTTTATCAGCACTTGGACCCAGTGACAGTAACAGGCAAGTAACATGGACTCGCTGCTGGATTTTGAGGAGTGTGTCAGAGACTCACCTGAGTTCAGGTAAGTACTGACACATATACACACCTGGCCTCCAGATCGCGCATGTGCAGAAGCCCTGAGGATGTTTAATTGTGTTCAGGCTTAACCTGGATCAGTTTGAGACGGAGGTTACACAGCTGGAGACGCAGCTGGACAAGGTACAAATACTGCTACTGCTACTCCTAATACTGCTAGTTAGTACTGTTACTCTTAATACTGCTAATTAGTACTGCTACTCCCGATACTGCTGATTAGTACTGCTACTCCCGATACTGCTGATTACTACTGCTACTGGCGATACTGCTGATTACTACTGCTACTCATAATACTGCTAATTAGTACTGCTACTCCTGATACTGCTGATTACTACTGCTGCTCCTAATACTGTCAATACTACTTCTAATACTATTACTGCTTCTACTACTGAATTAATAAGAATACTCTTAATGTTACTACTCTGGCTACAATTCCAACTGCTTCTAATTAGTTAGTTAGTTAGTTATTAGTTAGTTAATATACTATTACAGATAGTATTATTGCTGTTACTACTGTAACTATTGCAGGAAGTTATACCTTTTCTACTATTTTTTTTTATTGTTACTGTAAATACCATTACAATTGTTAATATTTCTACTGCATATACTATTAGTAGGTTTACTGTTAGTGACCTGCTGCTGAAACCTTTACAACTACTGTAACCTCTACAGCTGCTTATCATACTACTGTTACTACTATTGCACTATATCATTACTACACCTTTTGCTTCTGCTGTTACCATTAATATACTGTGCTGTTAATATTTTTACTACAACTGCAGTTAACCCTACATTTCCACTGCTACTGTTCTTGCTCATTGGTCTGTAATATGTGTCTCTGACCAATCAGGTGATGAAGCTGTGCAGTAAGATGGTAGAGGCAGGACAAGTGTACAGCACAGCCAATCAGCTGTTCCTGCACAGCCTGGCTGAACTCTTCGTGTACCCCAAGAAGGACGATGTCATCACTGTATGGAGCTATATGATGATGATAATAATAATACTTAATAATGTGAAAGTAATTACTATGAAAAGAATTACAGTCATGTAGTTGTCAGCTGTTATTATTGTTATTACATGAAGAGTTTAAAGTACTGCCCTGCTGCGGTAATGATGGTACAGTAGAGTACACTGGTGCAGTACAGCACAGTACATTCAGACATTAATGAACCTTATTATTATGATCTTTGTAGTCAAACACACCAGTATAAACACATGTCCTGTGTTCTACTCTGATGATTCTCCTCTGTTGGGTTCTTCTCTCCAGCTGCACCTGAACTTTGGTTTAGTGTCTCAGCTCTTTGTTTTCATGTTTTCCTGTGAAACGTTTTTCACAGACTTCCTGTTTCCTTCCCCTCAGAACTGTCTGAAGCAGTTCAGCCAGGGCCTGCAGGAGATGGTCAGCTTTCACACTGTGAGTTCACACGTCCGGTTTTCTCTGTGGTACTTTGTCTTGTTTTAAAGCCGCCTCAGTTATTGCTGCGACTTATGATTAAAAGTAGTTGTTAGTCTAAAAATCCTAAAATAGTGATGGTCTTTAAAATTCATCTGTGAAGTTTAACTGTGTGAAGTTTGTTTCATTGCTGACAGCTCTGATGTGTTTACTCCATCACTGCAGTTCAGGATAACATGAGGACACTTCAAGACCAAGTGTGTGTCACTGAGTCCAGATCCCATCTAGAGACTGACAGCACCAATGAATTTGGTGTCCTAAGTGTAATGTGTGTGAAATGGTGACCTGGTTCAGCTTATCAGTCTGTGCCGTAGACCTCCGCTGTCCAAAAACTATTAAAAACACAGCAGGGAGCCACACCCCTGCCTGGCTCACATGGTTCTTCCTCACCAACAATGGGTGACCCGTTTTTTTCCAAAAACCAGGGCCAGACGCTGCTGTGAACAGAGAGACGCTGCAGTGGAACCAGAGCAGGGACCCGTCGACTCTTTCTTCCTGCAGAGACTGTACAAAGTGACGCTGGAGCTGGTTTTTGAATCTGTGTGTTTTTTCCTCAGATGCTGTTTGATCAGACGCAGAGAGCCATCAGGCAGCAGCTGACCAACCTCTGCACACAGTACGTCCAACAAACACAAACACACACTGTTGGTATTTCCAAATAATAAAAACGTGGAAAATATTAGTTTTCATACTTCTAGGGTTTTGCTGTTTAATGTCGCTTAACTTCTCTTTATATTTTTAAACCTGTGTTGTTTTCACACCTTGTTGATTCTTGTGCTGCTACAACACTATCATTTCCCTTTGGCATTAAAAAAGTAACTTGTCTTTCTGTATGAGCTGTATGATGATGATGATGATGTTTGTGTCTGTGAGGTTCCTTCCTCAGCTGGCAGAGACTAGGAAGGAGTTTGTTCGGATTGGGGAGGATCTGGAGACGGCGGCGGTAAAAAACGCTCAGGTGTCTCGGCATAAAGCCACCGACGCTGAGCGGGCGAGTCACCTGCTGCTTGCCACACAGAAATGCTACCAACACTTTGCCCTGGACTACTGTCTGCAGGTGCGCCCACCTTCATCACTGACAGCAGCAGCACCCCTGTGTGAATATCACTCAATGACCTGTCCTGCACGCTTTGTTTTCAGCTCAACACCTTCAAGACTCAGCAGAGACTTGACATCTTGAACTCCGTAAGTTGAGCAGAGCTTTACAAAATGAATCTGTGCATATTTACATGTGTTTTCATGAGTAGAGCAAAGGTGCTCCCTTCTTCTGCTGTGAGGTCTTCAAATATCAGTCAGTGTAATGGATTGGTTCACTGATGGAAATATATTTGCAGCTCAGTTTGTATGAAAAACATCGAGTGAGCAGTGTTAAATAACAGCCAGTTCGGAAGAAGAAGAAGAAGTACTTTATTAATCCCCAAAGGGAAATTAAATTGTTACAGTAGTTGTTCTCATTTAAAGTTACTAAATTTAAGCTCCATTCATAAAAACATATTGGGAATATGATGGGTGGTGTCCATGGAGTCCTGACAGGAGGATGGGGGTCCCCGGCTGGAAACCATCAAGCAGGACTGTGCTGACGAGTGTGTTTCTATTTGTGGACTCAGGTGTTCTCCTTCGTCCATGCTCAATTCACCTTCTTCCACCAAGGCTTCGACCTGTTCAGAGACTTGGAGCCCACCATGAAGACCATGGCAGCACAGGTGCTGACCTCTGACCTCCTTCTGCCTTTCTCTCCGTTCAGACTGTTGAGTAATGAATCCCTCCATGCTTTGTGCTCACTCTCTGTTCTTGGGTCTGTTCCCAGTTGTCCCAGCTGTCTGCAGACTGTGCAGCAAAGAGAAAAGACCTGGAGAACAGACACCTGCTGGTCCAGCAGAGAGTAAGGATTCCTCAGAGGTTTATTAGCAGTGTCTGCAGACCTGCTGTCAAATAACTGTACAATACACTTTGTACCTTAAAAGGTTTCACGCTCTGTATGATAATGTAAACATATACTTTGGTCTAACTTCTACTTTAGCACCAGAAGACTTCATGAAATGCAAAAACACAACCTTTATTTTTATTAGTTTATCCAAACTCAGCCACAGGATCTACTTTTAGCCTCCTCCACTGACTGTGTGTTTAGTTACGGTTTGAATTAATGAAACGAACAACACAGCGGTGAAATACGAAACCCTGGATTTGTCTGTGTGTTGAGGATGCTTCAGGTGAGCCAATGGTCAGTCCAGGTGCTGGGAGTGATCTCATCATCCAGGGTTACCTGTTCAAACGCTCCAGGAGGAAATCTAAAACCTGGAAGAGGTACATGAGTCAGGTCTTTCACCTGTATGTCTTATCATAATGTTCATGGTAATAGCTGTTAATGAATCATATTATTTTGCAATATTTAATCTGGTTTCAGATGCTGGTTTTCCATCAGAGATAATCAACTCATTTACAGAAAATCACACAAGGTAAGACTGAACATCATGTGCTGTTCTCACTGTAATGTCCTGTATCATTATTATTTAATAACAGCTGATAATAAAGTTAATTATGTGGCACTTTATTAAGACCTGAGACTAGAAAATGCAGTAAAAGTAAAAAATACACACACAAAATCATAGAACCCTGCAGACATAAAGACACACAGCGTATTGACCTGTTCATCAGGAAGCTGGTACTTCAGTGCTCAAACTATCAAAGAACAGATTGCTGGAAAGTGCTGTCTCTGTGTGTCGGTACTGCAGGAGGACGCCACGGTTCTGTTTGAGGATCTCAGACTGTGTGCTGTCAAATCTCTGGACCACATCGACCGACGTTTCTGCTTTGAGCTGCTTTCCGTACAGAAGTAAGAATGTCTCAGGAGGTGCTGCAGCTGCAGACTTTACGCAGAATGGATTAAAGAAAAGAAAGAATTCAGGAATTATTTGCAAAGTGATTTATTCATATTCAACATGAACTGTCATATTTTTTTCACTAATATAGATATGAAGTGGGTTTTACATTGCACTCTAAGTTCTAAGGTCTAAGAAACTGCACTTGATTAAACGTGCACAAACCCTGAATATAACACACAGCAGTGTATCACTAATTACCTTGTACAGTCTATGTGTTAGTCTTCTTTCCTGTTCTGTCTGTGGTTCTCAGCTCAGAATTCATTGTCTCCTAGTAGAGACCTAATACTTTAAAAACCCCTCACATGCTTTCTTTGCTGTGCCAGGTGCTGTGCTCTGCAGGCCGACTCGGAGCAGCTGAAGCAGGCCTGGCTCAGCGCTCTGCAGGGCAGCATCGACCTCGCCTACAGGGAGAGAGCCAACACTCCGCTCACACAGGCACGTTCACCTTCAGCCAGTCCCGCTCTTACTTTGGTAGTTTGTCCATTAATGTCCTGCTGAATCAGTATTAAAAGCATGGACTCAACAAGTTCATTTGAGTAAATGTGGTTGTTTGCTGACAATTAGATGAGTCCACTCTCTGTCCATTAGATACAGCATAGACCTCCATTGTTGTCCAAAAACTATTAAAAACACAGCAGGGATCTACGCCGCTGACCTGGCTCACATGGTTCTTCCTCACCAACAATGGATGGCCCGTCTTTTTCCAAAAACCAGCTCTGGACGCTGCTCTGAGCAGAGAGAAGCTGGAACCAGAGCAGAGACCCGTTGACTCTTTGACACAGTGGGAGGCTCGTCTTTTTCCAAAAACCAGCTCCAGGCGCTGAGAACAGTTGTCACTGTTTACAGGCTCTGAATGATCAAGGAGTTGACTGGTCTCTGTTTCCAGAGCTGGTTTTGGTTTTGGTTTATGGGATTTGTGCACAATAACACACACACACAAAGTCCACCAGCTCCATTCATGAGCTTTAGTGGTGCTGGTGGGACTTTGTTGTCCATCCTGGACAGAGCCAGGCTGCTGGCTGTAGCTACACATTTGTGGGATGAATCTGAACTTCTGACTCTCGGAAAAAAACAGTAAAGGAAGATTTTCCTGTTGACATCAGGCTGGATCTCTGCAAGATAAATCCATATTTCTCAGCTTTTACATATTTGTCTGTCATCTCAAACTGTTTATAGCCTAAGGAGCCCTCTCCTGTCCAGTGTAGTGGGGACAACTCACCAGGCCCCCCCACTCAGAAGCCACTGGCTCTGGGCATGGTCGTTATGGGCCCCGGGAACCAGCTGTGCTGTGACTGTGGGGAGGAGGAGCCTCGCTGGGCCTCTGTCAACCTGGGAGTCACCGTGTGCATCGAGTGCTCTGGTATACACAGGTGAGCACCACAGGAGGCTTCACACCTGAGACATCACAGGTGTGTGCACGTGCTGGAGGCATCAGTCGTCAGAACACAAAGCTGCATCGTAGCCACAGAGCTTGTATTTTCTGGTAGTTAACGACTGGACTGTGCATCCATCCTTTACTTACTCCAAAGCACGTTACAGGAGCCAGAACAGCAGCACTAGAGATAGTAGAAGTTACATGCAGTGTTTTGTTCTGTATGATGTTTGTGTGATTTTAACTATATGAATCCTAACAATCTGCACCACATTCATGTTTCCAGGAGTCTGGGTGTTCACCTGTCTAAGGTGCGATCTCTCACTCTGGACTCATGGGAGGCTGAACAGCTCAAGGTAACACACACACAACTACCAACTAATTAAAAAATATATCTACAGCAGCTTCAGAAAGTATTCAGACTCCTTTGCTGTTTACATATTTTATGGTTTTATATATTTTGTTTTAAATGGATTGTTTTTGTAGTCTACACTCAGTGTGTCAGACCTTTCTGCTGATTTATTAAAAATAAAATATATAAAATAAAAAACATGAATACTTTCAGAAGCACCTGCATTTTATTGCAAAATTTCAAATTTTTTCAATTTCTGATCTTGCACAACTCTTTTTTTTTTTTACATAATACAGTATATAAATCTAAAGCCGCAGCTTCACCAAGCACACCTGACAATAAAACATATTCGATTAATTTACTGGTTGCACAAGGTTGAGTAGTTTTTTATGTAGCCCTCATTCTGGTTAAAGTACACGACTGGTAATATTTCTGTAGTTTTCTTCTCATCAAACCAACTCCAAATGTTTCCTACAAAACCGCACCAACTGCGTCTCTAAGCCTGTTGTCTCCTCTTCCTCCGTTATTGTCCAGAAACTGTAAGAACTCATCAGTGACCACAGCGCTGCACTGGCTGACATGAACAGCCCCACACACACTGTCCTGCTGCAACAAACACTCACTAGAAACCAAAGGTGGATTCATCCGCCACTGAAAATAGTCCCCAGCAAATGACTAGTTTTTTCCTGTTTGTTAAACTACAGTGAGGAGCTGCTTTGGGGGATTACTGTACCTGTTTTTAAAGAAACTATGTTTGTGAGATGTTTTTAAAGATTTTCAGAAGGAACCAATGGGCTTTGAGCTGCACACACACTGACGTCAGACCGACACACTGTTGGATTTTTTGAGATCACCAGACTTGTCCTTTAAAATGATTCTTTACATGTTGAAGAGCTGAAATGACCTCTAATCTCTGATTGAATGTTGTGACTGAAAACGTCTTTAGCTGCTGTGTATTCTGGGAAATAACGTTGTGAACCAAATCTACGAGGCACGATGTTCAGAGGAAGGACGAGTCAAACCCAGAGCCGACAGCCCTCGGTAAAAACACTTCTCTCTGATTCTCTGCTGAAGTTTGTATCTTGTTGAAATAATGAACCAACAGGAAATGATCATTTTCATAATTAAGCTTTAGAGCAATTGGACCATGATAATCTTGCCTGCGAGTCTAGTGCATTAATGAAATTAATACCTTTTGGGTTTATCAGCTGCTACTGATGGTTGAATAAATTGTCACTAACAGTCGAGAGTAAAACTCTGATGCGACGCTTCTTGTTTAACTTGTGTATTTGTTTTGTTCCTTTCAGAGCAGAGAAGGAGCAGTGGATCAGAGAGAAATACGTGGAGAAAAGATTTGTGCAGAACAGCAGATCAGATAGAGCTCGTAAGTCAAAGCCTCCTGTGTGGAGAAAGTTACATCCATCAGGTCATTTTGATCTGGAAACATACTGAGGTTCAGCACTTTTACATTTAATGTGGAAAGTTAGGATCTGATGCTCTGAAACCTCTGTTGGTTTCAGAGCATCATAAGCACGACGCCAGCCTGCGTCTGTATCGGGCTGCATTAGCGGGAGACCTTGTTGCCATGGCAGCGGCGTTGGCCGAGGGGGCGGAGGTCAACGGGAGCGTCCCTGAGGAGGAGGGCCGTACGGCGCTGATCGGAGCTGCAGTCGGGGTGAGGGATCTTTATAAAAAATACAAACCTACAGTGGCTTCAGAGTGTCTGCAGCCAGTTCCCCAGAACGACAAAGGGATAACATACAAGATGTTCCTGGTATTTTTAAAAATCAGTAACTGATGTCTCCCAAGGTTAAACCAGATTATTGTCTGTTATCATAGTGCTGAACTGGAACAAACTGAAAACCTTCCTGGAGGGACCTGGCGAACTGGATCTTAGTTCGGACCTCTATCTGCTTTGTTGATTCAATGGGAACCTGAAAGGAGTTCATCTCCTTCTCTTCAGTTGTTGACTTCACTCTTGGATCAAACAGAGCAGTAAATAAACAGATGCTAAAAACTAAAACATCTGAGTAAAAAGGGCTGTAGTGTGAAAACACACTGGAAAGTCCTGAAAAGCTAAAAGAATTTTGTACAAAGACTTGCGAGATTTTTAAATGCTGAGATTTTCTTGTGTTGCTGCTGCAGCGGAACAGGGGCGTAAAGAGGTGGTTGTTTCTGCCTGCAGGGGTCGCTGTTGGCCTGTGAGTTCCTGCTGCAGAACGGAGCGAACATCAACCACAGAGACCTGAGAGGACAGGGAGCACTGCACGCCGCTGCCACCGCTGGACACACCGGGTAACGACACACACGTTTGTGTTTACAGCAGGAGGCCTGTGATTAAGTGTGTTAGTGTGGAGACCAATGAGAAACACACACATTGTGAGTCATTGGCTGCTGCCGTCAAATAAAGTTCAGCTGGAATAAACTGCTGATTCTCACTGGCTGCTGTAGACAGGTGTGCTTGTTGTTGAAGAGGGGAGCCAATCAGTACGCAGTTGATGAGAGGGGACAGGATCCATTGGCCATCGCCGTGGAAACAGCTCACGCTGACATCGTCACACTGTGAGTCATGAAAATGTTTTTTGTGGGTGTGAATCTGGGTATAGGTAGCTTAGCTTAGCAGAAACTCTGGAAATGGGGGTCAAACAGTGAGCCCAGCTCTGTCCAGAGTCCAGTTCTGTTTCCCTGATGAACGTCTTGTTCATTTAGTCTGAACACAAACAGAAACTGATTGTTTTGAGAGGGGTGGCCACAGGGTGGAACTAGTTCTTCATGACTGTATCCATCTCCGCACACACAACCAGCGGACACAGGTTTTGGTTTGAGGCCCTGAACAGGACAATCAAAGCAGTTCTTCTGATAATCAATAAATAATCAATAAATAATTGAAAGAATTTCTGGATGATCTAAAGATTTTTATTTTTACATTTCTGAATTGTGAAATTTTGCTTTTTTTAATCCTTCTCTTAACATCTCAGAAGTTTTTTTGTGATTGTATTTTGTGATGTGAAATTGTGATTGGCCTTTTTCTGATGATCTATAAATGGAACAATTAATTGATCAGAGGCAGATCAATCAGTTCTAAAAATAATTTGCAGCCCTGTATTTTTGTTCCATCCATTTTACTCCCTCCAGATGAAAATCCAAACTAAATGAGATGAAATGAAGCCTATAGATTTAGTTAATGATTATGTAAGTATATTGATTAGTTTTCACTGTTTGTTGGTTGTCGGTGCAGCCTGCGAATGGCCAGGATGAATGAAGAGATGAGAGATTCAGAAGGAGTCTTCGGAGCCGTGGGTGAGTAAACACTAACATCACCCAGACAAAGACAAAAACCTGTTTGTATGCTTTTATTCCACCTGACTGATCAATGTCAGTGATGCAAAGCACAGTTATCGACGTCGATATCATTTTAAAGAGATCAGCAGCACCGTCTGTGGAGGTGTAATAAAACCTGGGGTGCATGACTGAGTCTGTTTGGATCAATACATTTGATAGACTGGATTTCTTTGTGTAGGGGGACAGAAGTTGTCCCATCAGAAACAGTCACACACACAACACCATGAATGTGAAGCTTAACCATGAGCAGCACAGACGAAATGCCATTATGTATCAGCAAACATCAGCTTGCTGGCTCAGAGAAAGGTAGAAGAGGTGAGGAAATCTGCAGCTCGCTGATTGTAAGTGTGGTGTAAATCCTCAGGAGACGACGAGACGTTTCAGGACATCTTCCGTGATTTCAGTGACATGGCCTCACATGACCCGGAGAGACTGAGCAGACGGCAGTTCAGCCGGGGAGGAGAGGAGGAGGAGGAGAAACGGTGAACAGCTAACAAAGACACAGACAAATTTCATTTAGACAGTGTCTAAATTACTCATAAGATATATTAATAAAGTGCTGTCTTTCTTCATAATAACATTATAGCTGCGCATAAGAGTTTATGCACAATTAATGTGTTTGGAAAAATGTTGCCAGTGTTCAGGGTGGGGGAGGAAGAGCTGTGGATTTATTTTTTAATTTTAATCCATCCATTTCTGGCTGTTTATGGAGGTTTAATGATTAATAATATTATAAATAACAGCTAGAAATTGATGAAAAGTGTAATAGAAATGTCAAATTCATGTATTAAGAAGTCTATTTATTTCTACAACCTGCAGAAACCCTGTTAAAAAAGACTCCTTTAATCCTTTTAATCAGTGCTTGACCTGGCTGACGGAATCATTGATTAATTGGCTTGTTTCAGCTCTGTTATTGTTAATGCTGCATTTACACCATGAAAACACTGGTTAGTCTTCAGGCTAACCTTGCTGCTAGCTGCAGCAGAAAAACTGTACACTAAATATGCCAATGAGCAGTGGACCCAGACACGAACTGTGTACAGCTCCTTTTAAATGAGCTGACTGGATTTTACTTTGGCAGTGCAGCCACAGTTTACCATCAGAGGTTCACCGCATCTTTGAAGTGTCAGTTGGAAGCCGGCGTGAACTTTTTTTTTTTTTCCACTCTCATCTTTACGTGATTATGGTTTGAACAATTGGAAGTGAACGCAGCCTTAGTCAGGCCAGCCAGCTCGCTCAAAGTGGAAATGCATCATGGGAACAACCTCACACCTAAAAGTTGATTTGGCAGCTTTTAATTGCATATTGGTCTTATTATGCAGCTGCTTTTCCATCGTATTTGAGGATGGACCTGAGAGTCAACATCATTAAAGCTTCTGTGAAACATGAGTGTTTTAAAAAATGACTCTATCCTGTTTATCACTCACAGACTCCTTCCTGTGGTCGACGTCATACTCAGATCATTTAAGTGTTAGGTTCACAATATACGTGAAGTACTAGGACCGTAGCTGCTTCAGTAAAGCTGAGTATCATCTGCATAAAAATGTTGTAGTGGTAATGTAGACTAAAAATAAGAAGGCACTGATCCCTGAGGCACCCCACAGCAGTTTGAAAGTACAGGACTGAATATACAGTGATCAGTGATGCTGCCATCTCATCTCATCAGGCTCAAAACACTGAAATATCCTGAGGTTTTCTCTTGGTTCTGACAAATACTATGCTCGATCTGTCTCAGGTGCCATCTGGCCAGTTTCCTTTAGGATTTCACATTTTCTGGACTCAAGTCTGGACTCAAACATGCAACCCTGTACTAGATGATGTTTTATTAACTTTGATGTTTCTGTCCACCTGCTGTGTTTAACCTCAGAAAGGGATTTGATGTGTAGCTGCTGTTACAGGTTGTATTTAAGTGTTGCTTTGATGTTTCTTTAGGATTTTAACCACTTTATTGATGAATTTAATCAGTGGAAATATGTCTAAGAACTGTTGCAATTATTTAATGAATTGAGACTGAAGTGGACCAAATGACTCTCATGCGGCTGTTACATGACATCAGGTTCAGACTGAATGAGCAGGAGGAGGATTTGTGTCCTTACTGAGCAAACATTTCATTCCACACCATAACTAATGTGATACCACTGCTTAATAAAATGTCTTGATATACGTCAGTGTCTCACATTACTCTGATGTTCCCACAGTGTGAACAGACCAAACCAGATGTTCTCAGATCAGATCTGGGAACCCAGCAGCTTTGGAGGAAACTGTGCACAAATGTGTGTTTGTTGTCTGTCAGGGACAACAAACACACAAACATCTGATGGAAAACAGTTCTGGGATGTGGATGTGGATGAAAGTCTCAGACCGCTTTGCTTTTTGCACACTTTGTTTTATATTTAAATCTCTGATGTGCATTTAAATCTGAAACACACAAATATGCAGGTTTATCAAAGTGAAACTCAAATTATAATAAAATAATGACGTATTAACAACACCATTATGTTAAAAGGCTCTGACTGAAGATGACGTCCGTACGTTGGTCCACTTGAGTTTAGTCTCAGGTCAACAAACAAATAAGGTGAATCTACTGACAAAGCCCTGATCTTTAATGAGTTTCAGTGTGATGACAGTGACTGAAAGTATTCAAATGTCTAACAGTCTGTCCACACCTCAAACGCCCCTCAGTCTTGTCCTTTCTTCCTCTTTCCTTTCTTCTTCTGCGGCTCTTCCTCCTCTGCTGTTTTCCTCTTCTGCCTATTGTCCTCCACCTGCTCCATGGAGTCCCACACTTCATCCTCCTCCTCCTCCTCCTTCACCTCCTGAGTCGCACCCTCTCCCTGCACATCCCCCCCTCCGTCCTCCAGGTCCCGGCTGGCCAGCAGGACACAGTTGAGTCTGGACTTGAGGTAGACTCTGTGCTGCAGTTTGCGGTCCTCCAGGCTGTGGATGCGGAGGAAGCGGTCCAGGCCACAGGACGCCACCACCGGCTGAGAAGGATGACACTGCAGCGCCCGCACGCCCCCCGCCAGCCCTTTCAGACAGCCGCGGACCACACCTTTTCTCAGGTCCAGCAGGGCGATCTGGCCGTGGGTGTTTCCCACCACCACTGTGTTGCCGGCAGCGGGGAGAGACAGAGCGGTGAGAGGGTACTCGCTGTACTCGGCCTCCAGGACAGGACGTTTCTGGGGGGAGGACGGGTCAAAGACGTGGACCTGGTAGGGACAGAGAAAGATGTTAGAGCTGCAGGAAGTATGTTCGGACTGTAGAGGGCAGTCGGGGGGGGGGGGGGGGGGGGGGGGGTGTGTGTGTGTGTGTGTGTGTGTGTGTGTAATAATAATACTTTCTGTATTAACGCAGTAATTTAATGCATGACTTCATTAACTAGACATTAGGAGCCATTTTTACTCCCACTGCTCTCTGATCATCTGTGGCTATTTTTTGCTTTTTTTCTGTTTTTAGTGTTTTTATCTGGCGGTTTCTTTGTAGTTTTGTAGTCATTTGGTTGACTTTCCAAAACAGACCTCAACAGTCCCTGCACAATGTTTGTGTGTTGATGCTTCACGTATCTGACTCTGGTGTGAAATCAAATCAAATGTATGCAGATCCACATAAAAGATCAGTGAACAGAGAACAAAATGAACAGGCTTTGTACAGCTTCATACAGGAATGTGCAGATTCTCACACTTTGAAACTATAACAAATTAAATAAACATTTAACTTTATAGAAATCAGACGTTTCTGTTCTAGTATTTCGGTGTCAGCAGATTCCTCTGGGTGATGCTGTTGTTCTCTACAGAACGTCCCCTTAAACTGAGAAGCTCTTGAAGGCAAAGTTAAGTTTTTAAACCAGATAGTTCCCTCTCAGTTTCCTGTAAAGTCCACACTTTTTGAATGGACTCTGGCCCACCAGATCCGGAGCCCTTCTCTTGTTTTCCCACTTTAAGCAGAAGAGTGAGGACACACCTGATGGTAACCTGTGCAGGTGACCACTTTGTCTGAGTCCGGGATGAAGGCCATGTCTCTGACCCAGTGCGGCCGCCGTAGATCCAACCAATCGTCCCTCAGGTTTTTTGCGGTGAACACGGGTTCCTCGGGTCTCTCCAGGTCCCAGATCTTCAGTCCGTTCTCCTTCCCACCGGTAGCGACTTTGTGCTGGTGTACCGGGCTCTGCCGCATCCTGCACACGTTCTTCCCTGCGTCAAGTTCGATCACGGGATCGCTGCTGTCCTCCTTCCAGACCCGCAGCGTCCCGCACTCCCCGCAAGTTACCAGCGCGGATCCGCTGAGCACCGCCAGCCCGGTGAAGCAGCCCTCCGCGGGGTCTCCGCAGCACCGGGTCTCGGTGAAGGCGCCCTTCTCGGTGCTGAAGGTCTTCACGGTCCCGTCCACGGAGCCCACAAGCAGTTCGGTCTCCGCCGGGTCCCCCCAGCACAGCGCGCGGACCTCCTGGTCGCGGCTCAGGTGGCTCGTGTTGCAGAAGTTGAAGGCCTGTTTCCGGGACAGACTGACCCCCTTCAAGATTCCGGTCTCGGAGCCCAGCCACACGGAGCACAATTGGCTCCGGTCCCCCATCAGTACGGATTTAAACAGACCAAAAACCTGATATAAACTCAGTCTTAAGTGGCTCCGAGTCCTGGTCCGGGACACACGCGTTTCCTTCGTGGAGTGTGTCGCGTGTCAATGACGTCACTGTGAAGTCTAATTTTTTTCTTCTATATTTTATTGATGAAATTTTATAGAAAAAAAACCCTTTAAAGACTTTTAGTGTGTAATTTAAAATCCGTTTCACGGTGAAAGAAGGGTGGAAATAATATATATATAATATATATTATAATAATATATAATATATAATTCTTCTCATCATTATTTTTATCAGTAGTAGTCGAATAAATGTATATTTAATGTATATTTACAGGTGTGTAAACAATATTTATTAGGTTGGACATCAGCGTTAGCCATTGGAACATTTATTTAAGGATTAATACTTTCACAACTGTTCAATTAAGAACTTCAGCATTTACATCCCTGGCGTTTTGTACAAAAACAAACAATTGTTTGTACACTGGAATGTTCGTTAATAAAGTTTCATTTGAAAAGTGGATTTACGTCACTGCGGCTAGTGATGGCAAAATCGAAGCTTTATGAAGCACTGAACCACTTTGAGACAACTGCCCTGAAAACGACACACTGCTTCGAAGCATTTGATACAGTCAGAAGAGTGACATCTGCTGGCTGGCTTTGAGAACTGCATCTGAGCGGATGTCCTGACAAGGCCTCACTGCTTCAGGCTGTAATGGATCTCACATTCTATCTTTCTCTGAGGCTTTAATAGAAGTTATTTTGTCAAAGGTGTGTCATTGTTTTTGTCTTTGCATAATGCAATATTTAAAGATGTTTGTACAACAGGCAGCCTTGAGGCAAATATGCGTAATAGTAAAATTGTATTGGTAGTATTTTGATGCTTATGCTTATTTTTTATATTATAAATGGGGTATTTCAGTGACTTTGGCATTTGTGTGGGTTCAAAGATTTTATTTAGAAAAAGAATTATTTCTACAGTTTTAATCTAATTTAATGATCTAATTTAATGGTTTTAATCTGCTCCTTTTGTGGCTCACTATCTCTCCAGCTTTGGAGAAGACCTGCTTGCATGGCATGTGAAGGTATCTCGGCCATCCGAAAAAGATGGGGATACATAGCTGCACATGTAGCCCAGGAATTGAGTGGGTCTTCTTCTCTGGAATAGGTAGGGTTCAGACAGGTATCTCTGGATTTCCAGTTGCATCTGCTGTTGCACTATGTGATTTTTGAGTGGCACCTAAAATAAAAAGGAAGTCAGTAATTTTTTTTGCATAACAAAATGATACTTATGTTAATAATTCTAACCAACTCGGCTGTCCAAAAGATCCCACAGGCTGTCCTGAACTCCTGCCTCAGGCCCAGGTTCTTCCTCTGGTGCTGACTAATGAAGTGTATTACATTCATTCATAATCTATACCTGCTTATTATTTGAAGTTGATTACATTCAAATATAATTTGTGTGTACAACTATGTAAAAGACAATGGTAATAGTCTCCACCAGCAGTAGAAGCAGCACTTGACCTTTTTGGGGGTAATCAAATCAAAGTGCTCCCAGGCACATGATCATGCTGTTTTTGGCATTGGTTCTTCCTCCATGTCCCTTCCTCACTGCCACTCACTGGCTCACTCAGTCACTCACCTTTCACACACAGAATCTCACACAACTCTTTCAGTCCCTCAACTCATTCTCTGACTTACCTATCTATTACTAAACCTACTATGTTTCTATGTCTGTCTGGTGTTTGAATAAGTGTGGTGGTGGTGTGTGTATGTGTTATTCAGTGTTTGTAACTAAACTTAGTATACCTAAACCTAAATATATACCTAAACCTAAATGTAAACTAACACTCTCCCTGACTACAATTCAAATGGCAATAATAATGTCTCTATCAATCTCCTAATCTCAAAAAACCCACGGTTTGAGCAGTGACTCAGACCTTTTAAAGCCTTGACATATTGAAAATCTCAGCTCCTTCTAAATAGCCGCGAAGCAACTCGGAACGTCATGTGATGTAAGGAGGCCTCGCTCGCATCGGTCACGTGATTTTGGGCATGTTGAAATCGAAACGTTGCTTAGCGACACTTCCGGTTCAAAAGATCGATACTGTGTCGAGCAGACGGGCTCGAGCGTCCCATCTCTAACTGTGGTAGGAACGCATGCGCATGCGTATGTGCATGTGAAGACAGTGACGCCATTTTGGATCTGTTGCTAACGTTAGCTAACCGCAGCGGAACAACGCAGTGTTACTTTGCGTTTCTGTTTCCGCAATAACGAACAAAGCAGTGAGAACGGAAAAGGCAGCGTGAACGGAAAGTGGTTCCGGTGTTCATACCCGAGTTCGAGTCCGTCTTTGTCCGAGGATGGACGGAGAAGAGGAGGAATTCATGTCCGTGGGCCGCTCCGGTAATACCCGCTGTGCTTTGTTTGCTGTTTGATGGTTCACTTTACTCACCGTCACTGGGACCCGATTAAATTAAATTAACGAGCAGAATTTACCGAATTTATTTAGTCTCCTAACTGTGCGGGTTTTGTAACAGAAGCGGGATTCTGGTTCGGTACGAGTGTTAATTCGTAACAACCAAGACATTAGTCCGTTTTAGGAGCTTCACAGCTTTTTTTAGTCCCATTCATCCACTAAAGTCTTTATTAATAAGGGGTTGGTTTATTTTCAGGATGGGTCCCAATCCGAGTCGAACCCGGCAGTAAGTTATCGATTAGCCTCGTGCTAATGTGAATAATAACCAATAAAACTTAATGAATCGTTGACCATGTGTGATTTTACTGAAGGGACGCTGTGCCGAATTACTAAGGAGGTCCTCTAGTTTACTCTGCTCTGTGGTTTATGTACCCATAACCTTTAAAGTGCTTGGCATTTGACAAAGAGGTTGTATTTTTGTTTGTAAAGTAGATTTTCTTCCTGATTAGTGACCTGTTCAGGTGAGCACTTTGACACAGCTAAAGGCCCAGTTTGACTGCAACAGGTTCATGTTCCTACGGCTCCTAGCTTCTTCAGATGGTAATGATGATTGATGACTGTCTTCAGCTGTAGACAACATTACAGTCAGCTTTGAATCTGCTGCTTGTGTGCCGACGCTAGTTCTTGTCTGAGGAAAATACATGAACCACAGCTCGTCTTGAAACTGAAAGTCAGTGGCCTCTGACTTAACACCATGTGGAGTTGAGGTTTATTCAGAGTTTGTTGGTTGTTACTAAAAACTTAAAAACGAAACCCATGCCACTATTGGCTTATTAATAACAAATTACCCAAGTTTTGAATGGAGTTTGGTGTACAGGCTGTACAAGAACCTGCAATTTTTCTGTTTTAAGAGAATCTTCCCACTAAAAGCATCACAGTGCAGATATACCTGTTGATGACACATCCAGGTGAGTATATTGTAAGAGTCCAAGATGAAAACCATGCCTCAGACCCAGTTCAACTGGTAGGACTGACAGCTTTCTGCTGTCTCCAGGTCCTCTATTCTCAGCCCTTGTCTTTCCACTTTGGAGGTTAAACCAACCTGTCTGTTTCCACCTACAGACCTTTGCAGAAACATGCTGCCATTTCAAAAACACTTATTTTACACTTCCTGCTGCTTTTCCATCTTAAAGACACATTTTTCATCCCCTAAATCGCTGCAGTTGTTTGTCTAAAATCAGCAACGGATCCAGTGTGATGATGTTAAAATGTGTGTTTCTGACATGTCCTTGTCCTGCAGACGATGGAGGCGGCACTCCAGTTCAGGATGAACACCCGGCGTCTGATGCAGAGGAGATGAAGAGCGACAGACATCAGTCAGAGGTCAGATATCAGGGGTTTTTTGTTGCTGCTTTGATGGTTGGTCTGCTGGGCTTTATTGTCTCAGCAGGAGATATTCACATAGCATTTAACGAATTCCTTGCACAAAATTATTTGTTACCATGCTCCATTCCAATATAGTAAAAAGAGAAGGTAATAAAATCTCTTATCTTATACAATAATAATAATAATAGACACTACGTATCTACTTAAATTATGAATATTAGTGAATATAAAGATTGAACACGTTAAAATTATGTACAGCATCAATCATTCGACAGGTTGATTCTCAGAGCTGATCAGACTGGCACTGGCTTTTGGAGTCAAACCCATATTTGATAAATATTTTGTGTAAAGTTAGAAAGTTAAAGTGAAGACATCCCGGTTTTCTGTCTTCAGTCTGACTGTTAACTCATTCAGGTCCTAGTGTTTTTGTCTCTGTTTCATCAGGACGACGGCAGTAATGATGAGGACACTGTCCATGCCATGGAGACCAGCGGGGCAGCCAGTGGCTCTGACCATGAGTACCATGACTCGGAGGCCGAGGGCCACGATGATAATGACAAAAGCGACTCAGAAGTGGAGGCTCCGCATCCTGCCGACAGCGACGACAATTCTCCGGTGAAACGCAGAATGAGCGGCTCAGACAATGAGTCGTTGTCACCAGTTAAACATGGAGCCTCAGACAACGAGGAGGGGGATGGATCATCTCCCCACAAACGCAGGAGGAGCAGCTCGGACATGGAGGAGGTGGAGGTCCGGCCAAAAGCGGCCGCAGACAGCGACTCAGAGGATGAGAACACCAAACCTGTGGCGTCCCCCAACCGCCAGTCCAACTCCAACAGTGACTCTGATGCAGAGACTCCCACCAGACGCAAGGCAGCACAGATGGACTCTGAGGAGGAGGAAGAGAAACAGCCACAGGAGGGAGGAGGGGGGAAATGGAAGGCTGTGATGCAGTCTGACAGTGAGGAGGAGGAGGGAGGAAGGACGAAGGCTGCAGCAGGAAGTGACAGAGAGCAGCCAGAGGAGGAGAAGGAGCAGAGAGACGACAGCAACGATGAGGACGAGAAGCCAGGTAAACACCTGTAGTTAAATAATGAGCTGTGTGTGTGAAATGAGGTGAATTGTTGTGGACCTGGCTGAACAGTTTCTCTACAGCAGAGAGGGAAGGATGAAGCTACCGATGGTTCTTCTGTTACTTTAAACAGCTGACTGTCATATGACGCATCTACACTTTCAGTAACTTCCATGTTACACTGAGTTTAAACAGAGGCTGGAACCTGCTGCTGAGAGGAGCAGCTGGCTCCAGGGTCTGAACCCTGGTGGACCTGGAGCCTTCTGTGTGGAGTCTGCATGTTGTCCCCATGTCTGTGTGGGTTTTCTCCTCCCACAGTCCAAACAAGTGCAGGTTAGGATTAGGGTCTGAACCCAGGTGGACCCACGGCCTTTTTGTGTGGAGTCTGCATGTTGTCCCCGTGTCTGTGTGGGTTTTCTCCTCCCACAGTCCAAACACATGCAGGTTAGGATTAGGGTCTGAACCCAGGTGGACCTGGGCCTTTTTGTGTGGAGTCTGCATGTTGTCTGTGTGGGTTTTCTCCTCCCACAGTCCAAACACATGCAGGTTAGGATTAGGGTCTGAACCCAGGTGGACCTGGGCCTTTTTGTGTGGAGTCTGCATGTTGTCCCTGTCTGTGTGGGTTTTCTCCTCCCACAGTCCAAACACATGCAGGCTAGGTTGGTTGGTGACTTGTGGTGAATTGTGAGTGTCTCTCTGTCTCTGTGTGTGTCAGCCCTGTGGTTGGCTAATGATCTGTCCAGGGGGGACCTCTCACCCACTACATGCTGGGATGGGCTTCATTGCTGAAGAATGAGTTTGTGTTTCCTGTGTTTGTGTTGCAGTGAAGAGGAAGAAGGCCATCTTGTCAGACAGTGAGGATGAGGAGAAGGTAGACAAACCAGGTACAGGAACTGATGACTCCTTCCTGTTTATCTGACACATCTGCAGGAGACGGTGGGATCCACCATCAAACCAGCAGCACCCTAACATCTGTTGCGTTAAAGTCAAATGTTCAGTCATGCATCCAGCTGCTGTGTTGATGTGTCCAGAAACTAGAAAACAAACTCAGCTGCTCTGTGTGATGTTGCATTCTAACATGGCTGTGGTCCTCAGCAGTGAAGAGGAGTCGGGCTGTATCGGACGATGAGAACTCTGACAGCGATGGTGCATTAGGAGGCCCTGACAACAGTCTGGCTGCAAAATTGAGAGAGCTCGGCTCCGACAGCGAGAGCGAGGACGACAGAGTGAAGGCCGCGGCAGGGAAGAAGGATGAGAAGGCGCTGTTCGGCAGCGACAGCGACTCAGGAGATGACGAGGAGGAGTGAGTTCTCATGAAATATCCCTGTCATTTAAACCTCACTACAGACTCACTGTGCTGCTCAGACGATCAAATCTGGTGCAGATCCAAAAGTTTTCCAAAGATACCAAAGTCTTAGTATTTCAAAAAATCATGTGTCAATATTTCCATCTGATGGAGGACCAGCAGGAGTAACCACTACTGCTAGATTAGTTGATTTTCATGCACAAATGCCAAAATAAAAGCTTTGGAAAACTGTGGGAACGTTTTCTACAGCAAAAGTTCCACCAGACAGAAATGAGGCCCAACATTTTCAAACCTTAACATCAGATTCTTTCTCACAAAACAATTTTGAACAACTAGTCAATTAACTGATCGATCTTCAGGAAGTTAACCTGCGGCTCTTTTGATAATTGATTAATCATCAAAGTTATTTTTTTTCCAAAGCCACAATTTTGTGTTTGTAGTTTGTTTAACAAACATCTGTTGGTTTTCTAGAAGCTGACTCAGCCGTTAGGTAACCTCACAGACATCCATTGGTTTTCTTTGTTCTGTTGCAAATTATTAAATTAATTTAGATTTTTCT
Source organism: Mastacembelus armatus (assembly GCF_900324485.2). Taxonomy (NCBI): domain Eukaryota; kingdom Metazoa; phylum Chordata; class Actinopteri; order Synbranchiformes; family Mastacembelidae; genus Mastacembelus; species Mastacembelus armatus. The sequence continues at coordinate 25,697,566 of NC_046645.1, forward strand.
GTAACTGGGTAATCATAGAATAATCCACAGTCACGTCTTTAACAAGAATAGTCTTTGGCTGAGCTCAGGCACGTGACCTCTGGTCTTATTTTGTTGAATAAAAAATTTTATTAGTGCTTTGTGGGGAGGAGACGATTTAGTCCCACACAGAAACTCAGTCCATTAATTAGTTGTCTGAGCGGAGAGCTGCTGCTGTGACCTTTGACCCATGTGTTTGCTGCAGGAAAATGATCGCAGACATCTTTGGAGAGTCTGGAGATGAGGAGGAGGAGGAGTTCACTGTGAGTAAACTCACTTTCTTTATCTTCATTCAAAAATTCAGTAACTACACTTGATTAGGTTAATGTCCCACCCTTCCTTGCAGCAGTTTTCATACCCTCCACCTGAACCAAAATAAATCTTTCCCACTGTATGTTAGTGATTTACGCAGTGTGGACAAAAGTGGGATTTTTATCTCTTTAAGTGTGCAAAAAGTGTCAGTGAAATGCCAAAATGAGTTTCCTCCTGCTGCAGGGCTTCAACCAGGAGGACCTGGAGGGGGAGTCGAAGGAGAAACAGCAGCAGCAGTTGGAAGAATCGGACTCTGATGAAGGAATCGACCGCAGTGGCCAAGAGTAAGCTGAAAGATTTGATGAGAATCTCTATGCTGCCCTGCTCTACTACCCCCCACTCTGTGTTGGCAAAATCTGCTCTGTCAATGAGCCCCCCCTGCCACCTGTCCAAGGTTAGAAGAAGCCAGTAGTGGTTTCCAACAGCAGCCATGGAGGAGCTCTCTGCAGCTCAAAGTGGGACACAGTGGCTGCCAGAGCCAAGAGGCGGTGTTCTTTAGCACAGAGTGGGACAAAGAAAGAGCAAATAGCAACACGATTAACTTTGAATCATCTTTATGAACAGTCAGAAAGTTGCTGAATCTGGGTTTTTCATTTAGCTCTTAGTCTTTCAAAGTTTCACTGAAAATAAACTGTGTTTGTGTTTAGCACCAGCTTCATGTCAGACTTCGACATGATGCTCGCTCGGAGGAAAGCCATGAACAGCAAGAAGAGGCGGCACCGTGATGGAGGGACGTTCATCAGCGACGCAGATGATGTGGTCAGCGCTATGATCACCAAGATGAATGAAGCTGCTGAGGTCTGCATATCAAAATAAAAGCTTCAATACTGACAGGGTTTGTAGGGGGTTTTTTTTCTGTACTGTGATCTTCGCTGACCCTTCTTTTTTGTTTGTTTGTTTTGCAGGAGGATCGAACTCTGAACAGTCAGAAGAAACCGGCACTGAAAAAGCTCACTCTGCTGCCACAAGTTGTCATGCACCTGAAGAAGTATGAGCTCTGTTTGTTCCTGCTTCTTTTGGTTTTAATGTCCCTAAACCTCATCACTCCATCATCAGTATGTCTTCAGGTTTCAGCTGGTCCTGAAGGCCTTGAAAAGTCTTAATTTTAAAAGTTTAATTTTGCTGAAACTCTGGTCTCACTGCTCAGACAAAAGGTACTTCATTTGTTTGTAACAGTATGAGTTTGTGCTAATTCCATATTTTATTTTTGTAATGAAAGGAGGAAAATAACTCCTGCAGAAAACAGACATGTAATAAGGAACTTTCCTCAGATGAAAATCCACTGTTTGTTTCATGAGCGTATTGATGCATGGACTCTTCACTTTCACTCCATTCACATAGTCCACCTAACGAGCCAGTTCAGGCTACAGGTGGAGGTAACCATCCTGGAGGATAAATTTGAAATCTCTAACCAGCTTCCCTTTAGACCAGGGGTCACCAAACCTGGTCCTCGATGCCCGATGTCCTGCATGTTTTCCAGATATCCCTGCCCTTCACATTTCTGATTACCTGGATCAAGGGTGTTCAGCCAACCAGAAACTGGAAGGGCAGAGATATTTGGAAAACTTAACAGGACAGTGGGCCTTGAGCACCAGGGTTGGTGACCCTTGCTTTAGACTGAAGAAGCTGCTCGAATAGATGAGTAGTGAAATGTTTTGTCTTAGTTACTAGAAGTCCAGTTGTCGTGACTCAGCTTCTAGAGAACATAGTAGAACAATAAAACTTTTTTAAATGGAAAGTTAGTGGATTTAAAGTCTTAATAAAATAAAGAACAGAGCAGTTCAATAACATCTGTCCACAGTTGAAACAGTAATTTGGTGAAAGTCTGAGGTGGTTTCTGTTCCTCAGGCAGGACCTTAAGGAGACGTTCATCGACAGCGGGGTGATGTCGGCCATTAAAGAGTGGATCAGTCCTCTTCCAGACAAGTCACTTCCTGCTCTCAGAATCAGGGAGGAGCTGCTCAGGATCCTGCAGGAGGTAAGTCCCTGAGGTGCAGGTGTGTGGGGGCGCTGTGTATCCGGCAGGTCTGGTCTCTGGGTTCAGCAGCTATTTCAGTTGTTTTGTCTCTCCTGCAGCTGCCCAGTGTCAGTCAGGAGACGCTGAAGCACAGTGGGATCGGCCGTGCCGTCATGTTCCTCTACAAACATCCCAAAGAGTCTCGATCCAACAAAGACCTCGCTCTCAAACTCATCAGTAAGGCTTCACAACGCATACAAACTGTAGCACTGGTTTTTTTTTTTCTACACACATACAGAAAAACAGTCTTAGTAATCGTATTTTCTTTATTCCAGTTCAAAATGTACAATTATTACAAATGCATGTAAGTCAGGATCTTTAATTCAATTCAATTTATTTGTATAGCGCCAAATCACAATACAAATCATCTCAAGGCACTTTACAAAAACTAAAACTAAAAACCCAACAATTCCCTTATGAGCAAGCACTTGGCGACAGTGGAGAGGAAAAAACTCCCTTTAACGGAAGAAAAAAAAAAAAAAAAAACCTCCAGCAGAACCGGGCTCAGTTTGGGCGGCCATCTGCCTCGACCGGTTGGGGTGAGTGGATAGAGCAGAGAGAAAAGAACAGCAACAATAAACAACAAATAGACACTGCAAGGTGGTGGGGCCAGTAACTGCACATCAGCGATATACAGCTCCGAGGGGGAGGGAGGGAGGGAGGGAGGGAGGGAGGGAGGGAGAGAGAGAGAGAGAGAGAGAGAGAGAGAGATTGCTTTAAGTGTTAGTTACGATGTCTGGAGAAAGACGTTAAAGCAGGTAATGAGCAGCAGAGATGATGCTATGACCTGATGTAAACTCTGACGAGTGCTGATCTCTGTCCTCTGTCCAGATGAGTGGTCCCGGCCCATCTTTGGTTTGACGTCCAACTATAAGGGAATGACACGAGAGGAACGGCAGCAGAGAGATCTGGACCAGCAGATGCCTCAGAGACGACGACTAAGGTGCAGAAAAAATTCAGAATCTCCCCCTGACAACATGACGACTTCAGTTGACCCTCTGCCTCTAACCAACCGTAGCCTGGAGACACCTGATTGTAGTTTGATAGAAATATGTTTTAGTCAGTGCAGTATTTCCAGTTCAACGACCTGAGCTGCTCAGAAATATGGGCCTGTGCTGTGTTTTCCTCGTGAGTTTGGGTTTGTCTGCTTTAGTTCATAAATCTGTTTCTTCCAAGAAGCTCCAACATTAAGACTGAACATTGGTGAATGGCAGCTGCTTGTTATTAACGGCAGCAACAGGTCAAGCAACTGACTCAGAATCTGAACAGGAGAGATTTGGTTTCACTGATCAGCAGCTGCAGTTTGTGACCACTGTACATTTTCACATCATAGCTCTCATTTTCAAATCTTAGTTTTTATTCACATTTAGTCTCATTTCCTCATGAGAATCAACTTAACAAGACGTTCTTAGTTTTTGACGACAAAATGACTCTTCCTGGAGGGAACGTGAAGCCAATCAGAGAGCAGAGTTTACAGTGTAAAAAAACAAAACTAACAAACACCAGCAGGGTCAGTCCCTGAAACTGATGTGTCAGATGAGTCTGTAGATGAACTAATGGAGTCGGACTGCTTTACAGAAACATTAAAGAACCAAGGTGCAATAAAAAGAAATGAGCTTTAACAACAGTTTAATTCAGTAAAATGCACCAGTGGGAGTGTGATACATCAGATTCAGCATGAAACATGTAGTGGCGCAGATTGTTAAATAAATAGCCAGTGGTCAGATTATAGAAAAACCTGGGCCCAGTTTGTTGTGACTGGTTCTGTGGGATTTTGTTCATTAGGAGGTGGAGAGGGGTAAAACATCTGCAGTAAAATACCCAGATGTTTTAGGTGAGGTCAGTGTGGCGGTGTTTGGCTTGTCGTCAGGTCACCGTAGTGCTTACGTGATGTTTCCCAGCTCTGCCTGTTTTCACCTGCAGGATCTTTGTCGTCTTCACTGCTTTGTCACGTCTTTCTCCTCATCCTTGTGTTGTGTTCTTCCTTCCAACATGTCATGTTTTCCTGCAACTGTTTTCTGCTGTCACCCCCCAGTCAACCTCAGAAGGTGGAGAGGGTGGAGGAACCTGACGTCTTCTCTCCACCCATCAGGTCCAGTTGAAAACTGCATGGCTGCCCTACTGGCAGTTTAACAGCAGTGTGTTTACATCACAGAAACCTAAACAAGGCTGCACCTGTGCTCTGTTGAGTCTGACGGGCAAGTTCAGACTCACCTGGTGTGTGTGCGTGCGTGTGCGTGTGCGTGTGTGTGTGTGTGTGTGTGAGACAGTCTCCTGTCAGTACATGATGCGCTGTCGGGTGCAGGACAGAATCTGGCTTCAGGACTCAGAGCAAAGCTCTGTTCACATTCACAAACCTGCTGCTCATCACTGACAGCTGTTTTAGCCTGTTACCACCACAGTAACTGTGCAGTGTGACGTTGCTGCCTGCTGAGTCTGGGCAGTGCTGTCCTTTAATCCAGTCATGGATCGTTGCATGAGCATCTTTCCTCAGTGAACCTGTGCTCTGTGTGTGCAGAGGCTAGCTGCTAAAAGGGGTCCAGTCTGGACTGCATGATAAGTGAAGCTGAGGTGAACAGTTAGTGTGCGTGGACCGACCACAGGTGCCGATGTTAGCAAACAGCTGCCAGAGTGACCGATTGGATGTGGACTCATTTTATCTGTGGCTGTGAGCTATGAACAGCGCGTGGAGCTAACGCCAGCTAATCCTCCCTAACAGCTAACACCAGCTAACATGTGGGTGCAGCTGTCAGGCAACGGAAAGAAATAAATTCCTGATCCACTGTTTGCTGACTGTGAAATGTGATGAAGGAAAAGGGAAAAAGTTCAGATTTGTGAGCTTGTTTACATCCATGGTTTCTGTGTTCACTGTCGCTGTTTGTTCACCCTCATATGAACCTGTGTGTGTGTGTGTGTATGTTACTGTGTGTGTCTGCAGCTCAGGGGGTCAAACGCCTCGAAGGGACCTGGAGAAACAGCTGACTGGGGAGGAAAAGTGAGTAACTATTGATGAACTTGTGGTTGTCCACAAGAGATGGTTGCATGTTGTCCAATAAGAGACATCATTTTCTGTGTCTTCCTTGTAACTGGACTCTCCTGCTCCCTGCAGAGCTTTGCGACCCGGTGACCCTGGGTTCTGCGCCCGGGCTCGGGTCCCCATGCCGTCCAACAAAGACTACGTGGTACGACCCAAGTGGAATGTAGAGGTGGACTCCAACAGGGTGAGTTCATCCATCCTACAATGATACACCGATTGAACCTGTGATGCATCAGTCTGTCCTTGATGAAAAGCTCAGACATCAGATCAAACAGATGATTCTCATGATGGCGGTTACCTCCTGTCAGCAGAGGTTCCAAGTCATTAGTTGAGCTGTGATTGGTCCTCTGTAGAGCGGCTTTAGGAAAGGCATCAGCCTGCTGGAGAAACACAAGCGCCGCTTTGCTGAGCAGAAGAAAATGCACCGTCCACAGGGAGCCGTCAAGATCAGCATAGAGGGAAACAGAATGCCCCTGTAGCTGCTGCTGTCGACCTGGGGGGGGGGCAGTAAGTCCTTCTGCATGGTGTGCAGTGGTGTCCACAGACAAGACATGACGCTGACTCACCTGTGACCTGACTCCTCACACACCTGGAGGAGGGGACACTTTTAACTGGTCCCTGGTCCCAGTGTAGGCCAGTCACAGATGTGGTGACATAAAAATTTAAGTTTTACGTCTTCAGATCCAGTCGTCAGTCCAGATTATACTGGATTTACCCTGTGATACACCTGAGTCCAGGTATTCCCACCACTGTTAACAGTATAAACATGATAAAAAGCAGAAAAGGGTGAAAGCAGGTCGTGGATCAGCCTGAATGCTGCGTGAACTCCCTGCATGGCTCTGAGCTTTGTGATGAAACAGGCGGTGGAAAATAGCAACCTGATTATTATTCCTTCCACTAACTGGGTTGTTTTTATAAAGAAATCGATTTTAACAAAACCTTTAACACACATTTATCCTGGTTCTGTCTCTATGTGAACATATGTACGAATATGTTGTTGTATATACATGAAACCAGCCGTGCAAGTTGGTGTGGTTCCCTCTGCTGGGATTGTAGTGATTTATTACTCCTGTGTTTTATTCCGTCTGTTCTGTGACGCAGGGTCCAGCAAAGAAGGGCATGTCCCGAGTCGACAAACAGATGCGTCGATTCGCTGACATCCGGCGCCTGACGAAGACGGGTCACGCTGTTAAAATCAGCGTGGAAGGAAACCGGATGCCGCTCTGATCATAACTCCCATAGGATTTATTCACTTTTTTAATGAGCACGTGTTCCTGTTGTTGTGTCCATCCCATGCATATCAGTGAGGCTGAGTTAACAGCCACAGATAAACAGCAGCATAAACTGTGGCATAACAATTAAACATCATTACCTTCATGAAGAAGGATTTATTGCAAATAAAACAATGACAATGAAAGATGTTTGCTGAATTTGATAATAGCAGCTCCTGTTTGTATTGAACCTGTGGACGTACAGACAGCTGTCATTGGATTGTTGTGATACTAAGGAAAACCTAAAAACAGCAGGATTTTGAAGGAAGTTCTGCAGCTATAGGAAGTCTTGTTTTTATTGTTTTTCTTAGTGGCTTTATGGACTTTTATTTGTGATACACGTCAGTAATAATGACATTAAAGAACCAAAATAATGTTTTCATTAGCTGCCTATTTTTAATGTGTGTCATGATGGGAGGATGCTTCATCAGGGCTGATGCAAGTTCAATGAACAAACTGTCCAGAATTGGGTTTAGACTGCATGTGAGAATGTTCAATTTTTCCTGTTAGTAAAATGATAAGGAGCAGGTCATCACAGTTTGAGGGAAAGTTTAGAGCAAAAGGGACGTCCACACTCACCAAACTACAGAAATCTGTTTTTCTTTAACAGCTCAGGGGCTTAGTGGCATAAAATCAGAATAAAAATCCCTCTGTGCAACTTGGAGTTAGATTATTTGCTCTTTCTCCTTAGAAAATACAGAATTTCAGCTGTAAATCCTAAATGATGTGTCTGAGCCTCTTCAGGATTTTATTATGAAGAAACCTGCATTTGGATTTTTAGGTTTGAGTTGATCTATAAAGAACATTAGTTCATATAGGAACAGTTTATATCCAACATTAACATGGGATTTTAAATGAGACTGAAAATAAGTGATGCCAAAAGTTAGTGTGTTAACTTCAGTCTCCAATGCTCCTCCCCTGGTTGGATGACACAATGCCCCCCCCACCAACAACACTGGAACAAGACCCCCAAGATCTCCATTTTGTGCCACTGCAGTCGTTTTCTGTCACTAATTAATTTTTCTATGTTTTTATTCTCCTTTGTCATTTGTTGTGCAGCGCTTTGTACTTTGAAAAGTGCTTTTTAATAAAGCTATTGTGTTATTTTCTCATTTCCATTGGTCTGTGTGACTTTCTGGGACATTGTGCAGGTGAACTCCAGTTCACGAATCCTCCCCAGACCTTTGCTCCTATTGGCTGGCCGCAGTTTAAAGGCAGAGGCTGTGGGTTCACTTAATATAATCTCCAGCAGCCACGATGCGCTCTGCAGCGCTTCAACCACCTGCACAGACCGTCTGCTGACTTTCTGTGGCCGCTTTCACACGAACATGCGTCTGTTTCTCCTCTGCCTTTGCACCTGGACTTTGATTCTTCATATCGCAGCTCAGCTGCAGCCTGACCGGGCGCAGGGAGCCGTGTGGCCCGACTGGAGGAGGCAGAGCACCGGCACGCTGGACGCGAACCACCCGGCGGCGGCGTGGGAGACCGGGGAAAAGCTCCGCGGGGGCCGCAGGAGGGCGGCACGGACCGGGTGAGCTGATTATTTCTGACGTTTTTAAGAGTTCAAGGTTTAAAGGTGTTCTGGACTTTTCTATAACTACCCGCCACATTTAACACTGAACAGAACCACGATCCTGGATATAGTCAGTTTTATTAATGAGCAGAGACAACACCTTTACAGCTCAACACCCCAAAATGATTTTCAATTAAACTGAGTAAATTCAAAAGTCTAATTATTTTCTGAATCTGCTGTTAATGATTTTAATGAATGAATGAAGTGTAAACACCAACTGGCCCCATTTAAAATCAGCTGCAGGCTGGTTCATTATGAACATGCTCTTCATAACTTCCCACAATCCAAAGAGACGCGTTCAGGTGTTTGTTTGAACCACATTTCAGCACGTTTTCACCTGCCACCATTAAAAAGCAGCTGATTCTAGGAAAAGAAACCAGTGGATGACTGGGATGAAGATTATGGGAAGAGGCAGAGACGTTTGACTGAGCGAAACTCACATCAAGCTGTTTGTCTAGGAGTAAAATTCATGTTCAAGTTCCCGTGTGTGATGCTCAGGCTGAACTTTACTGGTTGGATCAGTGCTTGTTTGCACAGCTGTGGTCAGAATCTCTGAGAACAGGAGAGTTTCGTATTGTTATCACAGAAATGCAGATGCACATGGTGATGAACCTTTGAGCTCTGCTGATGCAGGTGAGGAATGAATACGTCTGGTTTGTGACGTTCTTTAAGAGGAGAACCGGACGTCATGGGCCCATGAGTTCATTGGACACATCAACATCGATGGTGCAACATGAAAAGTCAGCGATGTTTTTACAGTCTGGGGGAATCATGAATGTCTGAAGCTGTTTACGTCTGTTCAACGTCCAGCACTTCCCTACCTGTGTGTGAGACCACAAACCGTCTGACCAGTCAGCATCCTCCAGGTGTGTCGGGGAGCCGACAGCTCGGGCATGTGTGAAATTCTGTGTGCATGTGGCTGTATGGCCGTCTTTGTGGGGACCGGTCTGGGTTTTATATTATTGCTGTGAGGACCGGTTGTCTGGTTTCAGGGTTCATGCTAGGACCAGGGTTTTTTGCCCTCACGGAAAGGTGTGTGTGTGTGTGTGTGTGTGTGTGTGTGTGTGTGTGTGTGTGTGTGTGTGTGTGTGTGTGTGTGTGTGTGTGTGTGTGTGTGTGTGTGTGTGTGTGTGTGTGTGTGTGTGTGGTTTCAAGTGCAAGCGTGACAGTCAAGTGATGATTGGACAGTCAACACACACACTTACACATGAAATCCAGAGCAGTGTGTCTGATCTCAAACCCAGTGAACTGACTGGCCTCATAAACCGTGTGTGTGTAAACAGAGTTGTTGTGTGAGTGTGTGAAGAGTGTGTGAAGAGTTAAAACACACCCAGGTCTTGTTTTTGCTCGGTGTTGAGGACCGGCTCTGTCAGAGGACTGTGTGCAGCTTAACGCTCCTCATGCTCCAAGTGATTGAAATTTTTGACCTGATTACACATTTTCTCAGGGCTGTTAGACTTGAACCCTGACTTCTGCAAATTACACATGATCTCACTGACCAGTTTATTAGGTACACCTGCAGTCCAGAGACCAGTGGACTCTTTCTTCCTTCGGAGACTGTCAACACTGACGGCCGTTCTCGGCTGCTGGAGCTGATTTTTGAACTGTTTTATATCGAGTATGGGAAGGATGGGTGCACGAGGAAACAGGAGATGAGAAGTGGATCCCACAGGCGGCTCAGTGTTCTCAGAAAGAAGAAAGAACGTTTTATTAGAGGTGGAAGGTGTTGGGAGCATAGGAGTCGTGGTGGGTGAACACAGACTGTGCTGTCACTTGATAACTGCTTTTTGTGTTGATGCTTGTTTTTTTTTTTCCCCCTCACAGTGACGTTGAGTTTGTGCAGCTGTAGAACAAGAGAACATCTGTGAACTCACTAGAATCTGATCTGAGGTGATAGCACCACATTTAAAGGACCATACTGCTGTTTCAGCATGTCAACAAATATTAATAATCATTTAGAGGTATAAGACTATAGGACTCAGAAATTATAGTTGGAAGATGCTTCACACAGACACCACATCCTATTGTCTCTGCAGTTATCAGACTCATGTTAATTCATGATAAATATGAAATAGAACATAGTGCCACTTATTTCTGTCAGTTTTCTTTATGGTACCAGTCAATCAAATTTAACTGAAAATGTGAGTAAAATATCAAGATATAATAAATAAAATTACAATGAATCTAATTGTAAATAAAGGACTGAACAAATAAAAGCAAGTGTCACTGTTCACACTGGGCCCTAAATACTGACCCTAAATAAAACATAAATAGATGCTTTGATAGTGAAATTAAATAATGGGGAACTGGCGAGTTGTGATTCTGGACTCAGTCTGGGACTCTGGAACCTGACCAGACAGTGTATATATAAGTCCAGTTACTGTATGTGTGTCAGCGGGGCCTCATCAGCTGCGACAATACAGCCAGAACACTGTGAGTAATGATTAAATCCTCAGCCAGCGTCCTGTCCATCCTGTGTTTCAATAACATTTTACCAAATCTGAACCCAGCACCCAGTCCATTTACCGAGTCCTTCATGTCTGCACTGGTAAACTTGCTAATAAGTGAAACTAAAACAAACCGGTTCACCTGTTGCACACACACATTTGCTCTTACATACAGCTGTGACGTCACGTTGACCTGTCACTTGATGACTGTGGATGAGAAAAAGATTTTCGCTTTGTGAAAATAATTTGTTGATTTGACCCTAAAAGAAATCTGTCTTCAGGCCTCCTGCATGTGGAGATCAGTGTTGTGTTGGAGGGACTTTGTCGCCTAAAACCAGGAGATGCACCAAAAGTAAGTTACTACTTGTTTTCCTCTTTTAAATCCAAACCCTTAAGGTTTGGCCAGTCTGGCTTGCGTCTTTGCTCAGTTCTAGCCCAACATATGAATATGACATATAATTATTTTCTTGAAAGCTGTATTTGTGTATTTGTTGTATACTTCTTCCATAGCAAATAATGTTTGTCTTGTTTGTTTGGATGTTTCAGGTTAAGTTGATTCTGTTTTTGGGTTTTATTTTTGGAGAAGTATGACAGAATAAAACCAAACCCCTATAACTACTGTGTTTTCTCCAAGTCGTGATCACTGTTGTATATAAAAGTCATTTGTAGTAAACTGGATTGCACAGATCCTGATTCAGGTCAGGACTACGTGGCTGTGAACGTCCTGCAGAAACCCATGAATGGAAGCAGATTTACTCTGCAGGCTTACACAAACACACACTGTTACATACAGATGTCTAAGTCCTTGTGGGCTCAGGGTAAAACTTTACTGTCCACATAGTCCTGATGGAAGAAAAGCCTGTGGAGTTGGTTAAGAGTGTGGGAACACACAGTGCAAACAGCAGAGCTGTGGAGGGAACAGGCCCAGGCAAACGCTGCAAACCTGAAAAGTTGCACTGGCAAAATGCAGATTAGTTTGTGCTGCATGATGAAACTCTACAGACGGGAAGCTCCAGAACTTAACTTTCTTCTTCAGCAGATTGATCAGACGTCAGACAGAGCTGCAAATTAGATCCTATTTCCCATGATGCATCTGAAAGTTGTCGTTCATAGAGTTGAGTTGCAGAGTGTGAGGAGCAGCTGGTTCAGGATTTCCATTAAAACTTTTCTTTCAACCAGCTCCTGAACGTAGAAACGCTGTCTCCACACAGCGATAGACCATCGTACAGACTTAATATCCCAACTTTCAATTATTTACCTTTGTTTCTGACTGAACGGTTTTGTCGGTCCATACAGGGCCTTGTTTTTAAGTACGTGGACTGTCCTTGTCTTGTCTCCTTGTCTCCTCATCTCTTTTACTTGCCTCCTCCTGCAGCCAGGTGTTTTCCTCGTTGCCATGACGGAGCGTTGTGTTGCCAGTCTAACCGCTGTGTCTGCCGACGACGACTCCATGGTTCTCGTTGTGAGTTTTCCAAGATGTCCTCCATCCATCCCCCCATCATCCCACCCTGGCCTCCAGAACTGACCACCGCTCAGAGAATCACCAAAACTCCCCACTCTAGTCCTGATGCCATTTCACTGCCCCCTGAAATATCAAAGACAACCACCACACCTGCAGCTGCAGAGCTCAGTACAACTACAGCTGTTGCAGAAACCCAAAACAGAGAGACAGCTGCTTTGATTGGGAGTGCTGGAATTAGAACCGAGGACGCTTGGGCAAAAACCACAGAGAAAGGAGGTGTTCACAAACGTTTTCTGCAGGAGGAGAACCAGGAGTTCAAAAGCTTCCAGGTATGGGAGGAAACCAGAGCACAAGAGAGTCCCAATTTAAAGAAAACTTCACACTCAAATCCAGGAAAAAGACTTGTAGCATTAAAGATCCCAGACCGAGAGAGCCAGGTAGAGGAAAGAGGAGCTCCAGAGTCTGAGACGAAGCAGAGACTCACACAAAACCCAAATCTGGAATCTGTTTCATGGTCTCAGAGTGCGGCTCTAAATTTCAGAGAAAGGACAGAGGCAGAAGATAAAGGAGTAATCCAATTAACAACTTCTAAAATCTCAAACCTGGAAGGAAGGCCGAGACCTGGAGGAAAGGATGAGTTACGAGTGGGTTCAAACTCTGGATCTGACAATGAGGAAAGACTTAACGTAGGGCCCCCTTTAAGTGCTGGCCTTCCTAAAAGTTCTCAGGGACATTCTGTTTCAGGGTTTAAAATCCCAGCACTGGAGTCTAGTCCAGATCCAAGAGGAAAGATGAGTCCGGATGTTGGAGCGATGAGAAGGAAGGAGGATAAAAGACTGATGCGAGAGGATGAGGAGGTGAAGAAAAGAGGAAGGAAGCAGTCACTGAGGTATGACAGCACACCAGACTAGTCCATATCTCCTTATCTCCTCTCTCTAATCTTTCTTTTTTCATATTCTTGCTTTTTCTCCATCACCTCACTTCTACTCTCCTTGCCTCCTTGTCCCATTTTTTCCTCTCCTCCAACCTTCTTGTTCCCTCTTCTATGCTCTCGTTCTCTCCTTGTCTCTTTCTCATCTCGTCTCACCTTTCCTCTCCTTGTTAGCTTTCCTTTCTTCTCGTCTTGTCCTTGTTGTGTTGGTGTAGTTCTTGGTTCAGACAGCAGGTGGTGCTGTTCATCTGTAGTCAGCACTGGACACAGCTCAACACAAAGTATTAGCTCTTTGTTTTCTGTTGTAAATGATTTGTTTGGGATGTAAACGGTACAAAGATATAAAAAAGGCATTGATGAAATAGATTATAGTGAATTTAGAAATAATTTCTTAAAATGATTATCTCCTTTCTATGTTTCCTCACCTCTAACTTCCTTGTTTCCTCTCTTCTTGTCTCCTCCTTCTTCACATTGTCACTTTTGACGAGGAGTAACATTCCTGTTATATTGTTATTATTGTTGTTATTGTAATAATGTAGTACCTTTCAAAATAATGTTATTTACTTTACAAAGTAAAAATAAAAGTGAAAGAAATCTTAACCACGATAAATAAAATATTCAACTAAATAAAGTGAAGAAAATAGAAAGAAATACTCAATATACAATAAAAAAAATCATAAAGCGATTTAATGAATCATGTGAAATGGGCCATTCTGCACAATGACTACTTTTAATTTGGATACTTCAAATACATTTGGATGATGGTACTTTTGGACTTTTATTGCAGTAACATTTGAATGCAGGACTTGTAATTGAAACAGGATATTTACTCTGTAGTATTTCTGCTGTTACTGCAGTAAAGGAGCTGGGTACTTCTTCCAGCACTGGTGTGTTCTCATTCCTGAATATGTTGAGGTGGAGATATAAAAGCATCTGTGACCTTCTCCAAATCTGATTTCCATGTCTGAACAGGGCAGTAGGTCAAAGTGTCCGGACTGAGAAGGATTTACGTCCCCTGCTCGTCTCTGAGATGACGTTCATGGAGTTTGAGGCTCATCACTGTGTGAAACTGAATTTCTCAGTATTAACAATCACCTGAGTCAAAGGTCAAAGGTTTTGGAGGTCAGGGGTCAGAGCCAGGGTCAGGACAGACTGTGGGAAAGTCAGGCAACAGAGATGGGACTTAATAGGGACTCTGGGAAATCTAGTAACTTCTTCATATAGTTTGCAGCATGTTCTCTAGATGCCAGTGTAAAAGATAGGCTACTGTATGTCCACATCCCAGAACATCCTGCTGTTCCCAACAGATCTGCTGTTTGATCCATGTCTGTCAGGGACATGTACCAGGCTCCGGTGTGAACACCCTGAGCTCCTAAACTGCCACCATGCACAGACTGAACTGAAATGTGAAGAACAACAACGTCATTTGTGCGCAGTTTCCTCCAAAGCTGCTGGGTTCCCATATGTTCCTTCCAATGTGAAGCATCCTGGTCTCTCCACTGCCCCCCCTCCTCCATGTTGATGTTTCCCCCACTGAATGATGATGACAGGTGATATGAGGGGGGGGACGTTAAAACAACCACATGGATTCTGATCTGATCGTTCTGACGGCGCTCGCACACTCACACATCAGATAGGAATCGGATCTAGGACCACATATGGAGGTGGACCAGATCTGATCTGAGAACATCTGGTTTGGTCTGTTTACACTATGGGAACATCAGGACTGAGTCAGTGGAGGGAAAACAGCAGCTGGGATGTGGGCACACGGAGCCATAGTGTCATAAGGTTTATAGTCTCATCTCACACACAGTCCTTTCTGCATCAACATACTTAAATCAAAACTGAGGCTTGGCTCTTTTTTTTAACTCAGATTAAAAGGCTGAAAAACAAAAAAATATCATGGACATAAAAGTGTTCAGATACTTTCAGTCTGGACTGTAGATCCTTCAATCCACTAAATCTATCACAGCACTTAATTAGCTTCTCGTATTATTGTAGTTTCATGTGGACAGTCCATGTTGACTGTGCTGGACTCATACAATACAAGCGTCTCTTAACAAACCTGTGACATGTGAGTTCAGACACACAACAGGCGAGTCAGCTTAACTTGGTGGATCAGCGTCTGTAAGTGCAGATTAACGGGAGCTGTTTATTTATTTTATCAGGCCATTTTAAATCATTCTTTCACATAGAACTGGTTCTCATAAACACACACACTTCTCCTCCCTCCTACCTTACTCTCTCCATTTTTGAACATTCCTACCAATTTTCATACCAGTCACAGCACAGCAGCTGAATTTGTGTTCTACAGCGAAGAGTTTAGCTTTTCTTTTCATTGCTAATCTGTCGATCTTCGCTTTCTCACAAGACTTAGAGATTTAGCGAGGATATTATATAGAATTAAATATATGTGACCCACTTTAACCCCTGGATACGTGCAGATTATGACATTTTCACTACATTGTATAACACAAGTGTGAATGTGCTTCCCTTTGTCTCTGTTTCACTATTGACCCCAGGTTCCATTAAAAATTGCACTGTTTTCTCTGTATATTTTGGGAAATGCTGAGTAATGAATTCAACATTATTATTATTGTTGTCATATATAGTTAATTATTTCTTCATTAGTATATAATATTCATTTATATAATATGCCTCTATTGACTAAATCTCATTTAAAGTGAGTCTTTTTGGGCACAATTGGCAGAGAGATGCAGACAAAGGTCTGATGTGTGGGGTGATATAATTTAATGATGAAATAAAAATAATGCAGTAACAGCATGACATCTGAAAAGACAAATACAGTCTGAACATGTGCTCTAATTACACAGACGGATATTCAGACTAGCCAACCTACAGCAGCCACATCTGTCTGTTCTGCTGACCCTCCATGACTTTAACACTCACTGTTCCACCTCACAATCAGCCTCCAAATGGTGCACAGGGTCATTAACAAGGATAGTTAGAGTCCTGCCTCGTACTGAGCAGTGACCTGTCATACATCAGACGAGACTCCATCATCGACCAGCCAGCACTTTACAGGAGGCAGCAGATGATTCAGTGTGTGTGTGTCACTGAGTCCAGATCCCATCCAGAGACTGACAGCACCAATGAATGTGTGGGAATCCAGAGCCTGGTTCAGCTCATCAGTCTGTGCCGTAGACCTCCATTGTCCTCCAAAAATTATTAAAAACACAGCAGGGAGGCACAGCGCTGACCTGGCTCACATGGTTCTTTCTCACCAACAATGGGAGGCCCGTCTGTTCCAAAAAACAGCTCAAGACGCTGAGAACGGCCACATGTGTGTTTTAATGTATATTTGGTGTTGATGTGTATGGGTGGTTCTGATATGTATGTTTGTGGTTCTGATGTATGTTGTTCTATGTGGCAGTCTAAGGGAGGCTCAGGCGGTGCTGCTGGGGAAGAAGCTGTCACGGAGAGGAAGAGGAGACAAGATGGTCGCCCTGCTGATAAAGCATGTTGAGAAGGAGAGGAAGAAACTTGGCGCTGTGACCTCGTCTTCCTCTTCTTCAAACTCCTCATCCTCAGTGCGAACCAGCGTGGAGAGTTTCCACACTCAGAAGGGCCAGTACACTGTGTACATCACTGCTCCCACAGGTCAGTGGAACAGCAGCTCGTGAACTTCGCTCTACCTGTGTGTGTGTGTGCGTGTGTGTGTGTGTGCGTGTGTGTGGACATGTTACCACACACACGGCTCAGTATTTTGTATAATAATTAGTGTGCAGCTGATATAGTGGGACCTGTCTGTCAGCCATACGTTATCTGAAAACAAGCTGCTGCTGATTTCATGGAGCTGCTATGCCTGGTTTCTGCTGCAGATAAGGTGAATGTTAATACAGCCTGTGACAAGACCCTCACACAGTTCCTGTCATTGTTCAGGAGGGAACCAAACAGTCGGCTTTAGTGTGAATATGGGGGAAGGGTGGATTTCACTATGGATTTAATTTGGGTTGATTGGTGTGTGTGAAGTTTGGAAACGTTTTAAATCTACTCTACTGAATTTCTTTCAAGGGTCTAGAGCAGGTTTGTCAAATTCCAGTCCCTCGGGGGCCACTGTCCTGCTTGTTTTCCAGATATCCCTGATCTACCCACTGCTGATCACCTGGATCAGGTATGTTCAGCTAATCAGAAACTGGATGGGCAGGAGTAGTTGGAAAACCTGCAGGACAGTAGCGCTCGAGGACCAGGTTTGGAGACCCCTGTCCTAGAGGGTCTAATAAGCCTCTAAACAAACTCACACCACTTGCTGTCTTCATGCTTTAAGAGCACCAGAAAGAAGAGATTCCCAACCTCTTGGCCATGACCTGGTACCAGCCTAGGGGTCAGATGCTGGGGTGCAAAGATGACACAAACCCAGAGCCTGGAAACTGACTTTTCTGTGTGTGTAGAACATGAGGACGCATCACATTAATGTGTGAACAGCTTGAAATCATCGCACGATGACTTGGATGGTTTTCTTTTTCACATTTTGTGACAGAAAATCTGTTTGTCCTGACTCTTCAGGTGGAGCCTTCAGAAACCTGCAGGTGGTCGTGCTGTAATAATGTGCTCAGTGTTTTATGTGTATAGTTGTTCTGCGTCATGCTGGCTCGTGGTGCTCGTGTCTGTAGTGTGTCAGGACATGAGCTCATACACAAACAGCAGCAGGAACAACCAGCCTGTATTCCACCAAAACCCCCTGTGGGGGTGTCTGGGGTCCCACTGGAAAGCAAGAACCAATTCCGTCACATTGTTGTTCTAACAGATCTGTTGAATCGGTTGCAGGGATTTTCTCACATTAACACCAGTGTTATAATGTAGCGATGTTCTTGCTAGATGTGGGGACTCTTAAGACCCTGAACCAACTTTTGAGTAGATGTTTACTCCTTTTCCTGTGAGCTGCTAACATTTCTCAGTGGACTTGTGCTAAGTGTGTGGGGGCGGGCACCTTCAGTTGACCAATCAGCAGCCAGAAATTAGCGTGACTGTACATGAGCCAAAATGACCAATCACTGATCCCCATTGTTTGTTTTTGTTAAATGAATCGAACTGCGTAAGTTACATGTAGAGCTCCAGTGTTTTGGTTCTTTCTATTTCTGATACATTTACACTGACGTCGCTGATGCCAGCGTTGGTTGACTTGGACTGTCCCATCTAAATGGTTAAATTAATTAACAAACAAAATAAGGACAGTTGGCAAAGCAGGAAAAGTCCAGGTGTCATTAAAAATAAAGGATGTAAAGTTCTGTAGGGCTTGGTACATGCCGGCTCATTGAAGAGTCTTGGAAGCTGCCATGATGAGTCCAAATATCTCCTGTGAAATATTATCAGCTGTGGCTTTTTCAGTGTTGGCTTGTTGTTTAGTGTCTGGGTTCCCTCTCAGTACTCTCATGGCCACAGTCCTCTACCTGCTCAGCAGCAAACAGCAGGCAGACACAGTCAGAGACCAACTGGTGAACATAGTGGCACATTTAGCAGCTAAAGAGCCAGAGGTTTCCCACAAGAGGTGGTGGAGACCAAACCCAGAGATCAAACTGAGGAAACACTGGACACAAACTCAGCTCCACATGAATGATCATGTTGCTCTGTACCTGCTGGATGTGGAAATGCGATAAGTTAGTGGTATGTGGACACTTGTTCCTGCTGAGGACAAAAATGAGTTTGAGGTTTGAAGTTAGTTCTTGACAGTTTGTTGTACCTGTGCAATTAGGAACTACTTTTAGCCTCTACATGTTTGTGAATTTTAGGACTGGAAACCCAAACCAGGGTTGCATCATCAGCCTGACATCCTCTAATGTCCTGGAGTCTGTTACGAAACTGTGTGCAGACTTAGATTGTCTCTGCTCATAGCAAGAAAAAGGCCAATAAAAAAAGAAGAGAGGAAAGTATGGAGGGAAGAAAAGGAGGATAGGGAGAGGTTCACATAGTACTACTCTCTCCTTCTCTCTCTGTGTGGACTTATGGACTAGATCCCTGCTAAACATTTTGTTTGGAGCTGAGCCCAGTCCAGCACACTGCTTTCAATTATCTCTCTACCTCTCTCTCTCTTGCTCCCACTTTATGCTCAGGCAGTGTTGCTTGCTCGCTCACACTCAGGAGTGTTTAGGGAAAACAGAGCACAGGCGCAGGGGGAAGCGCCTGGTCGTTTTCCTCTTCCTTCCCTCCTTTTTCCTGCGTCACTCGTTTTCACTCGAACACAGTGTAAGAAACGAGCGAGGTAGAGTTTAAGGTTTGGGAGTTTGGACGATGCAACACAGTCAGAATCTCTGACTGCAACTCTCGACATGCTGCAGTCTCCACTACGCTGTTTTCTGTCCTCTGTCTTCATCTTCTCCTTCCTCTCTCCTCCACCAGCTGATGGACAGACAGCAGGAGGAACAGGGCTGGGGAGGATCCAGGTGATGTTTACACCAACCATCTGCAAGGTGCGCTGTAGCCAGGGCCGATGTGTGAACTACTGCGACAGAGGCAATATGACCACGCTGTACAGCAGCAGCAGCGAGGGAGGAGGAGGAAGGACAGACAGCTCCCATGGGCCAGGCTTCAGAGTCTGTAAGTTCAACTTTAAACTTTCATCTTCACTCTGAACATCCACCAGTCGTCTAGGCGCCACAGGAGACAGGAAATCTCCAGTTGTGTAATGACCAGTCACGAAGCGCCTCCAAAAGCTAAAACCAAGCTGCATAACATGGTGATGTTCACTGAACTCCTGCTTTACATGTGAACACAGCACAGTGTGACAAAGCACAGGTGAGCTTCACAGGTGTGCTGCAGTCATGATGCACGTCAGACCAGTCAGATGATAAACGGCGTGTTTAACAAGCTGGAGGATGATCTTTGTTCACACTTTGTTGTTTTCGTCTTTTGAAACACTGATCTGAAGGTGTTTTATCTTTTGAAACACTGATCTGAAGGTGTTTTATCACCAGTTATTGTGAATAGACCACAGGATCGTTGTTTTGTTGGTGACAGGGAAACCAAGTCTCTGCAGGTCAAACAGGAGGCAGGACAGTTAACTTGGGAGTTTTAACAAGCCATACCTACCCTGGGCCCACCTGTGGGCCTGAAACTGTAGAAACTGTATTTCAAAAATCGTTGGCCAAATTTGAATAAAGTCACAATAAACTAGAAAGTGTTTCCTTTCCAAAGATGCCAAGCTCATCAATATAACCCTTAAAATGTAAGCAATAGCTGGTTTAATTTGGGTATGCAAAAGGAGGGTAGGTAACACACATACATGCTAACGTTACACTAACCCCATTAGTCTCAGCTACCTGCATTTCTGAAGCCGCTGCAGCTCTGACATCTGGTTGCATTTTTGAGGAGGAACATGTCGGTGTCAGCTTCTAAAGCCGCAGTTCCTATTCTGAATACACCTCTCACCTGGGAGTGACACCAAAATACCAAGAACGCAGAGCCCACAGTGCTGGAGCTGAAGATACAGAGAGATGAACTGCTGCAATAAATTTCTGATCTCAACATATGAGTTTACATGTGTGAGGAGTGAAGCTGCTCCAGCTGTGTCATGTGACCTGCAGCTCTTTGATGGTTGGCAGAGTTCAGTCTGAAATGGAGCCAGTGAATAGTTTGCAGTGTAGTCTGGACTGATTCCAGGTCAGTGTGTGTTAAATCATTCCTGTTGGAAAGAGAGTTGACTAGAAAGAAACAAGTAAAAGACATTCTTTCTTCTGCCGAACCTCATTTAGAATCCTTCTGTTTTTAACTTATTTTCAGTATCAGAGTAATTCTGTGATAGTTGTCTGTACATCTATGCATTCTCTGCAAACAGCAGCTGATTACAGTGAATTCTGCTGCTGCTAATGGGACACTTACTAAACATGAGCAAAAAAATGTAAAAAAAAACAAGGCTGCAGTTGTGGCCCACAAATATTCAGTGCCTTCAGCCTTATTATCCCTTATATATAAAAAGGAAAACTCCCAAAAAACTGAGGTTTAAAAAATCTTGTCATGGCCTTCTGGCTGCTTCTCCTGCAATAGTGTAATGGGTACAGAAGTGAATGTAAACACACATAAATTCACATTTTATTTGGCATATTTCCTGTATATGTATTTTAACATTTGTACTACATTTGAATGTAAAGTCAAAAAAAGAGAGAGGAGGAAGAGAGAGGGGCAGAGCAATGAGAGAAAACAGTGACATGTGGCTTTCATTTATCAATAACTTAATCCTCATGTTTCCTTCATAACCAGGACTCGACTTACATTCACTTCCGAGAGACTTAGCCTAACCCTAACCCTAATCATAGTCACTGTTGCCATAGACTTAACCTAATCCTGACCCAACTTTTCACACTTAAGCCTAAAATGTTCACTTTGTGGGCATCGGTCCTCACAATGTCACACACACACACACAATGCAGAGGATGGAGGAGGAAGTGATGACATCATGGGTCAAGAGGTCAGCCCCCTGATCCAAACAGCTGGTCCTCTGTCAGCCTCTCCTGCTTTGTTGTGCTTTCTCTGAATTAACTTTATTGGCACAAACAGAACCTCATCTGCTGCACAGGTGTGTGTGTGTGTGTGTGTTTAGGGTTTGGGTTAAGATTAGGGTTAGGTTAGGGTTATGGTTAGACATTTACCGTATTTGCATGGACTATAAGCCACATATTTTTTATTCTTCTGGCTTGTCCTGTGACTTATAGAGCAAAGCAACTTATATTTGTATATTTACAGTAATTTTTCACTAGCGTTAGATGACTCTCTTGACTCAACTGGAGATAATATTGTACTGCAAAAAAAGTAATAACGCTTACGTTGACGCTAAACTCAAACTCCTAGTGCAACACAAATGAAAATGCCACCCAAAAATAAAGAGCTACACTGCAGACATCAAAGTGCAGGTAATGAAGTCTGCAGCTAAACACAGCCTGGAGTGAGTGTCGGCATTCAGACAACCTGAGAGAGGAAGAGATGCTATTTCATCTCCCCCTACCCTGATGTTGGTGCAGTTGTTTAACATGGATGAATTTTCGTAATGCACTTCTGATTGTTATTATACCTGGTCTACATTCTTCATAGGCTAATTTAGACTATTATTGGTATAGCCTACTTAGAAATGTGACTTATACACTGAAGCAACTTATATATATTTTTTCTGTTCAACAAGGCTGTTTTTGCTAAAAGCAACTTATTGTCTGGAAAATATGGTGGCTGTGATGATTAAAGTTAGGGTATAGGGAATGCATTATGTGTCCCCACAATTATAGTGAGAGGTGTGTGTGTGTGCGTGCGTGCGTGCATGTGCATGTGCATGTGCGTGTGTGGAGCAGCAGCAGAGAGGAACAGTACGGAGCTGTTGTGTATTTGATACAGTAAGATAATTAACGTTAGTGGAATTACAATTATCTGATAACTTTAGATCCTAGATCTTTTCTGCATTTGTAGAGACGCCCTCAGTATTTCAGCAGCTGTTTCAGAGCTGCAGCTGTAAAAAGCCACTGTCCTCTACCTGTTCTACCTGCACAGCAGACAGACAGTCAGAGACCAGGTGTTGAACATAGTGGAGCATTTAGCAGCTAAAGGAGGAGGTGGTGGAGACCAAACCTAGAGTTCAAACTGAGGGAACACTAGATACAAACGCAGCTCCATATGAATAATGATCTTTCTACACTGAAAATGTGCTAGATGTTGTATTGGATTCCTTTAACCAGACCTCAGCCACAGAACTGTCAGACCAGAATAAATCACTTCACTTTTTATCAGCTCATTCGTCAGAGCTCGATGTGTTTCTCCCTTCATCTGTGTTTATATCACTTCTATTTCATCCCCTTGTTTACACCAGCACACTCTTTTTCCATCTCCCTTTTATTTCTTGGTCCCCAGTAACCTCCAGAGACCTCCTCACAACTGTGTTTGTTGATGCGATGCATCTGTAGGGCGATGTCCAGGATATTAATTAGGTCACCATGTTTACACCAATACATGCAACATCTCCATGTGTGTATGTAACACGTTTCATCAGAAATGCTTGAAGGAAAAAACACTTCCCACACAGAGATCACACACACTTGAAAGGGTGTGGACATGAACACATAAACATCTTGCAAACAGTTTGCAGTAGTCAGGACGTAGATCAGTGATGTATGAAGTCCTCGGATCCCATTAAGACATAAAAGTATCAAGGTGATGATGGGAAAATCTGTATTTGCACGTAAAAATTGTGAATTTGAAATCCTACAAAATAATCTCACTACATGTCAAATATTAAAGGCAGCAGCTCCAGTCCAAATCCCATCCAGAGACTGACAGCACCAATGAATGTGTAATCTCTGTGTAATGTGTGTGAATCCAGAACGTGGTTCAGTTTATCGGTCTGTGCCGTAGACCTCCATTGTTGTCCAAAAACTATTAAAAACACACACAGCTGACCTGGCTCACATAGTTCTTCCTCACCAAGAACGGGAGGCTCGTCTTTTTCCAAAAACGAGGTCCAGACACTGCTGTGAGCAGAGAGAAGCTGCAGTGGAAACAGAGCAGAGACCAGGCGATCCACATGGACACCAAGGAGAAACGGCGTGGAGCCAAATGACCAGTCAGCAAGAGCGTTATTGCCACAGGGGACATGACCCCCCAGTAAATAAAAAATGGAAATGCCCCCCAACCCAATATTTACACTGCCTGGTCATCACATGCCTCCCAAAACTAAAAGAAAAATGTAGTGACTGTTCCCTGAACTCATGGACATCTGTCAATCTGTCAGTGTATCTATCTAATCTATCTCTTTGTTTATTTTAAAAATACAGAAAAAAAAATCATATTTAAAAAAAACAAACACATTTGATTTTCTTGGGTTTGTTTTATTGTACTTAATGTAGTTTGTATTATATTGTATTAGTTTTTTTTAAGGGTTTTCTCCACATTATTGTAGAGAAACTAAAAATTCAAGTCAAATAAATGGAATAATAATCACCTGACACTGGATTTAACTTATCAGCTGGAGAAAATATTTAAAATATTGCACAGTGTCAACAGTGTTTCAGCACTAAGCTGAATTTGACCCAGACCCATATTCACACTCTCTCATGCCTTGACCCACAGTTGGAGTTACACTGTGATTCTCTTTCTTTGCTGTGGGCAGGTCCAAAATACTAATAAACTCTAGTTCTATTCCTCCCACAGTCCAAACACAATGCAGGTTAGGATTAGGGTCTGAACCCCGGTGGACCCGGGGCCTTTCTGTGTGGAGTCTGCAGGTTGTCCCTGTGTCTGTGTGGGTTTTCTCCTCCCACAGTCCAAACACATGCAGGTTAGGTTGGTTGGTGACTATAAATTGTGTGTGTGTCAGCCCTGTGATTGGCTGTTGATTTGTCCAGGGGAGACCCGCCTCTCACCCACTGCATGCTGGGATTGGCTAGTCTGGCCAGCCAGACCGAGTCCTTTCTTAAGGAAAAAATGTGGGTCTGGACCCCCTGAACACTGTGTGTTCTCATGTTTTTACAACAAAAACCACCACTCCAGCTGCTGATACAGATCTCAGGCCGAGCAGAACCTGCTTTTAGAGCTGCATTTTCCCTTCCTGCTGCAGAGACCTGTCATGTTATCGGCTCATTAGCTGAACAATACATCTACTTCCTGTCTGAGCCCCTCTGACAGGAAGTGGCTGCCTGGTTGTGTTGGCCCAGCGGCACAGATCAGCGAGCTTCACACAGGCTCAGGGTAAACAGGAGGGTTGAGTGTTAGTGTTGGCCCCGGACCTCTGTGTGACTGTGAGTGTAAACCTGTGCTGTAAGTTGCACTTAGTTGCCAAAGTTATAGAAAGTCAGACTTGTTCCGAGTCTACTTTACTTCACATGTTTTAGGTTTGGCCAGGCCTGTTTATTTTATGGAGGTCTGGTTTATGGAAGACAAATATGAGACAGCTGTCACCATGGCAACCTTACAATACAAAAGGTGGAGACAGGTGCAGCTTTAAAATCCAGGATGAATATGATGAACACTTCACTAAAATGTCCAGTTGGTGTTAAAACTAATTCCAAAATACGTTTTTATTAAGGTGAAGTGACATTCAGGTGCCCAAATGAATGCTGTTACAAAGCTACTAAAGATGATGGGAGCTGCTTCAGCTGATCGTGCCCTGTCGGTTTGCCACCACCACATCTGAACATTAAACCTGTCACGCTGTATCACGTTTGTGTTTTTCCTCCTGCAGTCGTCTGTCCTCTGCTCTGTAAGAATGGAGGCATCTGTCTGCACAAAGACCGCTGCCTCTGTCCACCAAACTTTACCGGGAAGTTCTGCCAGATCTCCATTGCCCCCACCACCTCTGCAGCTGCCCCCGCCGCAGCCTCGCCCTCCTCCACCAATGAGATTCTCAAACCTGTGCCTCTCTCTGCCATGGCAGCCAATCAGGAGCTGACCCAGTCAGAGTTCCTCCTACCGCTGGGACAGAATCAGGAGGCAGTGAGGTCTGGAGGTCAGTTCTAACTAACAAGTCTGAACCTTCACTGTGGAGCCTGACATATACAAGTACATGAGCAAATACTTTCTGTGATTCAGAAACACTTGTGACTGATGTGTTCTCCATCTTTAATCACTAGCAGAGGTCAGCTCAACAAATACTGACCACAGCTCCACGCAGCGCATATTCAGTAATGGACCAGACTGTTCTGATCAAACTGATCAGTTTATCAATGCAATTATGCAGGTTCAGCAATTCAAACTCAAATTGTTTGAATTCATTTTCTACTGACACGTGTGTGTACATGTGTATACATGTTTGTGTGCAGCTTCCAGCCCCTCCATGGTGAAGGTCCGAGTGCAGCACCCCCCAGAGGCCAGCGTGAAGATCCACCAGGTGGTGAAGGTAAAGT